>NC_143013.1:305180311-305857811 GCF_055824585.1 Amblyomma mixtum
CAACAGGGGATATAGCACATTGTAAACATTATATATTACAGTACATTATACAGTATTACAGTATATTGCAAGCCGACGACACGACCAACGAGTGATAAGGTAAGCTAACTGCAGCCAAAGCTACACTAAGCAGTGTACATTAAACGGAATCGACGTCTGCACTTTATTTCCACCACGTAAACTTGTTTCAGCGTGTCATTTTTAGCCTTAGATTGTTAACGCCCAACAATCTTGCTCATCCAGTCGCTTGTGGTACTCGTATTGCATTCCAAGCTTCGGCTAGGCAAGGGAAAGAGCCTGCAGCGAAATATTTTTTAAAGCCGAGTACACGATGATGGCAACAAATTGCGAGAAGGATATGTGACATGTACGTTGACTTCGAATTTACGACGTTCGGATAGTGTGACCAAGGTGAAATACAAAGGCGCCTGTGTACTGTCTTATGTCCGTGGGTATTAAGGAACTACACGAGGTCGAAATTATTTCGGAGCCCTTCACTAAAGAGTCTGTCATAACCGACGTGCAGCTTAGGACGCTAGCCCTCACACACCCCGCCATACCATACCATACCATACCATACCATACCATACCATACCATACCATACCATACCATACCATACCATACCATACCATACCATACCATACCCCAGGAGGTCGAAATTTCCGGAGCCCTCCACTACGGCGTCTCTGTTAGCCTTAGTCGCTTTGGGACGTTAAACCCCATAAACCAACCAACCATACCATACCATACCATACCATACCATACCATACCATACCATACCATACCATACCATACCATACCATACCATACCATACAGTACCGCACTGTACCATACCATACCATACTACACCACACAGTACCGAGCCGTACCGTACAAAACTTGAATAGTGTGACCTCATTTCCCATGTGCATGTAGATAAGAGACCGGCACGGCTTTTGAGCTAACTTGGTACCAACTGCCACACGTTGTTGTCCGACGAGCTCGTAAGGTACACAGTTAAAGAACGATGTTATACTAAATTCATCTCATTGGTTCATCTGACGATTAATTCGGCGATCGAGGGAGACAACTCTGTTCGTGCCAAGTCCTAGAAATATGGATGCATCGTTCTGAAGAACGTAAAAAACAGCACCGAACATACGCGGGACAGAACGGCAGCTCTCGAGGTTGTAAACCACTTTGCAGCGTCGCCGCTCACTAATCGCTCGCTTGCTTCAAGCTTTCGGAAATAATTCCGACTGATGTCGTTGTGTTCATACTGTCTTCCTTGCGGCATTCAGTGGTACAGGGGATTTTTGGCGATGTTCCGGTGCGTCGCGCGCACTGTACATCACTCCTGCTGAATGCCTATACAGTTGGGACCATGTGCGTTGTAATGGACAAAATGACCACAGCGACCCTGAGAACCCATACTCACTGCGGAAAAGTAAAGAATGTAGACCACTTTCTCTCGGCTGGAGGCCATTCTTCTTTCTCCTCTTCTTCCTCTGAAACGAAGCGAGGCAGTGAGCGCGAGCAGCCAGCGGCGTGCTTTCCACCTCACCTGAGTGCGTCGCTTGTGCAGTCCGGGATGATGCGAATCATTTTTTTAGTGTGCGCACGTTTTTGTGATGAGCTTGAGATGCTCCTGTACAACGTGAGGAAAATGATTGTTCCGTTGCACGACGTCTCCTGAAACGAGTACCCTGAGGACTCACGAAGTGAGAAGCCAACAATGAGAAAAAAGTGACTGTTGAGCACCTCACACCACACATTACATAAGAGCTGAAGGTCTCTAATTAACGTCACCAATTAATATGAACGATGATATCTAGTAAAGTGGTATGTGATGGCAACAGGCGTGACGACGTCTGCGAAAGGGTGCGGCAAGAGATCTATGTAGATGAGTTCTCATTAAAAATTTTTTTTTGAGCGAGTTAATTGGTGCATAATTGAGTAAAAGAAGCACACATAGACAGGCGCTAAAGTATAGTTCTATATAGATGAATTTTCATAATTCCCTTGAGAAAAAAAGCAGTGCAGAGACAGGCCGGCCATTCAATTCAATTCAGTTCGTTTACTTTTAACCCGAGGGTGAAGGCCTCCATTCGAAAAAGCTGTTTTATGATAGCTTCAAAAATGCCTAGGGGCCCATACAAGGCAGCAGTAGTCACAAAATAAATTACAGTGCAAGTTTACTTCTTCAAACAAAATTTTAAATAAATCCAGAATGCAATATTTAAGAAAACAATAGTTATACATTAAAATTCAAAGCAAGCGTTCTTCTTCAATTCACAGTGAAGAATGGAAAAGATTGCGGAATTCATACATGTCAGTCTGACTCTAACCCTGAACATGGTCATTGTACATAGGTAGTTTAATAGGTTACAAAATTTTTATGTCTCAAAATAATTTACCTCTTTTCAGAATCGTTCAGATGAAATGAAAGCAGGTATTGTAGGGATTGACAAAGATAATCAGTACGCCGGCGTGGTACCAAACCCTTGTGACAGCTGCAAAACCGTAGCGTTTCTGTTTGCTTAAACTTGCGGAACTATTTAAAAATGTTTGAAGGGCATCATGTGCAAAAAAGAAAGTATGCAGTAGGCGAAATTCTAGATAATGTTTTGCTTTTATTATTCCACATCGGCATCCCCCTTTTTTGAACAGTACAATCTCTTTGGTAACTTGCCTTTTCTTTGGAAGCGAGGCGTTTGACAAGTTAAAGGTGGGGGTCAGATAGGGACACGGAATACCAAGCACGTATTTGACAGGTTAAATTTGAACACATTCGGTGTCGAAGCTTGAAGTACTTTTAAGTAAAAAAAAAAACAAAACGAGAAGACTCGAGCACTTTAGTTTGAAGTAGTTGGTGTTTTTTTTTTTTCAGACCAGACGGGAAAATGAGAATTAACGCAGCAAATTGACCCGTATAGTATATAATTATTGTAATTTTGCTGAACGTACGGTACGGCTAAAAACTTAACTGTGCTGACAAGAGCGGAAATCGCGAAGAGTTCAGAGCTGCTCCTGACATGGAATCAAAGGGAGAAAAGCACTTGAAGAGGAAATATATTTTAAGCACCTTGCAGAAGCACAAGTTTATCGCACATATTATTTTACCTACAGAAGAAATAAATACCTATGCACTGAAAAAACATTGTATTCCGAAGTACTCGCAGGTGTGCACAGCCTTCTAGTAGATGTAACAAGATATGCAAATCGCAGCTATGTGCGATATATCTCTCGGCCGGATTCCAGCATGGCGGAGTTTCCGGCTTCTTCATGATGGGTGACTTGGCGCTTCTTTGTGGTATTTCTCTTAAGCTCCTGATGAAAACTGTGCACTACGCCCAGGAGCGTGATCTGAGAATTAAAAAAAAAACAGGGGAAAAATATTTCCTTGGTGAATAAATTCGGGCAATATTTTCCTTTACAATATAATCAACTTCTTTTAACAGCTCAAAAGCATTCAGTCAACAAAACAGCTGCTTGACGGCAAGTCGAACCACATGGACTCCGCTAAATACGGACTAAGCTTAAGTGTTTTCGCGGATATTTATAGGTACCTTCGTAAATCAATAGCGAATAGAAGCAAAACGGATGTCAAGATGGAGGAATCGCAGCTTTGGGTAGCCTTGAATGAAGTTTCAGGCTATGACAGCGGTGTCCTAACAAACCCCAAGCGAGCGGGGGAACCAGCTTATGACCGCAACACGTGTTACCATAATTATGTAGTGCACAAAGAGCGCGAGCGACAGAAAGGTTGTGGACACTGCCTTTTTTCTTTTTTTTTTCTTACTATGACCTTCACTGCATAGTACTAACTGGCCAGAGAGTTAATCCCTACTGGCCAGAGAGTTAATCCCTGCTCGAACTCAGAAGGGTGACTGGTCAAAAGTTTAGGGGAATCCCCCAAGGTGGAGTAGATTTGTAATAAGGGAGTAATTAATCATTGACGTCCACCCGATCGCAGCCGTACAGCTACCTTGACAGGGAAGTATGCGCTTGAAGTCAGCGCTGAATCGTCTTGTCTTTCTTCGTCCTGGTCTTAGGAGTGCGCTGTGTTTTTCCCCAAGATGAACTACCAACAAGCCCGCTCTTCCACCCTTGGAAGTCTACAAATCTAGTGTGCGTCTTCCATGGAGTAGAACGCAATCTCGTTACGACCACATCAGAAGCGTGCGGACGACAGTTTTGAGCACAGCCAATGGGCGACTACAGCTAGTTGTTGTTAGTTAGTTTTATGGTGTTTAACGTCCCAAAGCGACTCAGGCTATGAGGGACGCCGTAGTGAAGGACTGCGGATAATTTCCACCATCTGGGGCTCTTTAAACGTGCACTCCCATCGTACAGTACACGGGCTTCTACCATTTCGACTCCGTCGAAATGTGACTGCCGTGGCCGGAATCGAACCCGCGTCTTTAGGGTAAGCAGTCAAGCACCAAAACCATTGAACCACCGCGGCGACTACAGTGTCACATGGTATAGCAGGTCGCCGGCTGAGTGTTAACAGAAAAACGAGCTTGTGCTGTGTCGTATTGCAACCATGATGCGATGCCGAAGCTAAAACTGCTGTCATGCTCTGGGTCGACATCGACATCGGGGAGATGAACAGACGTAATTCAGGATGCGTAAACGACGCCCGTCCGTGTGCTAGCCATTTTTTGCCATCAATGGAAATTTCAGCCAATACACTGAACTGCAGTAAACCATTTTTGCTCGGAGCTTTCTGAACTCGAACCCCTTCTAGCTGACGCAGGCCATTCTATCCAAACAATAATGCAAACTGCTTCATCCCGAAAGTCTTACTTATCCAACACGTGCAGTTTTAGTGAGACAGGTCACAACTAAGCCATATCATCGTGCTGTTAGCAGCAGCAGTTAGTAGCATGCATTAGCGTCGAAAAATCATTCTGTAATGAACTGTACTACGAACTCAAAGCGAGGCAAAATCTTTCAACAACTTGACGTGCGAACGTGATTGGATAGTGGGAGATAGTTGTAAAAAAATCCGAAGCTCCGTAGTTCAGCAAATTTTTATGGAACTGCAAAAAAAAAGAAAGATAAAGAGATATCCTGTAATATTTTTAATTATTGCTTCTGGCCTTCAAAGGATGGTAGCTGTGACCCGTTACGTCGTGGCTAATAGCTAGCAAGCAATGCATGACGCAATCGTGGCTACAGGGCACGACTACTGAATCACGCTAAGGAATGATTCGAAAAAAGCATGGTTACGAAACGCAGTACGTGTACAGCTTTCCTGTGCGGTTGTGAAGCGGCGCGCAGGTGGAATACGCTGTAGTTTAAAATTCATCCAAAGTTCAGGATTTGATCAAAACATATTACACTAACGTCGATCGTTCCCACTTGGAGTTTCCGTTTAATTTTTTTGTTAATGGTTAGGTTTTGGTTTTTGGTCCTTTCGGCAGCTAACCGCCAGCAGTTAGTTTATCAGTCTACTGCTCCTTGTCTCGTTTAACTACCGTACCCAAGCAGATTTGTTTTTATTCGTTATTTTACAGGGCAGCGCATCTATCCTCGGTGCACGTATGGCTGCGCTGCTAAAATTCCCATCGGCAAATTACTTCCGCATTTTTCAAAATAAGCGAATTTTCCACAATTTCAGCAGCGACGTGTTGTGGGAGGTGCAGAGTATCGAGATAGCAGACATATTAAGAAGTCGGTAAAAACAGAACGCTGAGAAAAGACACGCAGGTTACACCGGAGTCGACTGCAGTTGTGCACCCACCTTGAATAGGAAGATGACTGTGTACTGGAACGCGCTGGACATGAAGAGTAGCTTCTGAAAGCGGAAAGCAGTAATATATCGGTTTTCATCGGGCAAAAACGTTACCATATAGAGTCGTTATTTTTTCGTGAAACATGATGCCTACGTTTTAGCCGATCGGAAAAGAGGAAAAATAAATACGAAATGTACTGTCGGGCACAAATGTCTCCAGAATGCGCGAAAGGGGATCTTGGGGCATAGATACCATGTCTGCAAGCAGATTTCAGCCCGTGCGTCCGAAGTTCGCCTCCTCAAGAGTGGTCTCGAGCCACTTGCCAATTGAGAGCCATCGGTTTCGATTGCTGCCAACGCGTCTTGAGTACTTTTCTCTCTTGTATCACATGGGTGCTCTTTGCAGGTGTGTATGTCTAAGCATAGGTGTGCGTGGGTACTCTTCCGCCACGATTTATTTGTAACAGCGCAAATCCTTTCACTTTCAAAAGTGGCCAAGTCTTACCATTCCTGACAGCGTGTGAAGTCATATCCTCAATTCGTCAGTCCTGCAGGCTTGTCTAGGAGCCTCACTATTCAACATAGAATTTCTTCAGCCGACAAATGAGGTGAAGTCACAACACGAAAGAGAAACGGAAATGTCGCTACGATCGTAAGAAGGATGCCAGCACTACCTACAGCTGGCTATATTAAAAATTAAAAAAAAATGAAAACACAGGAAAGAAAGGACAGAGAAAGAAAACAGAGAAATAGGGGAAAAGAAAGGAAGAACGGAAGTAAAGAAGTAAAGAAAAAAAGCACAGTCTGCAGCAATGTTTTGCTCATTAAGAGTCGATTTCCGTAGGCATCGTGTACGGCCAAGCTACACATTCATGTGGCTGCGTACGCAATATCTGCAGGCCTCGTAGCGGTACACAAAAGCGCATGTAGAAATTCTGACGCCTACCCGGTGTGTGGCAGCATCACGGTTGTACGGGATCTTTTCGAGATCCACCCGGGCCTGAAAATTGAACACAAGGAAGAATGGATCATCAGCTCATTATCAACATCAGCCTGACTATGCCCACTGCAGGGCAAAGGCCTCTCCCATGTCTCTCCAGTTAACCCTGTCCCTGGCCAGTTGCGACCACCGTATTCCCGCAGATTTCTTAATCTCATCCGCCCACCTAACTTTCTGCCGCCCTCTCCTACGCTTGCCTTCTCTTGGATTCCACTCCGTTACTTTTAAGGACCAGCGGTTATCTTGCCTTCGCATTACATGCCCTGCCCAAGCCCACTTCTTACTCTTGATTTCAACTAGGATGCCATTAACCCGCGCTTGTTCTCTCACCCACTCCGCCTGCTTCCGAACTCTTAACGTTACACCTATCATTTTTCTTTCCATAACTCGCTCCGTTGTCCTTAAAGGTGCACTGAAGAGGAATCTGAACTTGTCTTTTTGCCGCGGGAACTCGATCTACCCGTTCCTAGCATTCTTGGAAACTGCGACTTATTGCCCTGTATGGCCGATTTCCCAAATTAAATTGAATTAACGGCCGGCTCCCGCCCTTTTTTTTGAATTCTGCCTCGTACGGTGGGCGGAGTCGACCAACGCGTGGAGTGCCTTTCACACAGTCCCGTGGCGGCTTGCCGCTCTGCCATCGGCGGAGTAATACGTAGTAGTCCGTAGTAGCAAATAGTCCGCGCGTATTTTTATTTCTGCGGGCTTATTTTGCAGTTATATTATCTGCGAATGAAACTATTTATTCATGGAAACCTAAAAAACAAAATAAAGCGAAAGCAAAGCCTCCACGGAGCTGGCTGAAAGGAACTTCACGCGTTGGTCGACTCCGCCCATCGTACGAGGCAGAATTCAAAAAAAAAAGGGCGGGAGCCGGCCGTTAATTCGATTTAATTAGGGAAATGGGCCATACAGGGCAATAAGTTGCAGTTTCTAAGAATGCTAGGAACGTGTAGCTCGAGTTCCCGCGGCAAAAAGACGAGTTCAGAATCCTCTTCAGTGCACCTTTAACTTAAGCGTAACCCCTCTTTCTTAGCCTCCACGTTTCTGCCCCATAGGTGAGTGCCGGTAAGATACAGCTGTTGTATACTTCTCTCTTGAGGGATACTGGTAAACTGGCATTCATGATCTGATCATCAGCTACGTTGGCTTAAATAACTTTTCTTTTTAGCGAGAGCTACACTACGCCAGCCGCTTCGCGAGGTCAGCGTGGATGCGCGCTGAGCCGTGGCCCCACCGCTCCTCCAGCTGTGCGCATGCGCGGAGTGACGTCATAGCCCGCAGCTGGTGTGTGCGCCGCGCGCCTCGTCGCTGCGCCGACGGCGGAGCTGACGCCGCCCGCCTCGTCAGTTGTGCGCGTCTCACTACTTTACTGACCACCGCAGTATCTTCATTGGTATAAACAATAAAGTTCAAGCCGTTATGTAAACCGTGTGTCTTACTTTCAAGTGAAACCTAAGCGTAGCCAGGGGTATGTGCCTCTCGCTACTCTACCAGGTTTAACCAAAGCTAAACCGCAGCCATTTTTTTTTTTGTCATGGATCCCTGAATGTCGTGATTATGTACCGATTCTACCCAAACGATCAAGAGAAATGTATTTTTAGGCTAAAATTACGACATTATTTTCCCTTCTGCGGAACAAGAACTGAAGCCTTCAAGCCCTGTGAATGAATACGAACTGACTGCCAAGTGAATACTGTCTATCTCTGTTTACTTAGTTTTCGCAGCAGGCTTAATTTAAAGATTTCACCACGAGAATTTCAGTGTGAGGTGCCGGTACAATTTATTATGCTCTAGCTAAAGCACAAGTTGGCGGTCCCTGATCGCTGAAACCAATTTTTCTTTCTAATAATCATTAATTATTCGCTAGCTAATTGTCCCGATAAGCCTGCATGCCCGTACGTTTTTCTCCATGTCCACGTGCGCACTCAGAGGGCTGTGGTATCTCAGAGTGGTTGCGACATACCAGATGACACATATGGTAGCACCACAGGAGGTGACAGGTGAAACAGATGACCGAGCTTCCAACGTTCCAGACGACAAACGTGAGTATCCGGTAGGTAAGCAGGGACATGGACGCCTATAGAGAAAAATGAAAAAAAAAACAAAGCAAGTAGTCTCAGCAGGCAGGCAGTCACAAAATCGTGTAAATGATACGTCCTTGTGTTCAACGAACAAGTAAGTTGCTAAGCTAATGCTAATGAATGTCGTAGGAGGACTTGAAGATGCTCATGCGTCGGATGTTTTGCGCAGCAGTGTTTCAACAAGGCACTTGTAAGTCCAGCGCCCGTCCGTCTGTAACACATCTTTCTTGCGTACACGCCTATGTGTTTCCGCTGGTACCTCCTTTTACAAGTTCGACATGCGCCAACTGGCCCAAGGGCTAAAGTTCTCATACAAGCCACTTCACGGACGGGCCGATACCCGCGTCGACAGTGTTTCTGGTATCGTATGAATTATTTGAGACGAGTAGCATTACTATAGCGCTGCTATTTGCGCACTTGTGCTGTCCTACACATATCATGATAAGGCCATCAAAAGCAGACATCCATAGTGAGTCAGAGACACAGCTTAGGGTTAGGCGCAGTTCTCCTCTATCTAAGGCCCAGCAGAATTTCTGCTTGCGTGTATACTTGTAGAATGCAGCGAGTGCAGTGACCTCGCTTCATTGGTTTCTTAATGACGAATCAGGCTCAGAGGCATCGTACGGTCTGGCCTAAAAGGTCCGAAACACCCAGCTGAGACAGTAAACCGGTAACGCGCTGCTGATTATGCGCAGTCTAAACTGAAGCGATAAGCAACTTAACCGGAGCAAGCAGATTGGGGTACGCCGATTTGAACACAAGTGAGAATGATGCGTTAAATGGACAGTGATAACACTGAGGACATCGCTTCATGCCGGCTGCTTAAGGAACGGTCTAATAAGTTCTTGTTTTTTATATATTTTATTGCAGCTACGAAGTCACATGGTTCTGCAGTTGAGCCTGGATGTAAAGAAGCCAAAGGTGCTCGCCGACTTTTGCGTTATAGCCGTTGCTTCGTTACAGCGGTAGGCGAAAATCGTAGCACCCGTTACAAGTAAAAGGGCTGATATGCCCCTGTGTATACCAAGGACAACATAGCCGGAGTTTAGCAGGCCGGCGATGTGCGTTGCGGAGGCCTTCAACACGCGCACCGAGCGCTCACTGTGTGGCCGAATTACGTAACCAAACGAATCTGCCAGCGTCGCCAAAGAGTGCCCGTGACCTTTGTGAATCGCATAAACTTTGAAGCCTAGAAGACAGGCATCGGGGGAATAACGTGGAAGAGGACAGGGAGAGGCCTATTCCGAATATTTAGCTCCGTTTTAGGCGCTGAAGACCCGAGCCGTTGTAAAATAGGGCACGTGCCTACAGTTTCGTTACCGGTATTCGTTTTGGTTGTCTTCGCCCCCCACCTCACGAGCACGGGGGTCACAACACTTCTAGCTATGACAGGAATGTGTTGAGTACAATGTGTACGCCGGACCGAAGGCTTCAGTGCTGACCACCTTCTGGTGAGCGGAAGTTCTCCTGTGCAATCGTTTTCTGCTACACTGGGACTGTCAGACGGCATTAACCGTAAGCGACCACGCTGCGAAAACGGAAACCAAACTACACATAGAACCACAGGAACGGAGGGCGCTGAGGGTTGGAGAAAGGGGGAACTACAATGACCTTGCCACTTATGGCGCAGCGGGCCTTGCGTACCGCGAAACGTGGCATCGTTTAGTAGGCTCCGTACCCAATTTTCGTCGACGAGCGGACTGCCTGCATCAAACCCCGCACCTTAGCTGATGAACTGACCCGGCAAACGCTCCATTCAGGCCCCGCTTAAGGTGTGATTACTGTTCCGCATGCTTTGTGCGGTGCTCGACGGAGCAGGCTATTCTTCGGCGGCGATTTCAATCTACCACACATAAACGGTACGGAAGAGTTGCGCCCTGCTATAAATTGACATATTCATTGTGAAATAGACAGTGAGATTCTGCGAAGATTTGTTACATCCTGTTCAAGAAAAATTTTCGTCGTAAAAAAGAGACACCAAATACATGTGCTTTTAACGAAGGTTCCAAGAGGGATAGGTATTCCTTCGGTATATATATTGTTTCGTTATAAACCGTTTCATTATAGCGAGGCTTGACTGTGATAAGTTTCTATAATTTCAACTGTCGAGCAGTGTTACGCAAGCCCGTATTTGTCTTTCGTCGGACCGATTTGATTGATTGCTTGTTCGGTTAGTTGACTCATTGATTGCATTTAAGCTGCATCGATATATTACTGCCTTCTATTGATCTAGACGCTACTTTCAATTACAACGGAGCTTTTACAAGCAATAAAAATGGCTGAGGCTTAACTTCGTTAAGCCTGGAGAATGCGAAGCATCATCGTGTCGCGTAATTTGGAGGCGCACAACCACATCGACGGCGCGAGGTGGGCCCCCGTTTCTCCACTGCCGTGACGTCAACAAGTCACGTGGTGTGGCATCATCGTGTCACGTGGTGTGGCATCATCGTGTCACGTGATTTGGAGGCGCACAACCACAGCGACGGCGCGAGGTGGGCCCCCGTTTCTCCACTGTCGTGACGTCATCGTGTCATGTGGTGTGACGTCATGTATCACGTGATTTGGAGGCGCACAACCACAGCGACGGCGCGAGGTGGGCCCCCGTTTCTCTACTGTCGTGACGTCATCGTGTCACGTGGTGTGACGTCATGTATCACGTGATTTGGAGGCGCATAACCACGGTGAAGGGCTGAAGTGGTAGCTAAAGTAGTATGCTTCGCATAAAAAACAAAATACAGGTGCCGCTGCGTCAAAGAGAGTTTTGTGAGCTCGGATCCATAAGCTAGCATACACCTTCATTCTCTTTCAAACAGCGATCACGAAGTACGCTTGGTCTTGGCATCGCAAGAGTGAATTGAGAGCGAGAGAAAAAACGCCCGATTTTCAAGTACAATTTGTCCAAAAATAAATGTCTCTTTTCATGCCGAACAAGTTCCACCCTAGACGAAGAGTTGCATCTAATATATTTCTGTAAAAAAAATAGCTAAGAGCTGTAGTCAGTGTACCTTCATTCAACAAAACGAATAAGCCATATCGCTCATGAGAGTCAAAGTGATGCTGTGAGGCTACGGGACATGTTTCTTTTTGTGTTTCCTCATTTGAAACATCAAGTCACAACAAAGCTAGAAAATTCGATATAATATATATTTACTAAAAGCAAAAACTAGACAAGAGCTGTGATCAATGTACTGTACCTTCATGAAATAATTTAAAACGAACAAGCCACATCACCGAGAAGGCCCAGAGATGCTACGAGAGTATCGGACGCGTTTCTTTTTGTGTTTCCTTATCTGGCGCATCAAACAAGTACAGTACCACAGGGGTATTGCTCATTGTTCTGAATTTTGTATTAAAATAACCTTCACTCATCGTCAGCGCAGTTCCTTAGGTATTTTTCGTACCGCACAGTTCTTACCGGCGGGCGGCGAAGTGTGTGCAGCACGATGACGTCAGACACAAGGTTCAGGGAAGTCTCAACCATGAAGTAGTATTCATGTCCGCTTATCTTTGCTGAAACAAGATTAACCGAATCTACGATTAGCCTTCTTGAATAAACCGGGCGTCTTAGCATTTTAGAGCGAGAGCTCTACTCCTCGAGGTACAACTTCCGATTTCGATGTGGATGAGACAATGACCTTCAATGCCTCACAAGGTCAAACCGAACTTAACTGCGTGGTTGTGTGGCCAAAGCCATTGTAGTATGACCACGTGATCAAATGACTGTGGCCACTGGATACCCGAGCTTCACCTTTGACCTTGACCTTTACATTTGACTTGAGACACTGGAGGCCACGCTTAACATAGCTTTCGCTCGTATAACTATATGTTCAAGCCAGGTTGAATCCCAGCCACATTTTTTTTTTAGCGGGAAGCCGTTTATGAAAGCAATTTATTCATATGATGTAAGAGTTCACTATTACAATTAATATATCCGCAGATAACCCGACGGCAGTCTTGCATTTTTTTTCTATTACCGTTCTTGCTATCGCCAAAAGGGCTCCTTATTGGTTTCCATTGGCAGTCATAACTGTTTGATGCGATCAATGGAAACACATTAAACTAAATATTTTGCTATATATCAGAAGAATGAACCATTACCTTCCTTATTTTTATTACAGTACCTTAAAATATTTAAGTTTTCAAAATTTTCCTCCGAGAATGCTGGACATGTGTCTTAGGCTGGTGAAACCAATTAATTGTAGTTGAAATTCACGGGGCCTTGCCTGCAGTATTTTTTCGCTCTCCAAGTTTATTGAATTAGTGGGGACTAATCAGCTAAATTTTTAAATACTGTCTTCAAGAAGTTGCAAGTAGTCTTGAAAAACAGCTGGTTTGAAATGTTCGCGCCACGGAGCCATTGACGAAGCTTTATTTATCGGCGTTAAAAGAAAGCCCGCGAAATACAAAAGTTACCACGGGGAAGCTGCTGGCGCATATTTCTTGCTCAGTGCAATCGCGACGAGCCTCGTCAGGGACAGAGCTTCAGTGAAAAGCATATTTTATTCTCTGATGCAGATCTTAGGACGCCGAAATGGCGGTGCGGTCATATGCTACCATGGTAGCTTTTTTTTGAATTTGTTGCTTCTTTATACGGCCGGTAAAGAAAGACACGAGAATGGTACGTTGGTGCAAACATATCATACGGCCTTTTTTCATGGTGATAGAAAAATTCCGCATTGACAATTTGCTTCCGGCAACTTCAGAACTTAATTAATTAATCACCTGAATTAATTCATTTTTCACTGCGAAAAACTGCTTACTCGGCCATGTGACTCTCAAGAGCACTCCGCTCGTTTCACACGTCTGGGACACTCCCGTCATTTTAATACATTGGTTACTTTTAGCTGGGATACGTGTTACATTAAAACAGCTCAAAATTCGGGGGATACTTAAGCTCCGCCTTAAGGGTACGACGCAATAGTTTTAATGGCTTCCTTCAGCGGCCTGGAGTCCACTGCTGACACGAACACTTAGCGGCGCAGTTCCTAGCGTTGCTAACGCAGGCTAAGGTCATAACGTTTATTACTGTTACCAAGAGGGAAAGCTGGCGCCCCTTCTAAGGGAGTTTGCGTGGAACCCTCTCAAGACCACTTCAGCCACCATGGGCGCTCAAAGCCATAGTTTCTTACTATTACCTAGAGGGAAAGCTGGCGGCGCTGCACTTCAGCCACCATGGACGCCCAAAGCATCATGGGGCGGTGAGCTACTTGTTGCGGCACAGTCGTAGTTTTTCGGGAACATAGAGTGGCAGTACTAAGGCGTTTCATTCCGAAAACTCTGTTCGTGTGTGCGCAGACGACTTTCGCGCGAACGCAGTGTGCAAAAGCCATAGTAGTAAAAACGCATAGACACACGACGCCAATAAAAGGTTTCAGTTTTCCGAAATGCCATTAAAAAAATTCTTGAAGTACCTAAGCAACAACATTTAAAAAAAAACATATTTACTTTTAAAAATGCGCCTGTTAATTACGAAATATTAGTTTTTATAGTGTTCACTACTTGGCCAATAGGAGAGCGAGTCGTCTCTTATTTTGGGCAAACTTTGCACTTAAATGCTTTTCTGCTCGTTTGTTGCAATCATTAGACAAGATATTGAATGTTAGGACATTCTTGATTATCAAATAGCGCTTATTTTTGCATTATTTTTTGGCCGAAAGTTGCAGTTCCGCAACAAGTAGCTTACCGCCCCATGATGCTTTGAGCGCCCATGGTGGCTGAAGTGGTCTCGAGGGGTCGCCATGCAAACTCCCATAGACGGGCCGCCAGCTTTCCCTCTAGGTAATAGTAAGAAACTCTATGCTCAAAGCATCATGGGCCGGTGAGCTGCCGACTGCAGAACTTCAACTTTTGGCCAAAAAATAATGCAAAAATGAATGCTGTTCAATAGTAAATAATACCTTAACATTCAATATCCTGTCTAATGATAGCAACAAATGAGCATAAAAGCATGTAAATGCAAAGGTTGTCCAAAATAAGCGATGGCTAGCTCTCCTATTGGCCAAATATTGAACACTACAAAAACTAATATTTCGTGCTTAACAGGCGCACTTTTAAAATAACATATGTTTTCAGAAAAATGTTATTGCAACAACACTTTGAAAAGTTTTTTAATGGCATTAAAAAAAACTTTTATTGGCATCGTGTGCTGTCGCGGTTTCGCTACAATGGCTTTTGCACACTGCGTTCGCGCCAAAGTCGTCTGCGCACGCACGAACAGCATTTTCGCAATGAAACATCTTAGTAATGACACTCCGTGTTCCCAGAAAAAATACAACTGTTCCGCACAAAGTAGCTCACCGGCCCATGATGCTTTGACCGTCCATGGTGGCTGAAATGCAGCGCCGCCAGCTTTCCCTCTACATAGTAGTAAGGCTAGGGTGCCTCGATGTCTGCCATCGCTTCCTCTAGCGCTGACAGCATCTCGCGCGCCATCTCTTAGCGCAGTGGTGCAACGCGGCGACCACCGCATGCCAGCGCCACTGCCTCAATCAATTGAACCGATTTGCCACGCCAGCCAACCAATCAGGGATTTTTGGTCCCGGTCAACGCACGGCCAACGGCGACGACGCCGGATTTTCTGCTTAAGGGGGCTCTTATAGCGAGGTTGAGAACTGCTTTCTCGGCGATAAGTATTGTGGAGCCATGCAACTGCCCCTAAACCTGCTGACGTAATGTGAGCTGCTGAAGTCAGCTTTCACTGCCGATGGCTTTTGCGGAAGGGTAGTTTGCGCACACCAAAATCATGTCTTTGCCCGGATCACTGTTCGAGGGCCTTCATTACAGGTGCAAAGCAATGAATAGAAATATTTACTTAGGTTCACTTTCATTGTATTCTGATGCTTGCTATACTCTGCATGATAAATCCCGGCAGTTCAATTCTCGCATAATTGAATGTTTCGCTTGTTACGTTTGCTCACTGCTGCTCGCATGAGTCTGCCTTCAGATCAAGCATAAAAAAAAAATATGCTGAAGAGTAATGTAAATAAGTCACTGATACAATTCAAAATTTAATATTTTGGCCTCTATGGTGCACCGAGTTCATTGAGTACAACGTGTGCTGTCTCACCTCCTTTCCGCCTGTGAAATCCCCCAATGTAGCCAAAAATATTCAGCGCATTGGACACCTGCAGACAAGGAAACAGCTTTGTGACAAAGATGGCAGAAGGTTATCGAGCGCACCAAGACTATCGACCACACGTCACACCAGCGAAGAAGTCAGGAACAAGTAGTTAAAGGTGAGTGTTCAAGCCCGAAATGCGTATTCTGAGACGTGTGGCATATTTGACCTTCTTAGCAGCACCGGTTTGTCCACCTTGGAATCTCGTCGAAACATGCACCGTTTAAAAATATTATTCGCCATCATCAACAACAATACTACAGTAGACTTGCATTCTTCCTTGCAGTACAACAGAATACGAAAAACTCGGCGCAAACATGACAAAACAATAGTATTACCTCAGTGCAGAACCAATGCATACAAGCTGTCGTTCTCTCCAAGGACGATAGCCGATTGGAACAAGTTACCTTACGATGTGCTAACCTCATCATCACCAGAAACATTTTTATCTGTAATCAGCTCCTTACAATAAGTTCATTGAATCTTGTTGGATTCTTCAAATGTCTGCTTTTGTTGCTTTCTGTACTTGGAGTTTGTATCTAATAAGCTGATATGTTCTGCAGAAACTTTACATCGCGTATTTAATGTTTTCCTTTTGATGTTTTTTTCGATGTTGCTACCAGTTGTGGGCCAAGCCTTTACACGTATTGAGCCGACTACTTCCTTGGCTACCAATAGGCGGCCGGCAGTACTGAATAAATAAAAAAGGTCTTCCACTGCGAGAACAATGAAGGGTAAAGTAGGAATGAAAAGCAAACTACCAGGTAGGAACAAACCGAGGACTTAAACATTATGCGTGTGCTAGGCTAAGCTAACCTACTCTTTTAACTTACACATAATGCGTTGAGTTAAATATCAGTTCTAGAATGACAGCTCCACCATTTAGAACAACATCACCACTATGGTTACTTATGGAACGTGCATTTTATTGCGGTAGCATTAAGATGGCCAAGAAGGCGAAAACTGTCCGTCAACGTTGGCATCTGTGTGTAGCCTCCATATATAGGCTGGTGTGTTTAGTGAAATTTGTCTCTTTTCACCTGCCACTTGTCAACTGTCCCTTCTCCGCCCTCCCTTCTGCCCTCTCTCTCTTCACTTGTAGGGGAGAGAAGAGAGAAGCCGGACGAAGAATGACTCAACAAAAATTTAAATAACTAAGAAAATTACTCGGACAACAGCGGACCTACGTGCCAAATATATAGCTTCCGAAAGTCCTATCTCTGCCAAAATGATGCTTGCGTGAGCTATTCTTTCTAGCATATGGGTCTCACAAGGCCAACCGATGGCTGTGTTTGAAACAGTCCCTTTTAATGCAGTGGTGAATCGTTTAACCGCTGCGCAACTGCGCCGGTAGTGGTGAGGACTCGCCGCTATCCATGAATCCGACGTATTTTGCGCAGTTGCGCAGTTGGAACTGGAATAGCTCCAGAATTGGAATAGATTGGGGAGTGAGAGACAATGAACTCAGAATTAGATTCGAATCAGAACTGAAAAAGATTGGAGAGTGAAAGAAGCATGCTATCACATATCCTCCGCATCAATCCAATTCTTTGCCCTTGAGCATTTTTGCCTTTCGAGCTTCGCCTGAACGGTTGAAAGGATCGAACGAAAACAAAAAAAAATTCCCGAAGCGTGGTAGACGCTATGCACGGCCTCAAAGCGTCAGAAATCCATCCAGCTGCAGTTCAGTTCAGGTTAGGTAATGTTTGTCATGACCTCTCATGTACGCGCTAGAAAGTGAGCCTGCATAACTCTAAGCACTGCTGATGTAACAAAAAGCACCAAATGCCTGACTCGTTTGAACACCAGGAATAATACGTCGCGGCCTTGGCTAATTATCCACGAGAATGATGAGAGAGAAAGCTCTGTTCGAGCAACGTCCTTGAAAAGTGGATAGAGTGCACCAAAAATGACAAAGTGAAAAGAAATTATTCTGAAGAACGATGGAAAGACTGAATAGTTGTCAGCAGCACTGCGTTCATCTGCCAGCTGTTGGGCCACTGAATTGCAGAGGTTGCAGAGCAATAAACCGATCTGCCGTACGCGCCACGTCATCATCATCATCAACAACCTGACTACGGCCACTGCAAGACAAAGGCTACCACATCTCTTTAGTTACACTTCCCTGTTTCAGCTGCTGTCATCTTATCCCCGGAAAGTTCCTAATCTAATACGTCCATCTTACCCTCTGTCGGCAACTTGCAGGACTGCGTGCTCTTGGAATTCAATCCGTTACCCTAAAGGAGAAGCTGTTATCTTGCCTGCGCATTACATGCCCTGGGAATGCCTCTTTCTCCCTCTGGATTTCGACTAGGATGTTATTAACTCGTGTTTGTTCCCCTTTCCATTCTACCCTCTTCCTTCCTCCCAACGCTGCACCAATCATTTTCCTTCCAATAGCTCGCTGCGCTGTCCTCAACTTAATTTCAAGCCTTTTTTACCCCATCGCACCACATCGAGCCTGCTAAATACACTACGCACGTACGATAGAGGACGAAACTACCACATCTACTATTTGACAGCAAGGATACTCACTGCGAAAAAGTAAACAATGTAGACCACTTTTTCTCGAGTGGAGGCCATTCTTATTCTTCTTCTTCTTTTGTAATGGCACATACCCACATGGCCACATTGTTGTTGTTGTTGTTGTCCTCTAGAAAATGGCGCATACCCACTGCGGGGGATTGGCCAAGACACAGGCGGCAACTGATAGGTGTACAAAATGTTAAACAAGAAAATAATTGTGGGGAAAAATAAAATAATCATGATAATAATAGCAATTAGGAAATAAATGAAAGGATCTCAAATGTGTAATTGAAATAGGTTAAACAAATGCTGTGAGATCGGTGACTGAAATAGAGAACGGGGCTAAATATTCCACGTTTCAGAAAGCTTTCATTCCAGAGAAATATTGGTCATGAGAAAGACCAGAGCTTAAGACGGCAGCCGTTTAGTGTCTGTAAGGAAGTTTTGCATGGCGGAGAGCACATTCCAGTTGCTGTGCCCAAGGGAGGAAGCCCCAAGAGACAGAGCAACCCCAGCTGACAGACTTAGACCAAGCTGTCGTAACGGAAGCTCCAGCAGGCGGCTCCGTAAAGAGGAGAAACGGCGGCAGGTCAACAAGAAATGATCTATGGTTTCGGGTTCTCCGCAGAACGGGCACAATGGGGAGACCGCCAGACCAGATCTATAAAGGTAGAAGTTTAAAAGAGGCACGCGACAACGTAGACGAGTGAAGGAAACCTCAAGCTTGCGTGATCGCCATCCTTTACTGCACCACGGGTAAAGGAGATGCCGGAATTCGGGAGAGGAGGTCAGAGCTGATGCTGCGAATTCTTTCAGGAGCAGATACCTGCGAAACCTGGCCGCGGTAATATATGCCATACACATTCTTGTTCTTCTTTGTCCTCTTCTTCCTCTGAAACGAAAAAGCAGTAGCGGAGGCCCCGTTACATTCTGTTGGCAAGTAATGCTATCATCATCGTCATCCTGCTTGGGTGTCTCGCGAGACTGAGCGTGAGATGAAACGGAACAGTCGCTTTGCATTAAATAATTCATTATATTGTTAATTATTCACTAAAGTTGAAAATGGTTTATCTGCAATATTCGACCAAAATACAACTATACAGAAAAAAAAGAAAAGGTGTGAATGTCGCTCATACTAGTGAGAGAGAGAAGCTCTTTAATTGAAAAAATCTCTGCCTCTCCCGTAACCGAGAGTAGAGTAAGCATGAAATGTTTACGGGCCTAATGTCATCTCGGTGGACACCCGAACCGCACCGTACAGGAAGGGAGGAACGCCACCACCCGTTCAGCGCGATGCCTTGCCATTTGAACACAAGGTTTTTTGAGGAAAGGAAATGGCGCAGTAATTCTCTGCCATCTCGGTGGACACCCGAACCGCACCGTAATGGAAGGGAGGAACGCCACCGCCCCTTCGGCGCGATGCCTTGCCCTTTGAACGCAGCGCTTCTCCCCCGGGCCCCTGTGCGCCTGCGCGGCTTTGCTTCGATGCGCGAAGCCCCTAAGAGATCACGTATGACAACGAAGTGTATCGTGGCATTTATGTGTTTTTTGCATGTTATTAGAAATCGGAAATTATAATTCCGTGCATTATCAAACGCACAGCGACTGATATCTTGATAAACATTGAGAAGGCACTGGCAGCAGTTTTTTTTTTTTTGTGACTCCTTTGGAGACCAACCGGCGCTTGCATGCCGGTCGCGTAGGAGGGCTTAGAGAGTCTCGTTAAATCTCGTTAAGTCTCGTACGGTGCCCGGATGTTCTCGTTTCAGAGCCAGGATGAGTGGATTTCAGTGCCCGGATGATGGCTCTCTGTCTCGGCGTGACGTCACCACACTGCCGACAACGGGGGCTAAAAGCATTTCATGCTTAAAATGGAGAATTTAGCCACCCTTTAAATCCGCTGGCTCGCTGCTCTGCTTGTGAAACAGATTAGGGGAGAGAAATATTTAGTGAGAGAGATGTAAGACTTGCCAATGTGCTAAATGGTCTCCTGGAAGCATATCTGTTCCAGTATCCGAGCCACGTAGCTATTTCCCCAGATGCCTCTCAACATGGCGAAAAAGCAACAGCGGATGTTTATTCCCACGCACTGTCGATTGGAGTTATTCTGTCCGGATCCCAGATTATACGCCCATTTCTGTGGTTGAATTTCTCGCTATTGGTTGGACCGTTAGAAAAGTTACCCGCTATATTTCTCATGTAATCATTCTCTCTGACAATCTCTCAGTCTTGGCAGCGCTTTAAAGCTCGAGGACTAGTCTCTTCTACCTATCCCTAATGTACTTTCTGCCCTGTCATGCAAGCAGTGCATCTTCAGGGGATTCCAGGGCACTGTGGCACTGCATCAAATTCAATGGCCAATTTCTTAGCGAAATCCGTCATCAATGGGCCTGTTGCCCACGTCGTTCCAAACCTTACCCTGTTGACAACGTCCCGTTATGAACGTTTCCAACTACACCAGAACCTGAGCCATGAGCCCATCCTTGCTGCAGCGGACTATGAGCACTTAAAATTCCTATGAAACGTTCGTTCGTGTACTTCAAGGCAATGTGAGGTTTCTATGACGCTGTTGCGATGCAGGATGCCTCATCTCAATTTTTATTTATGACGTTCTGGGTTCACGCCGCCGAACCTATGTGTGTCATGTGGGGACGTTGAATACTTACACCATTCAATCCTCTCCGGTCGGCGGTTTGCACAGCAGAGAATTAAGTATTTGCAAATTCCTCTCGCTCAATGAGACCTGCTGTTTACTCTTCCTGTCCTCCTCTCTTTCGATGCAAGCGTCAAAGGGCATGACTTTAAACTGGTGCGTACGCTTCTTCACACGTATGTTATCGAGATCAGAAGATTGTGGGTTTCTACGTGGACACAGGCCACCACCCACCGCGGGTTCGAGCTTCGCGCGAGCCAAGGGCCCCGATCAGCCGTCACCACACACACACTGGGACACCGATGCGGCGCACTCAACCTCCGCAGGGAGGAGAGCGATTCGCCGCAAAGAAATAGGCCTCCAAGTTCACAAAGGAGACGTTTATTCACATCGTCCTCCAGCTGATACACACACACTCAATAGTCACCCCGTCCCGGGGGCGCGCGAGGAGCAAGGCTCCGCTGCGCGCACGAAGCGACTTGAGTAATGCGCACCGCTAGCACGCCGCTGCAGGAGAATGTCCCCGCGGCAGTGCTGTGATCTCTCTCTCGTGTCGACCGTTGGGCCGGTTGCGAGAGAGAGTGGGCATTCAACGCAAGGTACGCCTGTCAGAGGTCGCTGGACCCCGCTGGACAGGCTCGAGCCGCTGCAGGTCAGAGGACACGTGCGGGCGAGCTCGAGTAAGCACTGGTCCGAACGGCAAGGCCGGCACGGACAAACAGTAACGTACGCACCTTACGCTGTCTCGGAGGGATCTCTCTCTCTGGGCCCCGCTCGGACGGTCGCGCGGCGCGCGGCCGCCCAGAGCGGGTCCCGGATTCCCGCCAAAAGGCGCCAATGGCAAAGGCCCTTGGGGAGCCGGGGCGGAGCTGTGGCTAAATGACAGTGATTAGTCACCCAGCCGCCTCTCCACCGCCTGAGGCGGGAGCAAGGGAAAGAGGAGAAACAACGCAGGAAGCCGGCACAGCCGCGCAAAGGCAACGGCGGAAAGCCAGAATTCCCACATCCCCCTCTCCTTAAATGCCCTCCTACCCATCGGCAAAGCACGCGGCCAAAATAAAGAAATCAATACACAAAAAAAATAAGCTACACTTCAGTTCCAAAATAAAGAAATGAATACACAAAAAAACTAGCTACACTTCAGTTCCAAAATAAAGAAATGAATACATATTAAGAAACTAGCTACACTTCAGTTCCAGCCATAACAACGTAAAAAAACAACACACAAACAAAGGAAAAAAACAAGGCAAACAACACTTGCATACGCTTCAGTAGATCAAAGCAGCCTGCAGATTATATACACGGTACACAAGGAGATGTGAATACCACTGTACAGCTGTGTTACAGGTGGATGCCAGCCTCAAAGTTCGATGGCACGGCCCAGTGGGCCTGTCGGCGACTCACCGCTCGCAGACTTCAAGTTGAACAGGTTGGGAGGGCCGACGACTGATGGCGGTCTTTCCGTTGATGTAGGGTGCGTTGATGACGACGGGGCCGCGGCAGAGCACTGACCTCGCGCCCTTGGACACGACATCACGTTCGGGCACAAGAACGTTAGTGCACCCCCTTCACGCCGGCTGAAACGGGCGAGGACGTTCGGCGGCGTCCTGATGTGTAACCTTGGCCACAGCGAGGGGTCCTTCTCATCCTCGCGCTCACGCAGAAGCACACAAGGGCACAACTCACAGGCGTCGCCTTGGCTCATGGTTACGCGCGCACACAGTCACAGCCACAAACACGCATACACCGGCACGTGCGCGGACGCTGGTCGGCAACAACGATCCCCTCATCAGAAGCGTCCAGAGGCGCCGCGGCGAGGGTCAAAGGGTGCACTTTCCGCCCCCAGCGCCCCAAACGCCCCGCCAACTTCCCCTCCATCCGGGCGGCACAAAACTCGCACCGCGACACACGGCTCCTTAACGAACCAACCACCCACAGTCGGGCCGGAAATGAGAAAAGGCGCGCTGTACAAACGACACCTAATCCAATCTATTCCTTCTAGAAGATAAGAGCAAACACGAGCGGGCTGAAGTTTGCCTATGTACACCTGGGTACGTTAGAACAAAAACAGACGAGCAAGCGGGGAAACGAAAGTGGCTAGAAACTGACTCAAGCAAACAAATAAATAAACTAATCAACACACAAGGCTGGAACTGAGCATGCTGCCAAAACAACAACAAAAAATAACACACCGTGCTTCGCCTGGGTAGGGCCTGACGAGAAAGCTCGCCAGCTAGCTGAGGCTGCGTGCCTTCGGTTGCGAAAAAGTCCGCCGTCCGGCATCAATCACACCGGTGACCGTCGCCTCAGATTGTACCGGTGCTCCGTACGCTTGCGTTCCGCAGCACCAGTTGTGCCTTTGCGGCGCTTGCATTTGATACCAATGGGTACCGGCGCAAGCTCGTCAGATCGTGACGCGTAGGCCTTCAGGTCTATGAACCCCTGCTTGCTCCTGGGGAAAGGCCCCATCAAATCGCAGGTGGCCATCTGCCACGGACGCACACTGTCAATCGGTTTCATCATTCCAGGCGGCTTGCCGCCCCGTGACTTCACCGCTTGACAGACATGGCAGGAACGGCAATCGCGGAAAATGTCACGCTTCATGCCGGGCCACGTCACCGAATGGCTCAGTTTTGCAAAAACTTTGGAGCCACTCAAATGACCGGCCAGTGGTTCGTCATGAGAGAATCTCAACAGTGCGCCTCTCAGACTTTTGGGGATAACCACCTAGAACGGGTCGATGGACTCGTCATCGGTGGCTATGTATTTCAGCACGAGCCCGTCATGGTCCAGCAAATATGAATCCCCGGGGTTCGCCGCGACACACGCTGGCTTCTGCCCCCCTGCGCCCGCTACAATACAAGTAGCGTCACGGCGCTCCGTCTCCCTGAGACCGTCGCTCACCTCGCGACAAAAGGGGTCATTTTGCTGGGCTTTCAGTAGCTCTTACGGCTGAAAACGATTCCAGTCATCCCAGAGGGGAGCATGGTCTCGTCCCCACTCAGGTTTGCAGCCAAAATTTCCGTTCGCGTCGGCACTTCCGAGGCGCTCACGAAGAGCTTTGCCTCTCGTCCGCTTTGCGAAGCGCTGCTTGCCTGGTTAGCGGAATGGGTTAACCCGTTTGCGGGCTCCCCCTCCTTGCCGCCCGGCGGCTCGTCCGCTGTTTCGTCCCCTCCGCTTACAGGCGTCAAGGCGCCGCTGGCGAGTGGGGCACGGGATAGCGCGTCAGCTACCACGTTCGTGCTCCCCTTTCGATACTGCACCGAAAAGTCGTAATGCTGTATCAGGAGAGCCCAGCTGGCCCAGCGCGCCAGTCGACCCGCAGGCTCGCGGATCCGCATCAGCCAACTGAGCGCACTGCACCCCTGCCTCAGTGGAGGCTTGGGTGGGCTGCACGAACGAGGGAGGCAAGGCTCCTAGTTCGATGAGCGGCGTGGTTTCCACAGGGAACCGGGCCAGCGCCTCGCCGTTCCCAGAGCAGAATTGACTGCTCGCGGGGCACGGCTGCTGCTGTTCGAAACTGCCGGTTGCGGCAGCGTGACACGAACTGCTTTCGCACTGGGCGGAAAGCATGCACAGCTGAGGCATGTGACCAGCGGATGCACCGCAGGGTGCTTCCGATACAGCTCCAATGGGAGCCACGTGGTCAACATTTTGGATTGTGTCACCGTAAACCCCAATGGGGGCCGCGGCCAACCACGGTGTCTAGCTATTCGAAGGAACAGCAGCCAGCGCATCAAACGACGCTACAACTCCGTAGGGAGCCGACATGTAGCTGCCGAGTACCGCGCTGGGGGTGGTAGACACGGTGCGCAAGCGTGATCGTCAAGGCGACCTGCTCGGCTAATGTGCCATCAAAGGCGTAAGCGCCAATGACTTAGCACGTTGGGCGCCAGTTGTGGGTTTCTACGTGGACACAGGCCACCACCCACCGCGGGTTCGAGCTTCGCGCGAGCCAAGGGCCCCGATCAGCCGTCACCACACACACACTGGGACACCGATGCGGCGCACTCAACCTCCGCAGGGAGGAGAGCGATTCGCCGCAAAGAAATAGGCCTCCAAGTTCACAAAGGAGACGTTTATTCACATCGTCCTCCAGCTGATACACACACACTCAATAGTCACCCCGTCCCGGGGGCGCGCGAGGAGCAAGGCTCCGCTGCGCGCACGAAGCGACTTGAGTAATGCGCACCGCTAGCACGCCGCTGCAGGAGAATGTCCCCGCGGCAGTGCTGTGATCTCTCTCTCGTGTCGACCGTTGGGCCGGTTGCGAGAGAGAGTGGGCATTCAACGCAAGGTACGCCTGTCAGAGGTCGCTGGACCCCGCTGGACAGGCTCGAGCCGCTGCAGGTCAGAGGACACGTGCGGGCGAGCTCGAGTAAGCACTGGTCCGAACGGCAAGGCCGGCACGGACAAACAGTAACGTACGCACCTTACGCTGTCTCGGAGGGATCTCTCTCTCTGGGCCCCGCTCGGACGGTCGCGCGGCGCGCGGCCGCCCAGAGCGGGTCCCGGATTCCCGCCAAAAGGCGCCAATGGCAAAGGCCCTTGGGGAGCCGGGGCGGAGCTGTGGCTAAATGACAGTGATTAGTCACCCAGCCGCCTCTCCACCGCCTGAGGCGGGAGCAAGGGAAAGAGGAGAAACAACGCAGGAAGCCGGCACAGCCGCGCAAAGGCAACGGCGGAAAGCCAGAATTCCCACAAGATCTTCGTGTTAACTCTTCTTTCCCTTTACTTTTCAATCAAAATTTATTTAGTTATGCTTATTATTTCAATTAATTTATTTTCACCCTCACCTTTTCCTCGTTTTTCGTTCCAATCTCCTCAAAATCTCTCCAAATTCATTGTTCGTTTTCCCAGATTCCTCAATTTTTACTTCTGAGCCGCTTGAGATAATCCTGAATGAGTTTTTATCCTGTTTGGATCTGCACCAAACCCTGCCCAATCCCCCACCGTGGGTATGTGCTATCGTTTTGGAGGCAACATCATTTGTTTCCTAATTACTATTTTTATCATTATTATTTTATTTCTTGTTTATTTCCCCATCATTTATTTCCCCATCATTTATTTTTAACATTCTGAGTAGCTATCAGTGGCCGCCTGTGTCTTGGTCAATCCCTCGCAGTGGGTACGCGCCATTATTTAGAGGACAACAACAACAACAGTAGAAAGCCGCTGCGGTGGTTCAGTGGTTATGGCACTCGGCTACTGACCCGAAAGACGCGGGTTCGATCCCGGCCACGGCGGCCAAATTTTGATGGAGGCGGCATTCTAGAGGCCCGTGCACTCTGCGATGCCAGTGCACGTTAAAGAACCCCAGGTGGTTGAAATCTCCGGAGCCCTCCACTACGGCGTCGCTCACCCTGAGTCGCTTTGGGACGATAAACCCCATAAACCGCAAACCACAAGAAGTAGAGGAAGGAGAAGATGCTGTTCATGACAAGAACGCGCATTCGTTACGTGTGCTCCGCTTGTGCGGTAAGTTTCAGAACCTGCTGTTTCGTGTTTACATCGGAAGCGGGTAAGAACATAGACATCAAATAGGGTGCTCAAGGTTACGAGGAGCTTTTGTTCGCTCCATCTCATGCCCACTTTTTTCCAGCGCCTCGCACGTTGCCGACCCCGCACACACACACACACACACACACACACACACACACACACACACACACACACACACACACACACACACACACACACACACACACACACACACACACACACACACACACACACACACACACACACACACACACACACACACACACACACACACACACACACACACACACACACACACACACACACACACACACACACACACACACACACACACACACACACACACACACACACACACACACACACACACACACACACACACACACACACACACACACACACACACACACACACACACACACACACACACACACACACACACACACACACACACACACACACACACACACACACACACACACCGTATAAGCGTCCGAAGGCCGCTGTGTGGGGTTACTGTATGCATACAAAAGAAAAACGCTAGAAAGTGAGATTTCACTGCAAAACTTGCGAAGGCATATCCCGTATGTCACGGCAAGCCTGACAGCCTGAATCTGGCAAACCACAAGTGTACACTAGAAAGCCTCTTTTGGAGTTGTTCCGTATCTGTACTTACCCTAAACACAGCTCGACGAGTACTTTTTGTTAATTTGGTTAGGAACAGAATTTTCCAGACAGATCTGGTCAGTATGTTCAATGTGTATGTTCAATGTGTATCCTCAACTTCAAAGGCGGGTTTTCTACCGTTGACGTTGTTTTAACAAATGCATTCCTTTCTAGCAACGCGTTAGTGCGGCCCGTGAAAAAAAAACAATGACTGCGCTTAGGATACTGGGCAAATCACAAGCTTCGAAAGCGCGCATTAAAAGCTCCGGTCTTCAACAAGCACCCTTCGCAGAAATAGTTGACTAAATGCGGATTTTTCATGGCTCTCAGAATATACTTCCAGTGCTGTGTCGCGTTAAGGTGTCGGTATTGCGGATGATTTGTTGTTTGTTTATTTATTGGTGACCAGTTTATTAGTGGCCATCGCTTCCATACTCTTTCCCTATTAAAAATAAATGTTTGCATGTTAAAGTAGTTCTCAGACTTCGAGGGAGACCATTGCTTTGAATCGTCATAATAAATTCGACCACATGGACCATAAATTACACTGAAAGCAGCGCGATATGTTTTTTTTTTTTTTTGTTTCGACGCTGTGGCAATGCTACTGCCGCTGTCGGTAGCCCTACGCTTGAGCACGTGATCAGTCGTCAGACGGCAGTCAATCAGGGTCAGATACCAAATAAATGTTTGCGTGTCGGAATGTCTCGCGATTGACCCATCATCCATGCAGCCCGAAAGCTATGAACAGCCAGCGCCAACTCTACCTCGCGCAAAGCCACTCGATTTTTGTGAAACAGACTACGAACTGTGCCTTGAAAATGTTGATGTTACCGCGTAATTAGAGCACAGTGCTCTTCTTGTGCCACAGTTCCAATATTTTTAATGTCTTCTTTAGGTCCTAAATGGCTGGTCCGTTTGGCAGTACCTTCGCGGCTTTTATAGGAAGCTTTACGGTAAGTATAGAACATCAAGGCCACCCTGTGTGATGCATACATGTTATTGGCAAAAAAACCCTAAAGATATATTTTATTCGTGCGAAACAGAGCACCAGCACGAGGACGAGACACATCTCATCTCTTTGTCTCGTATACTTTCCTCTGGTCTTCGTGCCGATGGGCTTTTTCACAGAGATATGTCTAAGCAACTTGCACATAAGCTTGTGTTGCTTCGCTTTAGACCTTTTGAAGAGTCTTTGTTTCAGGAACTGCTCTGTAAAGGGGCTCTAAAACTCCGTCTGGGGAGAGTACATAAACTTGTTCAATCTCTACATTCTCTTGCCATGGTCACCTGAGCCAAATAATACACTTTTACACGCAACAGAGAACCCACAATCGCGCGCGAAAGTTGGTGAGCACTTTCTGGCGGCGACATTTTCATGCTGGCACCGTCCTCCGTAGCACGCTGTTATGTAATTCTGTTCAGAGAGGGCTATTGGTTAGATTCAGGCGTTAAGCAGCTACTCTGGTTGCGGCCAGTGCTCCGGTGGGTCAAGGCCCCCGGGGAATTCCCGCAGTGGCGCCGACCTTTGATCGCGCAAAAAGTATGGAGAAGAGAGAAGTTGCGAAGGCGTTGAAATTCAGATTTTGACTACACATAATTGAGCTTGTACGAAATGTATTCAAAAAAATTCTTCTTGGGGCGGATACAAGTGAAGCGGCGTCCTTTAAAACATCCCAGTAATACCGCACCCTTATTGAGAGCCCCTTTCAGAGCTCTTTTGATACCAGAAAAGATTTGAGATTTGATGATTGTGCGTAACACCGGAGCTTGCCTCACATTCATTGCAGCCGAAGGATGGGTATTCGACACCTTGTTCGGGATTGAGTGCGCCTTCACTCTGTTCTGGGACGTCGCCTTGTTCAAGGCTCTCCGAAGGAGGGTAAGTGGCGCCTGCTGTTATGGTTCACCGTCACGAAGAATTTGCAGAAAAGTAGCGTTCGCATTTCTGACAGGACCTAACCGACCTATCGCGGTCCTTTCCTGTACCTTGACCTCCTTGTTTCTTTTGCGTCGGAACGGCTCTTTGTCTGACACTGAAATTGAAATGTCTCCATTGGTAGACTCTCACTTCACAAATAGGCCCGTTCAAGATTACATCGCTTGAAGCAAGCGGGCCCGTTAAAAATCACACCGTTAAATAAGAAGCAAAAGAAAAGTGTTTGAGTACGCGACAGGCGCAATTTCGTCACTCGCAGGGTACAAAAAAGTTACTTCGTTAAACCTAGGGAGCAATTTGTCTGAGGTTATTTTTACCGTTTTTCATTGATATCCTTCTTTTGATTCTCTGTTTTGCCCTCAGGTGAATCCGACATGGGCGGACCATGATCCCGTAAGTGTAGAGTCCGGTAATGCAAAGAAGCTGTGCTTTATAAGCTTGAGTGCACCTAAAATTCGATGTTGCAGAAGCCGATATCATGAATTTTCCTGTTTAAGGAACATTTTCCTATTCCACGGCGCTATTTTATTAACATAAATGTTTTTCGATGCGACGAAATCCGTGGTATAACGGCGTGATTCATGGCTCTCATCGACTTCGAATAATAGAACTTGCATTGCGCTTGCAAGCCCGAAACCTCGTGTGCATGCCCGTAACCAACATTTGACGCTATATTTAAAATTCGTGCCCGAAATCCGGCCTCCTGATCTGCGCTCATCTGTATCGCAGGACAAGATAGTTCGCACGCTACTCTGGTTCCTCCGTGCAACCGCTGTCGCTTCCTGCGTCTGCTACGCGGGTGCTCTGTGCGAAATGTTTGTCTCCATGAAGCACGTGAGTGACACGTTCCGTTATTCCCGTTTATTTCCCGCATTTGCGTCTCCACGCAAACGACATCTTCCTCAGAGAGCGCACCTAATATTCAATTCGGCGCTGTCTTGTACAGCCATCTAGGCCGATATTATCGGCAGTTCTGTTTTTTAGGTTTTGTTTTCCTTGATGCCCTTATGTTGAAACTGATGTTGACACGTCATGGCGATAACGTCTGGGCACACCGCTGCTAACAGTAGAGACGGCCAAAAGGAATTATGAGTGTAATGCGGGAGTTTGCTTTAAGTTTGGTCGAACTCATGCGCTGGCCAATCGACCAGCCATTTTCCTATTCTTCCTTTCTTTTCCTAATCTTCTCTCTGCGAAGTCTGGCTGCTACGTTGTGCGTCTTGAACTTTCCCGATATTCAGGCCTGTAGTAAACACATAGCACCAGAAGCGGCCATTATTCATCTGCTTTTTTAGTGCAACAGGCAAAGTGCTTTGTATGTAAACTGAACTCGTGGCACGTCTCTCTCTCTCGATGCTATCCACAGGTGGATTTCGTCCAGCTTCGTAAGGATTACGGTGACAACGTCACCAGCATACGCAGCTTGAAGGTATCCGGGCTTGACTTACATACGAAATGCTGCTGCTTCCGACAGCGCAGTTGTGAACGATTGTATGATTTATGGCAAAACCGTTCGTGCATCGTTTTTCCTTTATTCTGTGGCTAGCAGGTTGGGGTAAAAATGAGGCTAAAAGATTAAAATGAAGGGGCGTGAAAGGGCAGCATTTGCGCCCTCATCCGGCGGAGATGTTGCGGCTGTCGCTGCTTCTTCGCGGAATGAGGTTTAACTGGCGTGGAATAGTCTCTGCTTCAGTAAGTTCGCTTTGCTGACAGGCACTGCGAGTGATGAAATGACGTGCTGCAACTTCCGCATGTTCAAGATAGGCAGGCCCGTTATATCCGGCGGCCTTGGTGGGACTTGAGTTTCTTTGCTTAGGTCTCAGCAGAGTATCTGTCTAAGGTAGACTTGCACCACAAGGTTTGCCAGTAAAAACGGCGAAGGTGTAGTAAGCGACAAATTCTTTATGCCCGCTGTTATCCGATATGATCTCTATCGCCTGTTCCGTGTTGCTTTGTCGCGTCAGTTCCATGGCTGGTGCGAATGGTTTTTGTCGTGGTGGCACTTTGTGGCCGCAACCACGTAAAGCCGCCCGCACTTCGTAGTTCTGGTGTAAGCCTTTAGAGTCCGCAAAGGGAGGACGAAGGAAAGAGGGAGAAAAAGAAATAAAGAAAGAAAGGAAGGAGAAAGAAAGAAAGAAGGAAATAAAGAAATAAAGGAAGAAAAAGAAAGGAAGAACGAAAGAAAGGAAGAGAGAGAGAAATAAAGAAAGAAAGAAAGGAAGAAAGGAAGAACGAAAGAAAGGAAGAGAAAGAAAGAAAGAAAGAAAGAAAGAAAGAAAGAAAGAAAGAAAGAAAGAAAGAAAGAAAGAAAGAAAGAAAGAAAGAAAGAAAGAAAGAAAGAAAGAAAGAAAGAAAGAAAGAAAGAAAGAAAGAAAGAAAGAAAGAAAGAAAGAAAGAAAGAAAGAAGTTGCAGGCGTTGAAGCACAGAATAACGAGGTATGGTGAGGAGGGTGCTCATTAAGACACTGTCGTTCTTTCCGAAACAAACTGCTTTCTGTGCAAATCGGCGTGTTTAATTACTCTAGCCTATGAACATCTCATGTTCGAAAAGCGGCAGGTTAATATCTATGATAAGTGCATAGACGACACAACCTAGCCCAACACACTTTTCTTTTATCCGAGAACACGACTTAAATTGAGTTGCTAGTATTACTTTATGTTGGAATCGTGTTTGTACTCTCTTTCGCAGGTGTCGTTCCTGACGGGGAACGGTGCGTTATACACGGTCACTGCGCTCACCAAGGTAAGTCGGCAAAGAAGTGTTGTTCACAGCTTTACCAACAGCAGCAGAGCTTTATTACACAAGCAAAGAGATTGCATACTTTTATAAGAAGTCCGCAGGAGCCGTTCAAAGCAAATATGGCGCGAGGACATAGCATGGTGCCATAAAAGGTCAGTGCTTTCTTGGCACAGTAATCAGGATCACGCGACGTTTACTGTTGAAGAGACAGCTCTAGTTCACTGCCCCTTATTACCGCCTAGTTTGTTGGCTTTGTAGTCTTAATTTCTACGCAGCAGCGGCTTTCACAAAATGTACTGATGGCTTCAGTCGGATCATAAAAATTTCATATTCGTCCTCTGAATGCGAATCCCGCGGCTATCGCAGCAGTGCTGTGCAGTCGGGCTCTGTGGCGTTCGGTCGGTGCCGATTTCCAACATTGCACAGGTCAGCTGTAGCAAAGGCGATAAATGTAAAGCAATAAAAAGCTTTGTATGCAATAGTTATAGAGGCAATTGTCACATGAAGGTTGCAAGATGGCCTACAGAAATATGATTATTTGGTGAACAGACAGAAGCTGTCTAGATCCGGTTCCGCTCGGGTTTTCCCCCAACCCTGACCTCATCCGTCCGCTGACACGCTCTTCTCTGGTTGCTTCCTGTGTTGCAATAACTCACACACTGACTCAGTCTGACATTGATATCTACACTTGTTTGGTTGAAGGGTGCAGTTGCAGTTGTAAGCGCAAAACACGCGTGGACACGACTAACTCAAACATACATTCGTGAAGTCTACACATGTGACGAATAAAAAATAATAGAAAGAATTATAAGAAAATATTCACTGTAAGAGAATTAGCTTGCGCTAAAGTGAAGTGGAAGTTAAACATTAGCTGTGCGATCGACAACTGGCGTGAAATTTAGAGTCACATCGGGCATCTCTACAACGCAGTTCATGCCAAAGTTCATTTGAGGCCAGTCTCGCACGTGGAGCACAGATCACTGACCACGACGAATGCGACAGTTGTTGAGTGCTAAGTTGGGGAAACAGACAAAGTGGATCGTAGCAAGTACTGACTAAAGCGTGGCCCGCATAGAGCGTTTTTCCGGGCGATTCGTCGGCGTCGACGGCACCGGAGCGTTTTTTTGCCGCCGGAGAGAACGTTTTTGCCAAATCGTCGGGTTCTGTCGAAACAGAAAAAAACGTCGACGCCGCGCCGACGCCGGGAGAGGGCAGCGACAGAGGGCCAATGAGAGCCGGAGCGGGCGTCACGTGACTCTGGACGGAGCCACGCCGGCCGAGAGAGACGCGCTCGCGAGCTCTCTCTGGCACTGTAGCTGCGTCGCTTCTCGGGTATCTGCGTCGTGTAACTGCGTCGTGCTTCCCGGAAAGACGGGCGTTTGGCGCTCCGAGGGTACCGAGTTCTAGTTCACTATAGTACCGGGGCTTGGGCTTCGGGTTTCTCGGCCGAAACGGCCGAGCGGCGTGTTGTCTTTCGGAGGAGTCGCTTTTAGCTGGCCGCGCCGTCCCTCAGGTAGCGCCATCTAGTGACAAGACGCCAAAGCACATGAACGCTGTGTTGAAGAAATTTTTTATCCGTAATTACTGATAACTACGATGGGTGCGTTGCGAGCCTTTTTTCGTTCCAAGAAGAAAAACTGCAAATAGATGAAAATGTAGCAAGTGACAAAAAGCTAGACAACTGCTTCACCAGGTGTCGTTCTTGCGAGGTAAACACACAGTATTTAGTTAGGCCTAAGAGCTTGAAAATCGCCAAATTATCTGAAAAACAAGGTCTAGTTATCGCTTATACCTCTACGCGTGGGCAAGAGTAGGCGGAATAAAAGCGAACCGCTACCATTTGTGCGAGCTATCACTTCGAAGAATACAGCGGTGACATGTATTTATTCCGAAGTGGGCAAGCAGGGCGCCGCCATCTTGTCAACGTATCCCGTAATGCGCCCGTAGCGCGCGCCGCTCGGCTGCTGACCATGCGGGAGTGAATTCGTCGACGCCGGCGCGGGCGTCGGGCGCGCGGCGCGATTTCGCGGGTAAAAAACGCTCCATGCGGGCCAGGCTTAATTTATTTGGTAGCTAACGATATCGTTGCTGAATTCATTGAACTCTAAGTCGAGAAGAACATCTGGCCAAGCACTTTTAGTCTGCGCGGCTGTCACCATGCTCTGCACGGAGTCCACCTTCATTCGCTGCATTGAACTTTCTATTCTAATTTATACCATTATAAGGAAGCAATGCCGTCTATGAGCGGAAATTAAGCATAGGAGCGCTCTTCACGCTGGTTTTCTTCCTGGTAACCATGGAAAGGCTGCTCGAAAGCCACTCTCAAGTTACTGTTCTAGCAGAGAACGTTAGATTGTTTTCACAACGAGACAAACTAAAAGAATTTTTCATCCTTCACAAAAACGAAGTGACAGTAATAGTCAAGCTTGTCGGCGTGACAGCTAAGCGTGACAGCTAAGCATGGCAGCTAAGCGTGACAGCTAAGCGTAACAGCTAAGCGTAACAGCTAGAAGTACCAGACTCTGGTCCGAAGGGGCACAGGAACGGGTTTAGGACAATAGGTGTCCAGCAAATTCCACTTGCGTTCTTCCGCAGTTCAGCATCCTCTACGGCATCTACTGCTACTACCGGCGGTACAAAGACCACGGCGACAGCCTGGAGGAGTCCGAGGCCGCCATCGCCGATGCCGTAGCAGAGCAGCACGCCGCTTCGGTGTCCGGCCAGTCTTCTCACAGCGGATCGGGGACCGACAGTGCTGGCAGCGCTACACACGTCACAAGCCGCACGACTGGGGGCGGCCACACCGGGTCCGCTTCAGCACAATCCAAGCACGGGACTGATGCGCAGACATTTTCCTCAGCTAAGGATAATAAGCATTAACAGTTAAGCTAACTGAACTATAAATGAGCTAGTTTAGCACCGCTTGAGTTTATACGCTTGAAGATGTGGACAAGATTGAATAAAAGAGAACGAAACATACGAAGTAAACGAAACATGCGCACATGCGTGCAAGGACTGGTACTCTTGTTCTCGCCGTTGTATACAGGGTGTTTCACCTAACAATTTGCACTATTTCTAAAAATAGCTCTTAGCAGTTAGAAGAGCGCTTTTTTTTCGGCACAGCATTGCCAGCGGTGTAGTACGTCAGAGCACAGCTAAAATGCGCTAGCCAGAAGGCTGGTTAAGTAATATCGAATAGTTCAATTTTTAACTATTACGTTTAGACTCCTTAATTATTGAAAGGTGAGCGTCCCGCCGTAATTAATATCCATATCAGTTTTTAGAATTTCGAAAACGTGGTTACCCTCGGCGCTGTGGCCCAACAAATTATGGCTATATTGCGCCAAAATACATGCAATTTCGAGAATCTTGCAGTCAAAGCAACGTCTCCAGTGCACGTAACTCGTCGAAAGAGCCCAAATTTGTTGGGCCACAGCACCGAGAGTAACCACGTTTTCGAAATTCTAAAAACTGATATGGATATTAATTACGGTGGGCTTTACACCTTTCAGTAATTAAGGAGCCTAACAGTAAAAGTTAAACTTTTAACTATTCAGTGTTAGTTAATCAGCCTGCTGGTTAGCACATCTTAGCTGTATTCTGATGTACTACACCGCTAACAATACTATGCCGAAAAAAGCGCTCTTCTACCTGTTCATGTTTTTTATTGCTTTCACTGCCACAAACCGATTCTTCTTGCCGCTTGTTTTCAGTTGAGGTAAAACAATGCTTGGCTCCTCTTATGTTTGTAAACCGGCTTTATGAAGATGGAGTACGCGCCACACGAGCATTGTGCGCAGAGGCAACGGGAGAAAATACTTCACAAAAAAAGAATGACGCCGCGAAGAAGATATGGAGGTGTCGTCATAAGACAGAACTGCATTACGCAAGTGTTTGGGATCAGGAGAAAGCCACACTCAACTGGATATCAAAAAGAAATCAAGCTAAAGTCAGAAAGTCAAACCCTCCCCTCTCAGAATATAGCCACGGATGCTTGAATAGCAAAAAGCAGTGTTATTTAAGAAGAAAGGGGCTTCCGCAATGAACTGCAAAATGACAGGATAAGTGCTTAGCTACTGAAATTTCGCAGAGGCTTTTATGGATTCCTTCAGTCCAGTCTATATCGAAGTTCGCCGACATGTGCTACTTTCCTAGGCTACAAGTATTCTTTTGTGAAAAAAGCAAATCAACGAAACTAGCAGCTGCAAGCCCTTGAATAGAAATAATACTTGATTGCACAACTTGAGAACAAACATATTACGGTTGAGTTGACCATAGATTTCTCAAAGCCCATTCAGTCAGAGGATCATGTTTGGTGTTGAAAAAAAAAAAATGAATCTCTAGAATATTGGATTCGTTTGCTTTGGAACTTTGTAAGTAATATTTTCATAATAAACGAGAATTTTTTGCAGCGTGTCCTCAATTCGACTTGCTGATCAATTTGCTCTCGCCCTACAACGTGCTAGCCGTCGTGATTAGTCCAGTTGATAGAGCGAACTTGCTCTGCGTTTAGTGTTTAATTGCGAGGTTTGAACTTAAAGTTCGACGCAGCGTATTTTATGTATTTTCTCTCTCTCTCATACACACACGCACACACACACGCACGCACGCACACACGCACGCGCACACACACACACACACACACACACACACACACACACACACACACACAAACACACACACACACACACACACACACACACACACACACACACACACACACACACACACACACTGCCTCTGCTCAAACTAATCATCACTTTTAAATAATTACCAGCTCGTGAATTTCGTTTTTTTTTCTGCCTGACCTTGTAATGAAGTGTGCGCACTGTACGATAACAAAAAATGATCTCTTTGCTTTTCGCTCGCGGTGCTGCTTAAACAATATCTTTAAATTGAAGGCTGCGAACACAGGTTAACAGACCCTTCGGAGACTAAATAAAGATAAACTAAAAGTTGAGAGGAAGCCCCAGGAAAGCTTCACCAGGCTCAAAGCAGACGAAATTTAAAGCAAAAACGAATGGATCAAAATGCAAAAAAGCTTGAGAAAAAAATGGGGAAAAATTTATAGAACCAAATGTGGTGCTAGCTCCGAAGCCAAACTGACCACTTTACATTCGTTCAGAAAAAGAAAGAGATCACCGAAAGAACCCGAAGTAGACTAGGCGCAGAAGGAAACCTTAAAGTATGCCTGATGGCCACTTTGCTGTTTTCCGGGGCTCCCGCATGCCTGTCGCATGAGCTCGAGAACAAATAACCCACCTGAGAAGACGAAGACAGCATGTGCAATGCCTGCCCGCATCCCCCAGAGTGGGTATGTGCCATTCTGTCCTAGGCTACAACAACAACAACATCTAGACGGCACCACTCACAACTTTATCGCTGCATTCAACAGGGTCTTCTATAGTGGACAAGCATAGATACAAAAAAAAATGCACGCACGCACCCACTCACTCACTTTTTGTGCAGAACGCTATTAAATGCAAGAAATGCGGGCGTAGGCAAGCGACGAAAGGGTTAAAAAACAAACGGTGTATTCATTTTTTCATTCGAAATACCTTACAGCCCGCAAGAGGGCATTGAGGAAGGGGTACTGAAAGGGGTGTAAGTACAAGAGGAATAAATCATCATTTATTTGACCCTTAGGTGGGGTATTACAGAAGGGGGGGGGGGGGGGGGGGATGTAGTACATTAAACATGACTCACATTGGTGGGGAGAAAAAACACACAGACAACAAAAGCATAAATAGAAATAATGTCACGAAAGGGAAAATGAAACAATTTATAAGGCAAGATAAGACATCAGACGTTTTTTAAACCTAACTGGATCGCATTCAATGACAACAGAGCCTGGAAGCTCATTCCAGTCTTGAATAGCGGCTGGCAAAAAAGATTTGTTAAAGCATTAGTTGATCCGCGTAAACGATGGATGCTCATGAAGTTTAATAAACGGGATGACGTGCGCATAGGAGTTAATAGGAGAGACTCGCGTAGGTCAAGAAAGTTGTGGTATAATTTGTGCACTAAACATAAGCGAAGAACTTTGCGTCTAAGGGCTAGTGGGCTGATGGATGACTTGATAGCGGTAATGCTGTGGTGAAAATCACAATCTGAAGTAATAAAGCGTGCCGCATGATCGTGGATGGATTCAAGGGATTCATCGCGAACTGCAAGGAAAGAAAAGGAAAAGGGGAAGCATTGCACAGGGTAAAGGTGGAGGTGGAAAATTATAAAATAGGAGCAAGGTATGCATAATGTTCTAAGAGAAACAAAAGAAAGGCAGTCGTCGTGATAAAAATGTGAATAGTTATGAAGCGCACGAAAAACAGAACATAACGTTGTAGCAAATGAGAAAAAAAAATACGAATACAATGGTTTCGTTTGGTTTAGTTTAGTTCATGGGGTTTAACGTCCCAAAGCGACTCAGGCTATGAGAGACGCCGTAGTGAAGGGCTTCGGAAATTTCGACCATCGACCTCTCCTCCATCTCACGTGCAAATCACCTATCAAGAAGATAATGGGACAGATAATACTTGCGTAGCTGATCTTAGAATTGGTCAAATGTTTAGGGGAATCCCCCAAGGTGGAGTAAATTTGTAATAACCATAAGCTTGCCGTCCCGGTTAGCTCAGTTGGTAGAGCGACTGCTCCGGTGTAGCGGTGGTCCCGGGTTCGAACCCTGAACCAGGACGAATTTTTCTTTAACTACGAAGTTTCTGAGACAGCTGTATAGCTTTCCTTTGTAGTCGTATGGCTGCGCTCGGGTGGATGCCAATGAGTAATTACTCCCTTATTACTGATCTTAGAATGCTTTATGGTTGAAGGTAGATGCGACAATGTCGGCAATATCATTCCAAGGGACGATGGCACGCGGGAGTGCGAATGAATTGAAATCTTAGTTTTATATCTTCAAAATATCTTATAGGGTCCAAAAGTGCATTTAGTAAGCGGGGCAAAAATCGATAAAGTACAAGAGGAATAAAGAGAAAATACGATGCCAAAGGCAAGGAAATTTAGTTTGACTTCCGCTATTTTCACGATGCGGGAAACAATCGTTCTATGGTACAGATCTCGGATTCCATGCCTTCGGATGCACAGGGGCGCTTTTAGACACGTGGTAGTATATGAGCGGAAACACGTGGAGGGACTGCTTCTTCTACAATTACATTCACGACGCGTTGCATCATTACCATTCATGCGGCTTGCTCAGCTCGCAGCGGAAACGGAGTCACATGTCCTCGCACACAACACCACGCATCTCTGCCGTCTCCACTTACCCTCCGAGCGGCTCACCCGACTCCCACGCTATTAGGCCGAAGGCAGCGCGCTCTTTCTCTGGTTTCGCGGTGCCTAGAAAAGTAGTCACCAGTCCGTGACAATGAGCTCATTCCGCCAGGGGCGCTCAGAGGAAAACATGGGTGACGCGACGCCGAAGATGAACGAAAAAAAAAAAAGAATTTCAGATGCGAACTTGTTTACCACGCGGTTTTATCATTACATTTTTGTTTATAGAAGCTTCTCGGCAAGTCTCCTTGGATTATTACACATATCTTCCGCGTAAAAGAAGCGTTCACAAAGGAAAACATATGAAAAAAGCTGCGCCCGTCTTAGACTTATGTGTTCTACTTTGTGGACTCACCTTATATGATGCAATTATGTGAAATAAAGCATTATTTTTAAGGCTGTGTGGAAGCGTTGTGAACGTCGAGAGTGCTTCTATTTTTTTTTTGTTCTCGAGTGCGTGACGGCTTTTCTTCGACCCCGTATGATCACGTCGTGCTTGTTGTGAAAGACGATGAAAGAGAAAGCATATGTTGGATGCATAGAAATTGAATGCCGATTCAATGTGACCGGAAATGCATTGAGGCAGTGTAATAGAATACCACGTCGCTTGAAATAGCGGCAGCGTTATTGAGAAATGGTCGTATCGCTAAAGCAGCGATGCGGCTCAGAAGATAGTTAACTTCAACTAATTACTGAAGTTTTTTTGCGTATGTTGTAATTGTTAAGTTTTGGGCTCCTAAATTAACTTACTGTCGTTTATCCTGCTTTGTCAGTGGGCGTGAGCAAGCTTGCTTGGGGAATTGATTTTATACGCGAAAACAAGGAAGAGACGAACAAAAAATAATGGGAGAACAGAAATTATTTGATTATAAAACAGCGCAAAAGACGACGGACCAGATAAAGGAGAGCATAGGACAATCCATACCAGCTGGCCCAACTCAACGTTTTGCTGGAAAGTATTTCTTTATTTCTGTGATAATAGAGTGCATATATGGGCCTGCCCAAGCCAACAAATGAAACAAATGAAAACTATTTTTCGAAATCGTCCCGTGATAGGTGGACCTCAGGTCCCAATTTCAGAGTTTTGGAAAAAAAAAGCATACAACTGCTTCATTTGAAACCTTGCTTTCATGAAGATGCGCTAGGGGCCTATTTGGGCACCAGCCGCCGCATGGGTCGTAATAACAGCGCTCAGCAGTTTACTCACGCAGCCTAAACAGACACGAAGCAGAACTCCATCAAGTTTTTTTTTTTTGTAAAAATCGATTCTCTGGCTCTTCCTGGGTATGTTGATGTTTGTCCCGCATCAAGAGACCTATTTATTGCTGAGGAAGTTACATTTGCAAATTTTTCCGACCCCAGATTTAAACTCGTGACATCACAGAAAAGGACTCTGTGATCACCGTTTGGAGCGAATGATGTTGTAGCCTATCCTCAGAGATCCGCAAAAAAAGAACGGTGTCGGCACAAGCAGGATAATTAAGAAATCGGCCGGTGATGGCGACATCGAAAATCTCTTTTCTGTTTGTCTTTTTTAGAATAGCTTCTTTGTCATTAAAAGTCAGGAGTGTATAAGTACAGGCGAAGTTAAATTTCTTCTCAGTGTGTCTTTAAGCATTCTTTTGCGCAGGAAAACAAAGGGGAACACACTTCTAGATTACCACTGCCTTTACACTCGGGGGGGGGGGGGGGGGGGGGGCAAAGAGCGAAAAAGTTCTAGAGTGCAACAGCCTTTAAATTCAGGGGTCAAATTTGCTATTTTTTCAGACCGCTTGTTTGATTTCTGAATGGTACCAACTTTGGCTGTCGCCTTCATGGTTGCCACGATTAATAATCTCCGAGAATTATGAACTAAACTCGAGTACGCTGCAATTTTTAATAATTCCGACTAAAACGATGTCGAAATTGTTGCCAGGGCTAACTGGTTACATGCAGAAGTTCACAGATGAAAAACAGCGTAATTAAGCGAGAACAAGTACGGAGTACAGGAAACAGCATGAAGCCCTTCCTGACGTGCGGGCGCCTTTCTTGTGCTCATATAATCGCGACGCTTTCCATCTCAGGCTGGGAATTTTCTCCAAAGCCTGACGTAAACTTCAAACTAACACCTATCCAAATCCCCAATTGTGTAGCTTCTATTCGGAAGGACCCTACTTAGAGAAATGCGAAGATTGTGATAGCAAAGCCGATTTAAATCACATAATCTGTAACTGCCCGCAGTCCCTACCGGCGAGTCAATTCATCACCGACTCTGATCATTGGGAGGCTCTAATGCTCAGACCAGCCCGGGAATTACACAGATCAAACTCGCCCAGCTGGATGAAAACGCCGCCGCTGCCCAAGAGATAGCGGCCGTCGTTTAAGCGGGGGGCGACTTCGGGTCGCTCCTCTATATCCGCTGGAAATAAAGTTTCACCACCACCAATTACGTGGAGTAAGTTCGAATTAAACGGTGCCTTAATACACTAATTGTTGATGGAATCAATACTACAGTTCGAATAAACCGGAAATTCGAGATAAGCGAGTTCGAATTAACGATATTCCACAGCATTCAAGAGCTCGCTTGGAAGCTGGGGTACGCTGCAGAAGCCCCAAAGATGCATGGTTGGCATGGTTCCAGGAGGGCAATGCTCGACTCATCTGTTCAATTACTGCTCGGCTTCCTATTTTAACCAAACATACGGCCACGCAGAACCATGTGCGTCACAGACATACGCCCCCCCCCCCCCCCCCCCCCTCCAAACTCTCCCCTCCAGCTTCCCTCCACTCTAGGCACCCATAGTGCATGCCTTGAGCATCTAAAGTTCCTTCTCAAGGACGCGTGATGAGGGGAGAATTACGTCTGGGCGTCCCGGGAAATTTAAGCAAACTGTGAGTTTGACTGCCGCCTTTTGAAAAACACCCAAGAATAACTGCACTCGTTTATTACGCGAGGCACGCAGCCCCGCGCTCGAGCAGCAAGCGAGGCAGCTTCAGGCGGGCCTCAGTTGACTGGCTTCGAGTGAACTCCGGGCTCCAGTGTCTACTTTATATAACTAAAACGTGGCAGCGTTGCTGAATCTGGCCACAGCTGGTGGCAGCAAATTAAGGGCATTTTTGGAAACTGTTTGTAAGATAGAAGGGTTTGCATTTATCTGCCACTTTTGCAATTGAATCTGCCAAGCTCGGGCTTGTTAGCAGTGCGACACGCCAGGCGGCGTTCAAAAGAAAAAAACCGCAGCCTGTTGCGAATTTCGAAGTTAGCGAAATTCGCGCACAGAGCTGTGAACGGGTAAAGAAGTATCATGCCCAATACGTCCTCTTGAATGTGTTCACGTCTCCCTAGCGTCACTGTAGAGGGGAGGGGGGGCTTGAAGTGATTAGGGATGTGCAAAATTAACACGTTCTGTTACGAGCAGCGCGAGCCTGGCGCTGCGCTCGTCGAAGACAATAGTTGCCGCTGACGTTAGAATGCAGATTGCTGCCACGGCGTACATGGCGAGGCATGTTACCCTCTTCAAACCAGCGGCAAGATGCATCTCCGTGTCCATGGCCGGCGAATGTATTGGAAGCTTATTTACAGTAAAAGAAAGCGTGCAGACCAGACAGGAAGAATGCCGACTCGAGTGCACACTGACAACTAATGTACACATGCGCGAAATTTCCAGCGCTTCGTCCCCTGGTCAAAGCAATCCCAGCACTCTTTACTACCGCTTCTAATCCGACGCATCCACAGAGAGGGGCAATAAAAGCATGGCAAGAGCCCCAGCGCTGAAAATAATAAATTTTCAGCGTGCGGTTTTGTTACCACGTGTTTTAATTTTTGCTCACGTTTATATTTTATTTTTTAATTCCAAACTCTCCTCTAAAAGGTCTCTTAACTTTTGTAGCACCTAGATTAAGAACACCTGCTGTAGGTTTTTAATGTCTACCTTCCTTAAACGTCTCAGAATTTATGCTTTCACTTCGAAGGAGGCAGGTGCAGTATTCAACGCTGGCAAGGAATAAAACACACCCCGACTTCTCATCCTTCTCGGGGTCCGGAAAATAGGCAGTGATAGTTTTATCCCAGCTGCTCCTAGTTCTAATAAGAGCGTCCACTCGCATCAGGTCCTGTGGCTCTGGTACTGTGTTCCTGTCCAGTGATCGTGTGAAAGCGGTCTTGTATGAGAGTACTACAAAAATTATTTTGGGATTAAGAAGAAAATTGAAGAAAAAAAAGACTCCCAGCCCATGTCAGTGACAGTACTACAGGTGGAACACCTTCGACAGTGGTCCACCCCGGCCCACAATTCCCCTGTGGTCACAGCCCTCTTGGAGAGCATCCCCTATGGCTGGTAGACAAACGCCGGAGTCCTCATCTTATACAGAGTAAGGGGATAGCCCCCCTACGATAAATTTCCTTACTACAGTAAAGCACCCGCTGGAAAAGCTTTTGCTGACGCTGATCCTGGATGAGGATAAGTCACGAAGAGGCCAGAAACGTGGTCAGCTCTATGGCTCCCTCCGTCGCCATATGCCAAGGCAATATGGTCGTTCTATCCGGGTTCTATGTAACCCTTTAGTTCTTACACTTTGTACGCCGTGAGGCCATACCCTCCGCATCTCCGAGATCTGCCCAGCCGGCGCGACTGGACGATAAGACTAAAATAGAATCGTAGGAGAAGAGTGCTACTGCCGCCGCGGTGGCTCAGTGGCTATGGTGCTCGGCTGCTGACCCAAAGGACGCGGGTTCGATCCCGGCCGCGGCGGCTGGAATTTCTTTGGAGGAGAAATTCTAGAGGCCCGTGTACTGTGCGATGTCAGTGCACGTTAAAGAACCCCAGGTGGTCGAAATTTCCGGAGCCCTCCACTACGGCGTCTCTCATAGCCTTAGTTGCTTTGAGACGGTAAACCCCATAAACCAAACCAAACCAAGAGTGCTTCTAAATTACACCAGCGCAGCTATCGGGAAAGCCTTCGCCGACGGGTAGCGGCAGCGATTGCGCGCCATCGGTGTAAAGCCGAGCCCAGCCCCGTCAGGGAGGCGCGTGGAGCCGAGCCGGGTGTCAGTTTCCTTGGCAGCTGCCGCCGTCGGCCAGGCGTCTCCCATTGTTGCTCCGAGCCCAGCCCTTCGCACACGACCAAGAGCGCCTGCCTCATCCCGGGAAGTGCTCCCCCTCTCTTCGCGCGCGAGTCTCGTCTTTACACATGCCCGCTCCCTCGCTACGGTACACGCATACGGGTTGGCGGGAGTCGACGAGTGAGTCAACCGGTCGATTGACTATCTCGCTGTCGCGAAGCAACGAAGGCGACCGCAGTGTGACGCGGCTTGGTATAGCTAGATTAATCACGCTGTCAGCAATGCAGTCATAGCGTAACGCAGTGGCAATATAAATTTTTCTCGCAATTTCGCAAACATTACAACCGCCTCTCAACACCCATTTCGAGTGCGACTGACCGAAATCTTTTCAAAAATGCCTTCGATAGTATTTGACAAGGAGACTTATGGCGTATGCACAGAAACTTTTTGGGTCTTTATGACAGTGTTTTGTGATGTATTAGCCTTAAACATTTATAAAAGTTTCCTGGCGTTGTATGCTAGTAATTTCTCGCGGACATCTGTTTTTGGATGTTTTTGGTGGCGTTGAAAATGATAAATTTTATGTTTGGGTTTCCCCTGATGTTCCACCTGTTGCTTTATTTTTGTATTTTAATTCTGCCCCTCACCTACGGTGCAGGCTGTAATTCAGTTGTATAAGGAAATATATGCAAATGCAAAAAATTTGTAAGTAAATCAAATTAAGGTTATATAAGTCAATAAATCGGCAGCGGGGGCTCAGATAGGACATATGACAACATTATGAAATGCCAATACACTGTAGCGCAGCAAAAGACGAGGACACAAGAGACGAGAGACGAACACCACGAGCGCTAACTTCCAACAAATTTTATTCTCCTGAAGCATCACATTTATACGCCAGAAAACAGTAATCACATGTGCGAACAGTATCAATTCCTTAGAAAAACGAGCTCTTTATCTGAGAGGAGAATGAAAGATGTGCTTACACGCGAGCATCCTGACCTATTTATCTTTTCGGCTTCAATGATTTCGCGCGTTACCCTTTCTCTGCTTTTTCATATTACCAGACTTTTATCAAAGAAAGGCTTACAGGTTTTTTACTTGCATGCGAGAATGTGATCAGCCAGCGATCCGCCTTGCCCGTTTCTGACGTTGCAAGCGTGTTCCATTCGGTGCTCGTTCAGACATCTCCCCGTTTGGCCGATATAGTGTTTCCCGCATGACAAGGGAGTTTGATACACAACACCTTCATCGCACGTGGCATAGGGCTTCTGGTGCCTAGTTGCGCATCCGCGCGCTTTGTTGGTGTTGGTTTTTCCCAGTTTGCACAACGTGTGTAAGCACACGTTCCATTCTCCTCTCAGACAAAGAGCTCGTTTTTCTAAGGAATTGACACTGTTGGCACATGTGATTCCTGTTTTCTGGCGTATAAATGTGGTGCTTCAGGAGAATAAAATTTGTTGGAAGTTAGCGCTCGTGGTGTTCGTCTCTCGTCCCTTGTGTCTTCGTCTTTTGCTGCGCTACAGTGTATTAGAACTATGCACCAACAAGCCCAAAAAGCCACGCTACTGAATTATGAAATACTACATGAGCCTAGCAGCGAAACACACAAGAGAGCGAGCAGGCCGTGGCCTCCGAGTTCACCCGCGCGCGCGTGATCTCACAAGAAGAGCGCCACAGGACAGCGCTTGTACTGTGTAGTACTTCCTCTTCTTGTGTTTCCGTTCTTGCTTCTCGTTTCATTATGTTTGATCTGCACCAGCTAGGCTGCATTGTTACCCTGTAGCAGTATTTGTTTTCTACACTGCAATGCATTTAACTGGAAAAAAAGATATTGAGTATTGATGACAGTCTAAGACCTGCGTTCAAGCGTTTACCTATGGCATCGCTAGGCTTTAGTGCAGACCAGATCTTTAGCCTATTTTTCACATCAAATAAGAATTTATTGAGTTCATGAAGGATGACTACAAAAACATTCAATACGCAGGATAGGGTACCAGAGTCAGGAAACTGTAACGGGACCCTCGATAAATTAATACTAAAATAAATTCAAAATAGAAAAGCACCAACACAGATGGGTAATAATAAAATAGCAACAAAGATAATAAACATAAAAATATTTACATGCGATGCAAACTAAACAAATAGCTTATCAAGGCGGAAAACAAAATTTTAGAACTTAAACAAAGATCGTTATATATGATATTGCACGGAATACAAAAATAAAAAAGATACAGCGCAATGCAAACGATTTAAATATTCATTAACAAAAGGAATAAAAACAATCTTATTAAGTCTTCTAATGTGGTGAAGTAAAAAATTTCAAAGTTGATTTAAACATAGATAACGACAAGGGTGATTTTAAACTCTGAGGTAGATTATTCTATAAGGAAATACAACCGAAATGAGAACTCTGTTTTCCGCACTTAGTAAAAACATGACGTAGCAAAAATGTTTTCTGAGCTGCAAATCTAGTGGGATTACTATTCCGCAAAAACTATTGTCAATAAATTTAAAACAAAGTTTGTTTTTGGTTAACCCCAAAAAAACATGATAGCTAGATTGTAATGAAAGAAATTTAGAAAATGGCTAAGATATACCCACGTAGCAAAGGCACATCGTTGAAAATATACTAACTCCTTTTAATGATATGTATAGCCTGATTTTGAATGTTTTGGATAGAGTGCAAATAGCAGTGGTGTACTGTGCGATGTCAGTGCACGTTAAAGAACACAAAATTTTCAGAACTTCCGGAACCCTTCACAACGGCGGCCCTCATAGCCTGAGTTGCTTCGGGACGTTAAACAACATAAACCAAACCAAACTAAAGGAGCACCTAGCTTCTGATGTCGCACACAAATTCCATCTAAACTTGGGCTTGTATTATTCAGTTGAGAGATATTTAGACGCACTCTATCAGTGGTAACCGGAAAAAGATAAACGGAATGGCAACACGAGTGCAAAGTTTGTTTTAAAAATGAGTGCGATTTATTCCAGGTTAAGAAAAGTGATTTGCAAAAAGCATTCACAATATCATTGGGCTGATCATATGTTATGCCGTTAAGGGTAATTTTGGATGCAGTAGTACTTTGAAGGCATCAGTTCAAAAATTTGTTTGAAAGTTTTCGTTATTGCTTGACATCATTTTTATTCAATTTAAACTTAAAGGAGAGAATCTATTGAAACTTGTTAATGGCAAATAAAAGATTGCTCTGACTACTCTACGAATTCTTTTGTCTCTTCGAGGTACGCTACCAGATTACGCCACAATATTTAAGCTGTTGTTTCGAAATTGTTGCTACAAAAAATATATCGTGTAGCAGGACTTCTAATTACCTCTGTTGTCGAGGGGAGGGATGCACATTTCAAGGCCAAAACTTGCCTTGACAGTCGTTGTGAAAATTCTAAATAAGCAGAGCGCAGCTTCTCAAATGGCCCAGCCGGTGGTCACTCATCTCGTCGTCTGCAGACTCTAGTCGCCTGCACGCGACGGCTTGTCTAACGAAACCCACATCCCACATGCAACTTAGTCATCAACTTAGTACCATGAAGGCAGGCTAAACTGTATTCACGCACAAATCCTTCAAGATATTCTCTCAGATCTCGCCGTCGTAAGTTGTGCCTCTGTGCTTGTCGAATAGCGATGCGAGGATTACGTAACTGCGTCGATATTCGCTGCAGCAAAGAACCCAGTCATCCTCCGAAGCCCCGCGTGGAGAAGTATCGAACCGGATGCTTTCGTGAAGCGCAGCGAAGAATCCGAACTTCGATGATCGTATCTGCCAGTTGCTTATTCAGAAAGGCGTGTTTTATAGCTAGTGAAGCGCAACCGTGACGATTTGGGCGCTTTAGAGCCTGTGTCGGCGACTGCGTTAGCCAGCGCCGAGGTCGGCGCCGAAATGCCATCCAAGGTCGTATACTCTGGGCCTGGTTTATGCAGCATCCTGCCACACACGTTAAAACGGTCCGGCGCGTCAAACGACGCAATGCACTTCGAGCTCACACGACAAACGTAACGACTCTTCTCCGGAGCTTTCATTGACGGTGGCGTAACATAGTCGTCACTGAGCAGCGAATGCGAAGCAAAACGGTGATGTCTAGGGAAGATGCTGTCTACGTAGTCACTGTGCCATCTATGGTAATATCGTCCAGGAACGCTTGGGCCGTGGGGACAATATAGGCTACGTGGTTTGAAGGCAGTGTTATCGCTGTTGAGTCTCATAAGCCCAAGGAAAGGGACTATTTTTCTTTCTGCATTACAGCGCTAGGCTTATTAGGCATATCTCGTTGTTGGCTGTTTCGTAGTGCCTTTGATTCCGCGACGTGTCGCCAGAGAGGAAATAGATGCTCGCTTTCGGAGCAAAGCAATGTCATATTGACTGATTGATCGCGCCGCTCCTCTGAACAAGGTGGTCGACTCGGTGCGGCCAAAAAATAAGACATTTTTTTGCTCAGCCGGTTCACCGTACATCAATTTGTATCCTTTGACGATCCACATGCGCAGCAGGTACCCGGCTCTCCCGGTGCCCGTTCACGTTAGAACGTCTCTGTGTTGGTAAAATTCGATAATTAGAGGTGCCAGGCTGCCTGCACGGCATCGCGACGCAGCGCATCGTGTTAGGTTAATCGCATTTCTTCCTTTTCAGTTTGTTCGCTACGGGAACACTAACAGTGATGGGCACTGTAGCTAAACACGTTATCTGCTCTCATCACCAATGCATGCTAGGTAAGGATCGGTAGCTCGCGATCAAGATCGTCTGCGATGTCATGTGCGAGGAATGGCTAATTGGCCGGTTAACCGCAAATGCATCCCTTAGGTGCCAAAACTACTATTTAGGCTATGAGACCTGCCGTAGTGAAAGCCTTCGGATCAACATGAACCACCTCGGATAATTTCATGTGGACCCCAATCCCGGTAGGCAAACTTCTGGCGTGTCACCACCGTCGAAGTGCGGCCGCAGTGGACAGAATCCATCCTACGAACTTCTCCTCAGCTGCCAAACGTCGTAGCCGCTGAGTTGTCTCGGGTGGGGTCCTTTATGCAACGCAACGAGGTTTTGTCTTTTTTTATCTCTTCATTGCAGGCTAAGCAAAAACTCTTTCCGGAAGCGTTTGACACGCCTCTCCGGATCGTACTCTCGTTAATGATGGCGTCAGGCGCCTTCGTTAGAATTTCCGTTGGATGCATCCTGCTTGACTTATCTTTCTTTGACGGACACTCACAGTGTTCCTGTTTCTCTTCCGCACTTGTATTGCACTTCCGAGATTTCACGCTTGAGCAGACTGGGCTAGCAGTAAGACAACGCTTGCGACGTTTGTAACTGGATGCGGCGTGATCTGCGGTATTTATACACTGTAAGTTGATGGCAGAACCGGTTAAGATGCGTTAGATTTAATTTTTAGGCAAGTCACTTAGATGCAGATTTTGATTATGTAACAATAGCGCACAAGGAACACAAGGGACGGAAAGAGAACGACGCAGACAAGCGCTTGTCTGCGTCGTTCTCTTTCCGTCCCTTGTGTTCCTTGTGCGCTATTGTTACATCATGAACGTTATCCAACTTGCCCAACTTTGGGCTTTGCAGATTATGACGTACTTTAGCCGTCGCCCAAATTTCAGAAAAAGAAGAAAGGGGGGGGGGGGGGGGGGTTGCGGAGGAGTTGGATTGGTATCTTTGTCCCATCTGCCGTTGCACTCTGGGTTGACGTCTGACACGGTTTTCTGTTTTACCTCAAGATATACTAGTCGCAGAACATATGAGACCCGCCTCGAAGCAATCGCTCTGACAAGCCCAAGTTTGTAACGGCCTGCTGCACTACCAGTTACATTTTGCGACAAAAATTCACACAGATGTGTTTTGTAGAACACTTGAAGACGAATTTCAAAGAAAGAAGCTTGCCAGAGCGCTTCTGAACTGATTCTGCTTTCGTGTGACACGACACAAGCGTTTGTTTTTTTTTTGTTAGGTCCTGTGAAGGACCTAAAAGACCTAGGAGAGAGGATTCTTCACCAAAGACAACAGCGAGCCTCTTGTTCACGAGGCTTAACCTGTAATGTACAAAGCTAGTGTCTGTCAGTAGTCGTTTCCTGTGCCGAAGAAGCAGGGGATATGAAAGAAATCGTAGCCATTCCAGAGAGAGGGCATTTGATGAGTGGCCGCTGAGCGGAGCTCCGGCGCAGGGTACTTCCGATGCAGTAGTCTGGTTGTCAGTCGACTCAATTAGACTGCAAGTGACCAGTTGACAGTTATTTTATTTTTCTTTTCTCAACAGTGAAAAAAAAAGGAACCAAGAGAAAAGCCGTTCAGACACGGCTTGAGTTGTCCTTGCACGGAGATGCACCAGATGCACGGAGGCCTATATACAGGCGTTTTTGTGTAATGTGGAGGAATGAGAGCGACGAAAGGCATCATATCGGTTCTTGGCGAGAAAGAAACATTGTTTTACTAGATTGACTAGAACCTACCGAAACTCGGCCGACTACTAGGGTATTCGCGGTCCCAAAACCTGTTGGCACTAAGTGGAACTGCACCTGCCGGCAGCCATTCAAGGGACGAATTCTCAAAGCTATTCGTGCTTTGAAACAATGCGTTCTCGGCTAGCAATTTTTTTTTCAGTCATTCCAATGCAATATGCTACGAATGTTTCGGAATCGACTGAGGCGAGCTAGAAAAGAACACCTATACGTCGGTTCGTGATTTGCTGGCAGTGCCAACAAAATTAGAGGCAGTATATGGCGTAGGACAACACCACCATACCGCATTGCTGTGTCATTAAGGGGCACTGGCGCTTCGAAAAAGGAAGCGAGTGTGCTGAAAATGAGCGAGTCCTTCACGCGCTGTTCATCATTACTTCTCCTCTGGCTTCACAGTATGCCTAATGCAGCGTCAGGAGCACGCAAGAAATAAACAACCTACTCTGGTAAGGCCGTTATGCACCCGGCCCATAAAAGAGCGGAACACACGGCACTTGACATTTCCCGCCCCTCTGCATTTCGCTTTCCACGCGATGCTCATCTTCCTCCTCCGTGCCCGGGCATCCCTCGATCCGCGGTTCCCGCTCCCCTCTGCGGAGCCCGCAGCCCCGAAAAACAAGCGGGATCCTGAAAGCTGCGCACGCGCAGTGGAGGCGGCGGCGGTGGTCTCTGACGCACGCACAGACAACGCCGCGGAAAGAGCGCGCACTGCCGCCGCACCGTGCCGTCACCACCGCCAACGCAGATCCCGCCGCCGGCGCTCCGGCCGGCTCCCTTCGTTTCCTTCGTGTCGCGCGCGCGGGAAAATTCTGAGGGCGCATCTCAGGGCGCAGCTACGCGCGTCGTTACCGGCATAGCTAGTGCAGTGCCGTCTGCAAATCCAACTGGGAGTTGTACGCTGCGTGTCAAGCCGTCAGTGAGATATCAGCGACGCCAAGCGTCGCGAACAGCATTGACAGGCGGAAGAGGAACGACGCTGCTGCAGCAGACGACGGGAGCGTGGCGTGGAAGAGGAAGCCTGGCCCACGACGGTCGGGCCGCCAGGCCTAGTTCGCTGACTCGGGCCGGCGTCTGGGTCGACATCGGCGCGCGTCCGTTCTTACCGTTCGCGCGAAGGAAACGAGCCGCTGCAGTTGTTCGTCAGTCACGCGCGTGCCGCCGCAGCCAGCAGCCACCCAGTCGGCGCTCGCAGCTGCCGCCGCTCTTTCTTCGCTAACGAACCCCGGCGGCTGCGCAGTGCCAAGGCGAAGGCTCGCCGGGAGTGTTGCCGCAATCGAAGTTCGCTGCCCGCGGCAGCGCCGAGGCATCTGACAGCGCCTGCAAGCTTGGCTGGCCCAATCACCGGTTGGATCAACGCCCCTCTTGTGCCTAATCGGAATGTTTAGTGGTGGCGGCTGGAAGAGGCTGTGATTTTAATCAGCCAAAGGATGTGCTGGCGTCGCGAGCGCTCTCCGAGAGCCGTACTGGTCGCCCCGCTTCGATGATTCCTGGTGCTGCAGTGGCGGGCTTCGCGGTAAGTGGCTCTTGGGTGCCCTTTACGTAATCGTGATGCTTTTTTTTTTGTAAACCGTAGTTCTTAGTCCAATCGGAGCTTACATTGAACGAACATTGTCCAAACATAAGCACCTTGACGTTCATATATTCGTGTATGTATCGGAGCTATCTGAACTGAGTGTTGCTTGCGTCGTGATGAGCTCGCGCTACATGCAGTGCAGTTGAAAAGGGAGTTGGCTCTGTCGACGTGATCGCTGCGAAGAAAATTACGAAAACAGTGAAAGAAGATACCAGTTAAAAAAAATAATCGTCTTTGAAAGAATGCGCCAGGTACTACATACGATCGAATTATGTTTTCTTCTGATTCATAAGTTGAATTCTATGTTTCTAAGTGACTATGTACGGTTTAATAAGTGAGAGATATTGGAATGGTTGAGCTACTCCCCCTCTATAATCGATTAAAAAGAAACAACGCACGCTTTTCGCGATAATCATAAGTTCTCTCGGTCTCAGACAAGGTTAATCTTTGCCGATACATCACAGGGGATAAAACAATTGAATCACTGCGGTCGCTGAATGCCGCGCAGTCCTTCTGCATGTGTATTACGCATATGTGAGGATCTCTGGCATTTGTTCTACCTTATTAGTACCGGTCATTAACAGGAACGTTCATGCAGGTTTTTCTCCGTCAGTACCGCAGCATAGGACAGCTAAGCAATTCACAGCGTAACAAAGGCGTGAGCACCAGATAGGAAAGTCTCACAGGTGGCACGGAGACTCGCCACTGTAATGGGATCCTAAACTATGCAGCAACAACCGCTGTACGCCTTTGCTCACTGGCTCGTGAATGTTTGCCTCTCATGTGTCGGCGAACAAACAGCGACGTTTTTTGTGAACTAGCTGCCCCCCGTCCCCCCTGACAACACGTGCAAGGGCTCCACAAAATGCGCGATTGACGCAGGTGTTGGAAAGATTCCTGACTGCCACCAAATTTGAGGAGTCAGGGGAATAGCTGCACCACTGTGCATTGCATCGGCTCAGTTGTATTTTTGGACCCTAGTGCTTGATGTGCTATAAAGTGGGAGGTTTAATTATTGATTCAGGAGTAAGGCGTCTCCTTACACTGACGACAAGGAGCGTTGTTCAAAAGGGAAGAAATGGTAAGTAGCTTTCGTTCTTTAATTATTTTTTGTTTTTGACGCCTAATCGGAACCTTTCACTCATAACTCTAATGTGCGGCGGCGAAATGCACTATGCCACTTTAGCGAAGGAGGTTTCGCCATCTTTAGAAACGAAATGTCATTAAGTGCAAAGTAATGGAGTAATGTAGGTAAGCCGAAGTGCAAGTAGCGCACGTTGTTATTGGGTGAATAGCTTTAATAAATAATTAGTTATTCAATTATAAAACCATTTAACGAGGAGCATACGCACTAAACTGCGCAGCAGCTGCACTAATGGCACTTTAGGTTACAGGACGCAACTTTACACTTTCCCATCTCATTTTTCTATAAATGTTTTTGTGCGAAACATTCGTTAGGTCAGCACAATGGTACGCAACATCTGTTCAGGCCCTGATCGCGCGTCTTTAATTCACAAGCTCGAAATTGTTGAAAATCATGCAGCTTACTTAATTATTTCCATTTACGGTCGCATTGTTAGCACACCCATTATGAAGTATGAACTAAATATTTCGAAAACACTCCCTTACTGCGCCTGGTTCATAAAAATTTTCGCCGTCCTACATTAGCACAAGAAGAGATCTCATGACCAGCTCACGTGACATTTCGCCGTGATCGCGATGATAAAATAGTCGTCCGGACATTCCAGGCTAAAATTGCATGGCCATAACAGCGTCCCCGCGCGCAATATGGCCAGTTTTATTAAAACTGTGAATTTTAATTTTCTTTCACATACTCAACCCGAACACGTTAGTATGGAGGAAATGTTCGGTTAATCGCCGACAGCGCTTGTTAATGAATAATGGACTTTAGATATCGTGGCGACACAGTTGATATGTATTGTCAGCAACAAAAGTTTGCAGGATCTCCAGCCCGTGGCGGAGCAACGCAAAACTACATTCCAGCGCCATCTGCCGTGATTACGCCCGATGTCGAGGCTCACAGCACTTCCGCGTTAACCAGTACTTGTGCATGCCTGTCCTTTCTTTCTTATCAGGCATGTCTCGTCGCGTTCTTCGTTGGGATCCGCTTTTGCCACTGGCAATGAATCGCTGTGTCACCATCGTTGCGCGTCTGTTTCGGCTGCTGCGATGGTGAACAGTGCTCCGATCCCTCGCGCGAGCCTAAGTATGACTGGCTGGGAACGTCACACAGCGCCTCAGCGGCTTCCGTGAGTCTGATAAGCGCATCACGGGGAAGCAAGCGTCCAGGCTTGCTTGATAGCGAAGAAAGGATAGGCATGCGTAAAGCGGGCTTCAAACGCAATTTCCGTGAGCCTCCACAACATGCGTGGAGGCGGCAGATGGCATTGGAATGCAGATTTGCGTCGGTCCGCCACGCGCTGGAGATCCCGCGAACTTTAGCTGCTGATAGTACATGGTGCTTCACCTATGAATTTACACAATTATTAAATATAGGCTTTTTGACTTAGGACAGCTCTTTTTTTTTGGCATAGCATTGTCAGCGGTGTAGTGCATCAGAATACAACTAAGATGTGCCAAATAGAAGGCTGGTTAACTAATATTGAATAGTTAACTTTTTAACCATTACTGGTAGGTTATATAGTTTTTGAGAGGCGTGTAGCCCTCCTTAAGTAATATCCATATCAATTTTTAGAATTTCCAAAACGCCGTTACCCTCGACGCTGTGCTGAACAAATTTTGGCGACATCGCGCCAGAATACGTGAGCTTTCGAGAAGCTTGCTGGTAAAGCAACATCTCCAGTGCACGTAACTCGCCAAAATTTGTTCGGCGACACTGCCGAGGGTAACCGCGTTTTAAAAATACTAAAAACTGATGCTGATATTACTTACAGTGGGCTACACGCCTCTTAATAATTAGGAGCCCAGCAGTAGTAGTTAAAAAGTTAACTTTTCTGTATTAGTTAACGAGCCTGCTAGTTAGGACGTCTTAGCTGTATTCTGATGTACTACACCGCTAACAGTGCTACGCCGAAAAAAGCGCTCTTCTAACTGATAAAAAAGCGTATTGTTAAAAATTGTGTAAAGTCTTAAATGAAACACCCGGTATATCACGCACGCTGTATTGGAAGGCAGTTCGCGTTGTTTAATGAGTACCGATTTATCTGGGCGCTTTAGTGTCTATGCTTCATCGAGGTGCGTCTCCGCGTCCGGGATTGAACTGGTGGTCTTGTACTCATCAGCCGAAATATGATATACCCTTGTCACTCTACTGGTGTAACTTACCGCCTCTATGTCGCTTCAGCCTCGTAGACGTATAGAAATGAATCAATATTTTAATATGCTCATTTCCAAGATGCCAGCCACCTTCCGGTGGTCGGCATAACTATTCATCGCCCTGGCCTTGAATAGAAAATTGGGAGCGATGGTTTCCTCAGGAACCCGCTCTTTCAATAAAATGCCTTCTTCCCAGAAACTCCGATGTGAGTAGGGGGAACAAAATAGACGCTTTCACATACCACACAGAACGCTGTGCTACCTTTCTGCCATTAAATCTGCCTGTCTTCTTCCTTGCAGCGCATCGTGCTTTTCACACTCATGGAGGAAGCCGCGGTTTAAGTCGGAGACATTGCATCTGTAGTCGAATACAACATAAGTCTGCAGTGAAGCTCCGCCCACATTCAGGACCGGCGCACAGAATCCCTACACGACAAAAAAGTAGTCCGTTGTTAAAATTTCTCTTGTCACCTAAACAAGAAGCTAATCACGAGAAAAAAAGTTATAAGCTCTAGAATATTGATACCTAGCCTTCTTTAATAAAGTCGAACAATAAAAAGCCGATTTTGTTTACTTTTGTGACTGGCTAGCGGAGTAATACAGTACGCCGTGGACCGTGGCCCAGTGTTAACAGTGTTCTTTTTTTTTTTTTTAGTTGTATCCTACTATAGTTACGCTGGAAAGAATATGCAGTACATGGCGGTAGGGTGCTTCAGCTCTGGGATTTCAGGCCAACGCTCATAGATTCTTGAGTACCAGAAGCGTACAAATTACAATTGTCATCATTTGGAGACAACGCGCCAGTGTACTGGCGTAGGAAAACGCGCTGGACCGCGAACTTGAGCGCGGGATTGTCCTCGAACCAACATACGGCATTCGTGTGGCGCTTAAAATACGTGAGGGCTCGTACCGAAGCCAGAAGTGCCGTGGAATCCGAGCTCGAGTTGAACGAATGAGTCTTATCTCTCTCTGTGTAGATTACATGAAGAAAGGCACTTGCAGTCGACACCGAACTGCAGGGATAAGCTTACGCGCAGAGCTGTCACGCCATCATCCATCATGCTTGCTTTCACGCGGTGCCTGGTACACTCCGGGAGACGCCGAAGCTCAGCAAAACTGCGAAATTAAACATTCACCGAGTGTAAACTTCGATGATAACGGGACCTCGTATTGCTTACAGTCCTTGGTGACTTATTCGTCCTGCTCTAGCACGGGTGTAATTGTAAATTCAGAAAAAAAAATAATGACAGTTTGTGCGAGAGTGGGCATTCTGTCGTTACTTCTTCAGCACGTTGATGTGTTTTCTTCCGAACCTCGCTGAGCCTTCTGAGCCATTCAGTTCAGTTCAGCGAAGCTGTACAATTCAGCCAGCGCACTAGACGGTCTCGACGGCTCGAAGTTGCAGCTAGCAACAAAAATTTATGTTGTTCGAAGCAGCATCAAGGAGCCGTTGTACAAGGCAGTGCGACGAATCGGAAGGTATATTGCCGCGAAGGCTTGTAATGTTTGTTTATTCGTGCTCAGGCCTTCGCGCAAATATATAAAGCGGAGATGGCCGTAACTCACGAAGCGCCGTTTTTTAAAATCTTCTCTTGCAAAAGAAGCGACTGCCGTCTTTTTACGTGCGGCAACTGTATACGATGCGATGTACGCGCATTAGTCAAGCTCCATATACGCTTATATCTAACACGAATTTCCAAACACTCTGGCATTTTCTTTTTTTTCTTTTTCGAGAGATAGGGGGCAGGGGGAGGAAGAGCAAAGCCTAGTATTATGTTCTACTCCAAAGTTGCTTGGAAGCAAGAACAATCAATCTACATTTCAAATCCTGTATCCTGCGATGTGGTTTCCTCAGGGCTGGAACGCAACGTTCACGTAAATACTAGTTTTGTAACGGCAGCCTTTAAAAAAAAGTCACTTTTCTATTTTATTACATTCGCATATATTAAATGCGCACTGGAATAGGTTAGACCTTCAGCCCCCAGGCTGGCATTAGGTCCAATACCAGCCTTGAGCAGAAAACCATAGAGCACACAGAAAATCTGAAACAAGCAACAAGGGTCCGCCTATATTACTCGAGTCCATCTAAGAGGATTATTGATAAAATTTCACACTTTCTGAACGTCGGTAAAACAGCATCCAGCTTGGGAGCGCTATTTTACCAAATCGCACGAAGATATTGATTCAAAAATTCACCGGCATGAATTCCATGGCAATTAATGAACTGTGCGGCAACGGTTCCAATCGCCTTCTCTTCTAACAGCGTTCTTCTAAAAGTTCAAGGTTATTCAGTAATCTCATGACATTACGCATGCTGTTCCAAATTTGGGAGCTATCAAGATTCTATCATTATTAAATCGTTAGTGTTATGGCATAAAGGACGATGTAAGTTTGAAACGCTTCAGTGCTCGTCTCTGAAGAAATAAATTTTAAGTTTAATTTTCTTTATCTTTCTATGCAATTTCGTTTGGTAAAAACTATTTGTATGTGCTTAGCAAGCAGTTTTAAATATCAGAAGGAATTAAAGGAAGCACGCCGACTAATTTGAATAAGGGCTAGGTTGAGCAAATCCGTTTTGAGAAAGTGACTATTCTCATTTTTCGGTTTTGCGTCCCAATTAACGGATCAAAACACGTTATATCTCGAGATTCAATACAGTAGCTAAGTTGATTGCAAGCCTTCACGAAGAAAAGGAGCACAGAGGATAAATAGATGAAGGCATTCCTGCACCATCAGTTAGTTATACGTGACATCCTTAGGAGAGATAAGAACAGACACTTCGGGCTTGTGTTTCCTAGTGCATGGCTGACTTAATTAATAAGCATTCTAACTTGGCGTCGCACTGTGGCAATATCGCGGAAGAGACGTAACAGTTTCAGTCATATATTAATTTTTTAGGACTGCTTTTGAAGGTCCTTGTCTTGTAGCCCTTGGGCTTTCTTCCTGAAAAAAAAAAATCGAAAGTAATTGTGATTTACCTGCAGTGCAGAAAATTTATCGCTCAGGGCGTCGCCCCATGCCACATCCTCGACCGGCTGTGCTCGTCTTGGGCACAAGCTGTAAAAACAGATAAAACTGTTAGCTTCGTGTTTAGACCAAGGCAGCTATATATAACCCCTTTCTGTAGCTGCGAAGATGATCTCAGGTGGTAGTTTTTCATTCTGAGAACTGCGTCTGGCTACAGCACAACGAATGCGCGTTCGTATAGCCGTTTTTTAGCCTGTCTTGGCAGTGCTTCGCAAGAGACTGTGGTGGCTGCATTTTCATGTAGGCGAAATGCAAAAAATACTCGTGCATTGTGATTTAGCAAACGTTTATACTGGGCTGGTTGGTGCGTAATTCTCTTGGGTAAAATTAGCGCAACATAGAGAAGGAGAATGAAGCACCGACTAGCCCAGCAATACGTTTTACTCGAGTACCTTTCTCATACAATGGGCCCTTTATTTCTTTCATCACCAACGTCACAGGCGTCTGTAGCGCGTTGTTCTGTCTTTCTTTGTTGTGAATGATTTTATGTTGCGCAAAGTTTTACGCATGAAATTGGGATTTATGCGCACATCGAACGAATCCACACGGTCTAAATTAATCCAGAGCCGTCACACTCTATGACTGCACAGAACGCTTGCCGCTTCGGCGCATAAAAATGTATAAGTTGCACACCCGCAAAAGAGGTCGTATGTGAGCTTGTACAGTACGGTCCACTGTTAAAGGGAACATGCGATCGCGTGGACTCAGAGCTTCGCGGCGCGCTGCCGCTGAGAACTTGTGGGAATTGTCGGCACAAGACGCATGCGCAGTAAGCATGGCGTTTGGTCTTTCCACGCATGCGCCTCATGCCTCATATTCTCGCCGCATCAAGGCAGCATGGCTTCGTGAAGCGCGGAGGGCACGCGATCGCATGTTCCCTTTAACAGTGGACCGTACTGTACCTCATTCACAGGTGTCATTATGAGCTCGGTTTTTTCTAGCTTTCATCTTCCCTTTATTTCTTTCAGCTGTTAATCATTGGCAGTGGGCGCCACAGGGCTGAGAGCCGGCAAGCACATTTTACTAGCCGGCTCTATTATCAATGACAGGGCTAACCAATGGCGAAGAGGCAAGATGGAGGAAAGGAAAGAGGAAGGTTCAAAGTACGGCACCTGGTTGCTGTGTTTTGAGCGAATTCAGTGCTTGCTCTCACTGGAGGTCGTCACTTCGGCTTTGAAGTAATGATGGCATTACACGCAGATTTCTCTTTGCCTACACGTTTTCTTGGCGAGGTTTGTTTCTATAGACAGGAACATCGCTCTGCGTAACACTGCCTCTGCTCGAGGTATTCGGGGATGTGGGATGACTAACGGGTTGCGGATTCAGATTTCAGCTTTGTCCGTGATACGCATGTGTTATGCGTGTGGAAGCGCATTCGCCACATTCCAGTGGGTCCGTTGGGATTGGAAGACGTTTTGATCTTTCGTGCGAAAAGTTAATTGTTAGGAACTTTGGTGCGCTTTCGAATGTAGAGCTCAACGAACAGCCGCGTGGTCAGCCGACTTGCTGGAATAAGAGGTCAGTACCAGCGCCAGAAAACATGACCGGGTGTCATTGGAGAAGACCTGAGAGAGAAGTAACTCCGAGATGAGGGAAGAGAGGAGGACGCGAGGTGGAAAGAACTCGTCAGGCTGTGCGCACAGACGAGGTCGCCGTTAAGAAGCACCGATCATGGCGCACACACTGGCCTAGTGGCTCTGTGCAGCGCTGCTGGTGCTCAGAGCGTGAGAAAGAGCTTCCTTACCGCGCCACCAAAGCAGAATCCAAGGCAGTTGCTTTCCTCATCCGAGCTAAATCGGATCGGCAGAACTGACGAACTACAGAGACAAACCTCTTTAAGAAGGGAAGGGTCATGGATTCTAAAAGACAAAAAAGAAAAATAAGAGCAGGAAAATAATGGTGGTGGTGGACTGGCACGGTGCTACAAAGTGCTCTTTGTTCCGATTGGGCGAGCGGCCAGCTGCGCATTGTTAGAGGGTAAATATAACCGCTCCGCTTTCACGACGAATTGAGCCGCCGTTTCGCGCGACGGGACAGTGTTCGAAAGCAGTAAGTTTGGTAAGTTTTCCTGTCCACTTGTCATACGCGCCTTGTGACCCATGTATTGTTAGTCATACTGGCGGAACATGGATCGCAATGATTTAAAACTGAAACGATTGGTCGTCGTCACCTCCATCATCATCATCATCAGCCTAATTACGTCCACTGACCGTCAACCAACCCTGCCCTGCGTAAGATGCGGCCACCTCATTTCTGAAAAGTTCATAATCTCATTGTCATTGACATAATCGCAGTCATTAGTCTAGACTACGTCCGCCGTTGGACAAAGGCACCTTGCACTGATCTCCTTTTAACTAGGGGTGTGCGAATATTCGAAATTTTCGAATATAATTCGAATATTATATTTGTATTATTCGTATTCGATTCTAAATCCACGTATTCGTGTTGTTTCGAATATTCGACACGACGCGAATATTCGTACCTAGCCGAATATTCTACCAGGAGCACTGGCGTTCATTTCGGACCGCAAGTCTTATCGACGGAGACATAACAACACGGCGGCGCCCAGAGCAATGCGTAACGTTGGGCCATGCAGTAGCTGACTGCACTGGTGAGCTTCTTTGTGGCTATACCAGCTTCGCAAGTATAGTCAGAACAGTGCACGAAATACCTCGCAATACGAACCAGTTCAGTGCCAATTGAGAGGGCATTTTCTGTGGCTGAAGAAGTCGTTTCAGCTAGAAGGGAACTACATCTGCCTGACCAAGTAGAGCAGCCGGTTTTCCTTCACGACAACCTTTTATGTTCATCCCAGCTACGCGCTTTTGTGCTTATGGCAAGCTAGCCTTGATCAATGCTGTGTACTAGCCACCTTCGCTGATATTTTGCACTCTTCTAAGAACAATGTTCGAGACTTTGATACTTTTTGTGCAGCCACACACACCTTTTGTGCTCATTTCATCACTGATAGTTGAACTGTGATGTTCTTGGGCGCTCAAGTAAATGTTTTGCAGTGGTTAAATGCGACTGTCCTTGATTATTCGATATTCGATTCGATATTCGGAACCAAGTATTCGTATTCGATTCGTATTGGAAAAATTTGATATTCGCACACCCCTACTTTTAACCCTATCCTGCTCCGCACCTACTAGTCTGATCCGCCCGCCTGGAACTCTGCTTCCCCCGTCTACGTTCGCCTTCTCTTGGATTCGGCTTTGTTGCCGTAGGGACGACCGCTTATCCGTTCTGCGCATTACATATTCCTGCCCGAGTTTGTTTCCTCACTTTGATTTTAGCTATGACATTGTGAACTCATATTTGTTCCTTTGCCCACCGAGCTCTTTTTCTGTCTCTTAACGCTAGCCTAATGATTCTCCTTTCTGCAACTCGCTTTACTGCTCACAGTTTAATTTAAACTTTTCTCGCCAACCACCAAATTTCATCCCCAAAGGTGATCACTGGCAGGGCACAACTGTTACAGATTTTTCTCTTGGAGGGATGCTGGTATGCTGCTGCGTATAACCCGAGAGTGCCTGCCAACTGCACTCCACCCTATTCTAACTTTACTCGTTATTTCTTTTTCATGTTCTTGATATCTTTGCTCGCAACTCGGCCCATATCGATGCAGCCACCGACAACTTCGAATACATTTCTTAAGGACAAACAGTGAGAAAGACGCAGACAGAAAGCAGAGGAAAAACAGGAAATGCGCTGACTCACAACTGGAGGTTTAATCACAGGAACCAAGACAATATTTCCTTCAGTTGTGAGTCAGCGCTTGCCCTCTGTTTCCTCTGCTTTTCGTCTACGTCTTTCGCGCTGTTTGCCTTTCGGAGCTCTATCACCAACTTGCCCGTTTGGCCATAGTTTGAATATATCTCCAAGGATAGTGATTTTGGCTCCGTTCCTAGACTGTTTAACATTGGTCAGATCATAAGCCATGCGCTGCAGTTCATTCCCTGTATTACTGAGCCCAATGAGGGCTACTAAGGCGTTATCTATTAGCTCTCATATTATACTTGTCTTCTCCATCGAACCTTATGAATAGATCTTGCTAACACGCAGCAAATACCAGCATCGAGGTTGTGCAACTTTGCGTAGTACCATTTCGTTTTAATATCGTGCCTGTTGGCCTCCGGAAGACTGTGGTCGCAATGCAGTTTCTGTATATATATTTTCTCTCTCATTTATGTACGGTTCTTTGTCATGATGTTGTGTAAAGCCTGTACTAATGTGACTTTTAAACTAAATTAACCGGTTTTTCGCAGTGTGTGAAGGCTAAATATAGGCTAAATTACGTCTCTGCATCACGCGATCGATGGCTTGACAATGGTGTATTGTCGAGTGCCCTTTCCGGAGTCGTGCCTTTTATGTTGGCTGACTGAAATGTAACACTGCCTCCAATCTATTAACGATACCTTTGTAAATATCTTTGCGCAAGTCTTTGTTGTCATAACTTAGGAGGGTAGCTGTGTAGGCCAGTTGGTGAGACATGCAAGTACCGCCCTGTGTCGTCTTCTTTCTTGTCCCGTGTCCGCTGCGGTGTCTAGCGCCTTTGTTGTCATCTTTTTTTCCGGATGAACGTTGTTTTAGGATTTGACAATGTTTGACATAGTGCCATCAGACACTATGTGTACCAGGGCAGCAAGCTTTCCTAGCAGAATAATTTTGACCTTCTTCAGGTCGGAAATTGTTTATCTTCATCTGGCGTATTTTAATCTCTGCATTGCTTGTAAGAATTTCATTACTTGCTCAAAGGTACGGTTTCACAATTTGATTGCTATGCCTCCTATAGCTTGCTTCGGATACATGCTTGCTTTGTGGAAGCTTGTCGGTCGGCTGTGCAAATCTTTTAACCCGGCTACATCCTATGCATATAACCACCTATACAGCGGGGAGTATCGTGTTTGAATCCATCAGTGCTGCAGGATCATCCTGTTGGTAGTACTATGGAACGTGATAATATACTAACATTACGCTCACGTAGCGGTCTATATTGCCCAGCGCAGCATCATAACAGGTGCCGTTGCTAGATTCGTGTTTGTCGGAACAACACTGACTGATACGACGTTAATCACCATCAGAGGTTATTCGTGTTGCAACGCGAATTTTAACGGGGCGATGAGGACTAATCGAAGTTGGCCTGTGTGCATTTATTACCGCGTTCTAATGCCAAACACACTACTTTAAATTGAGAGATGAATTTTATCATCTAGAAAACGTAAAAAAAGGAAGTGCAGTTGCGGCCATCGCCGGCCATTTTCAAAATCAAAGTAGGGGCCGTATTCTCTAAGCTGTCCATTTCGCGTACATCTGGTCCTCTGTCATTGGTCATTCAGATATTCCACAGCTTGTAAGAGTCCTTGGCAAGCGACCTGGTCATTGGGTGGTTTGTGGCCGGACTTCACCATTGGCTGCATATCGCAGCCAATGAGGTCCGGTCACCCACCGCCCAATGTTCGTGTCGCTTGCCACGAACGCTTGAAAGCCGCGGCTATATGTGAGCGACCAATGATGGAGGACCAGATGGACGCGAAATGGAAAATGGACATCTTAGAGAATACGGCCCCTGGCTCTCCACCACCACAGTTTTTTTTCGCCGATCCGTGAGGCCAGGCTAGGCCCCCGTTGACTTCGTAACGATGATCACGGAATCTTTCTCGGTGTTGACGTCACGAGTTTCAATCAACCTGCGGTATAATTTTTGAACGCAATGTTCTCAGCAATAAATACATCTGTGGCCACCGGACAAATGGAGTCTATCTTGAACACACCGGAAAAATAGAATCCAGCCATGGAATTTACCTTTTTTGATAAGAACAAAAATTTTAAGGAATTTTCTCTGGTGTCCCTTGAAGCGAGACGAATTTTCGACGCATTGTCACCTATGCACGAAGATAGCGTGAACTAGGTCCACAAGCAAGTTCACCCGTTTCTGGCATGCGATCGTCTTTCATACTCAACACTTTCGCATACGAACGTCATAATGAACGAACTGCGCTGCATAAACAAGCTATCATAAATGACGTTGCGTCTCCGAGCTGAAGACTCAATTCGCCTCGGAGTGACGAATTCCCAGTCGAGTCCCACGTGCGGCCCTTCCGAATGAGCCGGCGGACGGCGGGTCAGAGCGTCCGTGTACACCGTATACGGGCAGGGGAAGGAGCACACAGGCGGTATTCCTTTCTCTTCTACGTGACGGCGTGACTTATCATCCCGAGATCACCTCCTGCTTCGGCAGCGCTGGAAGCTGGCCAACGTGAGACAGCTCCCGGGGACACGCGTGATTGAAAGCCCCGGAGACCGAAGACCATATCGCGCGCGGTTCACCCCCTGCAGCCGAGCTCCCTCCTGCCGTCGTAAAGGAGACAGTGGTCAGCTCGGCTAGCGACACTCTCTCGGTGATCCAGCGGTTCGAGAGGGCCTTGCGACCTCCAGCTGGTTAATCAGGGCGCTGATGAAGCGAGCGTCGGAGTTTTTTTTTCACCTCGAGTTTCCTTCCCTCGCTTGTTCACACCTGTCCTTGACACGCGCCTGTTGGCAACGCCCGCCGTATGTTTGCACAGGACACTGCGGCAGTGTAGGAAATCATTCATCACATTTTTGTTTTCTTAGACCCTTTACGCTGCGATTAAAATAAAAAAAAAGACACCTACGCGACCTCGTTCGTCTTTTGGCTTTACTCTGTGTGTTCCTTCACTTCACGCTCAGATGGCTAGTTATGAGAGCTACGCTGGCTCAAACAATATGGTAATCAGGAATAGAGCATTAAAACAAGGAAGCTAATTTGTCTGCCGACACTAAACAAAGTCCGCGGTATTTTTCAAAGGTTAAATTTTAGTTCCGTACTCTTTACACCTAGAACACGCCTCGTAATAACTTAAATTCGTTCGTTTAAAAAAATAAACACGGTCTTAGTTCTAGCTGCAGAGCTTTTCCGCGATTTGATAAGCGCGGAACGGGATTCGGCCATACCTCACCGCATACGTAGCCATTCAGCGTTATATTCGCGCAATTTTTTGTCGGGTCCCTACCTATCCGCGTCGTCCAGCGTAGCAATATAGCAAGACGCACTGTTTGTTTTAACGTCCTCGCTTTTTTCTCCGTCAAACTTTACCTTGTTTTTCTCCTTTGTGCAGGTGTTTGCGTACACTCCGTAGGAGGTATTTGCCGTCTGAAAAATGTTTAACATTCTTCCTTCGTTTCGAAGAGCGGCACAGTACGTTACTCCGTCGGGTACTTTTCTCAGCTGCTTCTCTTGACAAAACGCAATACATCTGGAAGTGACACAAATGACACATGAACAAGTGACACATACAAATAACACATGAGGTAGTAATTATAATTAACATTCACTGCAGCGCTGTCATGAGGCTACAGCGGCCCTTCTCTTAAAAATAAAGCAAGACGTACTCTTTGTTTTAACGCCCCCCACGCTTTGCTCTGTCAAACTTGGCCTTGTTTTTCCCCTTTGTGCAGGTGTTCCCGTACGCTCCATAGGAGGTATATTACGTCTGAAAAATGTTTAAGTCGCAGGTGTTCCCGTACGCTCCATAGGAGGTATATTACGTCTGAAAAATGTTTAAGAGTCGTCCTTGACTTTAAAGACGGCACAGTACATTACTTTGTCATATACCTTTCCAAGCCTCTTCTCTTGACAAAGAAAGGCTACAGCAACCTTTCTCTGCACCACTGTGGCGGTGCTCACGTGCATGTTATAATGGTCCTTCTTCCCTCGTTTGAATTTCATTTAGTGGTGATTTCCCCTACCGGCTTAGAATCGGTGCATTTGTATGGCTCCAGTGAAACACGGAAGACAGCTTTTGTATAAAAGTGATGGACCTGGGTTTTCGAATATCAGCGGGAAATGCGTGCATAAATAAAATGATGTTTTGGATGCGTGCCCGCGTGACGTTGTCTGGGAAGTGACAAGATTGGGACGGTATGCGCAGCACAAAGCATCGATTTGCTTTCTTCTGTGCCATTAAATCAAGGAAACAAAATTTTCGCAATATTCCTATGAATGAAGCTGCTAATTTCATTCAAAGATATACTTTGAATATCACTAGCAGAAAACGCAGTTTCATCATGCTCCGAAGTGCTACTTCGCTTTAATGCATTCGCTTAGTGAGGTATTACATGCTGATTATTTATGTATTGTTCCTTTTTTTTTACCTTGGAAGTGTATTTGAGGTCTCTCCGACCGCAGCTGGCATCGGCGAGCTCTCGGCTCCAAAGGCGACAGATTCACCTTTGAATGCGAGGAGGCTGCCAGCATCGCGAATTGTCTCCCACTCTCGTTTTTCCGGCTCAGGAAACCGAAAGCCCGCCATGTTTCGCTAGAGTGAAACTCTCTCTTGCACCATTTGGGGAGAGTATTTGGAGTAGTGGCTTCCCGCTGTGAAAAGCGTTCTTCGAGCTAATGTCCCCCTGAGTCGAAATATTTCGAGCGAGCATCGCAAGGTGCCGTTGTGCTGGCGTATTGTATTCTGCGTTCCGAGCAGACAGCACCTACTCGGCTAAAGACGCGTCGCGTCACACAGGCGCCGGCGCCATTGCTCTTTCGCCGCGTACTCCTCGCCCGGCGGTGACATTGCGACAACAATAAGCAGGCCTAGTCTGGCGAAAAAGGCGCCGGAAAGGCGGCGTGAAGCCGCAGGTTTGAGATGAACGGCCTAGATATGGGGACATCTCTTTACTTCGTGTACGAGAAACATTTAAAGGATGGAACGATGTTTATGTGATGCTTGTTTCATAATCGCAAGCAATGTGTATAGGTATTTCCTTTAGGCCTTCCACATGTCCAACTTTCACGTACGAAAGTTTAGAAAATTGTGAAATTGTAAGATACTGGTATAGAAATATTGAAGCTAATGGTCCATTCTTCTCATACGTCGAAAAATCTTTCTTTTAAAGTGTTTCCATCAGTCGTATCGAACAGTTAAGACTCCCGTAGAAAACCAATGGGGGGTGCGCTTTTGACGATAGCAATAACGTTAAGAGAGAGAAAAAAAAAAATGTAACGCTGCCGTCGGTTGATCTGCGGATATATTGAGAGTTATATTGCAGTTTTCCATTAGATAAAAAAATTGCGTTCATCAACGGTTTCCTGCTCAAAAATGCTTTTGTCCAAAATTACTGGATATGCGTCACGAGAAAAGAAAACGTGTCCGCGATTCCGCCCTTTGTAACGCGCGCTGATGCAAAAAAAAAAACAAAAAAAAAACAATAATGCTTTCTAGCAGGAGTAGCTCGCTTGCATGCCTTATGAAAATGGTCTATAGACTTGTTATAGTCTCTGCTGACTTCCTTTAGATATTTCCTTTTTTATTTATAGTCGTTACACTACATATATAAAATATTCTGCTAAAAGTGTATGGTCATAAATTTACAGCTTGTCTATAGACTGTCTATAGAATTTCTATTGTCTATGTACTAATGTGTGGAATTTGACGATAGAAAGTCTGTACACTTTATTGACAAAAGTTTACGGACAGTCTACAGACTGTCGTTGGTAAGGGAGTGGAGCGGCGCCGCGCGGCTTTGTCCGGACTACGATGCCTGGTAGGTACATGTCAAGTGAACAGGGAAGGCTGCTTATAATTTAACGAAGCGGCAGAACAGTGACAGCGAAATGCCTTTTCTGCCGCCTCAGCATCGAAGCCAGCGCGGTGACCTAGCGGTTTCCTTTGACACCCATAGTCGCTTTAGAATTTGTGACAAAGCCGGTACGTGTTGCATACAGGGCAGGGTCACCTATAGTGTTAGCAGGTGTGTCCGACACCGGCTCGCATGTATACAAGGAGCCAGTGCACTTGAAGCATGTTCAGCGATGGGTAAAATTTTATGGTCTGCAGCCGCGTGAAAAAAAAAAAAAAATGGTTGGTATTCTCCCTGGTATTCGTTCTAGCGGAATGAACAACATTCGTATCTATTCAAGCTTCTAGACCTCTCAGTGGTCCGGTTTGCCTTACTGCGTTGGGGAAATTTATATTCTCTTTTCGTGAACGCACGTCAAATGAAATATTTTACTTAGCTACAAACTTAAAATTCTCTGCGGTGCTCTCAACACTCGGAGCGGGGGTTGTTCCTGCGTGGTATACTCTCCAGACCTGCGCGACTTAACAAGTGCACGACTGCACAAAGGCGAACACCAAGTCGGTGCTTTTCTTGTCCCATCTCAGTCCTTGTTCGTTCCTTTTTCTGCTTTCCTCAGCTTTGCAGCACCCGTCGAACATCACATTCTCAGAGTCAACGAGAGTCTCATACCCAACAATTCTGGACAAAAGAGCTTTTGAAACGTAAAGAGTTTATGAACGCAATTTTTTCTTCTATTGTAAGATTTCTCGATAACAATCGATATATCCGTACATTTTTTTTGGCAGGCTTTCAATTTTTTTTTGTTATTAACGATTTTTCTATCGTCAAAAGCATCCACCATTGTTTTTTTGTGCCTGTCTTAACTGCTTAACGCAAGCGATGGAGATAATTTAAGAGGAAGATTTCGCCACACATCGGAATAATGGGCCATTACCTCCAATATTTCCATAACAGTACCTTAGAATTTTCAAATTGGTAGGTTTATTGGAGTTTAACGTCCAAAAACGACTCAGAATATGAGGGACGCCGTAGTGAAGGGCTCCGAAAATTTCGACCACCTGGGGTTCTTCAACGTTGCACTGACATCGCACAGTACACGGGCCTCTAGAATTTCGTCTCCACCTAAATTCGGCCGCCGCGGCCGGGATCGAACCCGCGTCTTTCGGGCCAGCAGCCGAGCGCCGCAACCGCTGAGCCACAGCGACGGGGCACAATTTTCTAATATTCAAAATGTTTGTCCAAGAGTGTTGGACATGACGGCACTTGTTCTTCTTGAGGAAGTAACAGATAAATGTGTTCAGGGGCCTCCTGAGGCGGACTGTTTATATCGACAAGTAATGTGGTCCACGGAAAGATGACATTTCAAAAAGAGGGCATAGCAAACTTTCATTTAAATGCAACGTCCTTCTTGTCTGCTAACTGATAAAGTTGCCGCCCACATGGCAAAACTTACTGAAAAACCCTCGTACAAACGCTGTGACGCAGGATGAGATCACCTGAGCGGATGAGGTCACGATGAGCGTGCCATGGCTACCGCGGTTCCGACCCCTGTTCCTCCTGGTCACGGCGCTCAACGTGCTGCTGCTGTACAGCGCGGGCCACTACCTGTGGAGTCCGAGACCCACGACATCATGGTCGGAGAGCTCGGGGTCCGCCGGTGGCGCCTGGGACAGAGCCGCGCCCGTGGGTCACCGCATCCGGACGCCCGGTTGCACGCTGCCCCAGTTCGACCCGTTCGACCCGTCCGTCAGGCCTTACTTCCGGCGGCGCTCCGACAGCAGCAGGTGCTACGGAAAGCCCAACTTCATCACCATAAGGTGCGACTGTTCATGCGCATCTTATCTGACTCGAATTAAAGCTATTTGATCTTACCACATGCGACACATCCTACATGGCCCAGGTGACAAAAAACTGGCGCTTTCATTGGGCCAAAAGTGGGGGGTTAGCAGACCGCCACGTCACCTACGTGCTCCGCAGATGACTTCATTTCAATCTAGACCTGGCTTCATAAACACATTCGAGGCGGCGAAAGTTTCGACTTATCTAACCAGTTTCATTTCAACAGAAGCGATAGAGAAATGAGGCAAGGAGTGGACGTGCTTACAGCTGCAAGGAAACAGCTCTATAGTCATTCGCTATGAACACAATGTCACGCAGTGTAATAGACAAGCATACCGTAATATCGTAAGCCTTGGACCAAATTTTTTATTATTGCGTGCATGCGTAATAGTTTATTACCTTTTGTCTGCTGCAGTATTATGTAATTAATATCATATAACTGCAGGTTAGACTTTTCATTTTAGACAGAAAATAAAGCGGTAAAAGTACGCTGAATTCATTTTTCAGAATCCCGTTTTAACCGATAAAGGTCAATATCCTTGACATGTACGCTGCAGCTGGCCGACTATCAAGTAGAAGGTATACCCTGTCAAAGCGAAAATTAACCAAGTTCGGAAGCCGCGGGGGCGGCGAGATAGTGTACCGTTGGATTAAGTTGCGTAGTTCTCGTTTTTGGGTGGTCTTCCGATACCTGACACGCTTCTCCACTTAGGCTTACTTCGAGACTCTACGTCTTCGCTAAACGCCGTCTCCTAGCGCGGCGCTCTTCACTTTCATCACCCGCTTAGTGCAGTTAAATGGGTAAGCAGGTTTCTCCACTGAATGGAAGGACACTCTAAACCGTACATAAACGTCACGAAAAATTTAACTATTCTCGTTACCTAAGCGGCAGTTCCATCGCTGTCATCAGCAAGCAGACCACATGATGGCCTGCCCTATCGCTGAACCTAGCGCGACAACCTAACTGTGATATTGCAATCCACCTTTTTGGAAGCGACTTCCATTTACATTTTGTCTGCTGGCAAATCAAATCAAATGCTGAGGCTGAAAAAAGCCAAGATAAAATTCATGCGACAGTTCACCGCACAAGAGTTCCCCGGTATATCACCGAAAAAAAAAACGTTAATTCATCCTTACGAAATAATTTTCCAAAAAATAAAAACCGAAAAGTCCAACACCTATATATGACGTACTCCACTCTACATGTGCTGCGCGCCTTGAGAGTACACATAAACGAATAAAATAAATAACCATTAGGACAGATTGATAGCATCATCATTTTTCGACAAGCCTAGTTCCGAATATTGACACGTCACCCAGGCCGGTTTCATGGAAACATGTACTCAATGCTGAACAAACGAGACATCTACGCAGCCTGTGACCCAACTGATGTGTGATGTCTTCTTGCAGGGATGGTTTCCCGGCCGTGATTCCTGAGAACCTGAAGGAACATGACGTGCTCCCTGAAGACCTCGCCTGCTTCTACAAGGAAATCTACCAAAATGAATCACTAGATAAGCCCGACGAAAAGTATTTCTATGGGCCTAGAAAGCCTCTGCTGTTTGACAAGCCGTTGACAAAGGCGGAGTTCCTCTTCGTAGAATGCGTCACGAACCAGTACCCTGATCAACCCTTTCACGACCAGTTTCTCCTGATCCCAATTATAAAGGATACCGTTGAGGATCGCTGTAGGAAGGCATCTGATGGGACTCCCCACAACCTGAGCGTTCTGGTGCTCGGCCTTGACTCGGTCTCATACTTGAACTTGGACAGGCACCTGCCGAAAACAGCCGAGTTCGTTCGCGAGAATCTCGATGCATTCGAACTGCGTGGATACAACAAACTTGGTGACAACTCATACCCCAACCAGGTTCCACTCATAACTGGCCTCAAAGACTTCGAGGCGACCCACGCCGCACCAGATGGCTTCTTTGACAACCTGACTGACCACTTCATCTGGCAGCAATACGGCAAGCGAGGCTACCGGACCATGTTCCTCGAAGAGTCTCCATTTTATGGTCTCTTCAATTACTTCAGCCAGGGTTTCCGGCACGCACCGGCTGACTACTATCTAAGGCCTGTCATCATGGCCATGGATGATTCGCCCAAGAAGACGCAGGATTGGCAGCGGGTGCGATGCCTGGGTCCCACAATGCCTTTCGAGGAGCTGCTTGACTACCTCACTCGGTTCACGGACGTGATGGCCGAGCGCCCTTTCTTCTCCTATACATGGATTAGCGAGATCACTCACGATTCGCTGAACAGTGCGGGTTACGCGGACGAGCCTTTCCGGCGAAACCTCGAAAAACTTCAATCTTCGGGCACGCTTAACCATACGATTCTCGTCTTCCTCAGCGACCACGGTTTGCGGTTCGGAGACGTGCGTGCCACGTACATCGGCAAGTTCGAGGACCGGCAGCCTTTCGCCTTCTTGGTCTTCCCGCCATGGTTTCTTAAGCAGAATCCAGAAGCGGCACGAAACCTCCGCATTAATCAGCACCGCCTCACGACGCACTTTGACGTGCACGCCATGCTTGTCGAGCTGCTCGACTACCCTAATGTACAGCGACCGAACACCACGTACGGGATCAGCTTGCTGCACGAGGTCCCGGACACTAGGACTTGCGCCGACGCTTCCATCGCGCATCACTGGTGCACGTGCAGCGCCCGGGCTGACGGTGGCGTGTCGGGCGAGCTGGCCTGGTCACTGGCGAACCACTTCGTGTCGAAGATCAACAGCTGGGTTGCCCAGGCAGTGCGAAAGTGTGCCGTGTACCAGCTGCTTCAAATCATGGACGTGACGGCGCTGCAGGCGACCCCCGGTGAGCGCGCGGCCAACACCAGCCACTACTGGGTTACCGTGAAACTGTCGCCCGGCGGAGCCGTGTTTGAAGGAACCGTGCGTGTGCAAGGGAGCAACTTCACGGTGCTGAAGGAGGTCAGTCGCTGCAACTGGTTCTCTGGCCAGTCGTACTGCGTGCGCAACCACTGGTTGGAGAAGTTTTGCTATTGCCTCAGGACGGTGGGAGAGCTGATTTGACGAAGGGGTTCCCCGAAGTAGGCCGTTCGTTCAGTGGTGGTTGAAGACGTGACTGCCGGTGTGAATCGACGAAAGCTGCAGCGCTTCCAGTAAGCGCAGCGAAATCTGATTCGTTTGCGCTAGCTCGTTGCTTACCAAGCGGCGAGCTTAGTTGAGAAGCGTAATGGTTGGCGCGAGTTCATTACGCATGAGGACACTTTTTCAGCGTAGTCACAGCACAAGATTTCAAGAGGAGTTTACGCACAGTTGAAGTTAGCTAGCGCCTACGTGTACCGACTTCTCTTGACGTCCTGAGGTCTGTCTTCGCTAGGAAAGTGTCATCGCCGAGAATAAGCTCGGAAGTGCTATGGCTTTTGCAAAGCGGTTATTCTGCCGCCTGTGCCGTCATTGTAAATATGTGACTCTCTTCAAAATGTGATACTCCTCCTAGATGTAGTCGACAAGCCTCGGGAGGCCTCTCACTTCGCCTTCACAATCGAATCCACTTCGCCGGTTGTACTATGACTGGAGTCATCCAGTGCAAAAGCGTTCATTCCTGCGTGTTGCTGCCTTCTTCAGCGGTGAGATATGCAAGGTTGCCACTTCGGAGCGAGAGCGTCCAATATCTTCGAGATTGTGGCACGCCAGAAAGAAAGTCGACCTGCTTGGCGAAACACGGAGAAAAGTGTTTCGCAAGTTTTCTTTTTCCCCATTTTTCGTCTCATTCGTTAAGCTATTGGAACTAGTCATTTTCATTCTTGAGTTTCCTTTGATGCTTCTAGGGAAATTACATTACACGATTGTTCTGTCTAGGGGATAATTCACAGCATGACCGCGCATCTATTGCGCCCAGAAAGCCCAGGGGTGTCTTTCTTTACGCGCTCGCAGCAGACTCTACCCGGTACCGTGTAGTGTACGAATTTGGAGGCTTCTTTCTCTGTGGAGTGCGGCGGCTTTTCCCGCCATCTTTGTTTCCGTCTTCATTTTAGAACTTTAATTATTTTATCAGTGGATATCAGACCACTTTTGTATTGCATAACGCTTCACCCTAAGAAAACATGCCAAAGCTGGTAGAGCGTTTCGTCGCACTGCTGCTTAGTGTTTCGAAATATCGCCGTGGCCTCGTCATCCTACATACCCTTTGGGCCAGCCTCTTAGCCACAAAGCGAGCCTTTAAATCTTACAAGTGCGCGAGCATCTGCCATGTCGCTGCCAAGTGTATATTTCTTCAGCATGGTACGAATATATGATAACTAATCTCTAGTTCGTTATAGGATTTCTCTCAATTTCAAGCTTTCAACCTCATTAGGCGTATACTGCAGGGATATCAGCCTAATCGCGTGAGAAAAAAAAAAAGAAACGACCTAAGGCCACAAGAACGGTCAGCCGTTCATCTTTCTCGTCTTCCTGCCGTGGTCCTGAGAGTCTTCCGTGGTGTTAAAGCCCGCATAATCGAAAGCGCATCCAAATATATTCCCTTCCAGAATGCCGAATTGCTGATTGTTCGGCTTCACCTCATGTTTTCTCGTTGCCAGCGACGCTAACCAAGTGCGATAAGGGAGGCATGTTTGCCACTGCGGCTTTAGATTTTCCTGTAAGAGTACCATAATCTTTCAGCAAGGCTCACTTTACTCATTACCTATAGTTCGTAGTTCTTAACAAATTTTCAGCCTTCGATCCATCCTTCACGACTTGTTCAGCCATCAGAGAACAAAGGAAATAAAGTGTTTGTTTTCCTTCAGTCTTATTGTATTCCATCCTGGAGATGGCTGCGGCTATTTATTGGACGGTACCAAATGTGTTCCACCTTCGGTTGTTGTTTCGGCTTAGACAGCCCATGTATTCGGTTCTTCTTCCGGCCAGGGTATTCGCGGCATCGCTCCTACCGGCGAGGAACAAGTACTCAGTACATCTATCCCGCTCGAAATGGGCTTGACGTTACATGTCTTCTCCACTGCGACATAGGCACCATAAAGAGTGCCGAATTTGTTGTCATTGAACAATGCTGCCGCAAAAAATCAACGGTGCGGTACAGGGGAAAAGACGTGATTCCAGATGGCGCGGCGAGCGCGCGGCGTCCGTCAGCTGCGGCGGTTGCTAGGCAACGGCTCAAGGTCGGTCTCTATGCCTCCTCGGAGCACCGCCACAGAGAAAACGCAAGTCCGCGGCCAATGTAGCTTTCGCTACAAAAAGCAATTGATGAGACGCCGTGTCCTGTTCGCGGGATAACAATGGTGATAGAGGCGACACAGAGGACTGTCTAGAATTTCTTCCGAGAGCAAATCTCTTTGTAGGTTCTCTAACCTTAAGTTCTTGTTGGAAATATGAGTCATTTCCTTCCATATCTTATCACCGACATTTTACACTTGTAAATAAATTTTCCTGATCCTTTACTCCTTGTCTCGTCTCTTTTTATTTACCGAGGACTTGAAATTGGCGCAGTCGAAAAATACCGTCGGCATTAAACGCCACAAATTCCCCGCCGTCCTGCTGTAACAACATTACTTTCTGCTGTATTGTGCAGTCGCCTGTCGTCGTGACAGAACTAGCTCTGTTGTAACAACAATCGACTGCTGAATACTACAGAGGGAGTTGTTACGACAAGAACTTATTTTGTTACTACAAGGTCAGGTCCCAGAGTTCAAGAATATCTGTTGTAATGACAAACTTTTTTGTCTTCTCGAAATTTTGCGTACAGTTTTCAGCCAATTATACGTACTCATATAGCCCCAAATTTAGCTGGTAGAACGCGCAGCTCACTGCAATGGCTCTGCATATTCATGGATAGGTTAATGGTACGTTGATTAACGAATAAATATGGGCGAGTTGACGCAGATTCATGTCGCAACAACAGCGCGGTGAACGAAAACGGACGTAGGAAAGATGCAGGCGGCACAAGTATAGTGGTGGTATGTTTATGTTGTGTTCGTCAACACGTGTAAGAGTGTGGAGGTGCCGCTTCTGGCTGGCCGACCAGCACGTTGGTGCCAGCAGGGACGCCTAGAAACCGCACGCGTCTAGCGCACTTAAAAGGCGTTTTAAGGCGAAAGCCTTTAATGCCTCATCGTTGTCGACAGAAGGTTGTCGACAGAAGCTCTCAGCAGAGGTGTCACGCTTTTCGGTTGGTCGAAATGGTTATGACGTCAGAGTGCGCGGATTCGTAGCAATGCGGTCACCCACGGATGCCTGACGCGCTCTTTTGGAGCAGACGACAACTAATAAAATAGTTGCCGTCCGCTCCGACAGGGGGCGTAAGGCGTCCGTGGGTGACCGCATTACATACCCCATTACTGCGAACAGATCCATGGATACAACCGAACTCATCGAAGCAGAGAGAGAGTCGTGCTAAAGAAGCAAAGTCTGCAGTCAAAGTGTGTAGTCAATTAAAGCACTACTACTGCACAAGCACTCTCGCAGTCAATGCAAAACAGTGCGCCAGGAAAGGCTCTCACCTTGCAGCACTTAGAGAGCCAAAGTGCCCCCTGATTTTTTTATTTTTGGGTGCGATAGCGCTAGAGCTTCCACTCAGCTGCTAAGCCGTTGTCTGCGCGGTTAGTCTGTGTGGGCAGGTTGTGATGACGTCGCAAGGTCACGTGACCTAGCTGACCCACCTTCGACTTAGATTGCTTCTCTGAGGATTTGAGTGCACTAGCACTACCCCTCTCTCGCCGATTTCGCCGAGGGAAGACAGAGCATGCACTGCACAGCGATGAGTACCACTTTTCAGCCGCTGCCATTCTGCTAAAACAATAAAACTGCTACTTCCTTTTGTATATAGACGCTAGTTCTGCGAAACGAGGACACAGAATATTTATTTAGATATTACCGCATTACGCGTGACCTGTTTTCCATCGCAGGGCAGTGGTGCATCGCTTAACCGCTGCACCACTGCGCCAGGAGTGGTATGAGGACTCCCAGAGATCTATTATCGTAAAGTAAAGAATTACCAATGAGAGACTGAAAGCCGAGATGATAGCATACCTAATTCGAATCTGGGCTAACCACGCAAAATCGCTCATTTTTTAATTTTTTTTCAGAAATGAGCGACCATATACGGAAAACAATTCCCAATAATATACGCAAAACGAAGCTTCGATTAATGCGGTGAAGCGACTCGTACGAAGAGGGACCTTGGGCGAAAAAAAAAGAGCCTCTTCGTTAGGCCTCTAGCTCACAGCCATCAGTGCTGCGGTAAAAACTAAACGGGCTATCATTGGTACACTTCCGACGCTTACGCGCACGTTATGCCACAAGTTTTTGGCTTTCAGTGTCTGAGGCCATTATAGCCAGATACACAAAACATTTGAGACCAGTAACCCGCCACGGTAACTCAGTGGCTTTAGGATTCGGCTGCTGAGCTCAAGCCTGTAGGATCGAATCTCGGCCGCGCGGCCAAATTTCAATGTAAATAAATGCAAAAGCATCCATGTGCTCTGTGACGCTAGCAAAGGTTAAAGAACCGCGGGCAGTCGAAGTTAATCTGGAACGTTCCACTGCGGTGCCTCTCGTCGCCCGCGTGCAGCCCCGGGGCGTAAAATAATGATGAAGAGGGCGGTCAAAAGGCCTTATCAATTCTGGTTTCCAGTGTGGGGCGACGCCCGCTGCTGTGATCACCGCCGCGCCTCAACAAGCAGAAGCGGATCGTCTGAGCACCGCGAAGCGAGCCGGACAGAAGGCTTATAGCAACACTCCGGTCGCGTTCCGATTGAGCCATCCTACCTGGCGCCGCAGTTGTCATTGGAAGATCAGACACGGCTCTCCCAGCAAATAATAGTTTACTAATATACTCTAAGGCACAAAATGACAGCAGTGGCAATTAGAGACACTGCGCTAGTTAATGGCAGCCTAGATTAAACCAAGACATGTGTAATGTTGAGAACCGATAAAGTTGTGTCCCTTAAGGAAACAGTGCATTTTAGTGGTAGCAGGTGATGACTAAGGGTTAGCTTGGGAGATGAGAACAGAATTTTGCAGGAAAGGATGACCGTAACTAGAACATATAGGGCATTGGATATCCACATGGCCATTCTGCTTTATTGGATGTATGAGTGGTGTTGCTGCTGATGATGATACTGGCGGAGCTGCCATGTGCATGGATGCATCCAAGCCGTTCTGAAGTGCAGGGAAGCGAAGTACATGAGGAATAATGACTTGCGCCTCGCTGATGATACCACAGGCTGCCATGGCACTGGACCTTTAGAGTGACAACAAGATGGAAGTGTTGCTGCGCTCACAATAGTGGCGTGTCACCAATATACAGGCGGCACAGAGACAGTCCGGCGCATTACTCAGAAGGGTAAGCAAGGGCAGCTCACTTCGTGGTTGGCATCTCCAGCACTAAATCACTCAAATGTTAGTTGCTCACGACTGGAGCTGCAATGCAGCTCAAAAGCGAAGAACCAGATGGGAAGGACCGCTACTCATTACTCTATACCAGCGGCGCAAACTGCGATGCCTGTTGGGAAGTCACTCTAGTTCAATTCGATTCAACAGAGTCGCAAAGGACAAGAAAATACGACGAAAAGCGACGAACAAGAAGTAACGCACGGCTGTTTTCATGTGAGGACTACTGTTTTTTGAGGATAGCGTCAACGCCGCGTATAGGGTGCGGTGGCACATCGTTCCCGGAAAGCAAGCCAACCTCGAGAGGCTCAGTGTCATATGAAGGAGTACGTATGTTTATTTATTTTTTATTTCTTACCGATACCTCAAGGGCCCTTGGGTGAGGGCTTTACACGAGGAGTTCTAATCTATTTCATGCATGCACAATATAATGTTTGTGATACTCGAAGTACTTCGAGACACGTATAAAACTGACACAGCTCTCTTCTCTCCTACATTTGTAAGGAAAGCGTGATTACATATTGTAAGGCCAGGCTGTCTATATAGCGAGACATTCTCGCCACAATACGTAATTGTCTCATTGATGCGATGGTCCTGCTCTAATAAGAGCAGGACCATCGAAAATGATTGCGCAAAATGCCGATGCTGTATTTCATCAAACTTTTTCTGTTTAGTGTGAATGAAAATCGGACATTTACAGGGCCCACTACTCTTCCTGAAAGGAGCAAATGCATGAGTGTCTGCGTCAAAATGGTTTCTGCTCATTTCCTGATTTTTGAGTCCCTGTGAGAGGCAAACCCGAAAAGAAATAAGTGGTCCTAGCCGTACGAGCTGTCTTTATTGAACTCCCGTTATTGGCACCTACGTTTCCTGCCTGCAGAATGAGCGAGGAGGGTCTGTGTAGACAGAAATGGCCACCGCCGTCATCACGCAACGCGTGACGTGGTGCGAATCTTGCGACATCATCACAAACTCTCCATCTGATTGTGAGCAAACTAATCACCGTGGCAGGTGGAAGCTAAATGATTTATTTGCCGCGAGAGCTTGCTCGGGTTGAGAAACCTGCACACCGGTGGCAGCACCTGCCATCGCAGGGCAGTGGCGCATCGTTCAGCCGCCGCACCAATGCACCAGAAGTGGTATACGGAATCCCAGCGGTCTATGAATGTAATGTAGAGAACGACCAATTCCCCATAAACGTGCATTAATAATTAACGGTACAGCGTAATACCCTTAAGGTAGAGCTTAAGTGTCCCCCTCCAGTTTTAGTGCGATAGCACGAAGACTCCCACTGACTGATTTCGCCGATCTTTGTCCGAAGCCTGCTTTGCTTGACTTTGAAAACCGTCTCGAAGCGAAAACGTACTGAAAACCGAAGTCTAACTAGCTTTCGGCGTAACGACGTGAAAACAGTTCGTCATTAAGTTTTTGTCTGCCTGCACCTCATGGGCGGTTTTTCAAGCTTAAGCATAGTCAACCGGTAATAGTCAGAATAGTCAGCCGGTACACTTGTACAGCTGTGATTTGCCTGCACTGAAGCCCTCGTTTTGATTAACACAGGCATTGCGCCCTGTACTCGCGCCACTGCAGGTCGCAGTGACTTGAGGTCGTCTAGGACACCTGTGCAGCGAAGTTGTTGCGCCCATGCTTAGGCGTGTAGCAATTTAGACACTCCGCACTGACCAACACCGCTAGGCTGCTGACTGGTATGCGATCGTAGTTTTATTGCGAAGCAATACTACTTTCGCTACCACCTCAGCCCGTGCCGTGCCGCGGCCGCATAGCCACGCTTGACCTTTCGCGTGACCTTGCTGCGTGACGTCATACCATCTGTGTAAAAAAGTCAGGGGGCACTTTGACTGTCTAAAGTGGGTAGAGGCGGAAGCGTTTTCCGCACCACCTTCTCTGTTTCTGTGGCATTGGTGGCGTCACATATAATTGAGTACTAATTACTAAGTGATGACAAGTCACTAATTAATGGATAATTGCTGATCAATGCCTGAATACTAATTAACTGCTAATTAATTATGCTTAAGCTTCGCCTTTAGGTGTGGAACGCGATAGCGCGTTGTAGCGCTGCCAGGGAGTCCACGGAACGCCATCACCCGTTCGGCACGATGCCTTGCCCTTTGAACGCAACGCTTTTTGAGGAAAGGAAATGGCGCAGTAATTCTCTGTCATCTCGGTGGACACCCGAACCGCACCGTAGAGGAAGGGAGGAAGTGGGAGTGACAGAAGATAGATAAAGAGGAGCCGTAATGAAGAAAATGAAAATTGTATTTGAGGAAAGGAAATTACGCAGTAACTGTCTCACAAAATTCAGGGGGGCACTTTCTTGACCTAAAGTGTGGTCACTGATGTGTGGTTAATATGTTAAGCTTCGCCCCTAAGAGTGGAACGCGACAGCGTCTTGCAACGCTGCCAAGGAGTCCATAGAACGCCATCGCCCATTCGGTTCTACGCCTCGCTCGTCGGTAAATTGGTTTTTGAGGAAAGGAAATGTATCTGTCTCTCATTTGTCAGTGGACACTTAAACCTCGCCGGAAGAGAATGGAAGAGGATGAGAGTGAGTGAAGACACCGTATTCACTAGACGCGCCTTTGTTCATTCCAAACCATCGAGCTGGCATGGCGGAGTGGATAGCATGCTCGTCTCTCACGCCGAAGACCGGGGTTCGATTCCTGAGCTCGACCAATTTCTTAATCGGTTTTATTTATTTATATGGCCTGACTAGTAAAGCTAATTGGGTAATCAAGCAATTAACTAAGCTCAGTCCCACTTACTTGGATCATCACTATACGATCCCTTCAATTGGTTGCATGGTTACTAGCCAAAGTACAATTGGCCCCGTTTGAAATTCGCGCACTGTGACGTCACGACCGTTTCCACTAATTGAAAAGCGTGACATTTTCTGTCGACAACTGCTGCTTACAACGATGGGACATTAAAGGCTTCCGCCTTGAAACGGGGCCCTATCTGACGCCGTCGCCTTGCGCGGCGCATAGCCACGGCCTGACTCCCGCTCCTCTCACCATGGGCGCTGCGTGCTATGTGACGTCATACCATCTGTGTAAAAACGGGGCCCCAACTCACACCGTCGCCTTGCGCGGCGCATAGCCACGGCCGTGGCCTGACTACCGCTCCTCTCACCAGGGGCGCTGCGTGCTATGTGACGTCATACCATGTGAGCAAAAACAGGGCCCCATCTTACACCGTCGCCTTGCGCGGCGCATAGCCACGGCCTGACTCCCGCTCCTCTCACCATGGGCGCTGCGTGCTATGTGACGTCATACCATCTGTGTAAAAACGGGGCCCCAACTCACACCGTCGCCTTGCGCGGCGCATAGCCACGGCCGTGGCCTGACTACCGCTCCTCTCACCAGGGGCGCTGCGTGCTATGTGACGTCATACCATGTGAGCAAAAACAGGGCCCCATCTTACACCGTCGCCTTGCGCGGCGCATAGCCACGGCCGTGGCCTGACTCCCGCTCCTCTCACCATGGGCGCTGCGCGCTATGTGACGTCATACCATCTGTGTAAAAACGGGGCCCCATCTCACACCGTCGCCTTGCGCGGCGCATAGCCACGGCCGTGGCCTAACTCCCGCTCCTCTCACCAGGGGCGCGATGTCATACCATCTGCTTAAAAACGGGGCCCCATCTCACGACGCTACTTTTCCCCTTCGCTTGGTGCGCACGTTGCGCCATCCGGCGGCGTCCACTAAAACCTCCTCCTCTCAATCACGGCCACCTGGATTGAGCGCGCGGCCCGCCGCGCGCGCGTGTACAAGGCGGCCGTGTCCAACGTACGCCACTGCCCCAAACAGATAGCGCGCGACGGCAGCGCCTCCCGCTCGTGTCGTTCGGGCGCAGTAGGGCCGTGCCGGGTAAAGCCCCTCAAACTTGAGGGGCTTTATTGCCTAGACGCAGGAATGACGCGGTGAGCGGCGAATGCGCGGGATGTGCTCACATCCAAGGCGCGGTGTCATGCCGGGAAACCCGCCCGGATTCCAATTCTACCGGCCGCCCTTTTTGACAAGCCCTGGTGCTGCGCCGCAAGGCACGCGCCCTAACGCTCCCTGACAAGCCACGATGCTGCGCCGTACGGCAGCGGAGTCCTAAGGAGAAGCATCTGCAAGCAACACGCCTGGACCTGTCGCAAGAGGCCAGACAGCGAGGCGCCAGATTCCTTCTCTCCAAGACGCCACCGCGCGCGGCAAAATTTGAAGCGGTTGGCCCGCGCGATCGCTGATTGGTCCTTTCGGACTGCCGTCGAGTGCTGCCTTTGGATTGGCCAGTTCTGAGGGGCCACCGTTCCTCAGGCTATAAAAGCACCAACGCTGCAGCTTGGAAGTGTGTGACGGAGTGACCGAGTGACCGACCCACCGTGAGTCGAGTGCTGCTCACGAGTGGAGTCGGATGGTGTGACGTGCTGGTGTCTCGCTGATCGTCGCTGTGCGAGAACAGTCGCGTTGTATAGCTATCGGCCCCCGTGCCGATGTTGAACTATATTATGCCCTGTACATAATGTATAAAGCATTTTCTTAGTCTCACCGACGCCTGACTCGGAGTCTTCGCTACCGCTAAGAGAGCTGGCAACGCTCAGTCACGAAACGGGTGGCGAGCGCAACGGGACCACCTCTATGGCACAACATTGGATGGCAGCTATGGGATCGACCGACATCAGCTACCTCGGCGCGGTGAGTGCCTGAAGTTTTCCTCAAACGCCAGACTTTCTCTAACACAGGTTATAGTAGCTTAGAGAAAGAATTGGTGTAGCATTGCGTTAACCTTGTGTGTTTCAAGCCTAGGAAGAGTGTTTTGAAAACCAAGGGATGCTGAAGGGGTAAACAAGGCAGTGTGTGAAATTCTTGCGCGTACCGAACTAGTAGCGATATAGTAGTGTACGGCAAGTAGTTTCTAAAAGGGCAAACAGCAAGAGGCAGTGTGAACGATGGAGAGTTACAAGGTTAAAGAACTTCTCCAAATTTGTGAAGAGTTGGGCATTGATTTGGGCTCAACAAAAAGAAAGAATGCGATCCTTGAGGTCATGAGGACTGCGGACGTGACGGCTGAGGAAGCCGAAGAGGCCTGTGCTGATATCAATGAAAGGCGTGAACGGGAGGAAAAGAGAGAAAAGGAACGTCAAAGTCGCGAGGAGGAAATGAAAGAAAAGGAGATGCGAGAGCGCCAGGCACTTAGAGAGCACGAGGTTAAAATGAAAGAGCTGGAGCTCCGAAAAACCTCGCCAGCGCCTAGTCTTGCTTCGACGACGGTTCCCTCTAACGCTCCAAAAATACGCGACCAACTGCCGCCCTTTGTAGTCGGCGAGGATATGGCTAAATACCTCGTTAAATTTGAGCATGTGTGCGAACGGAATGACATTGAGCGATCCCTCTGGGCACAGAATCTGTTAGCCTTGCTTCCCGGGGAGGCATCTGACGTGATAACTTGCTTATCGAAAGAGGCGTTTGAGAGCTACAGTGATGTGAAGGAGGCGCTATTGCGAAAGTACAAACTGTTGCCCGAAGCTTTCCGGCAGAGGTTCCGGTATGCACAGAAGGGCAGGGAGTCACATGTTGACTTCGCGTTTCGTCTAAAAGCCGACCTGGTTGAATGGCTGAAAGGCGAAGAGGTTTACGACGACCGCGATAAAGTCGTCGAATGCATCGCGTTAGAACAGTTCTACCGTTGCATTGATGAGGATGTCAAGCTCTGGCTGCAAGATAGGCTAAAGGAGGTTAAGCTAGGCAAGGCAGCAGAATTAGCTGGAGAGTATTACCTCCGCCGCAGCTTGCACAGCAGGGCAGTGCGTGTAGAAAAAGCAGATAAGAGAGACGGGTTTTCAAGGAAGCCCGACGAACGGAAGCAAATCAAGCGTTGCGAGTTTCGGAAAGACGAGTCCCTTACCAAAGAAACTGCGAAGGAAGGGCAGAATGCATCTCAGAATGCTAGCGATGGTCCCAAGCAGCGAAACGATGCGACGCGTTCTTTTGAAAAACGGAAGCCGTTAATCTGCTACAACTGCAAAAAGCAAGGGCACATCGCGGCGAACTGCCAAGAGAAAGTTGCTTTTGCAACGATACGGGAAACAAACAAAAACATGCGACTGTTGGAGCCATACATGCAGGAAATTAAAGTAAACGGCAAGAAGTGCAGAGCACTTCGGGACTCGGCAGCAACTATGGACGTCGTCCACCCGTCTTTCGTCTCCTCTAGTGACTTTACAGGAGAATGCGCTTGGATACGGCAAGTGGCCGAGGATGAGAGTGTCTGCTTACCGATCGCAGCGGTCATCATTGAAGGAGAGTTTGGAAAACTTAACACAGAAGCCGCTGTGTCTGCCGCCCTTCCGGAGCACTTTCCCTACCTGTTCTCAAATAGCTCGGAGCAGATGCTGAAGGATCAGGGCAAATCATTCTTTGCCGACGTGGCGTACATGGCCCCCACGCGATCCAAAGCGCGCCAACTGTCGAGGGAACTGGACTTTGAGTCGGTGAACGAACAGCCGTGCGGCACGCGGAGCGATCAAGGTAACTTGAGTGGCGGGCAGACACGGGAGATGCAGGGCTCGGAGACTGGCTTGGGAGAGCGCGGTTTGGACGAGACTGAGAGTGATACGTGCACTGCTAGCCGCGATCTAGACACGACGCCGCAGTTAGGCGACGCGGGCTCCATACTCGCTCCGGTTTCCGCCAGCTGGCAGGAGCTGGCCGCAGTTGAAAAGGAAACGCTCATTCGCGAGCAGCAGCAAGACTGCTCAATAGCCGATCTGATGAAGAGCGTCAGACTGGGAGTAGAGAAAAAGAGGGTGTCATTTTACGAGAGATCTGGCTTATTGTATCGCTGCTACACCGATAAGCAGGGTCGCAAATATGAGCAGATTTTGATCCCTCGAAAATATCGCTGTCAGTTACTGGAACTCGCGCACGAAAATGCGTGGGCAGGGCATCTTGGCTTAAAAAAGACCAAGGCTAGATTGGCTCAGGAGTTTTATTGGCCGTATTGTTGGAAGGATGTCGAACAATTCGTGCGATCTTGCGAAACCTGCCAGAGAGTGGGCAAATCCACTGACAAGTGGAAGGCGCCGATGAAGTTAGTGCCAGTCATAACAGAAAATTTTCGGCGACTGGTAATTGATATTGTAGGTCCTTGATATTGTGCGTCGCGACCAAGTTCCCGGAGGCGGTACCACTTAAGGAGCTAAATTCTTCCCAGGTCGTGGACGCTCTGCTATCAATGTTCGCACGCGTCGGGTTCCCTTCTGAGATCCAGTGCGACAATGGCAGCGTCTTCACCAGCTGCCTAACTTCTACCTTTTTGGAAAGATGCGGCATTAAAGCGGTGCACAGTTCTATCCATCACCCGCAATCTAATCCAGTAGAGCGAATGCATTCGGTGCTGAAGCGCATATTGAGAGCCCTGTGCTTTGAGCGTCACTGTGACTGGGAGGCCTGCATTCCCGCCGCTATGTTCGCCTTGAGGTCTGCTCCCCATGAGAGCACAGGCTTTAGCCCCGCGGAGCTCGTGTATGGCCGAAGCCTTAGAACTCCGCTGCGCATGTTGCGAGAGTCTTGGGAAGGCAGTGATGACGACCCAAATGTAGTCTCCTACGTCCTCGACCTTCTTCAGAGGCTCGGGAAAACAAAAGATATTGTAGAGAGGCACATGAAGGCGGCGCAAATCTTGTCAAAGGGATATTACGACAAGTCAGCAAAAAAACGCACCTTCGAAGTGGGTATTCAAGTGATGTTGCTGCGTCCGTCGAAGAAAAACAAGCTCGAGGTTCACTGGGAAGGACCCGCGAAGGTTGTATCGAAGCTTTCCGATACCAACTACGAAGTGAAATTAGGGAGACGACCCAACAAAATTTATCACAGCAACTTGATGAAGCCCTACGTTCAGCGTCACGCGATTGTAAGCATGACGATAAATGCTGCCGATGAGGAAGGGGCGGAAATCCTGACGACAGCTGACATGAAAGATTGTGGTTTAGAGCTAATGTTGGAACAGCTGACTTTGGACGCGCGTCTAAGTACCACCCAAAAGGAGGATTTAAAGGGAATAGTTTCCGAGTTTAAGGAGGTTTTTTCGAACCGTCCCGGAAAGACCACGGTCTTAGAGCACGACATCGAGCTAACATCTGAGCAACCGATCCGCAGTAAACCGTATCGTTGTTCACCCGTGCAGAAAAAAATCATGGCTGAGGAGATTCAGCGCATGCGTGACTTGGGGGTTATAGTGCCAAGTGAGAGCGACTACACATCGCCCCTGATACTTGTCCAGGTTCCGGGAAAGGATCCGAGGCCTTGCGTCGATTATCGGCGTCTGAACGCGATCACCCGAGATCAGACATATCCGATACCGAACCTAGAAGAAAGAGTGGAGACGGTGTCGAAGTCAAATTATATATCTACGCTGGACCTCGTGCGAGGCTATTGGCAAGTACCCCTTACGGAACGGGCTAGCCGTTGCGCCGCGTTCGTTTCCCCGTTCGGAACCTTCCGCCCACTCATGCTGAGCTTCGGACTTAAAAACGCGCCGTATTGTTTCTCTAGCCTGATGGACAGAGTGCTTCATCGTTTGGGCGAGTTTGCATTGCCATACCTCGACGATGTTGCCATCTTTTCGGACACTTGGGAAGAACATCTCGAGCACTTGCGAGTTGTATTGTGCAGGTTGAAAGAGGCAGGCCTCACTGTGAAACCAGCTAAATGTCACCTAGGTTGCGGTGAGGTGACTTATTTGGGCCATGTGGTGGGGCGCGGCCGGCGTAGACCTTCCGACATCAAGGTAGCCGCTATTGTAAACTATCCCCGGCCAACCACTAAGACGGATATAAGGGCTTTTTTGGGTTTAGCTGGATATTACCAACACTATGTGAGAGACTACTCTGACCTTGCCAGCCCGCTAACAGACGCGCTTCGAAAATCAGAGCCCGTTAAGGTGACGTGGGACTCGAAGAAAGAAAATGCGTTCCAAATGTTGAAACAAGCATTGAGCCATAAACCGGTTCTAACGGCGCCAGACTTTTCGAAAGGTTTCATCATTCAATGTGACGCGAGTGATCGCGGAATGGGAGCAGTGCTATGCCAAGAAGATGCTAGTGGTCATGAACGACCAATTTTGTATTTGAGTCGAAAACTAAGTTGTAGGGAAGAGGCATACAGCACCTCTGAAAAAGAGTGCGCCTGCCTTGTGTGGGCAGTTCAGAAGCTGGCTTGTTATGTCTCCGGTTCTAAGTTTGTTGTGGAAACGGACCATTGCCCTCTAACCTGGTTAAGTAACATGTCGTCTAAAAGCGGCCGTTTGCTGAGGTGGGGCATGACCCTCCAGCAGCACAATCTGGTTGTCCGCTATAAGAAGGGAAGGTTGAACGCGAACGCCGATGCTCTAAGTCGTGCATTCTAGGCCTCGGTTCTTTCAGTGACCTCCTCGTTACTTACCTTCTCTCGCTTTGCAACAAACTATCATGTTCGAAGGAAGAAAGGGGCAAAAAATGAATGACCTCATTTGCTTCCTCAGTAGTGTGTTTTCGGTCCAAATGATTTCAAGGGGACCAATCTTATTTTCATTATTATTGTTGATTATTAAGTGCTCCTGCTATTTTGATGTGTTGATACTTTGCAAAATGGTTGTTTGAACCTTGTGTACCAGATCGTACACATGCCTCTTGTTGCAGCAGGAATATATGGGGACATCAATTTAGTTAGGTTAATTTGGATTATGGCTTCGTCTGGTGTTTGATGGGAGACAGAGGGCACTTGCTTGTGTTGGGTGTTGCCTTTTGCCGGTCGGTTTCGTAGTCTGCAGAACGACCAACCATGACCAGTGGCGAGAAGCAAGGGGATCGGAACGACCTCAGCGAAGCTGGTCGAGGTGCCTTGGCGACAACGAGGTCAACAGAGCTCCTGGCCTGCGAGTGGGACCTGGTGCTCGTGAAGTTACCTGGACTGGACGTGAACTTGGAAGAGCCTGACGAAGATGCGCGCCTGGCATCCGAGCCACGTGGAAGCAGCTCGTCTTCCCGGCGCCTTATCTGATGGCGGGGATGCTGTCATGCCGGGAAACCCGCCCGGATTCCAATTCTACCGGCCGCTCTTTTTGACAAGCCCTGGTGCTGCGCCGCAAGGCACGCGCCCTAACGCTCCCTGACAAGCCACGATGCTGCGCCGTATGGCAGCGGAGTCCTAAGGAGAAGCATCTGCAAGCAACACGCCTGGACCTGTCGCAAGAGGCCAGACAGCGAGGCGCCAGATTCCTTCTTTCCCGGACGCCACCGCGCGCGGCAAAATTTGAAGCGGTTGGCCCGCGCGATCGCTGATTGGTCCTTTCGGACTGCCGTCGAGTGCTGCCTTTGGATTGGCCAGTTCTGAGGGGCCACCGTTCCTCAGGCTATAAAAGCCCCAACGCTGCAGCTTGGAAGTGTGTGACGGAGTGACCGAGTGACCGACCCACCGTGAGTCGAGTGCTGCTCACGAGTGGAGTCGGATGGTGTGACGTGCTGGTGTCTCGCTGATCGTCGCTGTGCGAGAACAGTCGCGTTGTATAGCTATCGGCCCCCGTGCCGATGTTGAACTATATTATGCCCTGTACATAATGTATAAAGCATTTTCTTAGTCTCACCGACGCCTGACTCGGAGTCTTCACTACCGCTAAGAGAGCTGGCAACGCTCAGTCATGAAACGGGTGGCGAGCGCAACGGGACCACCTCTATGGCACAACAGCGGTCACCACGAACCTTGCGGCTTGCTGCCCGTTCGTTCGGCGCGGAAGCTATGCTGGCGTTCGTGGCATCGGGTTTGCTGAGAGGCCGCCTAGAGACTCCGAGCGGCGGCTGGTAGTCACGTTTGACCTTTAGAATGACCTCTGACGTCATACCAGTGTCAGAGATGGGCTACACATCGAGTCGTCACACAGCGGCGGCTGATAGCCACGCGTGACATTTAGAATGATCTATGACGTCATGCCATGCCAAGAGACGTCCTAGCGTGACGTCATACAAGGGTGAGAAATGGGCTAAAAAAAAGTCGAGTCGTCGCGCAGCGGCGGCCGGTAGCCACGCGTGACATTTAGAATGACCTCTGACGTCATGCCATGCCTAGAGACGTCATAGCGCGACATCATACAAGGGTGAGAGAGGGGCTACCAACTCGAGTCGTCGCGCAGCGGCGGCTGGTAGCCACGCGTGACATTTAGAATGACCTCGGACGCCATGTCATGCCTAGTGACGTCATAGCGTGACGTCATACCAGGGTGAGAGAGGGGCTACCAAGTCGAGTCGTCGCGCAGCGGCGCCGGTAGCCACGCGTGACCTTTAAGCCGGAACCGCATGGAGCGTTTTTCGCGAGCGAAAAACGCTCGCGAAAAACGCGACGCGCGGCGAACGGCCGCGTTGCCGCAGACGCGAGGGCACCCGCACGAGAAAAATGTAGCGGCGCTGTCGCACCGCGTTTTCCGGGTTGCCAGACCACATAACTCCCAACGCGATGAATAATCGCCGTTACCGCATATATAATATGCTCTTTAAATTACAGGACACTGCAATAAAAACAATCTTCATGTAATTATACAGCGATGTTTCCTCCAAAGTGTATTTATCAAACTTAATTTCGCGAACGAACACGATGCGTGAATGCACGTGGCTCCTTGGACGCGCGCACCAGTCAAGCCAGCTCCTCCGAGGAAAAAGGAGCGCGGGCGTCGACGAATTCACTCCCGCATGGTCCGCAGCCGAGTGGCGCGCGCTACGGGATACGTTGACAAGATGGCGGCGCCCTGCTCGCCCACTTCAGAATAAATACCTACATGTCACCGCTGTATTCTTTGACGCGATAGCTCGCTCAAATGGTAGCGGTTCGCTTTTATTTCACACACTCTAGCCCACGCGTAGAGGTATAAGCGATAACTAGCCCCAGTTTTACAGATAATTTGGCGATTTTCAAGCTCTTAGGCCTAACTAAATGCCGTGTGTTTACCTCGCAAGAACGACACCTGGCGAAGCAGTTGTCTAGCTTTTAGTCACTTGTTACATTTTCATCTATTTGCAGTTTTTTCTTCTTCGAACGAAAAAAGGCTCGCAATGCACCCATCCTAGTTATCAGTAATTACGGATAAAAAATTTCTTCAACACAGCTGTGATGTGCTTTGGCGTATTGTCACTAGATGGCGCTACCGTTTACGCGTGCTTTTGATACCCTGAGGGACTGCGCGACCAGCTAAAAGCGAATCCTCCGAAAGACAACACGCTGCTCGGCCGTTTCGGCCGTGAAACGCGAAGCCCAAGCCTCAGTACCCTCGGAGCGCCAAACGCCCGTCTTCCCGGGAAGCACAACGCAGTTTTGTTGGTCAAGCTACACTGCCAGAACGAGCTCGCGAGCGCGTCTCTCTCGGCCGGCGTGGCTCCGTCCAGAGTCACGTGACGCCCGCTCCGGCTCTTATTGGCCCTCTGTCGCTGCCCTCTCCCGGCGTCGGCGCGGAGTCGACGTTTTTTTCTGTCCAGCCAGAAAAGAAAGGAAAGGAAATGGCGTTGTAATTCTCAGTCATCTCGGTGGACACCTAAACCGCACTGTACAGGAAGGGAGGAAGTGGCAGTGAAAGAAGAAAGAGGGCCCGTAATGAAGAAATTGAAAATTGTAATTGAGGAAAGGAAATTAGGCAGTAACTGTCTCATCTCGGTGGACACCAGTTGATCTCCCCTCTGGATCTTGTAAGGGGAATTGTGCTAATTGATGGAGGATGCTTGACGTATTGCAGATTCGAATTGCTCAATCACATTGCTAGAGGACACTTCTGGAGTGGTTAACTTTTTATAACAATTAAAAGCACAAAGGAAGATACAAGCAAGAAGAAAACATATTTACACTTGACTGGCTCGTAGTTCTACGCGACGAAATCAACCCTCAGTCCTGCCGAAACAGCCGGTTTTAAACCCTATGTCCCCGCCCTCAGTGGGGAGAATAACCAATCAGGTAACTGCAGAAACATCCACCCAATAAATTATTCGGGAAAGAAAACATCACCAGTCAACAATTAGGAAAGGACAACACAACAAATCAATGATTTGGGAAAGAAGGTAACTCATCGCGACAAACACTGTACACATATGTACACTTTCTACCATCACAATTTTGGAAACTTATACTTTCCTGCTGCGAGCTTCGCGAACACTCTCACTTTCCCAACGTCCGGTTGACCCAAGTTCAAGTCACTTCAACCCACCTGTTCCGCATCGTTGCTCCTCATGCCTGCAGCGAGCGTGGCAATATCCTGTTGACCGCGCTTCAAGCTGTCAACGCACGCCGCTGCAGACATGGGACAAAAGCCGCAAACTGTGACGCGGATCCGCCTCGCCGCAAGCACTTGCACACAGGATGCGACCTAATGAATCTGTCCCTGAAGGGAGTTTGACCTTTCCCGTATTCCTCCACTATCAGGCACCCCCCTTATCCCGCTGGGCTGAGTATGAATCACCCCCTTCTCAGCGGTTTTGCGGAGGGCCCAGAGAAAGAACGTAAGGGGCATTCCACTAACGCGAACCGGATGCGGCAGACAATGTACAGCACCGCGAACTTCACTGCACCCGTCAAAACGCCGACACATCTGTCGACACGGCTGCATACACGGCTGTCGGCACGGACGCAGACACGGCTGCGGACACGGATTGCTAACGACAGCATGAGGCATTAAAGGCTTTTGCCTTAATATTTGCGCAGCTGGTTTGTTGGGCAGACCACAAGAGACTAACTGAACTGAAGCGGTCATGCGTTACGAGACGTGTCACGTGCATAGTTTTGTGTTAAGAGCTTCAATTTACAGAGAAAGGCAGAGACGCTGGAGTAAGCTGTTCTCTTATCTAACCATAAGCGGGGTAGTTCTCGGGGTACTTTTTACGTTTACTCTTTAAAACGCGCCGCGAAGTTTTAGTGACTGCGGCGCTTGGCTGCCAAGCCCAATTACGCGGTGTAGAATCCTGGTCGCGGTGGCCGCAATTCGAAAGAGGCGAAATAAAAAAAAAACGCCCTTACGCTGTGCGATATACGTGCACGTTAAAGAATCCCAGATGGCCGAAATTAACCCAGAGCCATCGCCCACGTGCAGTTTCGGAACATTGAAATATACCACACCATAACGTACCATACCATACATGCCACACGATATAATACCATACCACGCCAACAACAAAGAGAACAAGGAACGGGAAAGCCTCAGGGTTCTTGCGAACGTTAGAAGAGAGGTCTTGTCTTCATCTGGGCCAAGTCCTCCTGTCGAAACGTTGGCAAGCACTCTGAAGTTTTCCCTTCTCCCGTTCTCTTTGTGATTATCAAGAACCCTCTGACCAACCTCTCTACCATGGACACACCACGCAAAGCCACGCCATACCATGCCATACCATTCCATACCATACCATACCATACCATACCATACCATACCATACCATACCATACCATACCATACCATACCATACCATACCAAACCATACCATACCATACCATACCATACCATAGTATAGTATAACCTATAAAAAGTGCCCTTGCGCTACCAGTACACTGCACTGCAGTTTTATGTTCACCACTCTTGAAGACGAGCCAGATCGACACTATACTGCTCCGAGTAGCAATAATGCTTGAGAAATGAAAATGTTCCCGCAAAGAATCTGATTCAGTGCAGTTGAATATAATGAAGCAGACTCGCAACAAAAACTGAAGACGAAGAACAGCTGCATGTTTACTGAGAGAAGAAGAAGAAAAAAAAAGAACGCGTGGCTGTCTTTTAGGATATCCCCATCCTTTGGCTCCTCGTTCTCGGAAAACGGAGCAAACTTCGGAACGTTCAGCGCCGCATAAAGGAGTAGGTATACGTTCTCGTCTTTCTCATGCATGCACTCTATACTGAGAAATTTTTTTTTATTCATAGTCTTTGTACTATGTTAGAAAATATTCTGCTAAACGTGTACGGCCATAAATGTATAACTTGTCTAAAGACTGTGCATAGGATTTGTATTGTCTATGTACTAATCTGTAGAATTCGTCGATAGAAACTTTCACAAAAGTTTATGGACAGTCTATACAGACTGTCGTTGGTGAGGCAGTGGAGCGGCGCCGCGCGGCTTTGTCCGAGCTACGATGCCTGGTAGGTACCTGCATGTCAAATACACAGGGAAAGCTGTTCATAGTTCGACGAGGCGGAAGAATAGTGACAGCAAGATGCCTGTTCTGCCGCCTCAGCATCGAAGCCAGCGCGGGGAACTTGCGGTTTCCTTTGACACCCATGGTCGCTTCAGAATTCGTCGTAAAGCCGGTACGTGTTGCATACAGGGCAGGGTCTTCTATCACGTTAGCGGGTACGTCCGACACCGGCTCGCATGCATACAAGGAGCCAGTGCACTTGAAGCATGTTCAGCGATGGGTAAAGTTTCATGGTCTGCAGCCGCGTGAAAAAAAATGCTTGGTATTCTGCCTGGTATTCGTTTTAGCGGAATGAGCAACATTCGTATCTATTCATGCTTCTAGACTTCTTAGTGGTCCGGTTTGCCTTACTACACTGCGGAAATTTATATTCTCTTTTCGTGAACGTGCAACCCGTAAATTATTTTACGTAGCCACAAACTTCAAATCCCCTGCGATGCTGCCAAACCTCGCAGCGGGGCATGTGTATGCGTGGTATACTCTCCAGACCTGCGCGACTTAATAAGCGCACGACTGCACAAAGATGAACACCGAGTCGATGCTTTTCTTGTCCCATCTCAGTCCTTGTTCATTGCTTTTTCTGCTTTCCTTAGCTTTCCAGCACCCGTCGAATATAACATTCTCAGAGTTAACGGTGGTCTCATACGCGACAATTCTGGACAAAAGCATTTTTGAAAGGGAAAGAGCTTATGAACGCGATTTTTTCTTATATTGTAAGTATTCTCGATAGCAATCAATGTATCCGTAGATTTTCCGTCGGCAGGCTTTCATTTTTGTTTGCTATTAACGATTTTTCTATCGTCAAAAGCATTCCCCATTGTTTTTTTGTGGCTGTCTTAACTTCTTAACGCGAGCGATGGAAATATTTTAGGAGGAAGATTTTGCTACACATCGGAATAATGGACCGTTACCTTCAATATTTCCATAACAGTAGCTTACAATTTTCCAGTTGGTTGGTTTATTGGAGTTTAACGTCTCAAAGCGACTCAGGCTATGAGGAACGCCGTAGTGAAGGACTCCGTAAATTTCGACCACCTGGGGTTCTTTAACGTGGCACTGACATCGCACAGTACACGGGCCTCTAGAATTTCGCCTTCATCGAAATTCGGCCGCCGCTGCCGGGATCGAAGCCGCGTCTTACGGGCCAGCAGCCGAGCGCCGCAACCACTGAGCCACCGCGAGGAGGCCCAATTTTCAAATATTCTAAATTTTTGTCCAAGAGTGTTGGACATGACGGCACTTGTTCTTCTTAAGGAAGTAACAGATAAATGTGTTCAGTGGCCTCCTGAGGCGGACTGTTTATATCGACAAGTAATGTGGTCCTGGGAACGAGGACATTGCAAAATGAGGGCATAGCAAACTTTCATTTAAATGCAACGTCCTTCTTGTCTGCTACCTGGTAAAGTTTCCGTCTACTCGGCAAAACTTACTGAACAACCCTCGTACAAACGCTGTGACGCAGGATGAGGTCACCTGAGCGGATGAGGTCACGATGAGCGTGCCATCGCTACCGCGGTTCCGACACCTGTTCCTCCTAGTCACGGCGCTCAACGTGCTGCTGCTGTACAGCGCGGGCCACTACCTGTGGAGTCCGAGACCCATGACATCATGGTCGGTGAGCTCGGGGTCCGCCGGTGGCGCTTGGGACAGAGCCGCGCCCGTGGGTCACCGCATCCGGACGCCCGGTTGCACGCTGCCCCAGTTCGACCCGTTCGACCCGTCCGTCAGGCCTTACTTCCGGCGGCGCTCCGACGGCAGCAGGTGCTACGGGAAGCCCAACTTCATCACCATCAGGTGCGACTGTTCATGCGCCTTTTGTCTGACTCGAATGATCGTACCACATGCGATACATCCCAAACGGCCGAGGTGTCAAAAACTGGCGCTTTCATTGGGCCAAAAGGGGTAGGTTAGCAGATTGGCACGCCACCTACGTGTTCCGCAGATGGCTTAATTTTAATTTAAACCTGGCTTTATAAAAAGATTCGAGACGGCGAAAGTTTCAACCAATTTCATTTAAACAGAAGCGAGATGAGGCAAGGAGCGGGCATGCTTACAGCTGCAAGGAAACAGCTGTATACTCATTCGCTCTGAACATAATGTCACGCAGTGTAATAAATAGACAAGCATACCGTAATATCGTAAGGCTTGGACCAAACTTTTTATTATTGCGTGCATGTGTAATTGTTTATTACCGTTTGTCTGCTGCAGTATGATGTAATTAATATCATGTAACTACAGGTTAGCCTTTTCACTTTAGACAGAAAATGAAGCGGTAAAAGTACATTTTTCAAAATCCTGTTTTAACCGACAAAGGTCAATATCCTTGACATGTACGCCACTGCTGGCTGACTATCAAGTAGAAGGTATACCCTGTCTAAGCAAAAATTAACCAAGTGCGGAAGCCAGGGGCGCGGCGAGGTAGTGTACCTTATATTAAGTTGCGTAGTTCTCGTTTTTGGGTGGTCCTCCGATACCTGACGCGCTTCTCGAGACTTATGCTTACTTAGAGGCTCTACGTCTTCGCTAAACGCCGTCTCCTAGCGCGGCGCTCTTCACTTTCATCACCCGCTTAGTGCAGTTAATTGGGTAAGCAGGTTTCTCCACTGAGTGGAAGGACACTCCAAACCGTACATAAGCGTCACGAAAAATTTAACTATTGTCGTTACCCCGGACCCTAAGCGGCAGTTCCATCGCTGTCATCAGCAAGCAGACCACACGATGGCCTGCCCTATCGCTGAACCTAGCGCGACAACCTCACTGTGATATTGCAATCCATCTTTTTGGAAGCGACTTCCATTTACATTTTGTCGGACATTTATTCCGTTTACTTACAGCTACTTTTTTTATTGCCTATAATATTTTCCTCCGCAAGCACTGCTGTAATTGCTCTACTACGAATGAATAACCATTTGTATTCTAAATGCCGGCAAATCAAATGCTGAGGCTGAAAAAAGCCGAGATAAAATCCATGCGGCATTTCAGCGCACATTAGTTCCACAGTATATCACCGAAAAAAAAAAACGTTAATTCATCCTTAGGAAATAATTTTCGAAAAATAAAAACCGAAAAGTCCAACACCTATATATTTATTTATTTTATGTATTTATTTATTTATTTGTTGTATCCTCAGGGCCAAAGGGATTACAGAGGGGAGTGGGTTAATTAGGATAAAGAACAATGAATATAATACAGTGAAAACAGGTAGTAGAAAATAAATTTTGACCTACTCCACTCTACATGTGCTGTGCGCTTTGAGGGTACACATAAACAAATAAAATAAATAACCATTAGGACAGATTGTTAGCATCATCATTCTTCGACAAGCCTAGTTCCGAATATTCACACGTCACCCAGGCTGGTTTCATCAAAACATGTACTCAATGCTGAACAAACGAGACATCTACGCAGCGTGTGACCCAACTGATGTGTGGTGTCTTCTTGCAGGGATGGTTTCCCGGCCGTGATTCCTGAGAACCTGAAGGAACATGACGTGCTCCCTGAAGACCTCGCCTGCTTCTACAAGGAAATCTACCAAAACGAATCACTAGCTAAGCCCGACGCAAAATATTTCTATGGGCCTAGAAAGCCTCTGCTGTTTGGCAAGCCGTTGACAAAGGCGGAATTCCTCTTCGTAGAATGCGTCACGAACCAGTACCGGGATCAACCCTTTCACGACCAGTTTCTCCTGAACCCAATTATAAAGGATACCGTTGAGGATCGCTGTAGGAAGACATCTGATGGGACTCCCCACGACCTGAGCGTTCTGGTGCTCGGCCTAGACTCGGTCTCATACTTGAACTTGGACAGGCACCTGCCGAAAACAGCCGAGTTCGTTCGCGAGAATCTCGATGCATTCGAACTGCGTGGATACAACAAACTAGGTGACAACTCATACCCCAACCAGGTTCCACTCATAACTGGCCTCAAAGACTTCGAGGCGACCCACGCCGCACGAGATGGCTTCTTTGACAACCTGATTGACCACTTCATCTGGCAGCAATACGGCAAGCGAGGCTACCGGACCATGTTCCTCGAAGAGTCTCCATTTTATGGCCTCTTCAATTACTTCAGAAAGGGTTTCCGGCACTCACCGGCTGACTACTATCTAAGGCCTGTCATCATGGCCATGGACGACTCGCCCAAGAAGATGCAGGATTGCCAGCGGGTGCGTTGCCTGGGTCCCACAGTGCCTTTCGAGGAGTTGCTTGACTACCTCACTCGGTTCACGGACGTGATGGCCGAGCGCCCTTTCTTCTCCTATACGTGGATTAGCGAGATCACTCACGATTCGCTGAACACTGCGGGTTACGCGGACGAGCCTTTCCGGCAAAACCTCGAAAAGCTTCAAACTTCTGGCACGCTTAACCATACGATTCTCGTCTTCCTCAGCGACCACGGTTTGCGGTTCGGAGACGTGCGCGCCACATACATCGGCAAGTTCGAGGACCGGCAGCCTTTCGCCTTCTTGGTCTTCCCGCCCTGGTTCCTTAGGCAGAATCCAGAAGCGGCACGCAGCCTCCGCATTAACCAGCACCGCCTCACGACGCACTTTGACGTGCACGCCATGCTTGTTGAGCTGCTCGACTACCCTAATGTAGAGCGACCGAACACCACGTACGGGCTCAGCTTGTTGCACGAGGTCCCGGACACTAGGACTTGCGCCGACGCTTCCATCGCGCATCACTGGTGCACGTGCAACGCCCGGGCCGACGATGGCGTGTCGGGCGAGCTGTCCTGGTCACTGGCGAACCACTTCGTGTCGAACATCAACAGCTGGGTTGGCCAGGCAGTGCGAAAGTGTGCCGTGTACCAGCTGCTTCAAATCATGGACGTGACGGCGCTGCAGGCGACCCCCGGTGAGCGCGCGGCCAACACCAGCCATTACTGGGTTACCGTGAAACTTTCCCCCGGCGGAGCCGTGTTCGAAGGAACCGTGCGTGTGCATGGGAGCAACTTCACGGTGCTGAAGGAGGTCAGTCGCTGCAACTGGTTCTCTGGCCAGTCGTACTGCGTGCGCAACCACTGGTTGCAGATGTTTTGCTATTGCCTCGGAACGGTGGGAGAGCTGATTTGACGACGGGGTTCCCCCACGTAGGCCGTTCGTTCAGTGGCGGTTGAAGACTTGACTGCCGGTGTGAATCGACGAAAGCTGCAGCGCTTCCAGTAAGCGCAGCGAAATATGATTCGTTTGCGCTAGCTCGTTGCTTACCAAGCGGCGAGCTTAGTTGAGAAGCGTAATGGTTGGCGCGAGTTCATTACGCATGAGGACACTTTTTCAGCGTAGTCACAGCACAAGATTTCAAGAGGAGTTTACGCACAGTTTAAGTTAGCTGTGTGCCGACTTCTCTTGACGTCCTGAGGTCTGTCTTCGCTAGGAAAGTGTCATCGCCGAGAATAAGCTCGGAAGTGCTATGGCTTTTGCAAAGCGGTTATTCTTCCGCCTGTGCCCTCGTTGTAAATATGTGACTCTCTTCAAAATGTGATACTCCTCCTAGATGTAGTCGACAAGCCTCGGGAGGCCTCTCACTTCGCCTTCACAATCGAATCCACTTCGCCGGTTGTACCACTTCGCTGGTTGCACTGGAGTCCTGCAGTGCAAAAGCGTTCATTCCTGGGTTTTGCTGCCTTCTTCAGCTGTGAGATATGCAAGGTTGCCACTTCGGAGCGAGAGCGTGCAATATCTTCGAGATTGTGGCACGCCAGAAAGAAAGTCGACCTGCTTGGCGAAACACGGAGAAAAGTGTTTCGCAAGTTTTCTTTTTCCCCATTTTCCGTCTCATTCGTTAAGCTAGTGGAACTAGTCATTTTCATTCTTGAGTTTCCCCTGATGCTTCTAGGAAAATTATATTAGACGACTGTTCTGGCTAGGGGATAATTCACCGCATGACCGCGCATCTAGTGCGCCCAGAATGCCCTGGAGTGTCATTCTTTACGCGCTCGCAATCGACTCTACCCGGTACCGTGTAGTGTACGAATCTGGAGGCCTCTTTCTCTGTGGAGTGCGGCGGATTTTCCCGCCATCTTTGTTTCCGTCTTGATTTTAGAACTTTAGTTGTTTTATTATTGGATATCAGAACACCTTTGCTTTGCATAACGCTTCACCGAAGAAAACATGCCAAATCTGGTAGAGCGTTTCGTCGCTCTGCTGCTTACTGCTTCGAAATGTCGCCGTGGCCTCGTCATCCTATACATACCCTTTGGGCCAGCCTCTTCGTCACGAAGCGAGCCTTTAAACCGTAACAAGTGCGGGAGCATCTGCCATGTCGCTGCCAAATGTATATTTCTTCAACATGGTACGAATATATGATAACTAATCTCTAGTTCGTTAGAATTTCTCGCAATTTCAAACTTTCAACCTCACTTGGCGTATGCTGCAGGGATATCAGCCTAATCGCGTGCGAAAAAAAACGACCTTGGGCCACAAGAACGGTCAGCCGTTCATCTTCCTCGTCTTCCTGCCGTGGTCCTGAGAGTCTTCCGTGGCGTGCCCGCATAATTGAAAGCGCATCAAAATATATTCCCTACCAGAATGCCGAATTGCTCATTTTTCGGCTTCACCTACAGTTTTCTCGTTGCCAACGACGCTAACCAAGTGCGATCAGGGAGGCATGTTTGCCACTGCGGCTTTAGATTTTCCTGTAAGAGTACCATAATCTTTCAGCAAGGCTCACTTTACTCATTACCTATAGTTCGTAGTTCTTAACAAATTTTCAGCCTTGATCCATCCTTCACGACTCGTTCAGCCATCAGAGAACAAAGGAAATAAAGTGTTTGTTTTCCTTCAGTCTTATTGTATTCCATCCTGGAGATGGCTGCGGCTATTTATTGGAGGGCACCAAATGTGTTCCACCTTCGGTTGTTGTTTCGGCTTAGACAGCCCCTGTATTCGGCTGTTCTTCCGGCCAGAGTATTCGCGGCATCACTCCTACCGGCGAGGAACAAGTACTCAGTACATCTATCCCGCTCGAAATGAGCTTGACGTTACATGTCTTCTCCACTGCGATATTAGGCGCCATAAAGAGTGCCGAATTTGTTGTCGTTGAACAATGCTGCCGCAAATCGGCAGTGCGGTACAGGGGAAAAGACGTGATGCCAGATGGCGCGGTGAGCGCGCGGCATCCGTCAGCTGCGGCGGTTGCCAGGCAACGGCTCAAGGTCGGTCTCTGTGCCTCCTCGGAGCACCGCCACGGCCAATGTAGCTTTCCCTACAAAAAAGAATTGGTGAGACGCCGTGTCCTGTTCGCGGGATAACAATGGTGATAGAAGCGACACAGAGCAGTGTCTAGAATTTCTTCCGAGAGCAAGTCTCTTTGTAGGTTCTCTAACGTTAAGACCTTGTTGGAAATATGAGTCCTCATTTCCTTCCATATCTTATCATCGACATTTTACACTTGCAAATAAATTTTCCTGATCCTTTACTCGTTTTCTCGTCTCTTTTTATTTACCGAGAGGACTTGAAATTGACCCAGTCCAAAAATACCGTCGGTCTCGAACTGCGCCACAAATTCCCTGTCGTCTTGTTGTAACAAAAAAAACTTTTTGCTGTATTGTGCAGTCGCCTGTCGTCACGGCAGAACTATCTCTGTTGTAACAACAACCGACTGCTGAATACTACAGAGGGAGTTGTTACGACAAGAGCTTATTTTGTTACTACAAGATTAGGTCACAGAGTACAAGAATATCTGTTGTAACGACAGAAACTTTTCTGTCGTGTTTTATTGCGAAAGCAATACTACTTGCACTTTTACGCCTTTGCCGTGCCGCGGCGGTGGCCACCATTGGCCGTCATTTGCGAAAGCAATACTACTTGCACTTTCACGCCTTTGCCGTGCCGCGGCGGTGACCACCATTGACCATCATTTGCGAAAGCAATACTACTTGCACTTTTACGCCTTTGCCGTGCCGCGCCGGTGACCACCATTGACCGTCATTTCTGAAAGCAATACTGCTTGCACTTTCACGCCTTTGCCTGGTTGCGGCGGTGACCACCATTGACCGTCATTTGCGAAAGCAATACTACTTGTACTTTTACGCCTTTGCCGCGCCGCGGCGGTGACCACCATTGACCGTCATTTGCGAAAGCAATACTACTTGCACTGTTACGCCTTTGCCGCGCCGCGGCGGTGACCACCATTGACCGTCATTTGCGAAAGCAATACTACTTGCACTGTTACGCCTTTGCCGCGCCGCGGCGGTGACCACCATTGACCGTCATTTGCGAAAGCAATACTACTTGCACTTTCACGCCTTTGCCGTGCCGCGGCGGTGACCACCACGTGCCGCGGCGGTGACCACCATTGACCTTCATTTGACCTTGATTGCTTGGTTTGGTTTGGTTTATGGGGTTTAACGTCCCAAAGCGACTAAGGCTATGAGAGACGCTGTAGTGGAGGCGTTAGATTGGATTAGATTAGATTAGATTGGACTGGATTGGACTGGATTGGATTGGATTAGGTTATATTAGATTACATTGGATTGGATTGGATTGGAGTGGATTGAATTAAATTGGAATGGATTGAATTGGTTTTGATTTGATCGCATTTGATTGGATTGGATTGTATAACGGATGCATCACCACAAGTCTAACCACAAGCACCACCACCAGCTACACTACCAGCTGTACCATGGCGTAGGTACGGATATTTCTTTAGCAATTACAGGGCTTAACCAAGCTAAGCCACAGCGAATTTTTTTTATAGAGTACTGATTGAGAGTTACAAAATTTTACGTGCAGTTTTCTGCCAATTATACGTACACATGTAGCCCGTCAAATTTAGCTGGTAGAATGCCCCCCTCACTGCAATGGCTATGCATATTCAGGGATAGGGTATTGGTAGGTTGATTAACGAATAAATATGGGTGAGTTGACAGAGATTTGTGTCGTAAAAACAGCGCGGTGAACGAAAACGGACGTAGGAAAGGTGCAGGCGGCACTGGCATAGTGGTGGCATGTTTATGTTGTGTTCGTCAACACGTGTAAGAGTGTGGAGGTGCCGCTTCTGGCTGACCGCCCAGCACGTTGGTGTCAGCAGGGACGCCCAGAGACCGCACGCGTCTAGCTCACTTAAAAGGCGTTTTATTTTTGGGTGCCATAGCACTAGAGCTTCCACTCAGCCGCTAAGCCGTTGTATGTGCGGTTACTCTGTGTGGACAGGTTGTTATGACGTCACACGGTCACGTGACTTACCTGGCCCACCTTCCACCTAGATCGCTTCTCTGAGTGCGCTAGCATATTCCGCTCTCGCCGATTTCGCCGAAGGAAGACACAGCAAGTACTGCACAGCGGTAAGTACCACTTTTCAACCGCTGCCATGTTGCAAAAACTATAAAACTGCTACTTCTTTTTGCATATAGATGCTAGTTCTGCGAAACGAGGCACCAGAATATTTCTTTAGATATTACTGCATTACGCATGACCTGTTTGCCAACGCAGGGAAGTTTCGCATCGCTTAACCGCTGCACCACTGTGCCAGGAGTGGTATGAGTAATTCCAGTGAAATATTAATGTAGATAATTACCAATGAAAGAATGAAAGCCGGAATGTTAGCATACCTAATTGGAATCACGCTAATTCGTTAGTTTTTTTTTTTCAGAAATGAGCGACCATATACAAAAACCTATTCCCAATATTATATGCAAAACGAAGCTTTGATTAATGCGGCAAAGCGTCTCGCTCAAAGAAGGCCCGCGGGGGAGGGGGGGAAGAGCCTCTTAGTTAGGCCTCAAACTCACAGCCGTCAATGCTGCGGCAAAAACTAAGCGGGCTATCATTGCTACACTTCCGACGCTGACGTACACGTTATGCCACAAGTTTTTGGCTTTCACTGTCTGAGGCCATTATAGCCAGATGCACAAAAACTTTATGACCATTAACCCGCCACGCTAACTTAGTGGCTTTATGGTTCGGCTGCTGAGCTCAAGCCTGTTGGATTGAATCTCGGCCGCGCGGACAAATTTCAATGTAAATAAATGCAAAAGCGCCCATGTGCTGTGTGACGCTATATAGCAGGCGTTAAAGAACAGCAGGCAGTCGAAGTTATTCTGGAAAGTTCCACTGCGGTGCCTCTCGTCGCCCGCGTGCAGCCCCGGGGCGTAAAATAATGATGAAGAGGGCGGCCAAAAGGCCTTATCAATTCTGGTTTCCAGTGTGGGGTAACGCCCACGGCTGTGATAGAGGTCATAAAAGCACCGCGAAGCGAGCCGAACCGCAGGCATACAGCAACACGCCGGTCGCGTTTCGATTGAGCCACCGTACCTGTGCGCCGCAGTTCTCAGTGGAAGATCATACACGGTTCCCAGCAAATAGCACTTTAATGATATGCTCTACGGCACAAAATGACAGCAGTGGCAGTGAGAGACACCGCAATAGTTAATGATAGCCTAGTTTCAATGAAAACATATGCAACGTTGTGTCCTTTAAGGAAACAGCGCATTCAAAGGGTAGCAGGTGATGACAAAGGGTCAGTCTGGGAGATGAAAACATAACATTGCGAGGATAGCGTGGACGCAACTAAAGCATATAGGGCATTATTGGATATCGACCGCCATTCTGCTCTACTAGAGGCAAGCGTGATGTTGCTGATGACGATGATACTCGCGGAGCTGTCATGTGCACGGCATCCAAGCCTTTCTGAAGTGCAGGGAAGCGACGTCCTTTGGGAATAGGGACTTGCGCCTAGCTGATGGCACCGGAGCCTACCATGGCATTGGATCTTTAGAGTGACAAGAACATGGAAGTGTTGCTGCACTCACAGTAGTGGCGTATCACCAATATACACGCGGCATACAGACACTGCACAGAGTGGTAAGTAATGGCAGCTCACTTTGTGGTTGGCATCTCGAGCATTAAATCACTCAACTGCTGGGTGCTCATGTCTAGAGCTGCAATGCAGCTCGAAAGCGAGGAACTAGATGCGAAGGACCGCTACTCATTACGCTATACTGCCGGCACAAACTGCGATGCCTGTTGGCAAGTCACTCCAGTCCAATCCAATAGAACAAATTCACAGAGGACACTAAAATACGACAAAGAGCGACAAAAAGTAACGCGTACTGTTTTCATGTGAGGACTACTGTTTTTTGAGGACCGCGTCAACGTCGCATATAAGGTCCTGTGGCAAATCGTTCCCGGAAACCAAGCCAGCCTCGAGAGGCTCAGCGTCATATAAAATAGTACGTATGTTGTAATCTGTTTCATGCATGCACAATATAACGTTTCTGATACTCGAAGTATTTCGAGACACGTATAAAACTTACACAGCTGTCTTCTCCTACATTTGTAACGGTATGTGTGCTTACATATTGTAAGGCCAGGCTGTCTATATATCGAGAAGTTCTCTCCACAATACGTAATTGTCTCATTGATGCGATGCTCCCTGCTCTTATTAATAGAAAGAAAATGATTGCGCAAAATGCCGCGTTTCATCAAACTTTTGTGTTTAGTGTGTATGAAAATCGGACATTTACAGGGCCCACTACTCTTCGTGACAGGAGCAAATGCATGTGTCTGCCTCAAGATGGTTTCTGCATATTTCCTGATTTTGTAGTAACTGTGAGAGGCAAACCCGAAAAGAAATAAGTCAGTGGTCCTAGCGATACGAGCTTTCTTTATTGAACTCTCGTTATTGGCACCTACGTTTCCTGCCTGCAGAATGAGCGAGGAGGGTCTGGGCAGACGGAAATGGCCACACGTGACGCGTGACGTGGTGCGAATCTTGCGACATCACCACAAACTGTCCGTCGGATTGCGAGCAAACTAATCGCCGTGGCAGGTGGCAGTTAAATGACTGATTTGACGCGAGAGGTTGCTCGGGAAGATGATGATGATTAAAACGTTTATTTGTAGCCACAATGCCTTAGCTGAAGGGAAGGCTGATTGGGTCCCTAGGCCGTTGGTAAAAGCCGTTGCCCGTGCTCTGGCGACGAGGGCTCATTGTTCCTCGAGGTCCGAGCTGGACAGGGCCGCCTCCCAGCCCCCCAGCGATGGCTGATTTATGATGCCAATACTGTTATTTGCCTGAAAAGCCCATAATATATGGTATAAGTCTGCCTTCTGGCCACAAAATTTGCACTGTGCTCAACCGGACTCGGGCTCAATGGCGTGAAGTGTAGCTGGATTATTAAACGGCATAGTTTGTAGTCTGCGAAGGTGACATTCTTCTGATTTACTAAGACCCTTAGCGGGCCTCGGGAGTGTCTCGGCCTCGGGTTGAGAAACCTACACACCGGTGGCAGCACCTGCCATCGCAGGGCAGTGGCGCATCGCTCAACCGCTGCAGCAATGCACCAGGAGTGGTATGAGGAATCCCATCGATCTATGAATGTAATGTAGCGAATGACCAGTTCCCCATAAACGGGCATTAATCATTAGCGGTATAGCGTCATACCCTTCAGGTGGAGCTTAAGTGTCCTCCCCCCCCCCCCCCCCCCAGTTTACTCTAGCACGAAGACTCCCACTGACCGATTTCGCCGATCTTTGTCCGAAGCCTGCTGACCTTGAAAACCGAGTCTCGAAGCGAAACCGAACTGAAAACTGAAGTCTAACTAGCTTTTGGCTTAACCACGCGAAAACAGTTCGTCATTTTGTTTTTGTCTGTCTGCACCTCATCGGTGGTTTTTCAAGCTTTAGCATAGTCAGCCGCTAATAGTAGGAATAGTAAGTCGGTACACCTGCACAGCTGTGATTTGCCTGCACTGAAGCCCTCGTTTTGATTAACACAGACATTGCGCCCTGTACTCGCGCCACTGCAGGTCACAGTGACTTGAGGTCGTCTAGGAGGACACCTATGCAGCGAAGTTGTTGTCCCCATGCTTTAGGTGTGTAGCAATTTAGTCACCCTGCGCTGACCAACCGCTACACAGCTGACTGGTATGGGACCGCTGTTTCTTTAACGCGGTACCGTTAAAGGGACTATGCAATGAATTCAAAGCCACTTTTAAATGTTTCAATATTTAGAAATGATGTTAAGAAGCATTCACACCAAGTATGAATCTTCAGAACTGAGCCGGCAATTTATTGTGAATTTTTAAAAACCGTGTTTTTTAAAATTCGCGGGCCGATTGGTGTCTTCGTAGTGAACGATTTTGAAACTAACATCGTGAAAATAGACGTCACTAGTCCCGTGACGTCGGCAGGCCGCTACACGTTGTCATTCGCTGGAGCCACGGCAGCCATGACATCACAAGCGAAGAAATCCGACGCGCGCAGCAATCCAGGAAGGCGACGAGAGACCGGAGAGACGCTGCCGACGCTGCTGTTGGGGTGCTGGGTGCGACAACCGGAAGTCGCAAACCGAATGATAGCGAATGACGTATTCATGGGCAGGACCCAGTCCTAGAGCTGTTTTCTTTATTTTTTCCTGGTGCTCCGCGTGTACGAGTTGGGGGGGGGGGGGGGGGAGCGCGATTTTTAATCGTCTAAAACTTCGCTGTTATTGATGCTAGCTCAAAAATTCTTGCTTTGGGGTGACGAGTGATAGAATGCCTATCTCTAGTCCGCTTTACATAATCTCAATTAATTTATTGCATAGTCCCTTTAAGGGGCCCGCGTCGCAGAAAAGCCAGTGTCGTCGACGGCGGCGTTGGCCGTGAGCGAAAAACCCCAGAAGCATTAATAAATAAAACCGAGTAAGAAACCAGTCGAGGTGGGGGATTGAACCAGAGCCTCTTCAGTGCGAGACTAGCACGCTAACCACTCCGCCACGCCAGCTCGATTGTTTGGAATAAACAAAGGCGCGTCTAGTGAATACGGTGTTATCTTAGAAGGATGCTTTAGAGACATATAGTGTGGTGTGTATTAGCAATTATGAGCATGGAAACTCCAGAAGTCGCAGTCAAGCGAGTAGCAAAGTACGTTTCCGCTACTTTTCTTCTTCGCTTGGCGCGCACATAGCGCCATCAGGCGGCGCCCTCTAAAACATCTTGCTCTCAATGTACGCCTCTGCCCTAACAGATAGAGCGCGACGGCAGCGCCTCCCGCTCGTCTAGTTCGGGCGCATTAGGGCCTTATTGCCGGGACGCAGGAATCACGCGGTGAGCGGCGAATGAGCGGGATGCGCGGGATGAGCGCACATCCAAGGCGCGTTCACCACGAAGCTTGCGGCTTGCTGCCCGTTCGTTCAGCGCGGAAGCTAAGCTGGCGTTCGTGGCATCGGGTTTGCTGAGGGGCCTCCTAGAGACTCCGAGCGATTTGTCCAGCGGGCAAGGCGTCGCCCCGAATGAGTGATGGCGTTCCGCGGACTCCCTGGCAGGCTGCGACATGTTGTCGCGTTCCACTCTTAAGCCCCAACTCCAAGGGCCCTTCCTGGGTGTACGCGCTCAGCGTCGGCGCTCTTGGCGTACGCTAGAACCGGTCTGCGCATGCGCACTGCAGGAGACGCCAGCGAACCTCGGCGAGGCGCCGATATCTGTCACTGCTAGATATCTGCGCCAGCGCTAGCGCGAGCGCCGGAAGGTGCTCACCGTCACGTCTCTCATACACCAATGGAAGGACGCGGTTCTCGGGACATCCGGTGCGGCTTTTCGCGCGCTTTTCAATTGCTGTCTACATTTTTGCTTGGTGCCGAGGCTGTTCGCGCCATGTCGCAAAATAAAATAATAAATGAAAGTCTGATCGCCGCAGTAGAAAGGCGGCCGTCGCTCTGGCAGGCGAGCCATAAAAGCCATAAAAATAAGCTAATAAAGGCAGCATTGTGGCTTGAAGTGGCAGCGGAGATTCTGCCAAGCCTGCCAAGCACAGGTAAGCCGATATCTTGCTTGTGACGAGTGTTGATTGAGTGAAATATGCTCGAAAACGCTTGTGGCAGTCAGACTGTTTTGGCCAGCATCTGCCTGTAAGGTCTCTGGCAACCACACAGCAGCGTGAGCACAAGCGCGAGCAGCGTGCGGCAGCGCTAGCCAGCGCCTAGTACCATGGAGGTGCGTACTGCTGCCAGCGCCTGTCGTTGCGCGGCGCCAAGAGCGCCGACGCTGAGCGCGTACGCCCAGGAAGTGTCGTTGGAGTTGGGGCTTTAAAGGCGAAGCTTAAGCGTCCTACAACTTTTTTTTTTCAGGATATGTCTACAATACTCAATCTCTGATCACTTGTGTGTTTGGAGGCAGAAGGCAGCTCGAAGATGCAAACGAACGAAATGCGATCGCATCTATTCGTTACACGACACCACTCGAATATAATGGGACTTTTTTATTTGGAAGGTACAATATTGATGCAGCTGGTTTGTTGGGCAGACTACAAGAGTCAAACTGAACTGAAGCGGCTAGAGAACCCTCTCGTAAGGAACTGCGGCCATGCGTTACAAGACGTGTCACCTACATAATTTTGTGTTAGAAGCTTCAATTTACAGAGAAAGGCAGAGACGCTGGGGTAAACTGTTCTCTTATCTAACCATAGCCGGGGGAGCGCTCGGGGTACTACTTACGTTTAATCTTTAAAACTCGCCGCGAAGTTTAGTTACTGCGGCGCTTGGCTGCCAAGCCCAGTTACGCGGTGTAGAATCCTGGTCGCGGTGGCCGTAATTCGAAGGAGGCGAAATAAAAAAAAAACGCCCTTACGCTATGCGATGTCCGTGCACGTTAAAGAATCCCAGATGGCCGAAATTAACCCAGAGCCATCGCCCACGTGCAGTTTCGGGACGTTAAAATATACGATACCATAACGTACCATACCATACATACCATACGATATCGTACCATACCGCGCCAATAACAAAGAGAACAAGGGAGGGGAAAGCCTCAGGGATTCTTTCGAACGTTTCGACAAGTGGACTTGTCTTCGTCTGGGCCAAGTCCTCTTGTCGAAACGCTGGCAAGCATCCTGAGGCTTTCCTTTCTCTTGTTCTCTTTGTGCTTATCAAGAACCCTCTGACCAACCTCTCTACTATGGACACATCACGCAAAGCCATACCATACCATACCATACCATACCATACCATACCATACCATACCATACCATACCATACCATACCATACCATACCATACCATACCATACCATACCATACCATACCATACCATACCATACCATGCCATGCCACGCCATACAATACCAATCCATACCATGCCATGCCACGCCATATCGTACCGTGTCATGTCAAGTCACGCCTTACCATACTATACCATACCATGCCAAGCCACGCCCTACCATAACCTATAAAAAGTGCCCTGGCGCTACCAGTACACTGCACTGCACTTTTATGTTCACCACTCTTGAAGACGACAGAGATCGACACTACGAGGGGGTACCCAAAAGAAACCGGACTAAATTTTTTGGTCGGCAAAGCTTCTGTGGTACCGCGTTTTGCCACTAGGAGCGCATAGAACGAACATTCCAGAGTCAGTAAGCCGAGTACCGTCATTGAAGGAGGTCAGACTAGTTTAGGCAGAGTTTTAGAGTGACGACTGTTTTGTGTGAATGTCGTTTTTGCAATGGCTGATTTTCGTGAACAGCGTGCGCCGGTGAAATTCTGATTTTTGTTCGGAAAAAGTTGAATGGAAACTCTTGAAATACTAAGAAAGACGTAAAAAGACGATGCTATAGGGACAACTCAAGTGTTCCTGGATCGAAGCCTAAATCAAAGCAACAATCATGCCAATGGAAAACTTCAAATTCACCTCGCCTCAAGAAAGCTCGTCAGGTGAAACCAAACCTCAAAACAATGCTGATTTGTTTTTTCGACGTGAGAGGAGCCGTCCATTGAAAATTTGTTCCGCAGGGTCAGACATTTAGCCAGGCTTTCTACTTCGATGTTTTGAAAAGATTGGGCAACAGTGTGCGGTGGAAGCGGCCAGATTTGTGGCGGTCGGGTGACTGGTTTTTCCATCATGGCAATGCGCCTGCTCACAGAGCCCTGTCTCTACGACAATTTTCGACCAAAAATGGCATGACCCCTATTCCTCAACCCTCATACTCTCCCGACCTTGCCCCGTGCTACTTTCTTTGTTTCCTAGAATGAAAAAATAGGTGAATGAGAAGCGTTTCGCTGATGTTGCTGAGGTGAAGAAAAAAACGACGGAGGCACTGTCAAGCATCACAAAAGATGAATTTAAACAATGTTTTGAAAAATGGAATGAAAGATTCGACAAGCGTATCATTGCAAGTGGGGAATACTTTGAAGGATATTGAAGGTCTGTGCTTAAAATGTGAACAAATAAGTTCAAACAAAAATAAGTCCGGTTTCTTTTGGGTACCCCCTCGTATACTGCTCCCAATAGCAATAATGCTTGAGAAATGAAAATGTTCCCGCAAAGAATCTGATTCAGTGCAGTTAAATACAATGAAGCAGACTCGCAACAAAAATTGAAGACGAAGAAGAGCGGCATGTTTACTGAGGAGAAGAAGAAGAAAAAGAACGGGTGGCTGTATTTCCTCGGGACCGTCAGCGTAGGATATTCCCGTCCTGTGGCATCTCGTTCTCGGAAAACGGAGCAAACTTCGGAACGCTCAGCGTTTCATAAAGGAGTACGTATACGTTCTCGTCTTTCTCATGCATGCACTCTAACTGAGCAAATATTTTAGAACACTTAGAAAGCTTGCGCTGGCGTCCGACTTACCACAGTCGCACAGCGTGCACGATTATTTATTGTGCTCATCCGTTCCAGACAAGGAGACCTTTCCTTTGGAATAGGCTACCAGCTGCTGCAGTGATGCGACGCTCTTGGGCTCGTCAATGTAAAAAAAAAAAAAAAAAAATGTCACCACAACTCAACCGCGCGGCCAGGTTTTATGTCCTTTACGACAAAAGCGGGAAGAGGGCGTACGAAGCTGAGATGTGTCCGCTTCGAACTAAGCGTCACTGTGACAAAAGGCGGTACGTTTATTCCTTTGCGCCAACTTTCGACGGAGAGAAGCTGAGATGTATTTGGTTCCCAAAAAAAGGGGTGCGTTGTGATACATTAAATTTTGATGATGTAATGGGGCCAACCAATTCTTGGGGAAGAAAGGAAGCTGTAGACGCCCGCATCACAGCAGTTACGTGAGCGTGTCCTCACGAAAAAATCAACTAGCTGCAAGGAACATTAACAAAAAAAATGCCCTTGCGTACACTTCAGACCCCCGGGCTGCTGCATCCGTTGCAGTCGGATGACATGATTTGTACTTTCTCTATGCATTTTAACGATTCTTGAAGGGCGCATCACAGCTCGCTGGTACTTCCAGCAGCGCACATAATTAGCGCGGCGCAGCTCTGAAATGTTTAGCGCTCAAACACTGTCCTAATGCAGGGCAACCTAGAATCCCAGACTGCAACAGCCAGGATGAAACCGCGATGTCTTCGACGGTTCCAGCGGCGGTTTGTACGGGTCGCAGTGCTCGGTATGGTTGTGCACTACGGCTACTATCTGTGGAAATGGCGGATCATACCACCGACGAGGACATCGCCAGGATCGGCATCACATGGCGGCGGCTGGCAGAGGGCTAACCCGGTGGGCTACCGCATTCGGACCCCGGGCTGCGTGGTGCCCCAGTTCGATCCGTTCGACCCCTCTGTCAAGCCTTACTTCATTCGGAGATCCAATGGGAGTAGGTGCCACGGCCGACCCAACTTTTTAACCGTCAGGTAACCCAGCTACTCATCCTTTATTTCAAAGGCTTTGCAGCCTTAAGGCATATGGGCCTACAAGAAACGTGTCTAGAATGTGTTGCTAAAAAAAATGCGCAGAAAAAAAATTCTATTTCATACCAATAAAACATGTCTGAATTTTTCAAGCCGTAAACGGCAAGCCTTTAAGTTAACCTTATGTTGTTGTTGTTGCGACTAAGAGAAGGACGAAAAGGAAATTGCACGTGCCTGCCAACTGGCTCAAGCCGACCCACCACTGCTGCCACGTGCAGATAGAGGAGAGTTAAAGCATAAGAGGAAAGAGTGAAAGAAAATAAAAGACGTGCGTCGCAACAACCGCGTCCGCCGAAGCGGACGCTGGCTGAGAAAAACGGATAAGCGGCCGTAGCCGCGCATCCTCGTCACCCCATCCCTAAACCTTATCCTCTGGCGAACCATCACTTTTAAGGAGAAAGCCTTTAATGGCTCATCGTTGTCGTGAACAAAATGTGTCCCGCTTTTCGGGTGTCCACCGAGATATGTGAGACATTCACTGCGTACTTTATTTCCTCAAATAAAATTTTCGACGGGTGTCCACCGAGATATGTGAGACAGTTACTGGGTGATTTCCTTCCTCAAATACAATTTTCATTTTCTTCATTACGGCCCCTCTTTCTCTTTTTTCTTTCACTCCCACTTCCTCCCTTCTTGTGCGGTGCTGCTCAGGTGTCCACCGAGATGACAGAGAATTACAGCGCCATTTCCTTTCCTCAAAAAGCGTTGCTTTCAAAGGGCAAGGCATCGCGCGGAACGGGTGGTGGCGTTCCGTGGACTCCCTGGCAGCGCTACAACACGCTGTCGTTTTCCGCTCCTAAAGGCGAAGATTAAGCGTCATTAATTGGCAGTTAATTAATGCACCAAGAGAATGTGAAAGTGTTGTCGCTCACTTTACTCGTGGCAGCATTCATCGCTACATGCGCAACAATCGCGTAGCACAATGCAGCATTCAGGCTTTCGCCTTTCACCGCTTTAGTCGGTAAAGTTCCCCGTAATTTTATGTGTGGCTTTACGACGGGATTTATTGAGAGCTGATTCTTTGTGTGTGATCAAAAGAACATAGCGTGCCTACCGGCGACCTCCTACGAACGTTTTTTGATACGCTGTGGCTGTCCACTTAGTTTTCAACCTCAAGGCAAGTGGCTTGGCTAGGCACTATAGTTGTTCCCCTGGGCTCCATTTATACCGCAGCAGGAGATTAAAGACTGTCGGTGCGTTATCACAATACACCGCCTCTTCCGCTCTTGGGAAAAAAATCAGGGTTTGGGATGCAATATAGCGCAGCAGACCTCGCCCGCGCTAGTAGAAAAATGTGCAGTGATAACTTATGCCGCTCACTGAAATACCCTTCTTTCCAGATCTGCAAAATGAAACAGAACAATGTGATAATTCACATTTTGTGGGATAATTTCGGCTATGAAACCAAACCCATATTTGTCATTACTTTATAAACAGTGCAAGTAATCTAAGCAGTTTGACTACACTGACAGATCAATTTTTTTCAGGAACGGCTTTCCGGTCGTACTTCCTCAAAAACTGCAAGAACATAACGTCCTACAAGAGGACCTCTTGTGCTTCTACAAGCAGATCTACCGTCGTAAGTCCGCGCGCAGGCCTGACAATTCCTACTTCCTCGGGCCCAAACAACCCCTGCTGTTCAACAAGCCGTTGACCAAGGAGTTCCTGCTCGTCGAATGCGGCACAAGACAGACTCCAGAGTCACGCTTTCATAGCCAGTTTCTCCTCATCCCCGGGAAAAAGACAAGTGTCGAAAAGCGCTGTCGCGAGGCTATTAGCGGCACACCCCACAACCTCAGTGTTCTTGTGCTGGGCTTGGACTCGGTCTCGTACTTGAATTTGGACAGGCACCTGCCGAAAACAGCCAAGTTCGTGCGCGAGTACCTCGGTGCATTTGAACTGCGTGGATATACCAAGGTTGGCGACAATTCGTATGCGAACCAGGTCCCACTCACTACTGGCCTTACGGGCTTCGAGGCAAGAGACTCCGTACCAGATGGTGTCTATGACAAACTGGTCGACCGGCTTATCTGGCAGCGATATGGGAAGCGAGGTTACCGGACCATGTTCCTTGAGGATTGTCCGAAAGGGGGGCTCTTCAATTACTTCAGCCAAGGTTTCCGACGCGCGCCGGCCGACTACTATCTAAGGCCTGTCATCATGGTCATGGACGAGTCGGCAAAGTACGCAGAGGACACGCAGGAGATCCGGTGCCTGGGTCCCACAATGCCTTTCGAGGAGATGCTTGACTACCTTTTCCGGTTCACGGAAGTTATGGCCGAGCGCCCTTTCTTCTCCTATACATGGATTAGCGAGATCACTCACGATTCACTGAGCACTGCGGCTTACGCGGATGAACCTTTCCTACGACTACTCGAGAAACTTCAATCGTCGGGAACGCTTAACCACACGATTCTCGTCTTCCTAAGTGATCACGGTTTGCGGTTCGGAGACATGCGCTCCACGTACATCGGCAAGTTCGAGGACCGACAGCCTTTCGCCTTCCTGGCCTTCCCGCCCTGGTTCCTTAAGCAGAATCCAGAAGCGGCACGCAGCCTCCGCATTAACCAGCACCGCCTCACGACGCACTTTGACGTACACGCCACGCTCGTAGAGCTGCTCGACTACCCTAATGTACAGCGACCGAACACAACGTATGGTCGCAGCTTGCTGCATGTGGTCCCGGACACGAGGACTTGCGCCGACGCATCCATTAGTCACCAGTGGTGTACGTGCAACGTCCGACACTACGCCACTGTGTCGGGCACTCTGGCCGCTTCGCTGGCAGACCATTTTGTCGCTGCAATCAACGACTGGGTGGGGGAGACAGCGCGGAAGTGCGCCGAGTACCAGCTTGTACAAGTCATGGACGTAACTGCTCTCCAGGAAACACCTAGCGAGCGTGCGGCCAACACGAGCCATTACTGGATTACTGTCAAGCTGTCGCCCGGTGAAGCCGTGTTTGAAGGAACAGTGCGTGTGTGTGGAGACAACTTTACGGTGCTGGAGGAGTTCAGTCGCTGTGACTCGTACTCGCGGCTTAGGTACTGTGTGCACAAGGAGTCACAAAATCTGTTCTGCTATTGCCGCCGGTATGCCGGTGCATTGATCTGATTTTGCAGGGGTTTGAGTTTCCTGGTCGCTGAGCGGCAATTCGCAGGGTAATTCGCGCAGAGTGTCATAAAATGCAATGTGCTGCAAGAATATGGCACGTATCTGTTTTTGAGATTTCCGTACATGGTTTATGGGTTGTATTAAATTTGATATTCGCAGTGTACAGTTTTAAAACATTGAGTAAGTTATGTATTGTAGCTCATTATCGTAAGGTTCGCTGCTGACTTTAAACACCTTCTGGAGGTGGTCGAATTGACTTTACGTACGCCTTAGGTTGTCGGTTCGACATGGACGTTTGACTTTCTATCATAGAAGTCGATGTGGCAGTGTGAAAGAGAATAACAATAACGAAGTAATACTTCACCCGCATTTGCCATCGATTTGCCAGAGGTGGCGGGGGTAGAAGTCAGGTGTGGCAGCATGTGACCTGATCTCGACCAATCGGCGAATTTTATGAAAGACACCCCAGCGCGTTTTATTTTTCGAATTTCCGTCATCAGGCTTCTTTGTTTGTTGTGATGCTGGTGAAGAGAGGGGGAGGTGGCAGATGTGGTAAGGGGCTAATAATAATAACAATGATACTAGCAATAATATTCTACTGCGACCATAAAAGAACTGCACAAGACTCAGGCCAGCCGAAGCCTCTACGAGCTTGAAGGATAGCGCCTGACAGGGGGCGAAGAACAGAACAAAATACAAATAACAAAACCTTTGGTGATCTGCATTTCAAATCATAACAACAAAAAAGAGCAATAAAAAAGGGCGGGGCAAGCTGATCCAAAAGCGCGACTAAAAATAACACAGTGCTGCAATTTTCGCATGCTATAATAACAGCTGAAAGCGTTGCAATAATTCTAAAGAAAGCAATAAATACAGCGCGCAAAAACGCATAATTATGGCAACTGACTCAAGCGAGAACCAGAACATCTAACGACTTCCACAATTAGACAAAAATGAAAGATGTTAGAGCGGCATATGCCTCGAGATTCTTCTGAGTTTGAAGATGGTTTTGGCGTCAAAGATACTGGATGGCAATTTATTAAAGTAATGCGGCGCATAATAACTGTGGCTTCTTTGTCCGTATTGCGTGGAGCACCTTGGCATGCAGATACGAAGCTTAGGGCTGAGGCTGCGAGTTGTAAAAAACCCTTTGTTGTAAGTTTTCGTCCATAAATAGCTAAAAACAAGTTTCCATTTGGTGGGAATAAAAATGCGGCATTCGTAAAGTCAAGAAGATATCGGTGCCTGTAAGGGGATGTAAGTCATATACACTGAGTCTATTTTTCCAACTAACCGCGCAATTGCCAATTCTGGTTATGCCGTACCGCAGTATGCTATAACGTAACGCATTAACAGCTAGCTCTCTGGCAGATAAAGGCATGTAATATCGAATGTTTTAAAGAAGACACAAAACTACGCGTAATTTTTTGCAAATATGCGCAAGGTGCATGTCCCACGCAAGATTTCTGTCAGCATATAAGCTCAGATATTTCTCGCAAGATATAGATTTGGCAAGATTACATACGAAATTATTAAAATAACGCTAAAAATATTTTAATTTTTCTAGTTTTCCAATCCGACCAAGTGAAGCATGCAGACTGAGGTGAAGAAGAAGACGAAGCAGAAAAGAAGCCACGCCTATTTTTACCTTTCCTTCGTCTATTTTCTTTTTTCCTTAAGGGGTGTAGAACTGTCTCCTGTCGTGTATTTGCATGTGACGTCCTTTTGGCAAGACGAGAACAAGTGCCCGAGTTAGGAGCGCCACCACCGTGGAGTCCGACAAGTGCAGCAACGCTTCCAGGGCTGCTTCCTGCAAAGCCGGTGCGTCTCCGTCGCGGACAACATCGACATAGGGCTACGAAGCCGCAGTGAGCGAACATACATCCGCGTCAGGTCCTCGTTGATGGGAAGTTACTGGGAAGTACCCTTCACTAATGTAAAGCATCCGAGTAGTGGGGCCTTTCAGGGGCTGTACGCGTACATCGCCACATGACAGCTTCCATATGACATGTGCGCGCTGAATGTATATAACCACGAGGCACTTACAAAAGTACCTTCAGGAACCTCTGCGAGCGCCATCCTTCGAAACGAAACGTCTACAGTACACTGATGTTCACTATATGTAAAAGCGCACCGCACTATCTTCAGCTTCTGTGGAATCCTCTGCGCTATACAGATATAGCGAAGGGGTGTATGGACGCGCCACTTACTTTCCACCGTTCTACTGCAGGGTGAAGTCACGTGAAAGCGCAGCAGCCCTACAATAGCCGCAATGGCACCGCGGTGGGTGCTCCGGACCCTTCGCCGCTACCCTGGCAGGTTTCTATTAGGGACGGTGATCGGTATCCTCCTCTATGGCCATTATCTATGCACAACGTCGCTAGCGGGAAGTACAGGCCCATCCATCGGAGCCTGGCAGAGGGCCAAGCCGGTGGGTCATCGCATTCGGACCCCAGGCTGCACGGTGCCCCAGTTCGACCCATTCGACCCGTCTGTCAGGACTTACTTCCTACGACGATCCAATGGCAGCAGGTGCCATGGAAAGCCCAACTTCCTCACATTCAGGTAAGCCAGCCACTCACCGCTTTGAAGCGACTGGTTTAGGAACTTTCTAGCACCAGTAGATGTATGCGCCCAGCTGAGCTGACCATGACTAAACTTGGCAGCTTCACTGCCTGACACAAAGCTAGGGCGAACTCCGTCAAAACGGCTGCAGCGCCAGAGTTTGCGATCCGATGAAGGCTTGTCGCGGAGTTTCATCCCTTGTGTCACAATGCAGCCAGGGGACGACAATTAGAATTCTGCTGCGTAAGAAAAGCTATTGGGACAACTTGATCGCAGTTTACTACATATACAGGAGTATTTGCAATACATGAGCTTCTAAAAGAGTATTGCGCTCCCGTAAAAGACTGCAACTGCCTTCTAACTCCCACATTATCAGAAAAACTGTGTGACATTCGTCCTCTAAAAGAAGTCTGTAACCGTACCAATTTGCGCGTCCTCTGACGACTATAAACATCAGAATGGAGTGGTGGAAAACAGTTGAAATAGGAGCTCACTCGACGCTTCCCGCGCTGGCCAAAAGAAAGAAGGCGCTGAATAATTGAGAAAAAAGTCTGAAGTGCACCTAGTCTTTGTTTCCGAATTTAGAGCCCGTTACCGTTTGCAGCTTTCGCGCTAAATTCAGCGATAACGAGAAAGTCGCTGCGGAGATCAGAATGTGGACGGAAAGCACCATGACCCCTTATGTGATTTCCTTCTTGCCTTCCGGCGCGCGGCTGCAACCAGCATTCAAGCTCAGTGAGGCATCCGCAACGATTGCTTCGTAAGAAGAGTAGTGCAGTTGTTCCGTGGAAGGAGGAAAAGGAGATTATGAGTAAAGGAAGATCGCGGTAACGGCCTCTCAATGACCATCTGAACTCTATACGAGAGTGAACAGAAGAAGGCACCGGCAGAGGAGAGAAAAGTGCAGGCTTATACCACACATGGCCTAGGGAATGGATCGGTGGATTAACGTAGCTGTGACAACACGCCTATTAGAACAGTAATACAGTAATCCTTATTTCACTCATTCATGCAGTCCAGTCACAATTAATACAACAAGAGAGTACTCTGAAGAGATGCTCACAGTTATGTTCGTTAATACCGTCTGAAAGGAACGATTTCATCGTAGTTGATTTGCCTTTGGCCTTGATATGTGCTTGAGTATCTCAGTCATAAAATCATCAAGAAATTAAAACAAGGTTCTTCATTGTACGGGGCATAGAAATCACAAATATGTTGCAGTAAAATAAACTTCGCCAGAGACAAACTATGTGCCGCGATGATCTCTCGCGAGCAGGATGCACCGCTGCCTTTTCCTAAGATAAATCAAAAGCTTTCCTCGAAATAACCTGAGCAAATTGAACAGTGCGATATCAGAAATATTCCACACTCACAGATCTTGTATCCTTGCAGGAACGGTTGTCCCACCATACTCCCCGAGAAGCTGAAGGACCATGGCGTGATGCTGGAGGACGTGGTGTGCTTCTACCAGGAAATCTACCGAAACACATCTCTCGAGATTCCTGACGAGAATTACACCTATGGGCCAAGGGAGCCACTGCTCTTCGACAGACCGTTGACTAAAGAGTTCCTCTTTGTCGAATGCGCGACGAGACAGTCTCCGAAGCAACTGTTTCACAACCAGTTTCTAATCAACCCACTCATCAAGGAGAGCGTCGAAGAGCGCTGCCGTAAGGCGCCTAGCAGCACTGCCCGCAACCTTAGCGTCTTGTTGCTGCTTCTGGACTCGGTCTCACACCTTAATTTTGAGAGACACCTTCCAGATACCGCTCAGTTCTTGCGTGACAAGCTTGGCGCATTCCAACTCCGGGGATACAACAAAATTGGCGACAATTCCTACCCAAACCAGATCGCTTTCTTCACGGGTTTCAAGGACTTCGAGGCGACCAAGGCCGCGCCTGACGGATTCTTCGACAAAATCACTGCTAATATGATATGGAACATGTACGGTGAGCGAGGCTATAGGACACTGTTCCTAGAAGAGGCACCGTCGTATGGCATCTTCAACCATTTTAAACATGGATTTCGACAGTCGCCAGCCGACTATTATCTGCGACACTTTATAATGGCAACAGAAGATTCGCCAAATAGGACGCAGGATTCGCTACGTGTCCGCTGTCTAGGACCGACAATGCCTTGCGAAGAGCTGCTCGACTACCTGGCTCGGTTCACTGCCGTGATGGCTGGGCGGCTTTTCTTCGCCGCCGTTATCTTCATCGATATTACGCACGATAATCTGAACAGCGCGGGCTACGCGGATGAGCCCTTCCGACGGTTCCTGGAGACGCTTCATGTTTCTGGAGTGCTTAACCATACTGTTCTCGTCTTTCTCAGCGACCACGGCTTCCGGTTTGGAGACCTACGTGCCACATACATCGGGAAGTTCGAAGACCGACAGCCGTTCGCTTTCCTGGCCTTCCCGCCTTGGTTCCTGAAGCAGAATCCAGAAGCTGCGCGCTTCCTTCGCGTCAACCAGAACCGCCTTACAACACCCTTTGACGTTCACGCCACGCTGGTCGAGCTACTCGACTACCCTAACCTCGAGCGACCGAACACCAAGTACGGCCTCAGCTTGCTGCACGAGGTCCCGGACACTAGGACTTGCGCTGACGCGTCGATCCCGCGCCAGTGGTGCTCTTGCAATATCCGTGCAGACCTAGCTGTGCCAAGAGCCGTAGCCTTATCCATGGCGAATAATCTAGTGTCCACCATTAATGACGTGGTGGGAAGGGCGACAAGTAAGTGTGCCAAGTTCCAGCTGCTCCAAGTCCTGGACGTTACGGCGCTCCAGGAAACGGCCAATGATCGCGCAGAGAACGTCAGCCACTACTGGGTTAGCGTCGTACTGTCACCGGGCAGGGCATTATTCGAAGGAACCGTGAGTGTTCACGGTGACACCAATACCATGACACTGTCTAGTGAAATGAGCCGCATGGACATGTACGGGCCGGTTACAAAGTGTGTGCGCGATCACTGGTTCGAGAAGTATTGCTACTGCCTACTCTAATCGCAGAGCTGCTGGCCAGTCACGCGTTTTGATCCCAATTTTCACTGTCAGTACCACATCGAAGTAGAGCAAAAAAAAAACTTGTGAAGGCTGGCAAAATAAATATACCGTTTCGTCTTCTTTCAGTATGGTATTATCTTTAAATAGCGATGGCGGAGCCATGAGTCTGTTCTGTGTTCTCCGTAGCTGTCGAATCCTAGTTCAAGTTCCTTCCGTCTCTTATTCATTGCTGTGATTGTAAAACATTTTATTCGCCGGAAAGAGCCTGATAAGAGGTCGCGTTAAGTGGTCGAGAGAACGCAGCTCTCGACGACTTTGTCAGCGCCCTCCACCGCCAAAACTTGCGTGCTGTGACGTGCTAGCAGCGGAAATAGTCGCAATGCGCGCCTTTGGTGTCGCATGTGGGCGGACTACAGACGACATACTTGCCCCCCACTGTTCATCATTTTGGCACGAGAAGGATGTGTAGGAAAGCCGTGAGATAAATTTGATGCCACTTTTTAACGTTGTCACATATAATAGAAAGTTTTAAATATAAGTAAGTTTGGAGAAGAGGAAGACTACAAGCATGACGTGTATTAACCCGAGGATAAAGATGAAAAAGTATTAGGTGAGGTGGGAAGAGTTGATTGGTGGAGATGACGATAACGATGACGACAAGGATGACGTGTACCAACGCCAAGGCTGTAAAAGCGCGAGGGATAGCGTGGCACGGAGGGGGGGGGGACAGAGAAGGTGAGGTTCCGGCGGGTCAGGAACACCTCGGCTGGAAGAGAGCAATGCCAGCTACTGCTCCGGTGATCTCAAGTTCTACGGACTCGTACCGTAGACTTCCTGCCATTCCTGAACTCGTTCCGGGGAGTCAGCGGCTGATGCAACCACCTGCTATGGTCAGGGGTGCCTCCAGCGCTCTTGCCACCCATCCGGGTGGGGCCCCCAACGCCATCATCGCTAGCATCAGCTCCACGGGCACCTGGACCGGGAGCTCGTACGACGCAGCCAACAACGCCGCCAGCGAGGCCAGCCTGAGCGCTTCGAACGCCACCTAGACGCCGGCTACCTAGATGCCACTGACTGGACCCAGGCAACGCTTCATCAGCACCGAACCGTGAGCACGAACGCTAATAGACTGGGTGTTCCCGGGCCGTGCGTATTGGCAGTCTTTGTGTTTTTTGTTAGTTTTCTTAGTTGATTTTATGGGCTAGTGTGTGTCGCTAGGGTGTATTAAATGTGCGTCTGTGTGGGTACACCTGTCGCCTAGTCCATTCTTTCGGCCCGAGTATTCTGGGGGATCCGTGACAAACGTCGACGCTTACTGTTGGTTTTGTTGAGTACGCAGGGTGACCAGATCTTTGGGAGTCGCGGATTGAGTGGATTTGGCACGAAGCCAACGGAACGACACACACTGTCAAGCTGCCATTTTTTATTCACACACACACAAAACAAAGCAAAGAAAAAGGTGAAACGGCGACGGCGCATCAACGGATACATGGCGCCATCTCGTGACTGGGCATTACACTACTTAATGGACAATCATTGCGCCCACACTTTTGATGCCCAAACATTCACAGTGCTTGAGAGTCGTTCTTCCATTTAAGGCCTTAGTGAAGAGGTCAGCACAGTTGTTCGACGATTCGACGTACTGGAGTTGTAACTCCCTCTTCGACCTTTTCTCTCAGGAAATAATACTTGAGGTCGATATGTTTGCTTCTATCTGAAGTAACTTGGCTTTTCGCAAGCGCAATTGCACCCTGGTTGTCTGCCATCAAAATCTGTGGTTCGTGCATGAATTCGTGCGCATTAAGTTCCTTCACGAGATTTTGAAACCACATTACTTCTTATCTAGCGTCACACATTGCTACATATTCTGCTTCGACTGTTGACAATCCAGTGCTTAGCTGCTTCCTGCTACTCCAGGAAATCGCAGCACCAGCTAGCGTGAACACGTACCCGCTGAATGACTTCCTGTCAGTCTTGTCACTAGCCCAGTCTGTGTCGCAAAAGGCTTGTATGCACTTCCCAGTTCTCTGGTAGACTAGTGCATTATTCTTTGTATGCTTCACATAGCGAAGAATATGCTTTATCCCATTCCAATGTTGTTCTGTGGGATGTTCATTGAACTGGCTCATGTAAGTAGTCGCAAAAGCCAAGTCCGGCCTTGTGCCTCCGGCGAGATAAAGCAATGCACCAATTGCTTGTCTGTACTTGCGAGGTAGGTCGTCACTTGATGAGTTATTGCTGTCTCCTCTTTGGTACTTCCTTCCATGATCCAAAGGGGACGATGCTGCCTTTGCGTCTGACATGCCAAGCGTCTCCACTGTGTCGTTAGCGTAGGCCGTCTGGTCCAGCGTTAGTTTTCCATCTCTTTCTCTCTTTAGTCGTATGGAAAGAATGTAGCTAGCCTCACCCAAGTCTTTTGCATCGAATACTTGACCCAAACGGCTCTTGATGTCGGCAATCTCTTTCTCATCTTCTGCGATGATCAGCAAGTCATCAACGTAGACTCCTATGATGAGGTTCTTCTTGTTGATATAAACACAGGGTTCTGCTTTTGACTTTGTCATCCCTTCTGGCTTGAGCATTTTGTCCAAAGCAAGGTTCCACTCCCTTCCAGACTGTCGTAGCCCGTAAAGGCTGTTCTTCAGAAGGCAGACTTCATCCTTCTTACAGTCATTCAAAGGCTGCGGTAGTTCCATGTAGACGGTCTTCTTCAGAATACCATTTAAGTATGCCGCCGTGATGTCCATCTGGTGGATCTTCCAATTTCTCTCAACTGCTATGGCCAGCAGTGTCCTGATGGGCCTCAGCTTCACTACAGGAGAGAGTTTCCTTGTAATCGGTACCTTTCACTTGTGAATATCCGCATGCAACCAACCGTGCTTTGTATCGCTCTAGGTCACCATTTTCATTGTACTTCTTGCGGAACACCCACTTGCATTTTACGACTTGTCTGTCTTTCGGTAGTGGCACTAGCTCCCATGTATTGGAAGCTTCGAGGCTGTTCAGTTCAATCCGTATAGCTGATTTCCATTCCTCCTTGTCAGGTGCAGATAAGGCTTCATGTAGAGTTCCTGGATCTCGTAGGAAGTTTTGCCTGGCTATGCAGCAGCCGTGACATTCATTTTGACATGGTTTCTTGTTTGCTAGTCTTTCCGACCGTCTCAGTGCCTGTGTACCACAATCTGTCACGCTGGACAGTCGCTGCGTAGCTCCCTCGTCTTGTGTAGTTGCCTCGTCTTCATCAGCTGATGGGCCAACTTCTTCAGCATAGTTGTAATCAGTATCCATGCGATCTGAACTACCAACATCATGTGGCTCGTTCAAGCTGTCTTCAACTTGTAACATGACAGTGCAATCAGTGTCGCTATGTGCTTCAGTCTTGCTACTTGCAACTTGGGTAAGCTTGCATGGGAAGGACTCTTTAAAACATTAAGTTGGGCTAGTTTGTAACGGCTTGAAGGAATCATATTCTTAGCGGTAAGAAACAGACACAACACCAAGACACACACACACAGGACACCCGCTAGACTTCAACTATCTTTACTGGACACTTGTACGACATAAATATGTATCACTGAGCACGCGCAGGTGCCTCGTCATCCGCATCAGGTCTAACTACGCCCTCCCCTCTCCTGCAAGGCATACGGTTGTGCAGATAAACAATCTCTTTTTCTGCCAACGCCAGGGAGGGAGTGCTTACACACATGTCGCCCGCCTCATGAATACGAAAGGCTTCGATAATTTCTTTCTTTTTTCTCGGCTCCCACATGCATCACAGACGTAGCGTCATATACAGGGATACAGCCTTTACAACTTCTGCAATCCTTCACCAATTCAGTTCCACCGGCCTGTGATGAAACTTCCCTTCTGTGCTCTCTTATCCTATCGTTGACACACCTTCCGGTCTGGCCTATATATACCTTGCCACAGACAAGTGGAATGGTGTACACCACTCCCGTTCGGCAGGTTACAAACTTCATTTGGTGCGAAGAAGCCGTGTTGCAGCAAAAAGCACCAAAAATAGGCAGTGGTTCAGCTCTGGTTAAACGTGGCGGATTGTGAAAGCAACGAGGAGAGAGAGAGAGGCGATGGAGAGCGCGCGGCAGCCGCGGCGGCCCCGGCACGCTACCTATGCGCCGCTACTGCGCATGCGCAACTGGCGAGCGCGGTGGCGGCCTCTGTCACCCGCGCAGCGACGGCGGCGGCGCGCCAGCTGTGCGCCATGTGACGTCACTGCTCCTCGCGCATGCGCAGTATGGTCTTTCCTTGGCTCCGCGAAATGGCTCGGCGACTAGTGTAGTCTCGCTTTCGCAGCAAAAATCTACATTCGTCAGTGACTTGGCGATGTTGTTGCTCCCTCATGTGGTGGTTGCATCTACGCGTACAGTGGTGAGCAGTCTTGTCTAGAGCGCTCGGGCGGTGCACTTCCTTGCAAACAAATCCAGATTTTGTGGCAGCCTCTAGGGTCCAGCTGCAACGCTTGCACGGAAGTAGCGCCAGTAAACCTGCTCTCTAATTTCGGTTTTTGTTACCAAGTGCGCACTGCTCAAGCGCTCTAGACAAGGCTGCTCACCACTGTACGTCTACACGAAGGGCGGCACAACATCATGGCCACATAATGACGCGAGCACAGTACACGTCGTCATTGACAACCAGGCCGCCTGTCGGGCGTATGCATCCGCACTGCTCACACTCTATGCAAAGTATTCAGAGCCTCCCCGATCCGAGCGGACTCCCCATAGGGTACTCATCGCCTGGGTTTCGGGCAATACATCCCTTCCTGGCAACGAGCGCGAGCGGGCGCCATATATATTTCTTTTTTTTTGCACTTTCACTGCGTTTAAGAGCTCCTCTTTGTCAGAGTGGTCTCGGCGATTATAACCTGGTACCTTTAAACACACGCTTCTGTTTTTCCTCTGCCAGGTTTGCTACAAAAACAAATGTGATGTATGAAAAGTTTGAGACTAATATTCTCCCACTTGGAAGCGGGAAAGAGAAAGTAGAGAAGTGTACACGCGTGTGGCGATGCTTCGCCGAAAAATTGCAAAATACATTTTAGCGCCTCGTAAACAAAGCAGGCACGAAAACTTTGCCCTGTAATGAGGGGCTGCTCTCTAATTTCGGTTTTTGTTACCAAGTGCGCACTGCTCAAGCGCTCTAGACAAGGCTGCTCACCACTGTACGTCTACACGAAGGGCGGCACAACATCATGGCCACATAATGACGCGAGCACAGTACACGTCGTCATTGACTCCCAGGCCGCCTGTCGGGCGTATGCATCCGCACTGCTCACACTCTATGCAAAGTATTCAGAGCCTCCCCGATCCGAGCGGACTCCCCATAGGGTACTCATCGCCTGGGTTTCGGGCAATACATCCCTTCCTGGCAACGAGCGCGAGCGGGCACCAGGCGACGGGCGGTCACACCGCAACGACATACCACCAACAGACCCACTCAAATATTCGCACATCCTCGAATATGACGAAGTTCAATGAAGAAAACTTCCACCACGCACCCATCTGGATCCTGGGCGAACGCCACGCCGCAGCGCCAGCTCCAGACGAACCGAACCTCTTCAAGCGCACCTACTTCTCTGCACAGTAACGCTCGCACTGCACGTCATGCAGCACAGCGCCCAACCAGAAGAAAAAAAATGTGTTTTGCAATTTTTCGGCGAAGCATCGCCACACGCGTGTACACATCTCTACTTTCTCTTTCCCGCTTCCAAGTGGGAGAATATTAGTCTCAAACTTTTCATACATCACATTTGTTTTTGTAGCAAACCTGGCAGAGGAAAAACAGAAGCGTGTGTTTAAAGGTACCAGGTTATAATCGCCGAGACCACTCTGACAAAGAGGAGCTCTTAAACGCAGTGAAAGTGCAAAAAAAAAGAAATATATATGTCGCCTCCGTCGGCTATTTTTGCGAGTAACATGCATGCGCGTCGACGCTGATTTTTGGGCGCGGATCTCGTAGAGACTACACAATACCACCCTTCGCTTCAAAACAGTGGCAACCCCTCCGTTCCGGCAAGGACTCAAAAAGTTTGAATCGACCGGCGGGAAGATTTCTAAATCCAATTTTCTTGTCGAAAAAAAAATGTCTTTTGTTGCCCAACAAACGTCAACATAGGCAGGAAGGGTCAGAGAATCAGTATTTAAGGAGAACATAAATAGATGGAGTTGGCTTCAGTGTCCCATTATAGATACCCTAGGACATCATACCCACAGAAATAGCTTTTACGGCGAAATTCTACAATGCCTCATCGTTGTCGACAGAAGGCTGTCAGTAGAAGCTTGTCAGCAGAGATGTCACGCTTTTGACGGGTGTCCACCGAGATATGTGAGACGGTTACTGCGTAATTTCCTTTCCTCAAATACAATTTTCATTTTCTTCACTACGGCCCCTCTTTCTCTCTCTTGTTTCACTCCCACTTCCTCCCTTCCTGTACGGTGCGGTTCAGGTGTCCACCGAGAAGACAGAGAATTACTGCTCTATTTCCTTTCCACAAAAAGCAAGCGTTGTGTTTAAAGGGCAAGGCATCGCGCGGAACGGGTGGTGGCGTTCCTTGGACACCCTGGCAGCGCTACAACACGCTGTCGTGTTCCACTCCTCAAGGCGAAGCTTAAGCGTCATTAATTAGCAATTAATTAGCATTCAGCCATTAATTAGTGAATAGTCATTAATTACTAATTTATAATTGGTTAGTAATCAGTCATTATGTGTGACGTCCCCCAGTGGTGACGCCACGAGTGCCACAGAAGCCGTCAAAGTGGTGCGAAAAACGCTTTCACCTCTACGCACTTTAGACAAAGTGCCCCCAGAACTTTGGCTCCTTCACTTCAGGCTGGGACACATCCGGAAAAAGCGTAGTTGGTAGGGGATGTTCAAGTCGGAGGAGCCCTGGAGTTGGGAGGGTCGACGAGGGCAGCAGGTCCCGACTCGGAAGGAAGATGGCGAACTCCATTAAGGAGGAAACTGTACGGAAGGTTTATTCTACATATTTACAAGCGTAAGAGATCAGAAGTGAGAGACTGAAGTGAGAGACGATTCTGCCGCATTCGTTGTCGACTTTTATACCCTTCTTGTTCCCCAAATTCTCTAGGCTGAGGACGCCCACGCCGGAGTGGGAGGAGCCTAGAACTTTCACTGGTGCGCACAAACACAACACCGCACTTATGTTCACGCCCCTGTCATATGTTCAGTCTGAGGGAAAGAAAGTTGCCGTCGAGGAAGCGTCGACTGCGGTAGGTGATGGTTTCCGGCCAGCCAAAGGTCCCCGCGGGTCACTGACATCTGTTGTTCACCAAATGATACCCGCCGCTCATGGCCGGAACGCGAGGTCACGAGAAAGGCCGGAAAGTGGTCTCTTGTCCTTGGAGATGTTCGAACGATGCCCACCAGCTCGTCACGCTGCTTGGCACGCCAAAGAGCCACAGGAAACGAAGCCCTTTGTTCTCCGGCACGCTCACAGCAATTGGGGAATATAACGTCCGTCTCCCCGCGGCGGCGGCAGCGGTGTTCGACACGTGCAGGCACTTCGGAAAGGGGGTCTTGTTTTGCTTAAACTTCAGCCCTTTCGTTTTGGTCGTGCACTCCGACGGGACAAAGTACATAATTGGAATCAGCTGTCACTGGGTCCCCTGTGTGGTCCATGACGGCAGGCTTGGGGCAACGGTCGCCGAGTAGAAAGCAGGTACTCTCAGCCACCCAGGAGACATATGTGTGTTGGCTGCTTCCGCGGCTGCTTAGCCTTCGCCGTACCTTGCTTAACGACGACCCACGTCTGGTGGTAATTTCTCCCAGACCCGTGTTCTCCGACCTTAACATCGCATCTTGCTTCACGATGACACACGTCTGGAAGTAATCTTTCCAGGCCCGTGTACTACGATCTTAACAGGGATTAAACGGGAGGTAATGATGCCCTAGCTGAAATCAAGAAGAAAAAAATGGCTGAGGCTTAACTTGGTTAAGCCTGGAGAATGCGAAGCATCATCGTGTCGCGTAATTTGGAGGCGCACAACCACAGCGACGGCGCGAGGTGGGCCCCCGTTTCTCCACTGTCGTGACGTCATCAAGTCACGTGGTGTGACGTCATGTATCACGTGATTTGGAGGCGCACAACCACAGCGACGGCGCGAGGTGGGCCCCCGTTTCTCCACTGTCGTGACGTCATCGTGTCACGTGGTGTGACGTCGTGTCACGTGATTTGAAGGCGCACAACCACAGCGACGGCGCGAGGTGGGCCCCCGTTTCTCCACTGTCGTGACGTCATCGTGTCACGTGGTGTGACGTCATGTATCACGTGATTTGGAGGCGCATAACCACGGTGAAGGGCTGAAGTGGTAGCTTAAGTAGTATGCTTCGCATAAAACGAACATGGGCAGGGTATGTAATGCGGCGGGAAAGGTAATGCAACGAATTGGCTTCCAAGAGAAAAAAAAACCTAAGAGGGGGCGATGGAGAGTCAGTTGGGCGGGAGAGATCAAAAAAGCTATCAAGATCAAGGTAAGGGGGCCACAGCTGACGCAGTAGAGGATTACCTGTAGGTCAGTAGGACAGGCATATCCCTGCAATTGATGTAGTTAGGGTGATAATCATGATGATGACAACCGAAGAACAGTTATGAGAGGCTGTACACGTCGCAGTGTGATACAAATCCGCAGAAGCAGAAGAAGAAAAAAGAAGCACAAGGGTGGGGACTCCCCCGGTGTTCCTCTCCCGTGTGCTTTCCTTTTGCCTTTGTGAATACCAACCTTTACCTCCCGATTCTTGGCCGATCCCCCAGTGTGGGTATGTGCCATTCTGTCAAAGGCTACAACAACAACAAGCGCCACAAAGCATCCTGGGATCCTCCAACGTCACTGACTGACTTATTTTGCTCGGGACAGAAGTAGACAAGGCGATTTTCGGCCGACGGAGAAGATACGTATGTATGCGCACACCTCACCTTCAACGGAAGCCTGAACACTACACGCTGCGCTCTATGCCTGCCTTGTCGCGCACTGTGCTCCACGAAGATTTTTCAAAATGCAGCCTTGCTTTGATAACGCGCACGCTAGTGTCTTCACTTTAGGACAGGAAACTGAAGCTCCATGTGACCGGACAAGGCGCTGCTTGTACCGACTAGAATATTTGATGACCCTGCGGCCTGGGCCTAATCGTGATATCGCCTTTAAAACTAATTCCTTCCATAATTAGGAAGTAGTTATCCATTAGCGTCAACGCAAGCGCAGGCTTGCGGCTACGAAGGAAAGCTCTACAGCTTTTACAGAAGCTGCGTAGTTGAGGCGAAATTAGTCCTGATCGGGAATCCGAAGCCGGGACCACTGCCTCTTCTGTGCAGTCGCTCTACCAAATGAACTAACCAGAACGGCTAGCAGGTGGTAGGGCGAGAGCGAATTGATCAGCTCGAAGTGGAAATGGTTTTGGTCCAATGTTTAGAAGAATTCCGCAAGGCAGAGTAGATATGTAATAAGTAATTACTAATTAGAATCCACCCAAGCGTACCCAAACGGCTACAAATAAACGCTACACTGCTTTCGCAGCTGCTTCCTAGTCAAGGACAAATTCACTCTTGTCGGAGTTTGATCCCGGGACCATCTTCAGTCCGAGGCAGTCGCTCTGCCAACTGCGCCAACCGGACCACAGTAAAAACTAAGCCATTGCTAATCAGCAATTCCGTACTACAAATCTACACCTTGGGCTATTTCCCTAAAAATGCAGTTGCGAGTCATGCGACGTTTCTATGAATTGTTCCCTTTGGAACATTCAGAGAGACCAGGAATGGAATTTTTGAAAGTAATAATGAGCCGCTTTCTACGTCTAGTCATATCAGAAGACTGCAATTGCCTATCACGGCCTGCATCAGTCTTCGTATCTGGGAATGTGGTAGGTGACAGCTGGACTTTACTGCGCACGTTGTCGCAGGATACCGAGAATACAAATATTGAATGTAAGCGTAGAGTACCCTGCTCCACAGACGCCGACTGAGGGGGGGGGGGGGGGGGGGGGGGGGGGGGGCTGGAGGGCTCGAGCCCCTCCCCCCCCCCCCTTCCTCCCCTGAAATTTTTCCAGGGGGCTTAGCCCCCTCCCCTGGAGGCTGGGCGAAGGTGTCAGGGGCAGCATATCTTCTGCTACGAACTGGCCCATTCACACGGGCGACGGGGAGTCGCCGTGCGCTGCGCTGCTGTAATAAATGATACTTTCGTTAAGCCGTTTCCTTCTGCATCCAATGTTATCCAACGTCCCAATCTCCAACTGTGCGATTGTTTCACGATGGATTCCACCAAGTTCGACTTGCAAGACATCCTAACGATCATCGATATGATCGGTATCAATGTATGATCGGTATGAAGGTATCAAGGCATCATACGGATCATCATACCGATCAGCCTGTTCGTTACGCTTCTAACTCACAGCAATCAATGCTGCGGCAAAAACTAAACGGACTATCATTGGTACACTTCCGATGCTGACGTAGGCCTAAGTACACGTTATGCCACAAGTTTTTGGCTTTCACTTTCTGAGGCCATTATAGCCAGATACACGAAAAACTTTGACCTTTAAACCACCACGGTAACTCAGTGGCTTTAGGATTCGGCAAGCCTGTGGGATCGAATCTCGGCTGCGCGGCCAAATTTCAATGTAAATAAATGCAAAAGCACGCATGTGCTGTGTGACGCTAGCAAAGGTTAAAGCACCGCAGGCAGTCGAAGTTAATCTGGAACGTTCCACTGCGGCGCCTCTCGTAGCCCGCGTGCAGCCCCAGGGCGTAAAATAATGATGAAGAGGGCGGTCAAAAAGCCTTATCAATTCTGGTTTCCAGTGTGGGGCAACGCCCACTGCTGTGATAAAGGCCGCGCCTCAACAAGCACAAGTGGATCGTCTAAGGGCCGCGAAGCGAGCCGGACAGAAGGCATATAGCAATACGCCGGTCGCGTTCCGACTGAGCCACGCTACCTGGCGCCGCAGTTGTCATTGGAAGATCACACATGGCTCTCCCAGCAAATAATAGTTTACTAATATACTCTGAGGCACAAAATGACAGCAGTGGCAATTAGAGACACTGCGCTAGTTAATGGCAGCCTAGATTAAACCAAGACATATGTAATGTTGAGAACCGATAAAGTTGTGTCCCTTAAGGAAACAGTGCATTTTAGTGGTAGCAGGTGATGGCTAAGGGTTAGCTTGGTAGATGAAAACAGAATTTTGCGGGGAAATGATGACCGTAACTAGAACATATAGGGCATTGGATATCCACATGGCCATTCTGCTTTATTGGATGGATGAGTGGTGTTGCTGCTGATGATGATACTGGCAGAGCTGTCATCTGCATGGATGCATCCAAGCCCTTCTGAAGTGCAGGGTAGCGAAGTACTTGAGGAATAATGACTTGCGCCTAGCTGATAATATCACAGGCTGTCATGTCACCGAATCTTTAGAGTGACAACAAACTGGAAGTGTTGCTGCGCTCACAATAGTGGCGTGTCACCAATATACAGGCGGCACAGAGACAGTCCGGCGCATTACTCAGAAGGGTAAGCAATGGCAGCTCACTTCGTGGTTGGTATCTCCAGCACTAAATCAAGGTTCGGTGCGGACGTCTTAAGTGCGCGGAAAAATCTATTTAAACGCAGTGATTGCTACGGGAGACGTCTGCAACTCGCCAGTGTGAACTTGCCGCTGCCTTCGCCGGTTTTCGAGCCAAGCGTTCCTTGTAAATTGATCTCGGCAGGATTGCTACGGGTCTGCCGAGATCAATTTACAAGGAACGCTTGGCTCGAAAACCGGCGAAGGCAGCGGCAAGTTTACACTGGCGAGTTGCAGACGTCGAGCTAGTATTCTAGACACTATAGTCGCGCGACCGATTTCGGTCAATTAGTTACGGTTTCCGAAGCACATGTAAACCGGGGAGGGAGCATAACAAATTTATTTATGCCTGTCGCTCGACCTCCGCGACTCGCCAGTGTGAACTCACCTATAGCCTGCTATCGATGACAAATGTGCACTAAGGGCGATGCGTGGTTCTGTTTATTTTTGTTCAGAAAATACCAGGCGACCATGAATGATCACACTGCAGCAACTGCCGACATACGGCAGCAGACCGTGCAGCTGTTGCGAGCTTGCAATCTCACTGCGGGAATTAAGAGCCGGCACGCCCGTTCATTGCAGCAACAATCACTCTCCCGCCTCGTAACCAACTCATGCCGCTCACTTCGGGTTAAGCACTCCTTCGCCGCCGCCTTGTCTTGGGGGTCCCGCCGGAAAGCGCGCACCTTCTGCGACTTAACTTTGATTGTGGTCTCCGCAACCCACCGCAAACACTTGCTCACAGTCGGTTGGGCTACGCCGACGATTACTTCAATTCCCACGGTGCATTGAAACCCACCGGCGGCGAAGGCGCGCACAGCACTTGCCGCTCCACTGACCGCGCACTCACACTCACACCTCCAAGTTCAACGGCGAGTTCGTCGCACAGCCATTGTGCAGTCTCCTTCCTATGTCAAAATGTCGAAACAACTCGTCCCGCACGTCAAAACCGTCTTCATGCACCCTCCTACACCGTTTCTCGCGCGGCCACCGGCGATGTAAACAACCGCCATTTTCTGCCTCAAGCGGTTTGAGACCACTCGTTCCAGTCACAAAAAATCGTCAGTCGGCTCGCATAATTAGGTAAGCAACGTCAACACTTCTGCACGTTTATGACGTCGGCCGGTGACGCAGAAAATCAATATGGCCGCTGGTCACTGCCGACCAGTAGGAACGGGGCAAATGAGGCACTTTTTGAGACACTTTCCGATTGAGACGATTTTGAGCGACTCGTAATCGCGCCCCAGTGCTCAGCTGCCGAGAAAGTGGACATTGTGCTCGCTTATGCCACCGCGCAAATGGACGCGGAGCTGACATCCAGACTGTATGCTGCCCGACATCCTGGTCGTCGTGTGCCGACTCGTCCCACATTCATATCGATATTTAATCGATTTAGGACCACTGGATCAGTCCATGTTCAGAAAAGGAAAAGACAAGCCAGTGCAACCGACGATTTTGACATTGATGTTCTCGCTTACGTCTCTGACAGGCTGGAAGAAATATGTGTCAGGGAAATAGCAAGCGCATGTGAAGCGAGTCCGACTTCAGTTTGGAGATCACTTTCAAGACACAGCCACCACCCATACCATGCGAGTCTTCACCAGGAACTGACACCAAATGACTTTCAAATACGGCTTGATTTTAGCAACTGGTGCCCGATTCAGTGCGACGAAAACCCGGGATTTCTCCACAGAGTGATTTGGACGGACGAGGCCCAATTTTGCAGGGATTCGAATGTCATTTTGCACAACGCCCATTATTGGTGCGATCAGAACCCGCATTGGCTACTGTCACCCACACTTCGCGCACTTTTAGTGGGAAGCTCCCAGACACCCTTAGAGCGTGTGGGGGTAGCGGTCTCGGACTCTAAGGAGATGCCCTCGACTCAGCGTGGCAAGCTCGGCGGAGACCAGCTACCAAGTGACAAGAGGTTTTTGGGCGTTCGGTGCCCAGCTTTCGCTGGTCGCAAGCCAGAGAATGGGTCGGAGCCGAAGGTTCACAAACAAAACAAGTTTATACAGCAAAGAGACGATACAGAGGATTACACAATCACTAGTACAAACACATACAAAGTGATTAACGAAACAGTGCAACACGTGCAAAGTTAAACTCGAGAGAGAGACTACAGTACAAAGACAATATTGCACCTAAAGTGCACTAGCACACGAGAGAGAGGTAAACAAACAAAACACAATTTGTTCACCGGGCACTGCGGCAGTCCGACGACCAGAGTTCCATGACGATGCCGTCCCGCAGACTGGCGAACGTCGCCTCGTTGGTCCGATGCTGGCCGAGTGGTGTTTTCCCGGGAGTCGAACGGGCGCGCTTCGATGAAGCTTAAACGGCGGTTCGGACCAGGAGGCGCTGCTCTAGCTTCGCGTTCTGCGTCTCACGCGCGAAAGGTAGGAATCGGCTGCTTGGTATCGAAAACAACGACTCGAGGGCTGCGTGCCGCAGACTGCAGAACATGCAGCTGATCAAGCTCGCACTCGTATACATCGGCAACGACAACGCGAGCGTGTGCCTTCGGTGCACTGTGTAAGCATAGGACGGAAAAACTGCCCGTGCGTTGTTTATCAAACGACAAGCCGTACTCTGGGATTATTGCGTGTTTGCTTACTACGCAGTAAGTATAATGACTGGTATGACCGCCGACGATCGACCCTGGTGGACTCTGCTGTGGTCGTTCTACGCTGGTAACCTGCTTCCTGTAAGCTGTAAGCAGAAAAGAATCGGGATACGTTCGTTCAACTGTAGTCTGTCGGCCGCCGGCTTTTGCTGCGGGCAAGGAACGCATAATCTCGGCAAAAGCGCATATCAGCTTGTTGAACGTCCACCCAGAACAAGCGGGTGCACTGTATAAATTTAGCTGCGTCGTTTCTGTAATAATACAGCTTTATAGCAGAGAGCTGGCACTGGAATGAAAGACAATAAAGCCCTGCGTGTCGGCGCCTCACGTTCCGCGTGTGTTTGCATGACGATCAGCGCTAGAGCTCATTTTTATCTCTTTTTTAAATGAGCCAAACGCGAGGAGGTGCATGCCTAGGGTAATTCTCAGATATTTTGAGCATATGTGGCAGAAGGCCCGAGCATGAAGCTGTACAACATGCAGTTGGCGACGACAGAATCAGCACTTGGTCGGCGCGACAATTATTGCCCGCAGAGATGTCTCGAGCAATGTGCTCGTGAGGGCTTTTAATAAAGGACATGTTTCAGTCAAGCGTTTTTCAAAGCATATCCACTTTAGCACTGCGCCAAACGCAACGAAGACCATACGCTCCCGTATCGCGCTCAACCAACACTTCGTAAAACACGTTCAGCACATGCATATATGCGCGCGTCTGAACGCGTACTCAGAACTGGAATCCGGTTACTCTCGTGAAAGGCCTCGAACACCATCGCAATATCCGCCGGGCGCACGAAATTAACAGCCGAAATATTTTGTGAATCAGCTGGTACGCGATCGTAATATGAAGCGAGCAATTGTGCTTGCGAGGTGGTGAGACGATCTAAATATGATCGCGCATACGCACGCAAAACATATCAATAAACACCGAGAACTACCGCAAAAGGTGCCATTGCAGGCGACACAGTCGATATGCACCGTGGCCTAGTCGAAACAAGCGCCTGCATCGCGCAAAACATCGCATGAAGAACCGCGGTCCTTCTAGTCCTTATAAAAATGGCCGCGCGAGCTTCCCGCTACCGTACACCTCTCTGTCGTCTGCTAGCTGCCCGAGCGCTGCCAGCACAAAATCGTCCTGGCGAGTCTGGCCGCCGGCTGGCAGCCCGAAACCGCCCAGCCAGAGAAAAACGAACGCGTTCCGGGCAGCCACCGGAAGTGGGCGGAGCAACCCGAGAAAATCGAGCGCGCTCGGGCAGCCCGCAAGCAACCCGCGGGCTGCCAGAGGCGGATAATCGAAGAAGCCCACTGTCGCGATGGAGAGAGAGGCACGCGCTCGGCTCGGCGGGGCTTTCCCTCTCTCCCGTTGGGCTCGCGCCGGCGAGACGCCGTGCGCGCGGCGGTTTTTGTTTGTTTGTTTTTAAAATGCGCCGAATTTTGTGACAGCTACTTCAGCACAAGTACCAGGCAAGATGGTCAGCAGATGTTTGGTGTGACATTTATGCCGGCCGTGTAGTCGGTCCTTACTTCATTGACGGAAACCTTACTGGAAAGAAGTACTCTTTCTAAAGGGCTTTCTAAAGGGCGTTGTCTCTGAATTTGCCTCAGAGCTGCCACTGGCAGTGTTAAAAAAAATGTGGTTCCAGCATGACGAAGCCCCGCCGCATTTTTCTTCATCCTCTCGGCAATACATGGACGGCTTCTTTCCCAACCAATGGATTGGGCGTGGTGGAACCAGTCTGGCCTCCTAGGTCACCCGATTTATCACCCTTGGATTTCTTTGTGTGGGGATATGTAAAAAATCAAGTTTTCAAGACAGAACCAGCCAGCCTCGAAGACCTGAAGCAACGTGTAAGAATATCACTTGAAAATACTCCCAGAGATATGCTTTTATCTGCTGTGAACTCGATGAAAGACCGCATTCTGCTGTGCATCGCAATGTACGGCAAGCAATTTGAGCACATCATGTGAAGATTGGTTGTTGTCGTCCCAAGTGATAGTGCTTTCGTGGAGTGCCCACATGTGGCTGCAACCAACTAAAACAAAACCATATTCAAATTTTGTTCATTCAAGTTTGTTGTATGACTTGAAAGTGCTGAACATCTGAGGTAAAGGTTTCATAATCATGGACTACTTTTTACGAATCATGAGACGTGTCTGCTCGTACACACGCCAACTGTATCGAGGCGGCAGGTACGAAACAAAGGATAAAAGAAATTAACGGTTGATAGGAATTACACAATGCATGTCAAGATACCAGCACCGCTAAAGAGAACTCCGTACGCTGTCACAGAAGCATGGTTTTCCTTTCACGTAGCTAGAGTGATGAGAGAAAAAAAAAACTGCTTCCTGAGGGGACTGCACAGACAGAGCACAAGGCCAGCGCCAATGTGGGTTCTCAAAATCGACGTCCACGTAGTCGGCAATGACTGTTCTTTTTCATGCGCCGAGCAACGAAGCAAAAGATAGCGCCGGCCGCGGTCTAATCGTAGCGTCGAGGCCCCCTAACCGGGGAAAATAGCGCAGACGTTTCAAATTGGGCGCTTCATTCATTTCCACACGTCACCGCGGACGTTGCGCTAGCACCAAGTTTCCTACGCGCCTTTTGCGCTGAGTTTCGGTTTTATGGGGAAAAAAAGCGCCGCTTTTCCTCGCGCTGCAGAGCTTTAGAGAACGACTTTTTCTTCGTTTCAAAAACTGATATAACATCGTCTTGTCCATGGCTTCGAACTTCTCATTGGTACTAACCACCCAACTGTTTTAATTACAAAGTTAATTAGTGGATTTTAGTTAATTAGCTACATTATTATAGTATTTCTTAAGGTAAATTTTGTCCGCCGCAGCAGAGAGTATGTTCCTGAAGACATTTTTTTTCTATTTCTGATTTCCTATATTTAGGAATTTTTGAAAGTGCTCGCTGAAACACCCAGTATATTCGGTAAGATTACATATGAAATAATTAAAATAACACTAAAAAATATTTTACTTTTTCTAGTTTTCCAATCCGACCAAGTGAAGCATGCAGACTGAAAACAAAAACTGAAGACGAAGACTTATAAGCAGAAAAGAAGCCACGCCTGTTTTTAACTTTTCTTCCTCTATTTTCTTGTTTTCTTAAGGGTTGTAGAGCTCTCTCCTGTCGTGTATGTGCATGTGACGTCTTCTTGGCAAGACGAAAAAAAAGTGCCCGAGTTTGGAGCGCTACCACCGTGGAGTCCGACATGTGCAGCAACGGTTCCAGGGCTGCTTCCTGCAAAGCCGGTGCGTATCCGTCGGGTACAACATCGATATAGGGCTACGAAGCCGCAGTGAGCGAACATATATCCGCGTCAGTTCCTCGTTTAAGGGAAGTTACTGGGAAGTACCCTTCACTAATGTAAAGCATCTGAGTAGAGGGGCCTTTCAGGGGCTGTACGCGTACATCGCCACATGACAGCTTCCATATGACATGTGCGCGCTGAATGTATATAACCACGAGGCACTTACAAAAGTACCTTCAGGAACCTCTGCGAGCGCCATCCTCAGAAACGAAACGTCTACAGTACACGGATGTTCACTTTATGTAAAAGCGCACCGCACCATTTTCAGCTTCTGTGAATTCCTCTGCGTTATATGGATATAGGGAAGGGGTGCACGGACGCGTCACTTACTTTACACCGTTCTACTGCAGGGTGAGTTCACGTGAAAGCGCAGCTAGCCGACAATAACCGCAATGGCAGCGCGGTGGCTGCGCCGGACCCTTCGCCGCTACCCTGGCAGGTTTCTATTAGGGACGGTGATCGGTATCCTCCTCTATGGCCATTATCTATGCACAACGTCGCTAGCGGGAAGTACAGGCCCATCCATCGGAGCCTGGCAGAGGGCCAAGCCGGTGGGTCATCGCATTCGGACCCCAGGCTGCACGGTGCCCCAGTTCGACCCATTCGACCCGTCTGTGAGGACTTACTTCCTACGACGATCCAATGGCAGCAGGTGCCATGGAAAGCCCAACTTCCTCATATTTAGGTAAGCCAGCCACTCACCGCTTTGAAGCGACTGGTTTAGGAACTTGCTTGCACCAGCAGATGTATGCGCCCAGCTGAGCTGACCATGACTAAACTTGGCAGCTTCACTGCCTGACACAAAGCTAGGGCGAACTCCGTCAAAACGGCTGCAGCGCCAGAGTTTGCGATCCTATGAAGGCTTGTCGCGGCCAGGGGACGACAATTAGAATTCTGCTGCGTAAGAAGAGCATCGGGGCCCCTTGATGGCAGTTTACTCCATGCAGGAAAATTTGCAATACATCCCCTTGATGGCAGTTTACAAAATACAGATGTATTTGCAATACATGGGCTTCTAAATGAGTATTACGCTCCCGAAAAAAACTGCAACTTCCTTCCAACTGCCGTATTATCAGACAAACTGTGTGACATTCCCCCTCTAAAAGAAGCCTGTAACCGTACCTATTTTCGCGTCCTCTGACGCCTATAAACTTCAGAATAGCGTGGTGGAAAACGGTTGAAATACGCGCTCACTCGCCGTTTCCCACGCTGGCCAAAAGAAAGAAGGGGCTGAAGAATTGTGAAGAAAGTGTGAAGTGCACCGAGTCTTTATTTCCGAATTGAGAGCCCGTTACCGCTTGCGGCTTTCGCGCTAAATTCAGCGATAACGAAAGAGTCGCACCAAAATGTGGACGGAAAGCACCATGGCCCCTTGTGTCACTTCTTTCTTGCCCTCCGGCGCGTGGCTGCAGCAAGCATTCAAGTTCAGTAAGGCATCCGCAATAATTGCTTCGTAAGGAGAGTAATGCACTTCTCCCGTAGAAGGAGGAAAAGGAGATTATGAGTAAAGAAAAATCGCGGTAACGGCCTCTGAATGACCATCTGAACCCTACAGTAACACAGTAATGCAGTAATACCCTACAGTAATCAGTAATCCTTATTTCACTCATTCATGCATTCCAGTCACAATTAATACAACAAAAGAGCACGCTGAAGGGATGCTCACAGGTGTGTTCGTTTATACCGTCTGAAAGGAACGATTTTATCGTAGTTGATTCGCCTTTGGCCTTGATAGGTGCTTGAGTACCACAGTCATAAAATCATCAAGAAATCAAACACGGTTCTTCGTACGGCGCATAGAAATCCCAAATATGTTGCAGTAAAATAAACTGCGCCAGAAACAATGCGCCGCGATGATCTCTCGCGAGCAGGATGCACAGCTGCCTTTTCCTAAGATAAATCAAAAGCTTTCCGCAAAATAACCTGAGCAAATTGAACAGTACGATATCGTAAATATTCCACACACACAGACCTTGCATTCTTGCAGGGACGGTTTTCCCACCATACTCCCCGAGAAGTTGAAGGACCATGGCGTGGCGCCGGAGGACGTGGAGTGCTTCTACCAGGAAATCTACCGAAACGAATCTCTCGAAATCCCTGACGAGAATTACACCTATGGGCCAAGGGAGCCACTGCTCTTCGACAGACCATTGACTAAAGAGTTCCTCTTTGTCGAATGCGCGACGAGACAGTCTCCGAAGCAACTATTTCACAACCAGTTTCTAATCAACCCACTCATCAAGGAGAGCGTCGAAGAGCGCTGCCGTAAGGCGCCTAGCAGCACTGCCCGCAACCTCAGCGTCTTGTTGCTGCATCTGGACTCGGTCTCGTATCTGAATTTTGAGAGGCATCTTCCAGACACCGCTCAGTTCTTGCGTGACAAGCTTGGCGCATTCCAACTCCGGGGATACAATAAAATTGGCGACAATTCCTACCCAAACCAAATCGCTTTCGTCACGGGTTTCAAGGACTTCGAGGCCACCAAGGCGGCGCCTGACGGATTCTTCGACAAACTCACGGCTAATCTGATATGGAACATGTACGGTGAGCGTGGCTATAGGACACTGTTCCTGGAAGAGGCACCGTCGTATGGCCTCTTCCACTACTTTAACCATGGATTTCGACAGTCTCCAGCCGACTATTATCTGCGACACTTTATAATGGCAACAGAAGATTCGCCAAATAGGACGCAGGATTCGCTACGTGTCCGCTGTCTAGGACCGACAATGCCTTGCGAAGAGCTGCTCGACCACCTGGCTCGGTTCACGGCCGTAATGGCTGGACGGCTTTTCTTCGCCGCCGCTAGCTTCATCGATATTACGCACGATAATCTGAACAGCGCGGGCTACGCGGACGAGCCCTTCCGACGGTTCCTGGAGACGCTTCATGTTTCTGGAGTGCTTAACCATACTGTTCTCGTCTTTCTCAGCGACCACGGCTTTCGGTTTGGAGACCTACGGGCCACGTACATCGGGAAGTTCGAAGACCGAGAGCCGTTCGCCTTCCTGGCTTTCCCGCCTTGGTTCCTGAAGCAGAATCCAGAAGCTGCACGCATCCTCCATGTAAATCAGCACCGCCTTACAACACCCTTTGACGTTCACGCCACGCTGGTCGAGCTACTCGACTACCCTAACCTCGAACGACCGAACACCAAGTACGGCCTCAGCTTGCTGCACGAGGTCCCGGACACTAGGACTTGCGCTGACGCGTCGATCCCCCGCCAGTGGTGCTCTTGCAATATCCGTGCAGACCTAGCTGTGCCAAGAGCCGTAGCCTTATCCATGGCGAATAATCTAGTGTCCACCATTAATGGCGTGGTGGGAAGGGCGACAAGAAAGTGTGCCAAGTTCCACCTGCTCCAAGTCCTGGACGTTACGGCGCTCCAGGAAACGGCCAATGATCGCGCAGCGAACGTCAGCCACTACTGGGTTAGCGTCGTACTGTCACCGGGCAGGGCATTATTCGAAGGAACTGTGAGTGTTCACGGTGATACCAATACCATGACACTGTCTAGCGAAATGAGCCGCATGGACATGTACGGGCCGGTTACACAGTGTGTGCGCAATCACTGGTTCGAGAAGTATTGTTACTGCCGTACACTAATCGCAGAGCTGCTGGCCAGTCACGCGTTTTGACCCCGATTTTAACTGCCAGCACCACACCGAAGTAGAGCAAAAAAAAAAAAAGAACCCGCTGAGTAGGCTGGCAAAATAAATATACGGGTACGTCTTCTTTCGTTACGGTGTTATCATTAAATGGCGATGGCGGAGCCATGAGTCTGTTCTGTATTCTCTGTTGCTGTCGGATCCTAGTTCATGTTCCTTCCGTCTCTTATTCATTGCGGTGACGTGCAGCAGTGGAAAGCGACGCAATGCATGCCTTTGGTGTCGCACGTGGGCGGACAATAGACGACATACTTGTCCCCCACTGTTCATCATTTTGGCACGAGAAGGATGTGTAGGAAAGCCGTGAGATAAATTTGATGCTACTTTTTAATGTCACATATAATAGGAAGTCTGAAATAAAAGTATGAACTAAAGAAGTTTGGAGAAGACGACAAGGATGACGATAAGCTTGACGTGTATTAACCTGAGAACAAAAAAGAAGAAGTATTCGGTGAGAAGGGAAGAGATGATTCGTGTAGAAGAGAAGACGATGACGACAATGATGACGTGTACCAACGCCAAGGCTAAAAATGCGCGAGGGATAGCGTGGCGTGGTGGTGGTGGTGAAAACTTTTATTTTGTGAAATAGAGTTCGGGAGCCGCAGAGTGGCCCCGCTACATGGTCGGCGTCCCTAGTCCGGGACACCGCATGACGAGGCCCCGTCTCTCGCCCGTTTCACCAGAGCCCTTTGGGACTCAAGCGAGGAGCAGTTGAGGAGGGCAGTGTCCCATGCCTCTCTGGAAGGGGTAGGGGAAGGGGGGAGGTGGGGATTTTGAGTACATGCCCACACCATGTGGAAGATATCACAGGTCTCCCCACAGTGTGGGCATCGCCCATCCGTGTTAGGATCGTAATGTTTTATGATTGCAGGACAGAGTAGAGTACTTGTCTGCAGGCGCCTTAAAGTTCGCTCCTCCGTCTTGGGGAGAGGGAGAGAACAAAGAAGCGGAACAAAGAAGCGCTGCTCTGACGCCACTCGCTCCTCGCGTCTGCGCAGTTGGGGCTCTCCGGGGCTCCGCAAAATAGTAGTGTTGCTTTCGCAACGAAATGGGCGTCGAGGATTGATTGACTGATTGAAAACATCTTTATTTGCTGAACATTCTTGGAACATGTGGGTGGGCCGCCTAGTTCGGTAGTCCACTGGTTATTGCTGCTGCGCTGGCCCTCCCCATCAGCCAGTGCTGACGGTCAGGATCATCGCTGAGCAGAATAGCCTCCCACTGCTCCTCTGAGGGGCGGGCTCAGTAAAAGTCTCACATCTCGGTGGAGACCTCAACAGCGCCGTAACGGAAGGGATCAGAAGGTAGTGAAAGAGCAAGAAGAGAAAGTGTTTAGTTTAGTTTATGGTGGTTAAACGTCCCGAAGCGACTCAGGCTATGGAGACGCCGCAGAGAAGGGCTCCGGAAATTTCGACCACCTGGGGTTCTTCCACGTGCACTAACGTCGCACAATACACGGGCCTCTAGCATTTCGCTTCTATGAAAATTCGACCACCGCGGCCGGGATCGAACCCGCGTCCTTCGGGTCAGCAGCCAAGCGCCATATCACTGAGCCACCGCGGTGGCTCGCGGAAGGGCTAAAAGTGATTGTCGGTGTAGCTAAACACGTTCTCTCCTCTCATCACCAACGCATACTCGGAGTCCGAAGTGCTCTTCCACGTGCGAACGCGAGCAGACGAAACGTGAGACCCGTGCAGCCCGTGCGTCAGTACATGCTGTGTCCACGTGATCACCAAGAGGTGCCTTTAGTGGGCGCTCGCTTGGCGTTCCGACCACCCTTTGACGCCATCGCAAGCTAGTGCTCGACGAGATCGAAAACGATTATAAATGCCCCAATATTTAATTAATTGCGCAGTGTTGGAGCTTTTCAAGTCACATTTCCTCTGTTTTAGACCATCGGGATTCGATTAAAGCAAAAATCTCAACACACAAAATGTACTGAGATGAAAAGGCAACAGGCACTTCAGACGCGTTTTTCACTTCCTGCGGCACCATCGCAGGGTGAGGCCAGCTGCGATCTTCAGCCAGCAGCAGGCCGAGATGACGGGACGACGGCTGCACCGCTTCCGTATCCATTTTCTGCTGCTGTCAGTGCTCGGCGTTCTCTTCTACTGCAGTAGCTACCTTGGAACCTGGCGGACGTCTGTCGGAGGCTGGCAGAGAGCCAGCCCAGTGGGCGACCGAATAAGGACCCCCGGCTGCGTGATCCCCCAGTTCGACCCGTTCGACCCGTCTGTGATGCCTTACTTCATCCGCCGCTCCAAGGGCAGCAGGTGCCGAGGAAAGCCAAACTTCCTGACCGTCAAGTAAGCGAGCCACTCACGTGCAGCTTTACAGCGAGCGTTCTGGAAGGGACTTTCGCACCGATTGTTGTGCATGGGGCATCCATTTGGACAGCGGCGCCCTGCGCCGTATTATGTACTATTAACAGAAAATTTTTATCTTCACTTGCTGACCAGCAAGAAAATCCGAAATGCTCATCCAAACAAAGCTGAAAATGTCAGCGTTCGCTGGTTGTGCACCGATGGTGTTGAACGCTCCCATTACACTTCATTCACAGTGCGTTTCTGAGATTGTGCGTCTCATTTACGCGAACGCGAGATTCTGCGCGGCGTGTCGCTCGTGAGTGAGTGCGGATGGTCTAGCTATGCTACTACCTGACACATGGCTGCCACAGAGGGAAAAAAATATTGCGGTTCAACTACTGCTGAACCTGGTTAGAGAGCGAAAGCTATGACGTATCGGGCAACTATAAGCGGCTCGGCGTCTTTGACGTTGAGTCCGTTCCGGACACTGGATAGGCAGCGCACCCACCCTGCCACCCTGGCAGGCGGTAGTTAATGGTTGATAGCGAGAGTTTGCTCATCCAATCAAAGCTGCGGCCTATTGCAGCAGCACCGCGTGCCTGCCACAACGCTGTCAGCGCTAGCGGATGCAGCCCAAATCTCTCTCTCATCACCCCCACGTACCTATTAGCGCGATTCAGGCAGATTCAGGCGTCCACTAATTCGAGCCAGTTATGCGCGCTTCCTTTTCTTAAAACCATCGCAGTGTAAAACGTTTTCAACGCGAACGCCAACGCCAATGAACACAATGAATGCCGACGGCCTATATATGGCTTCAGTGCGGCGTTTCTGCCACAACGTTGTCGATGTCAACGCATGCAGCGCACATCTGTCACTACCGCCACGTAGCTTAAAGCCCTACTGAGGTGTCCACTGTTCCAAGAGGGCAGATATGCGCCTTTCCTCTGCTTTCTAAGTTCCCGCTCCAATGGTTTCGTAGCTTAAAGCGCGACACGCGGTTTGAGATAACCACAGTTAAGTTCGGTAACCGCAGTTAACTCTGCCCGTGTAACAAGGGTATAAGGTGTCCACTGTCCCAGGGGGCCAGTTATGCGCCTTTCCTTTGCTTTCGAAGCTCAAGGTAATTTCAAGGTCAAATTAACACGGACCGCAATTGAAGCCCGAGGTTCCGTAGTGAAGCTTTCGCTATAAAAAATAGTGCCTTCTAAGGAAGGGAAATGACGCAGTAACTGTCTCATTTCTAAATGGACACCTAAACCGCGCCGTGGCGGTAGGGAGGAAGAGGGTGTGTGGTGTGTGGCTTAGGTCTGCTATGCCAGGATATGCGTAGCGTGAGGTATTGGTATATCTTGGTTAAGCTTGTTATTAGCTTGTTAAACTTCGAAGTTCCGGTACGTGTAACTATGACTGAATTAAAGACGAGAGAATGCGCAGTATCAATTGTGAAGCGTTTATTTGTTTCTTATGGTTTCTCTTCTTCTCCTCGTTGGTGAAACCATATGCCGTCGACGTTCGTTGTGTTCATTGGCGTTGGCGTTGGCAACGTTTTACACTCCGATCATTTTAAGGAAATGAAGTGCGCATAATGGCTCCCTGGGTAAGTGGACGCGTGAATCGTGCTTACAGGTACAGTCTTTGTCAAAAGTAACCAGGCTGCATGGTTTGCTTCTAGGTCGTACAGTGGAGCCCTTACAGCTTCCCTGAAGCTGAAATGGTCGTTAAAGGTAAGGACTGGGGGTCTTCTTACCTTCCAACACCTTTTGATCTTTAGGAAAGACACAAGGGCTCCACTATACAAGCTAGAAACAAACCATGCAGCCTGGTTACTTTTGACAAAGATGGTACGTGGGGTGATGAAGTGTAGTGGGCTGAGGGCCTCGTGAAGTCATAGGCCGTCGGCGTTCACTGTTCATTGCCGTTGGCGTTTTTCTTCCGTGGAACACGGCGCAGTAGCTGTTGCGACTGACTGAGAAAAGGATGAAAAGAAAAGTCCACGGGCCGGCCATCTGGCTCGAGCCGAGCCACCACCGCTGCCACGTGCAGATAGAGGAGAGTTTAAAGATGAGCAAAGAGTGAAAGAGTGAATGAGGCGCGCGCCGCAACAACCGCGTCCGCTGAAGCGAAGACGCTGGCTGGAACAAGTGATACCAAAAAAATTACAAGGAACTTTAGCGGCTAAAGTGGTGAAAGGCGAAAGCCTGAGGGCTGCATTTTGCTACGCGAATGTTCACTTCACATTCTGTTGGTGCATTAATTAACTGCCAAATAATGACGCTTAATTTTGCCTTTAGGAGTGGAACGCGACAGTGTTGTGTAGCGCTGCCAGGGAGTCCACGGAACGCTACCACCAGTTCGGAGTGATGCGTTGCCCTTTAAACGCAACGCTTTTAGAGGAAAGATATGGCGCTGTAATTCTCTGTCATCTCGGTGGACACCTGAACCGCACCGTACAGGAAGGGAGGTGGTGGAGTGAAAGAAAGAGGGCCCGTAATGGAGAAAATGAAAATTGTATTTAAGGAAAGGAATTTACGCAGTAACTGTTTCTCATATCTTGGTGGACACCAGTCTAAAATTGTATTTGAGGAAAGGAAACTGGGCAGTAACTGTCTCACATATTCAGTGGACACCCGTCAAAGTTCGCGCGCAGTGACATCACGACCATTTCGACCAATCTGAAACGCGGACAAATTTGATAACACGTCTTGGTCACGACAGTATGAGCCGTTAAAGGCTTTCGCCTTAATATCTATCCTGTCTCCCAGGCACAGTAGCTGTGTATCCCTCCACATTTATACAAGCGGCGCAATCTCCTCGCGCATGCGCACTAGCCCGCAGCGGTGAGCGCGCGTGGCGAGGAACGCCAGCTGTGCGTAGTGACGTCACTTGCTCCTCGCGCATGCGCAGTATGGTCGAGCAAGAGAGCACGCGAAACGGCAAAACTGTGGCCAATGTAGCTCACGTTGCAAGAGAGAGAGAGAGGGGTGCCTTAGTGAAGGGCTCCGGAATAATTTCGTCCACCTGGCAATCTTTAACGTGCACTGACATCACACAGCGCACAGCACACTGCCGCCTTTTGCGTTTCGCATCCATCGAAACGCGGCCGCCGTGGCCGGGTTGTAACCCGGGTACTCCGGCTCAGTAGCCGAGCGCCCTAACCACGGAGCCACCGCGGCGGGTCTATGGTGTGAACCTTTTCATGCTTGTCGGTGTTTCGCCTCGCTCGTCTATGGTCGGCCGTCAGGCAGTAACCACGTTCCTCCCTATTGCTAGAGTCCTCTGCGTCGTACTCGGACTCGCTACGTCGCACTCTCCTCCTGCTATACTCCTGCCATGCTCCGCGCCCTGGTTAACGGTCACGTGATCGCGGACGGAGACTTCTGGCTCTATACAGTTCACCACAGTTAGCGAAAATCGCGCTTACCTTAACCGCGGTTAAGGGGCCGCTAACTAAGGGCCTTGTGGGGCCCATGCTGCTCTTCCCGAGCGACCAATCATTAATCTGACTGCCAACTGCCACGGTGGGCAGGTTGCGATGGCGCCGCAAGGTCACGTGACCTTGGTGGCCCACCTGTCTCCTGGGTTGCTCTCTGGGGTCCACCTGCCAGAGCTGTGCCGTGATTTTTCGCTTACAACGCCGACGCCTACAAAACCGACGCCAGATTTTCTGATTAACGGGGCCTTTAATGCTTGCGCATTTATTCGCCCACCGATGAACATGATCAGCGAACGGTGCAGCCGTCGGGCATCTGCTCGCACCCGGCGCGCCCGCGTGGAGGCGGGCGCCCAGCAAGGCTCCCCTAGGCACCTCAGCTCCAGCATCACGCAGAGAGCGGAGAGATATAGCGCGCGCAACACGCGTACATGGTCAGTCACACGATCAGTCAAAGCGCCGGCTCTATAGTAGGCGTAGTGCCCGATCAACGCCTCAGAATTCCTCCGCTAGGGCAGGAGCGCCGCGCTGCCGTCACCAAGCCAAACTTCAGCTAAATTTCCTATTCGTCGTTCGTCCACGCCTTTTCTGTGATCGCCGCTACTGAAAGCGGGTATCAGTCGTGCACTCTAAAGTTTTCAGTTTCTCTTTCTGAACATGCTACTCCTCGGCCGAACCTGAAACTACAGGCACAGGTGTAGACTCCTCATTGCGAGCGAATGAGGCATGGTTCTGTTTAGAGGTACATGCATGACAACGTGACTTACGAGGGTCTTACAGGACCGTATTTTTCTCTTAGAAGTTTGTTTGAAATCGTGCCTTCTTTTTGTGTTTTCAAAAAGCGATGATCACTTAATTTTCCGGTCACATTTGATATGGCAGAAGACGCTTAACGGACTGTCATACATCTTATTCTTTAGCGACGTCGTTCGACGTCTTTCGTTGTTTAACCGTCATCTTTCTGCGGTGCTGTGTTGTGCAAAATCATGGTCAAAAAATCATGGTCCAGAAAGTCATAAAAAGTTTTTTTTAATGCGTCATGTGTCAAGAACGAAAATATGAACAATAAGGTACACTGTAAGCCGATGACGGGCACATGCCATGGTAAACCATCCCGTGAATAACAGTGTACTTGAGCATTTTTTTTTATCTTTCTGAGATCTGAAACTTTCGGCAGAGCACGCTGAGTAGATGGGATATTGTGATCACAATGATCATACAGAATCACTGTGCCACGCTCACACGTCTTACATTCTTGCAGGAATGGTTTCCCGGCCATCCTTGAAGAGAAGCTCAAGGAACATGACGTGCCTCCTCAGGACATAGCCTGCTTCTATAAGGAAATTCGACGAAATGAATCTCTCCCTATTCCCGACGATAGTTATGAGTTCGGGCCAGAACAACCACTGCTTTTCAATCGGTCGCTTTCCGAGGAGTTCATCTACGTCGAATTTGGCACGAGGCAGTATCCAGGACGGCGCTTTCACGACCAGTTTCTCTTCAACCCTATCATCAAGGAGAGCGTCGAAGACCGCTGTCGGAGGGCACCTAAAAGAACTGCCCACAACCTCAGCGTCTTGCTACTCGTTCTGGACTCGGTCTCATACCTGAACTTTGAGAGACACCTGCCCGATACCGCTCAGTTCTTGCGTGAAAAGCTCGATATATTCCAACTCCGAGGGTACAACAAAATTGGTGACAACTCCTATCCAAACCAGGTGGCTTTAATCACGGGCCTCCAGGACTCCGAGGCAACCAAGGCGGCGCCCGATGGATTCTTCGACAACGTCACTGCCAGTATGATCTGGAGCCAGTACGGTGAGCGAGGCTATCGGACACTGTTCCTGGAAGAGGCACCGTCCGTTGGCATCTTCAACTACTTTACCGACGGCTTCCGACGTGCGCCCACCGACTACTATCTTCGACACGCTATACTGGCTACAGAAGATTCGCCGAAGAAAATAAGAGATTCGCTACAAGTTCGCTGCCTAGGACCGACAATGCCTTGCGAAGAGTTGCTCGACTACCTGGCTCGGTTCACGGCCGTAATGGCCGAGCGGCCTTTCTTCGCCTGCGCTATTGTCATCGATATTACGCACAATAATCTGAACAGCGCTGGCTACGCGGACGAGCCCTTCCGACGCCTCCTGGAGACGCTGCACGCTTCTGGCGTGCTCAGCCACACAGTTCTCGTCTTCCTCAGCGACCACGGCTTGCGCTTTGGCGACATACGTACCACGTATATCGGTAAGTTCGAGGACCGAGAACCGTTCGCCTTCTTGGCTTTCCCGCCTTGGTTCCTGAAGCAGAATCCAGAAGCTGCACGCGTCCTCCGCGTAAACCAGAACCGCCTTACGACACCCTTTGACGTTCACGCCACGCTGGTCGAGCTACTCGACTACCCTAACCTCGAGCGACCGAACACAACGTATGGCCTTAGTTTGCTGCACGAAGTACCGGACACGAGGACCTGCGCTGACGCGTCCATCAGCCACCACTGGTGCACGTGCAACGCCCAGGCCGATGCCGCTGTGTCGAGCGCGATGGCCTCGTCTCTCGCGAATCATCTCGTGTCCAGAATTAATGACGTGGCAGCGGGGGTGTCACGAAAGTGCATCGCATACAAACTGCTTCAGGTCCTGGACGTCACGGCGCTGCAGCAAACTGCCGGAGAGCGCGCAGCGAACATCAGCCACTACTGGGTAGGTGTGCTGGTGTCGCCAGGTGGGGACCTGTTTGAAGGAACCGTGCGTGTTCACGGCGACACCATGACTTTGTTGAACGAGATAAGTCGCATGGACATGTACTGGCCGGTGTCGCATTGCGAAAGGGAACACTGGCTTGAGAAGTATTGCCACTGCCGCAGAATGGCCGAACAGCTGCTTACGTCTTTGTAGCCAGTTCGCTTATCGTTTCCTGAAGTTGTTATTCGGTTTGCGTAGCATTAATATTTATAGATGAATTATAGAAACGATGCTCATGAGTGAAAACAGGAGCACCGGACGCGGAGCTGTAGATAGGTTTTTGCAGTATTGGAATTTGATCCTGAGAGTTACAACATGAAAGCATGTGCTGAACGCTATGGCTGCATCAATAAGCTGGTGTAATAATAAATGTACCCTTGTTTTCGTGACATAGCCTGTATTTTTGAGCCAGCAAATGCAGTTCCCGAATGTCTTCTGTGCTGACTCCAATTATTTTTACTCGTACTTTTCGTGTTCACATTTGTGCCGCGCTATCTGGGTAAAAGAATGTTCGTTAATATGCACATTCAAATTCGTGCCTTTTTAACGCATGCTGGTAGGGCTCCTCTTGTGCAGAAAATCTGGCGTCGTCGTCGGCGTTGTGAGCGATGAATATAGGGCGTAGGGGGGGACCAGGCAGCCACCCCCGAAGGAGCAGCCTAGGTGCGCTACCTATGATCACGTGACCTTGTGGCGTATCACAACCTGCCCACCGTATGGTTAGCAAAGTAACCGCCCTGGCAGGTGGCAGTTAATTATTCATAGCGAGTGGTTGCTTGGAAAGAGCAACTTTGGTCGCACAAGACCCACCGGTGCCTGCCATCGCAGGGCAGTGGCGCATCCCTTAACTACTGCACCATTGCACAAGAAGAGATATGAGGGCTCCCAGGTACATAAAAAAATTCAGGGGGGCGCTTTGTTGACCTAAAGCGTGGAGAGCCGAAAGCCTTAAACGCGGTGTTATTGCTTGTGTCACTGATGTGTGATTACGATGTTAAGCTTCGCCTCATGAGTGTGGAACGCGATAGCGTCTTGCAACGCTGCCAGGGAGTCCACAGAACGCCATCGCCCGTTCGGCTCTACGTCTTGCTTATCGGTAAATTAGTTTTTGAGGAAAGGAAATGTATCTGTGTCGCATATCTCGGTGGACACCTGAACCTCGCCGTAAGGGAAGGGAGGAAGATGGGGGTGAACGAAGACACCGTATTCACTAGACGCGCCTTTGTTGATTCCAAACCATCGAGCTGGCATGGCGGAGTGGTTACCGTGCTCGTGTCGGACTCCCGAGACTGATGTTCGATTCCCGAACTCGACCAAATTCCTTCTCGGTTTTATTTATTTATCTGGTCTGTCTAGAAAGCTTAATAAGGCTAATTGGTTAATTAAGCAATGAACTAAACTCAGTCCCACTTAGTTGGAGCATCAATATACGATCCTTTTAATTGGTTGCATGATTACTAGGCAACGTACAATTAACCCCGTTTTAAATTCGGGCACTGTGACGTCACGACCATTTCGACCAACTGAAAAGCGTGACATTTCTGTCGACAACTCCTGCTTACAACGATGAGGCATTAAAGGCTTCCGCCTTAATATAAAGTTTAGAATGGCCAATTCCGCATATATAGGCAATAACTCATTAGCGCTTTGTGTCACACCCTTAAAGCGGAGCACAAGAAGTGATATGAGGGCTCCCAGGTACATAAATGTAAAGTTTAGAATGGCCAATTCCGCATATATAGGCAATAACTCATTAACGCTATTCTGTCACACCCTTAAAGCGGAGTCCCCCCCCCCCCCAACACACACACACCAATTTTTTTTCTTCGATACGAGGAGGTAGCAGCCACAAAAATCCGCATTAGTCGGTGACTTGGCGATGTGGTTGCACCCTCATGTGATGATTGCATCTACGCGTACGTCGACACGAAGGGCGACACACACTTCATGGCCACATAATGACGCGAGCACAGTACGCGTCGTCATTGATTCCCAGGCCACCTGTCGGGCGTATGCATCCGGACTGCTCACACCCTATGCAAAGTATTCAGAGCCTCCCCGATCCGAGCGCACTCCCCATGGGGTACTCGTCCTCTGGGCTTCGGGCAATACGTACTACCAACAGACCCACTCAAATTGTCGCACATACTCGAATATGACGAAGTTCAATGAAAACTTCCACCACGCACCCATCTGTATCTGGGGCGGACGCCACGCCGCAGCGCCAGCTCCAGACGAACCGAACCTCTGCAAGCGCACCTACTTCTCTGCACAGTAACGCCCGCGCACTGCACGTCATGCGGCACAGCGCCCAACCAGAAGGAAAAAAAATGTGTTTTGCAATTTCTCGGCGAAGTATCGCCACACGCGTGTGCACTTCTTAATTTTCTCTTTCCCGCTTCCAAGTGAGAAAATATTAGTCTCAAACCTTGCATATATCGCATCTGTTTTTGTAGTAAACCTGTCTTTCTCACGGTAAGGGGCTTCACTGTTGAAGGTACGCATAGGATTGGACTGGAAAACATATATTCACCGGCAGAAAGTGGTTCAAGGTGAGTTGTTGGTCGCGCTAGATGGCCGTCAGCCCGTGGCTTGCGGCGACCTCGTTGGCTCGCTCCACTGCCCGGAGTTGGGTGTCCGGGTAGGCCGCTGAGCAGCACGGCCTCTCACTGCTCGGAAGTTAGCTGAATTAGGTCCGGCGGGGGTGGATACTCCAGACAGTTCCACAGGATGTGGTCTAGTGTGGCTCTGTCGTCGCACTTGTTAGATTGTTGCGCACTTGGTATATAAACGAAAGTATCGCCGGATTGGGGTGGGAACGGGTATGCAAGCGACGCCAGGTGGTCTCATCGGTCTTTGTGACCGATTTATGCGATGGAGGGAAGATACGTCTTTCGACGCGAAAGTGGTGTGTTATGTTGTGAAACGAGTTCAGGTCATCCCTCGAGAAACTCGGGTCAAAGGAGCCAGGCCACAACGTACCACGCCACCTGGAGCTGTGAAAAAAGCCCTTTATTACCAAAGATAAATAGCCCTAGTCTGGTGCAGTGGGAGGCCCTCCTGACGGACTGCGACCCGAGCACACAGCTTGTGCTGGTGACGAGGGCCAAGGCAGCGGCGAAGGCCAAGGGATCCTGGAATAGGGGAGACCGACCACTGAAGCTCCACATCTATCTATCCCCCACCCCCTACTCCCTAACTCTTCCTTTTGCAACAATAAATGTTTTTACTCCTACTACTACTGCCCGGCCGACGAAACCACAGAAAAAATAGAAGCTGGCCTGTGTTTTTAAGGTACCAGGTTCTAATCTTCGAGACCACTCTGACAAAGCGGAGCTGTTAAACGCTGTGAAAGTGCAAAAAAATGAAAAAAAGATAGATGTCGCCTCCGTCGGCCATTTTTGCAAGTAACATGCATGCGTCGACGCTGATTTTTGGGCGCGGATCTCATAGAGGCTACACAACACCACCCTTCGCTTCAAAACGGTGGCAACCCCCTCCGTTTCGGTAAAGACTCGACAAGTTTGAATCGACCGGCGGGAAGATTTCTAAATCCAATTTTCTTGCCGAAAAATACGTCTTTTGTTGCCCAACAAACATCAACATAGGCAGAAAGAGTCAGAGAATCAGTATTTACTGAGAACATAAATGGATGGAGTTGGCTTCAGTGTCTCTTTATAGCTACCCTAGGACATCATACTTACAGCAGTAGTTTTAGTTCCTTCGCGTCAGGCGGGGACACATTCGGCAAAGGCTGAGTTGGTAGGAGATTAAACGGGAGGTAACGATGTCTTAGCTGAAATCAAGAAGAAAAACGGACATAGGCAGGGCATGTAATGCGGGTTGGCTTCCAAGAGAAAACAAACCTAACAGGGGGCGATAGAGAGTCAGTTGGGCGGGTGAGATCAAGAATCTGTCAAGATAAAGATAAGGGGGCCGCAGCTGACGCAGTAGAGGACCTGTAGGTCAGTAGGACAGGCATATTCCCTGCAATTGATGTAGTTAGGGTGATAATCATGATGATGACAACCGAACAAGAATTATGAGAGGCTGTACACGTCGCAGTGTGATACAAATCCGCAGAAGTAGAAGAAGAAAAGATGCACAAGGGTGGGGAAGGAAGCGCCACAGAGCGTCCTGCGATCCTCCAACGTCACTGACTGACATTGTGCTCGGGACCGAAGTAGACAACGCGATTTTCGGCCGACGGAGAAAATACGCATGTATGCGCCCTCCTCGTCTTCAACGTAAGCCTGAACACTACAGGCTGCGTTGTATGCTTGCCTTGTCACGCACTGTGCTCCACGAAGGTTTCTAAAAATGCAGCCTTGCTCTGATAACGCTCACGCTAGTGTCTTCACTTTAGTACAAGCATGTACAAGGAACTGAAGCTCCATGTGACCGGACAAGGCGCTGCTTGTACCGACTAGAATATTTAATGACTCTGCAGCCTGGGTCTCATCGTGCTATCGCTTTTAAAACTGACTCCTTCCATAATAAGGAAGTAGTTATCCATTAGCGTCAACCCAAGCGCAGGCTTGCGGGTACGAAGGAAAGCTCTACAGCTTTCACAGAAGCTGCGTAGTTGAGGCCCGGAATCCGAATTCGGGACCACTGCCTCTTCTGTGCAGTTGCTCCACCAAATGCGCTAACCAGGACGGCAAGCAGATGGTAGGGCGAGAGCGAATTGATCAGCTCGAAGTGGGAATGGCTTTGGTCCAATGTTTAGAAGAATTCCGCAAGGCAGAGTAGATATGTAATAAGTAATTACTAATTAGCATCCACCCAAGCTCACCCATAGGGCTACATAGAAACGCTACACAGCTTTCGCAGCAGCATCCTAGTCAAGGACGAATTCACTCTTGTCGGAGTTGGAACCCAGGACCACCGTCAGCCCGGAGCAGTCGCTCTGCCAACTGCGCCAACAGGACCACAATTAAAACTAAGCTAATGCTAATCAGTAATTCCGTAGTACAAATCTACACCTTGGGCTATTTCCGTAGACGCATCAGACGGCTTCCATGACGCAGTTGGCAGTCATGTGACGTTTCTATAAATTGTTCACCTTGGAGCATTCAGAGAGACCAGGACTGACATTTTGAAAAGTCACAATGAGCCTCTTTCTACGTCTAGTCATATCAGAAGACTGCAATTAGCCTATCACAGCCTGCATCAGTCTTCGTATCTGGGAACGCGCTAGGTGACAGCTGGACTTAACTACTGCGCACGTTGTCGCAGGTGGTTACTGAGACAAATACTGAATGTTAACGTAGAGTACTGCTCCATAGGCGCCGACTGCGGTGTCTGGAGGGCTCGAGACCCTCCCCCTATCCCCCCGAGGCTGAGCGAAGGAACCCAGGGGGCAGCATATCTTCTGCTACGAAGTGGCACATTCACTCGGGCGACGGGGAGTCGCCGAGAGCGATGTCGCTTTTTCCAGCCGCACGAGGTGCGAACCTGCTCCCGGCCACCTCTGCGCTGCTGTAATAAATGATACTTTCGTTAAGCCGTTTCCTTCTGCATACAATGTGATCCAACGTCCCGATCTCCAACTGTGCGATCGTTTCGCGATGGATTCTATCATGTTCGACTTGCAAGGCATCATACAGATTATCGATTTGAAACTAATATCTAGCGGATTTGATGGTATAAATTGATGGTAAATTGATGGTAAAAAAAAAGATTCAAAGCCCGCCGCGGTGGCTTAGTGGTAAGGCGCTCGTCTACCGAGCCGGAGTACCCGGGTTCGAACCCGACCGTGGCGGCCGCGTTTCGATGGAGGCGAAACGCGCCCGTGTGCTGTGCGATGTCAGTGCACGTTTAAGATCCGCAGGTGGTCGAAATTCTTCGGAGACCTCCATTACGGCACACCTCTTTCTCTCTCTCTTCTTTCGCTCCCACCTTCCTCCCTTCCCTTACAGCGCGGTTCAGATGTCCGCCGAGATATGTGAGACAGATACTGCGCCATTTCCTTTCCTCAAAAACCAATTTACCAATTTATCAAAACTCGGCGCCTATGCCTTACTCGTTACTATTGTGTGCGTTGTAACGTGTTATTAAGGCGGAAGCCTTTGATGCCTCGTTGTAAGCAGGAGTTGTCGAGAGAAATGTCACGCTTTTCAATTGGTCGAAACGGTCGTGACGTCACATTGCCCGAATTTAAAACGCGGCCAATTGTACTTTGCCTAGTAATCATGCAACCAATTAAAAGGATCGTATAGTGATGCTCCAACTAAGTGGGACTGAGTTTAGTTAACTGCTTAATTACCTTCTTGTAGGGCCAGATAAATGAATAAAACTGAGTAGGAAATTCGCCGAGTTCGGGAATCGAACCCCGGTCTCCAGTGTGCGAAACGAGCATGCTAACCACTACGCCATGCCAGCTCGATGGTTTGGGATGAACAAAGGCGCGTCTATAATGAATACGGTGTCTTCGTTCACTGCCATCTTCCTCCCTTTCTGTTACGGCGAGGTTTAGGTGTCCACCCAGCTACGCGAGACAAATACATTTCCTTTCCTCGAAAACCAATTTACCGACGAGCAAAGCGTACGACCGAACGGGCGATGGCGTTCTTTGGACTCCCTGGCAGCGTTGCAAGACGCTGTCGCGTTTCACTCCTAGAGGCGAAGCCCAACATCTTAACAACGCATCAGTGACACAAACAGCAACACCGCGCTTAAGGCTTTCGCCTCACCGCACTTTAGGTGAACAAAGTGCCCCCCCCCCCCCCCCCCCCTGAATTTTTGCAGCGTACTTGTGAACACCTGTTGACTGAGACAAAACATTCAATACGGAACTCACGTCTCTTAGATTAATGCGACTGTGCGCTTTGCGGCGGCATATTTCAACCCGCGTCTTTCGGGTAAGCAGTCGAGTGCCATGACCACTGAGCCACCGCGGCGGCGACTCTTTGTAGAGTTTTGGCACAGCCGTGCACAGCGCGATCTGTTTCGCTACCATGGGCGTCCGGAGGGGGGGGCAAGGGGGGGCGGCTGCACCCCCCTGGAAAATCACTCACTCGAACCGTGAGTGATGGCCGCACGCCAGGGGCGGTGGTGCGCTCAGTCAAAAGGGTAAAAGCAGCCCCGCATGGTCACATCTGCGAAATGCCGCGTCCGGGCGTGCGTCGTTCCGCCGTTTTCAAACCACGCCATCGTTAGCTCTACTGAAGGGCGACCTGTTCCAGACATACAGTGGCACCGGCGAGCATGTGTTTCGAGCCGCCTTGAGATGGGTGTCTGTTTCTTTGATCTCTAGAGAGATAGCGACACGGAGGCAGACAGTGCACGGGGCATCTTGTTTTCGCCTATCGTTACGCCGGTCACCGATGAATTCTTAAGGAGGGAAGGTAAAATCAGCCGTGTCCACCCCCGCTTTGTCGGGCTGCTCAGGGGCAAGCGGGCGATGAGTTGGCGCCGCCGCCGCTCGCTGTCTCCTCCGATCCACGGGTAGCGCAGTTCGGTAGAAGCGCCGCTTTCAGAATCTCCGGCAAAGGGGATTAGCTGCTTTTGTTCACGGCGACGCAGTCTCCCGAGGCGCCCCCACACCAGCGTTCTTTGCGTCTTCTGCGAAAACCAGCGCCTTTGGTCAACGCAGCCCGATGGCGCCTGCCTGGCTCGCCTGTCACCTCTGGCTGGGCCTCAAATCACAACAGCGCCCATGTACTGTGCGTGTCAGTGCATGGTAAAGAGACCCAGGTGGTCGACATTACCCGGAACTCTGTACTACTCCATCCCTCATAGCCTGAGTCGTTTTGGGGCTCTGAACCCCATAAAAACACAAAAACAAATTTTCCGACTGGAGTGGCGAGTGTCCCTTCCCCTCGGAAGTTGCGCGGCGTTCCTTTCACCCCCAAAGTGCGCATTCGGGGATACTGCGGCAAGTAAGCCCTTGCACGTGTGCGCGCCTCTGTGTTTGTGCTTGGGTGTTTTTAGTGGCCGGTTGTCAGCGAAGCTGAGAACAACCAAGACAGCGGACGAGAAAACGACGAGCGGAGAGCAGTGTGTGTGCGGTTGCTCGACTGTGCGGATGCGCAAGCAAGATGGAGCGAGGTGTATGAAGCTGCGAGCGTGCATTTATCTTGTAAATAAGTTTTCGTTGTATATATATAGTCATCTTTTGTTTTCAACGTACGCGTTCAACAGTTTTTCCAATCAATGTGTATGATGAGTGTGCACCGAGAGCGTGTAATGAAGCACAGAAGTGAATTTATCACACGTGTAATTACGCAATTCGCCCAGAAAAATCCGAGGCGCCTACAGTTGCTGTTCAAGGAAGACTGACTGAGTGACTGTAGTTGCGTGTTTGTGAACATATTGTGCTGTGTGCTGGTCATCAATCCGGGTGAGTCGAGAACCCGTATGCAGCAAGACTGAGCACTCTTCTCCACGAAGTGATATAGCATCTTTTTGCATTTTTATTAATTTTAGTTGTTTCTTCGTTGATAAACTCCAATGTACCTCTCCTAGCCGCGCTTTAATTTGCTGTTTGTAATTTTTCTTTCATGTGTGCATTTTGTTTAATTTTTATTTATATATAAATAAATAAATTTACTCCGCAAATAGCGCCTTTCTGCTACGAACATACCCCCCCCCGGGGCACCAACGGGGCCCCCCCCCCCCCCTGCAAAAAATTCTGCGGACGCCCTTGTTCGCTACCATGATGCGCGCCCGCAGGGATCCAACTGCGCATGCGCAAATCGCTTAGAGTGGCGCACACTTTCCACTGTGCAAGCGCAGCTGATACCAGCGTAGCAAATCACGGAATAGCGAAACGCCATTTTTCTTTCCCTGACTCCTTGTGTCCACCATGAGTGAGAGTTAATTCGCATTTCCCTTCCTCGTAACCGCCACTCCTTCCACCTTACTACGTTAACGCAGGGTGGATATCTCACCAAGACAGCTGCCATCAATGGGGACCGCCTATTTGCGGCGCCGTTCATTCTTCGCGGTTATCGCGCTAGGCACGTTGTTCCTGTGGTTCTACTACCTTTGGACAGGGTGGACCAAAGGCCGACTATTCACCGAAGATGGCTCGGCTATCGCCGACTGGCATACAGTCAGGCCGATTGGCCATCGCATTCGGACCACCGGCTGCACAATCCCCCAGTTCGACCCGTTCGACCCGACAGCCATACCACACTTCCGACGAATCAATGGTCCCAAGTGCCAAGGCAAGCCGAACTTCATTACCGTCAGGTGAGCATTTATGTAAAGCCCCGTTACACTCTTCATGCACATTGTCTATCAGAAGTGCAACTAAAGATCTCTGAATGCGTACAAAAGATGCGCCGCCGGCTTACTAGCACAGCGCAACCACGTTTCACGAAATAGCGCTGGAACATCGTCGAATGGTGGTCGATTTTGTTCGGCGAAAGCCTTTGTCGACAGACAACCTTCTGCTGACAACCTTCTGGTTTGGTTTATGGTTGGTTTATGGGGTTTAACGTCCCAAAGCGACTAAGGCTATGAGAGACGCCGTAGTGGAGGGCTCCGGAAATTTCGACCACCTAGGGTTCTTTAACGTGCACTGACATCGAGGCCCGTGTACTGTGCGATGTCAGTGCACGTTAAAGAACCCCAGGTGGTCGAAATTTCCGGAGCCCTCCACTACGGCGTCTCTCATAGCCTTAGTGGCTTTGGGACGTTAAAGCCCCGTAAACCAACCATAAACCAAACCAGAAGGTTGTCAGCAGATGTGTCACGCTTTTGATGGGTGTCCACCGAGATATGCGCGACAGTTACTGCATAATTTCCTTTCCTCAAATTTCATCATTACGGCCCCTTTTTCTCTTTCCTCTTTCATTCCGACTTCCTCCCTTCCTGTACGGTGCTTTTCAGGTGTTTACCGAGATGACAGAGAACGCCATTTCCTTCTCTCAAAAAGCGTTGCGTTCAAAGGGCAAGGCATTGCGCCGAACGGGTGGTGGCGTTCCGTGCACTCCCTGGCAGCGCTACAACAGCTGTCGCGTTCCATTCCTAAAGGCGAAGCTTGAGCGTCATTAATTAGCAGTTAATTAGTATCTAGTCATCAATCAGTAATTAGCCATTAATTAGCAATGCGTCATTACTTAGCAATTATCCATTACTTATGCGTGACGTCACCAGTGCTACAGAGGCAGTCACAGTGGTGCGGAAAACGCTTTCGCCTCTACGCACTTTAGACAGTCAAAGTGCCCCCTGAATTTTTGTTCGTCGCTTTCCGAGCCAGTGGCCATACCGAGGGCTTCGCAGACAGGGATCGTCTTGTAGGTTACAGAGAAATCACACAACATTATAGGCTCAATCGAACAAAGTACCCCGCTGCTGATAAATCATTGACAAAGAGTCAGGCCACCTCTTGGCGCCGTCTCCAAACTTATACGTTTCCGAACCCGGTTATGTGTAGTCGTTATTATCCGGGACAATATTCAAACGAGTGTAAGCAATGTAAGGCCAAAGCGGATCTCAACCATATTCTCTGGAAATGCCCTTTTGCCCCCCTGGAGGGACAAAAAATAGTCACTTGAACAATGGGAGGCTCTCCTACTCAGCTCCGATCCGGAGACTCAAACAAAAGTCGTCCAGCTGGCCGAAGACGCCGCCAGGAGCCAAGACCTTCTGGCCGTCGTTTAGGCGGGGGGCCTATATGCCCTTCAGACTGTTGGCAATAAACGTTTTACAATCCAAAAATCGGCGCTCGATAAAATTCGTGACTATTTCCGTGATCACGCCGGGACCACTTGTATTTCGGGGACGGTCTTGCATGAAGAGCGAGGACACCTGTTCGTCTAAGATATCGCCTGTTACTCAATTCGGTTAAGTTTCCTGCGCACCTCCGTCTCTTTTTTGCATTTTCAGAGGAAACACAAAGACCGCCTCACTAGTTAGTAAGGAGCTAAGTGTCTATATATCCTGGCAAGAGTGAGCGGACGCGAACGCGCGTTGGTTTGTGAGACTAAAGTTTTTTCAGGGGCTTTATGAGAGACGGCTAGAATGCGCCCTCTGAGGTCAAGTGAACCGGATGCGCTTTACAGTGCTCGTGGTGTTTGTCCCAAGAGTTCTGATCAAATGTCAGGGGAGAGCGCACCATTGTCAACGCTGTCAACTCCTCTGAAACGCCTTGGAATTAACGGAATTCAGCAGGTTGCTGCGAGCGCTAGAACATAGAGCTCTTAGCGATCCTCGGTGGATCGCTTGAATGTGTTAGCATATCCAAGGTTGTCATACTAAGGTTCATTATATTCGATGTCAACACAAGAAAGTTCGTTATATTTGAAACTGCATATTCCATTTTGTTATATCCAAGGTAACAGATGAAATTTCGTTAAATCCTAGTGGCATACTTACGTTCGTCATTTCCGAGGCTAACATACCAAAAATTCTGTATATACTCGAGGTGGCATATACAAAGGATGTTATTCCACGCGTCCCGCCTGACGGCTCTCGCCATTCCAACTTGCAGAGACCGTTCTAATGATAACGCATTAAAAGCGAAAACTGACCTGCATCGAACTGAAGATGTCGCACTTTTTCAGGAATGGCTTTCCAGCCTTACTTCCCGAGAGACTCAAGCAGCATGGTGTCCTTCCCGAGGATCTCGTGTGCTTTTACAAGGAGATCTACCGAAATGAATCCTTGGATATTCCCGATGAAAAATACATGTATGGCCCAAGAGAGCCATTGATCTTCGGCAAGTTGCTGACCAAGGAGTTCCTCTTCGTCGAATGCGCCACTAGGCAGTCTCCGGGGCGCCTCTTTCACGACCAGTTTGTCCTCAATCCAATTGTCAAGGAAAGCGTTGAGGAGCGCCTTCACGGTGTCCCCGACGGCACTCCTCACAATCTGAGTATCCTCATTCTCCTTCTAGACTCGGTCTCATACCTGAATTTTCAAAGGCACCTTCCGAAGACAGCTCACTTCGTACGTGAGAAGCTCGGTGCGTTCGAGCTGCGCGGGTACAACAAAGTGGGCCTGAATTCCTACCCAAACGAGATTCCTCTTGTCTTAGGCATGAAGGCCTTCGAGGCAGATCGGGCGGCACCAGACGGAATTTATGACAACCTGACTGCCCAAATCATCTGGAATATGTACGGCGAACGAGGCTACCGGAGCATGTTCCTCGAGGAGTGCCCGTTCTATGGCCTTTTCAATTACTTCGCCCATGGCTTTCGACGAGCGCCCGCTGACTATTACCTTCGGCCCGTCATTATGGCCATGGACGATTCGCCAAAAAAGTTGGGCTGGAAATTTTACCGCTGTTTGGGTCCCACGATGGGTTACGAGGAACTGCTCGACTATTTTGCCCGCTTCGCGGAAGTGATGGCCGAGACTCCTTTCTTCGCCTACGTGTCTATCATCGAGATTACACACGACGAGCTTAACAATGCGGGCTACGCGGACGAGCCCTTTCGGCGACTTCTGGAAACGCTTCAAGCTTCCGGCATGCTCAACCACACGGTTCTTGTCTTCCTCAGCGATCACGGCATGCGGTTCGGGGACCACCGTGCCACGTATATAGGCACGTTTGAGGACCGAGAGCCGTTCGCCTTCCTGGCCTTCCCGCCTTGGTTCTTGAAGGAGAACCCAGAAGCGGCACACAGCTTACGCATCAATCAGCGCCGCCTCACAACGCCTTTTGACGTGCACGCTACGCTTGTCGAGCTGCTCGACTACCCTAACCTCGAGCAACCAAACACTACGTACGGCCTTAGCTTGCTGCATGAAGTACCGGACACAAGGACCTGCGCTGACGCGTCCATCAGCCGCCACTTCTGCACGTGCAACGCCCATGTAAACACCCATGTATTGAGCGCACTGGCCTGGTCACTCGGCAGTCACTTTGTGTCAGTAATCAACAGCTGGGTGGCGCTGGCAGCACGAAAGTGTGCCACGTACCGTCTTGTACGAATCATGCACGTAATACCATTGCAGGCGTCGCCGACAGAGCGCGCATCCAATATCAGTCACTACTTACTTGCGGTCGAGTTATCGCCGGGCCAGGCGCAGTTCGAAGCCACATTGCGTGTTAGCAGCGACACTGTTACTGTGCTCAGCGGGATCGGCCGCTTGGACGCTTACTCGCGAATGTCCTACTGCGCGGAAAAGCAGTGGCTTCAAAACTTCTGCTACTGCGTTCGGACGACCGGCGAGAGCTTTTGACTGAAGGCACCCCCACAACGCCCAGCTCAGTGCACGTAAATGAAGGGGAGCAATGACGAACATACGAATAACTGGCACATTGCAGAAGCCAATGACTGAATTAAGAACTTCGGCAAATTTCTCTGCGCGCGGTTTTGCTTTCTTAACGAACTCTGTGAACTGTATTGATATTCAAAAAAGGTCTATCATTCGTTCATCGGTAAACACTGCTCTTAACCTTCTTTTGCCATTGTGCAACGCTGAGAAATCGCTTCACACTAGACACATGTATTGTTGACTGCGAGGCCAGTGTGGCATACATACTGGCATGGAGGCCTGTAATTGTAGCGTTGTACTACATGCCAGTGCAACGCTCATTTTAGGTAGGAATTCTATTCAGCGGCATCTTGAAAGTGAGCGTCGCACTGCACCTCATAGTACTCCTTTGTGTTTCAATTTATTTTTGTATAATGCTCAACAGCCTTGCAAGAGAACAGCCATTCAGAACTGGTAGCAAGACGCTGGAAGTGGTACGGGAATGCGTATACTTAAGGAAGAAGTGGCCGCTGATCCGGATCATGAGAGGGAAGTAACGAATAAGAATGGGGCTGAGCGCATATGGCAGGTTTTCAATGGCAGTTTACCAATATCCGTCAAGGGAAAAGTGTGCAATAGCTGTATATTACCGGTGCTCGCCTATGGGGCAAAACCGTGGAGGCTAACGAAAAGGGTTCAGCTTAAGGACAACGCAACGAGCTATGGAAAGAAAAATGATAGGTGTAACGTTAAGAGACCGCCAGTGGGCAGAGTGGGTGAGGGAATAAATATGGGTTAATAACATCCTAGTTGAAATCAAGAGGAAGAAAGGGGCTTGGGCAGGCCATGTAATGCGAAGGCGAGATAACCACTGGTCCTTGAGGGTAACGGAGTGGATTCCAAGAGAAGGGAAGCGCAACAGGGGGCGGCAGAAAGTTAAGTGTGCGGATGAGATCAAAAAGTTTGCGGGAATACGGTGGCCACTGCTGGCAAAGGACAGGGTTAATTGGAGAGACATGGGAGAGGCCTTTGCCCTGCAGTGGGCGTAGCCAGGCTGATGATAATGATGAACTGGATTGTGCAGGTCTGTACTCAGCAATCCATCCAACCCTGAATCCGAAGTGTCAGCAGTGCTGCGGGAACGCTCCTGCACATGCCGTACATAGCTGTGGACCCCCAGGAGTTGCCCTCTTATTAGTGCAAAAGCATTAATTCCCAAGGTTTAAGCGGCTCACCGCGTTTGTGTGAAGCTTGACCTTGAAGGTGACCTTGGCGAAACCTAGCATAGCAACAGCTCATGCAGAAATTAAATATAGCCGCAACTGGGTTTTGAACCAGATGCGGCGTGAACAGACCAGCTTTGCTGGCCACTGCACGAGGGCACTATTCTGTCACCACCAAAACTCAGCCCCGCGGAGATACATCGGTTGCAGAATGTATATACTGTAAAATAGGGCAATTTTACTATTTTCTGTCACCCCACTTTTTTTGTGCAGCGAATGTTGTTAGTGCCGCAACTCGCCAGACTGATAGCCTTGCAGGCAAGTGAACCACCCACTACGCCTACTTGGAGGTGACCAATCGGGCCACATTACATTGTATGCCAGCGAGCACCAAGCGAGTGTTTCCTGTCGTCTGCGTGTGCAGTCTGTCATAAATTTCCAACGACTGCTCTTCAAACACCGAACACAGCGAAAATCAGGTTATTTAGTTTCTTGTATGGGCAGAGAAGCCCAGAAAGTACTCAAAATTTACAGATCACCCATAGGTGTGTGCTGCAAATCACAGAAGCGGCCATGCTGCTTCATACATGGCTTTGAAAGATGCTTTCATGGGATGCTGACACCCCAGACATACACAAATAGATCGCATCCCATGGCCCACGACCACCATCGTCAATCCCACATGACCACAGATTACTGAAATGCCCGTACTCTTCCGTTAATTGCAAGCCTGATCTATTTCATCTAATAGATGAAATAGATGGCACTGCTCCTTCTTTGATCAAGGCAGGGACGCCTTGGTAGCCAAACATACCCCACCCACAGACGCCAGTGGTTATAGTCTACTGCTTTCTTTCGGCCTCCGCAGCATTGAGGAGGACCTTGCTGCCTATGGTAGACGAAGTGTCCTTATACGTCCCTTCTCACCCACTTCGAGGATGATTCATAACCTCTTTTCAACTTGTAGCCTGATGACCTGGAATTGAACTATACATCTAATGGTTTTTTTTTTTTTTTCCCCATCCTGCAACCATGGCTACAGGCCTTCCTCTGACTGAATATGTTTATTCATCCATGCACAAGATGCTTTTGACATTGTTCACGCGACGTCCCTTCGCTGCACCCTTTCTGCTCGGCGTTTCGCTGCAACATAGTTTTAGCATAGCGGATAAAGTCTACACTCTGCCGCCAATGCGCACGTCACCTGTCACCCATCTGTTACCAAGAGTACAGCCACAGTTCGACTGTAATCAATGTCACGGCCCGTACGTGCCAGCTGCTGCTGATGCGCGTTGACGGCCGCGATAATCGAAGAGTTTATACGCTATGCTAAGTCCTCCCTCACTGGCGCTCTGCCAAAGGTTAAGTTACTGTATAAGTACCGAGAGTTGTACGCGTTTGTTTTCCGTGCACTGCTAGCACCTCTAGTGGCTAAACGCAATCACAAGGTTGAAAGCATCCATGCGTTGCTGAGAAGCCAACTCTTCTGCATCGTTTAGCACTAGACTATAGACTGTTGCTGACGGCAACGTTACTATAACAAACTGGCTGACAGTCTATTTGTACATCTATTGTTCTCGTGCTTTGTGGCATTTTATTTTACCAGAGTGCACATGTTCACTGAAAACGGTGTTTTCTTGCCAATAACATGCAATTTTATCACAAGCTTTCGCCGATTGTTAAAAAGAAAACATTTACGATTCCTGGCATAAACAACAGATGGAACTCATTGAGATAAGCCAACGCATTACTAGCAAGCTGTCTCGTTCAATGCAACAGCTAGTAACCTGCCCAGAATAAAGAAAGTCCGGCAGCCAGAATCAAGTGGATTAAGCCTGCACTCGCTTAACCGCTGTATAAGGTCTGCCTCCTGCATGAAAGAGTTGCGCCTTTCACAAATCTTTTGGATGTTTGGGAGAGTAACATGGCGAACCACACGTAACTCTATGTACTATAGAGTAAAACTAGGTTGAGACTTCCCACATACCTCAGGAAGTAGTGCTTTTTGCACTAAAAAAAAGGCATCTGCGAAGCACAAGCAATCGGAAAAAGGTGCCGAGGACTGCCCGAGGTATGAAGGACAAAGCAAGCCTGCTTTCAGCGGAGTCTAAGTCCTCAAAATATCACTTGTAAGAAACAAACAAACAAAAAAAAAACACCTGATGCAAAACACTCCCTCGCTTCCCAGTGTGCACTGCTGATCACGAGAAGTCAGCCTTCCACTGGACTTTTACGAATGCGGGCAGCTCGTAAGACCTTATGCTCCGAAAAACTGCGCCTTTGCCTTTCTGGCCTTGTTACTGTCACTGCCGGTGCAGGTGCACTTTCTGGTTAAAATACTGACCAAATCTGCGGGCTACACACGGCAGGTGGCACTACTTCTATGCTGAAGGCCACCAGACCAATCAGTGCCGTTTACGATGGCACAGCTTCTGCCTCTTACAAAATGAGACCTTGACATAAGGAAATTCAAGCACAGGTAAGGTATTTGCTTTGGGAATACCAGGGCTTTCATGCAGCCATTTCGCGGCCCAAGGCAAGAACCATCCGTGTATGGTTCTAGCAGTAATAAGCCACGAAGTATCCCTCCCCAGGCCATTCATTACACAGTGTGAACACTTTTGTCGGCCCCCTGACCACCCACTGCCAACAAAAGAAGAAACATTCTGACACAATGCATATTAGTGAATGTAGCACATATTTTGAGCATCTTTTTACATCCAACTTTTAGGAGCTTAACAGTCAGGCACCACAGTATGATCATGATTGGTGGGCCTGCAATTTACACAGCCGACAAACATACCCAACGTCATCAGAGCTGCCATCAGCTGTGCTGGTGCTCCTGCGCTGTCTATGCACACACACCTTTTCCTCATGCCCCTTCCAATCGTGTTCATCAGAAGAAAAGCCAAGTACATCACAGTGAAGCATTCCTTACAGCCATAAATGATGCAACATCCACGTTTCAGTAAGCAGCTCTATGTCACTGTCTCTACCACAGAGGACTCTATGAAGAAACTATGTTTCAAAGGTGACAGCAGTGTAACTCTCTAGCAAATAAACCATGACAAAGGTGGGCACAATCGTACCTTGTCAACCTAACTCACCTAACAGCAGTACAAGCCACATGCTGATAAACAATTCTCTGGCAAGTGAGGCAACACGCAAGACTGAATAACACAAAGAGCACCATCAAAATATTACAAACAAGATTACAAAATGTGTCTCTATAGAAAAAAGTAGGCAAAGTTGTTTACATAGGCAAGAAGTTGAGCACAAAAAAAGTTTTCTGTCAACAACTAGAAACACATACGTTTTCCATGTGACACATTGTAGTCTATCAATATTTACAATAAAGTGCTTTCTTATCTCACATTTGGTACAACATAGTAGAGCTCTAGTACTTATGTACAGCAATCCAGTTCACCACTGTATTACAACACGTGACCTCCAAGATGCTGGAGCATCAAAAGGACCTATCTTCAAAGCACTCCTTTTGAAGAAGTTGTGCTCACAGTCACTTGTTTCAATAGATCCTGGCTCTTCTGCCTCTTATGGAAGTTTACTTCAGTAGGAGAGAAATTCTAGACAACAGGAACACTACCAGAGAAAAAGGAAGGATTTTCACGGAGTGCTTCTAGCATGAGTCTAACCAATGGACTGAGCACCAAGCGTGTAACGCACCAGCAAAGACAAGACACCCTATTTAGGGTGCTTATGTTCCGACACACATTAATGCTAGCAGTAAGCTCTTGAAAAATGACATACCACAAAACAGAGCCATAAAAATAGTTACACTAAAATAATCATTAAGCTTCAGTGATGCTGACAAACATGCTGATGGAATGCACATGTTCCCATCACATTATACTGATGAGATTCCACCAAACAAAATGCTTGTTAGTAGTTACTAATCCAATTAAACTGCCTGCAGCATGCACACAATATTCTTGTGACCACCAGTACAAGAGTGGTTGCACATTATACTATGGCCACACACTTTTCTTTTCATGGTTTGAATATAAAAAAATCAACATTACGGTTTCCAGCCAGGAGCTGTAGAACACGCCAGAACAACTGTAGCCACACAGCATCTCGTTAAAAAGCTTTGTAGTTTGTTACATCGTTACTCATAGCATTTTGTGACACTAAAATGATCAGCCATGTAACAACTGTAGCAAACATAATTAGTTGAATGCATCATACACTGATGCAGTCTTGTTACCATATACCTTACAGCTCTGCTTAGCAGCTTCACGTCACATGGGCAAAACTACAAAGCCATCGAAGTGCACATAATGAGTTGAATCATCGCACCCTTAGCCAATTCTTGATTCCCCATTATGGCAGACTTTAGGAGTAATTGTGCAAGCCTAATTAGAAGGTCGTTCCATATTGTGGTGCAGGTATGAGTGGCAACAGAAAGGTGTAAAGTTTAAAAACATCTACACTATCATCCTGCTCATATACAACACCACCACAGCAGCAAGGGAGAGAGCAGCGAAGAAAACGCACTTATAACCTAAATCACTACACCAGTGAAGACACTAAAACTCAGTGTGAACAAAGCTTGACAAAATACAGCCAACAAGGCTTGCATGAAGACCCTGTGCTCATGTCACATCTTGCATTTATCTTGGATGAATTCCAAGATTTTTTTTTTTCATGTAGTGAGCTGAAGCAAATAAGACTAGCAGAGTGGTTTCGACACTGACATGCAAAAGAGCCATTAAACAAAGTAACTAACAGCACTAAACAAGACAGACGGTAACTAGAAACGCACCACAAGACAAGAGCAGGTTTTTTTCAAGTTTTCCCGGTCTCTTCATGCTGCTGAGCACTGACATCTAAACAGTGATTAAACAAAAGAACTAATAGCATGAAGCAAAAGAGGTTGCAACAAGCAACGTACTACAAGAAAACATCTGGTATTTCCCAAGCTTTTTTTCACCTTTTCTTGCACTGACCCTTCTCTAGGCAGGTCGGTTCTAGTTGGAACAAATGGAATTTCCATCCAGCCTAACATTCTGGCCTTTCCTTGGATAGTAGAAGTGGGAAGAATGTTTTTATCAATTACAAGCCCGAGCATAAAAGGTAGGCTGCTTTTGGCCGCACTTCAAATCTGTGGTGGGCTTTCCTAAAGAACACAGCAAAACAGACTGACATGTTCAGGTCGATAACTGAAGGAAGTCGCGAGGCTACTATGTATCTATGAGCCGGCCGCGATCGAGCACTGAAGTACTCGTCATAAAAAGACCGAGGTGTCCTTCCCAAACGTCCCCATCACACCACAATTTATTACAACTGCTGATGTCAGCAGATGCCATCTCTTGGCAAGTACTAGTAGTTGAAATGGCATTGAATTCAAGTTCTTAAGTCTTAACGAGTCTGCTGTCCTATTTACACACACAAAACACCCGCATAAGTGTTTCACGAGTGTGATACACTGAGCGAAACTTGATATCGAGTTTACGACAAGCTTTTTCAAAAAGCCTTGCAAATTATCAAGTGAACAGTGGCCACTTTCAACTTCTGACCTCCAAATTTCACCTCCTCCATGCAATAATTAGAATTTAACAGCTGCACACTATTAACTAAGCGACCGGTTTACAGCAGGCAAGCAACACAAGTGCAAGAAGCAGTAGCGGCAAGCTCTCTGGCAGCAAAAGGTGGGCCTCCTAGTCATGAAACTTGATCCAGGAATTAAAGTCACGTCAGCGGTCATCCCGGCTACATTAGCAAACTAACAAAAACAAATCCAGAAGGAGGCAAGAGGAGACAAGCATGAACTCTTTAGGAATGGCTGTACTGTGCCCCAATCTGGGGCCCCCGTTTCACCAAGAGTCACCAAAAAGTTTTCCTTGGCATGGCTGACATGGGGTCTGCACTATAAGGGAAGCAAATGCTCCAGAGTTCCTCCCTACTGAGATGTAGAGTTTGTGTAAACCATGTAATGGTCAACTGCCACTTCCTTAGTGAAGCTCGGTCCCCTTCTTGAAACACTACTGCCAGTTAATGACAGGAACTTGCACGAGGCCAATCTGAGAAGCTACCAACTTACTACCGTCACCCCAAAGAGATCAAGACATCCTACTTGGAGGAGTGAGGCAGTTTGTTCTCATGCAAACGCAAAGTTGGCACTGTCAAACCCTCATTTCTACTAGGGTAGCAATGACACCAGAAAATGCAACGTTACAGTGAGCCCATGATGCAAGGTTGTCGTGCCTTTAGCAAGTCACAGACGGCCATAATGTGGTCCTGGAGCTTGGCAAATCACCGAGCTGACAAGGGTGCTCGGAATCAAATTAGCCTCATGCCAAGGGGGCCAAACAGCTTCGTAAAGCTCTGAACACGGAAGCTCAGCGTATACTTTGACGCAAAGGTGTGTTGATCCCAAAACCTGACACACAACGCACTGCAGCAGTAGAACATGTTATATGAAGATTAAGTGCAGCCAAGAGTCTGCATCAGTGCATTTCTCCACCACCAGAGGGCTCATATTTCACGGCTCAGCTTTCACAGGTCCAGGGATTTCAAGCTCATTCAGCCTCGACAGCAGTGGTTCCCATTTGAACAAAAAAATCAAAATTGCTGAGTTAGCGATGCACAGGCTGCCTCATCTGTTTTTTTTTTAAAGAGTAGGATCACCATGCTCCCTATCAGCTGCATACACTAAAGCTCATACAGGAGAGAGAACAACAGGCAAGGTGACAGCAGCATCTAACACTCGACTTGCATGAAAGGCTGCAATCTCATGGATGTCTCAGTGGTACGATAATTTCCCACGACCTCCACTCATTTCAACCACTGGCCTATGCTTCGGTACCCACTCATTTTTCATTCGCAGAAAAAAAAAAAAAAGCAGCTTGATGAAAAAATGCAACGTACAGTTCCATGGAAACTGAGAAGACTGCATTAAGGCCATGATTTGGGCGAGCTGGTAATGATCTGTGTCTGCAACCAACACAGAGACACACAGGACAAGCAGAAGGAAGAGAAGACAAGTGCCAAGTCCCAACTGCCTCTTTGCTGAGCACGTGTACCATCTGTCTTTTTGTCGTTGGCGTGTGTATCTCTGAATTCTATTAAACTGTGAAGTAATAAGAGTGGGATCTGGGTCTGGGGACATCATTACGGTGAAACAGCCATAACTCCATGCAGCACCAGATAGCTAATCAAGCGATACTGGACTAAGAGCCATGCTAGACACTCAGGCAGAAGAATGTAGACTCACGGAACAGCATGTGCTGCAACTCACATTAAGTGTCTGCATTTTGCTCTAGTCCTACAGTAACCAGCCCTCAGCCAAACTAAAATCCCATGGCTAGCAAAGCCCTCACTGTCTGAACACCAGAATACAGCTATGCTCCTTAGACGCAAAGGACAGAAGTTGCATTCGTCTATTCTCGCAGCTCTGCTGCTCCACAACAGGGAGGTTATCCACCTAAAGTCAAAACCTGAAGGCCTGAAATTACACACACACAAAAGGAGGCAAAACACCAACCCCCTCTCCCCCGACCACGAGTTAAGAAATACATACACTGCTGCATGGCGCTTACTACTGCTTCAATCTGCAGAGGAGACAAACTGAAAGACAAATCTGTTCAAAAACAGCAGCACATTAAAGTATCTGTACTCAATATACTTCTCTAGCAAGCAATATTCGCTGAAATCTGCATCTGTGCTTCTTTAAACTAGCAAGCATACAGGAGCAGGCTCATCTTGCCACAGCAGCCTATGGAACATGATGTATCCTGAGAGCGCAGCCAGGAATGGAGGGAGCACCAAAACAGCTATGCACACAACGGCAGGTGCACCTTTACATTCCTGGATGTTCACATTCTCTGCAAGGCATTCATCTTTACGCTACACTCATGCTGTGGAAACTTTTGTGGTCACCTGCTGCAGACTGAATTACTCCCCCACTTTTAAGCAGCACAAAGAAACAGGCGGAAGTGTGGAGAGCCAGAACGAAAGCAAAGAACCAGAAGCATGGAAAAGCCATGAAACGGGCTGCACAGACATGATAGTAAAGTGGCCGACAATTGACAAGATAAGAGGTGAAGAGCAGCCGGAGGAAGGAGCGCCTAGAAGGCTGACTCGGCCGAGCGGGAAAGGTGGGTTGGGTGTGATGGGCTGCGAGCGAGCCGTTTCTTGGGCAGCCTCTGCAGCTGCAGCTGGAGCTTGGCAAACGCTGGCCGGTCCTGTGGCTTGTACGACCAGCACACCATCAGGAAGTCCTAGGCCGCAAAGAGAGAACAAAGAATGCAGCACACAAGGCAGATGCAGCACGCTGCTGCAAAACCGACAGTACAGCAGAACCCCACTGTTACATTCCCTGGTGCTGCGCTTTCCCGGCTTCTACACTTTCATTAGCCAGTCCTGTCCAAGCTCTCATAGAAACCCGAGCAATACGAACTCAGCTCTTACGTTGCAAATATGACGGCTTCCTGCATGCTACGTCGTGAATGTCACTTCACGATATACAGTGGTTTAACATGCGCTAGCATTCTGAGCACTTTGACCGCCTACATTTCACGCGCACAGAACTGCGACGGCACTCAGACCAAAGCAGAACTCTAAACTGCGTTGGCACTTGGCCACCACCGTGTTTAGCAACTTCCGGCGAGTTGCACTTATGCTGATGCTGAGCACACTTACAGACGGCATGAATCGTGTTGCAGGTGTTCGTGCAGTTCCATTGCTGCCGCAGTGCAAATGCAAACTAATGAAGACGCCAAAATAAAACTACTGTATTTACTCGCGTAAATACTGCAAAGCCATGCACTTTTCACGTCAAGGCGTCTCACCACCAGCCTCTTACAGCATCAACAGTGCTTCGTTAGCCCCGGTTACCTCGTATAAATACCTCGGTGTACATCTCACATCAAACTCATCCTGGAACCGGCATATCACCTACATTACTGGAAACACTAACCGCATGCTCGGCTACATAAAAAGAAACTTTTCTAATGCACCCACTTCAGTCAAACTCCTTCTGTATAAAACACTGGTTCGTTCGAAGCTTGAATACGCCGCGTCGATATGGGATCCTCGTGCTAAGTCACTTATATCTGTTTTGGAAGCTGTTCAGAACCGTGCCGCTCGTTTTATCCTTCACGACTATGGCCATACATCAAGTGTCACACAAATGAAAAGCACATTGTCACTACCATTACTTTCACTGCGCCGAAAAATTTCACGACTCTGTCTTTTTTTTTAAGATTTACAATTTCAATCATGTTTTGAAAAACGCTTTGCTCATTCCACCCACGTATGTTTCATCGCGCATTGACCATCCACGCAAAGTGGGCGTTCCACCTTGTCACACTACTGCTCGCCAAAATTCTTTCATTCCCACTACATCATCCGAGTGGAATCACTTGCCAGCAGATGTGGCACTCACCGACGATCTCGAGCATTTTAAGAAAAAGTTGAGTGCCTGCTTTTCTTGCTCATGACATGTGTGCCCTTCGGTTAGTAGTGCGACATGAACTCTGTGTTCTTGATTTGTAGTTTTGTTTTTGTTGGTTTTTGTTCTCTTTCCTCGTTTTTTTTTTCTTCTTCTTCATCTAGGCTTCCATGAATTGTTGAAATTTGTAATAACTCAGTGCAGTGAACAATATGTAGTCCTGTAGCCCGTGATTGTATTCATTTTTCGTTACCTGTGCTTGTTCCACTCCCCTCAATAATGCCTGCAGGGCCATGAGGGTATTTGAAATAAATAAATAAATAAATAAATAAATATGTGTACTTTTCCTCCTAAAATTAAGGCTTCAAAATAAGGGTATGCAAACTACACGGAGATTTCACGAAGTAGAACCCCGTTCATACGTTTTTCACCGGACCGGGAAAAAAAAACGTAACAGCCGGGAAAACGCAACAGTGAGGAAAGCACCGAAAATTAATGAAAACAGTGCAGCTTTGTCTTGAAACAATTTATTTCCGCAAATTGGACTTTAAAAAATCGAGAACGGTGGATTGCAGTTTTTTTCGCTCGCTGGAAAGAACAACGCGTTTCTCAATAGCAAAGGCCACATTGCTGTCAGCGTCGCTTTGCGGTGCGGCCACACCGCACGCAGCAGTGCTGTGCAGTTCACGCGCTCACTGCAGTCCACGCTGAAGCGACGTTGTGCACAGCGTCAAGCACTGAAATGTTCGTAGGCTGCTCGTCGCGCTGCTCCGCGTAGGCCGCCCTGGCTGCCTGTAGACTGCGTTTAGTACGTCCAGCTTTTCCTCAAGGGGAAGCGCCTTCCGCGACTGAGAGAAGGATGAAAAGGAAATTGCACGGGCCTGCCTACTGGCTCCAGCCGAGCCACCACCGCTGTCACTTGCAGATAGAGGAGAGGTGAAAGATAAGAGGAAAGAAAAAAAAAAAAGAAAAGACGCGCGTCGCAACAACTGCATCCGCCGAAGCGGACGCTGGCTGAGAAAAACAGATAAGCGACCGCAGCCGCGCCTCCTCGTCACCACCTCCCAAGATAAAGATCGCGGCATTCGGCGTTCGCGAGGCAGATAGCCATCTAGTGGCGGCCTCTCCAACTCGAATGCGGCTTCTTGTAGCCAGTTCCGTAGCCAAGCCTGGCCAAGACTAGTCAAAAATCAAAATGGCGGTTGGCGCGCATTGCCCGGGCGGGTTCGGGGAGCCCAGTTGCGACGTATCATGCGGGATCGTTCCCTCGGCTACGACGTAACAGCGGGGTTCCCAATACATTGGATCCTATGGAAGCTATGCCGGGACCCGAAGAAAACGACGTAACAGCCGGGAAAACGCAGCAGTGAGGAACGTAACAGCGGGGTTCTACTGTACATCCTAAAAAAACTGCACAAAGGTCATATATACTGCCACGTATAAGTCGGCCCCGCAACTTGTACCCCTCACTGGCCAAGAGAAAGTTGACTCCAAATATAAATAAATCGACGCATACCATCCCCCATTCCCCCCTACTCTTCTCTCACGGCATGTCTTTGTCATCCGCGTTTCCCATTGCTTGCCGCTTAAGAACATAACTTCTAGGTTCCAATACATGAGTATTGTGTTGGATTAAAGCGGCCCCAGCAATAACTGCACAAAACGCGCACACATGAACTTCGATGGAGAGAAATCGCATGGGGCTCACGAAGTTTACGACACAAAGTGACATGTTGTTTTTAGTAGACGTAAAACAACAACAAAAAGACTCGCAGGCAACAATGTACTTTTCTTTTCTTTTTTAATGCGTGCTTCCCAGCTACTATTTTCTGGATGGTACTATTTTTTCTTTACCGCAGTCCAGTGAAAAACATAACAGCAGGGTTCTTCCGTATCAATAAATTCATGAATTCACAAAGTAAAATGAACTGCAGTTTGCCCATGGTACCCTTCGCGTTCATAGTGTTCTTGGGTCCTTCCCAAAACTGGCAAGACATCAGTTCTACTTCGACTGTTGTTAGGAAGCTCAACGTACAGACTTTGTCAAAAAAATTTACGACTCAATGAGTTTGCTTCTAGGCCATTGCTAGCATTTCCAAATCCCTCAAAGGTGAGAAAAACTCTCATTTTTACCCGTCCAAAACTTTGATTTCCAAGTATGCTACAAGGGCCCTACTTAGGAAGCAAACCCCTTGGAGCCTTTACTTCTGACAAAGGGTGTACCACAAAAATACACAGAAATCAGCTGTACAAAAATACCACTGTAATTACAGTGGTGTCCTTAAGAAGAAACAGAAACGAATGCCATGTTTTTCGACGCTCTTATTAGATACTAAACAACTTGTAATCTGCCTTCAGCAAGCAAATCACCTTAATATCCTGCGAGGCTTGGATGTTGGCCAGTGACTGCTTGATGCCCTTAGCCACCTGCCAGATGATGGACTCCGAGGGCTGACCTCGAAAGGGCCACTCCCCACAGAGAAGCTCGTACCACACAGTCCTGCGGCCACAGGAGTCAAAACATCAGGCACATCCAGGAAAGGGTGATCGCAGAGCAGCGAGCTCTTCAGCGATGGCATCTGCCCATGGTCGCACTACGTTATTTAAATTACACGTGACATGCTTTCAGCACAAATGCCTATGCTCACATTAAAAAAGAACCCTACCATAACGCTCTCCCATTACATGCAGAACTCTCAGCCCTGAATACGCCTTCGTGATTACTGACCCTCTCCACAAAGTTAGAATCATAAAACAAAACCCTACTGCTAAGTTGTGTAACGAATCTTTCAGCCCCAAATCTCAACTTGAACTTGTTTGGTTTGGTTTGGTTTGGTTTATGGGGTTTAACGTCCCAAAGCGACTAAGGCTATGAGAGACGCCGTAGTGGAGGGCTCCGGAAATTTCGACCACCTGGGGTTCTTCAACGTGCGCTGACATCGCACAGTACACGGGCCTCTAGAATATCTCCTCCAAAGAAATTCCAGCCGCCGCGGCCGGGATCGAACCCGCATCTTTCGGGTCAGCAGCCGAGCACCATAACCACTGAGCCACCGCGGCGGCAAACTTGAACTTGTCCCTATTCATAAGTCAACTTGAACTTGTCCCTATTCACTTATCAATAAAAAATTTGATATTTGCACACCCTGCTTTTTTACTGCATATTTTTTCCCTTACGTGGATGCACTTTAGATGTCTAGCTATTGCTAATGTCGTGTTATAAAAGAAGTGTTGTGTGCATTCACTACAATCCCATAAACACTTCTCTTCATAGCGACTTTGGTCAGAAGGATATTACAGTAAAACCTCGTTATTTCGGCCCCCATTAACTTGGAAATTTGGAAAAATCGGACTGTTGCCAGACTACCACGAAATTCCCAAATAAGTATATGACGTCGGACACCTGTTTACTCGGACACTGTGGGGCTGGCATCAGTTAATTTGGCCGGGCCCCCAAGGTGCTGCCATTGAGATTTGACCTGCTCGGCAAGCGATCGTTCAGATATTCGTCCTCAGGCTTGAATTACATATTATAGTTTCCCGCAACCCTGTGATGTGCGTGCAACGAGAGGCGTGTTGGCTTGTTATCGACCCCCAGCGATGTGTGGCGGCCGCATAGTTTCATTTTTGGAGCTTTGTTGCCAGCCCACAGCGACGGCGGCTGCTCCAATGGCAACGCGCCTCCCTCACTTCTGTCTGTGTGGCATTTCCATTCTTCCTGCATGTCGAAGCTCTGTGCTTGTCACGTGTGGTTTGTGTGGTGAAGCCTCCTCATGTGCTATGCTGGAACTACCACACTGCACGCCGTGGAAACCTTTGCCGTTACTGAGCAGTCCTGCTTCCAACACTCCTGATGGTGGCTTGAATTAAAGCACTTGACAGAACTGCGAAAAATTGTCACTGTTGTGAAGTTTTCGTTGCAAGCAAAGACGACCGTTGCCCAAGCTTTCATCAAATAAATTTTACTTTCAAGTAAACAATTGCTGGCACTGTTTGGGCCCGAATTAATGAGGTTTTACTTTACTGCACTCGCTCACCCTTCCATTAAATTTGCCCAGCTAGGTGGTGGACACTTACCCAAACGCATAGATGTCCGAAGCAGTGGCAAAAGGAAGGTCGTCCGCGTCGTGCTGGTTGCCAGCCCTCAGGCAGCGCACCACTTCCGGTGCCAGGTAGCAGAGCCAGCCCTGAGGGATCGTCAGCCAGTCCCCCTTCCTGAAAGGCCATCACAGCTCATGCATACGAAAAACACTACACACAAAAAAAAGGAACAAAACCTTACTACCACAACTAATGTGACGCATGTTCGCATGGTGAGAAGTCTGCTAAAGAGGCACTGCGACAACCTCTCTACACCAGAATCAGGGTCTCGCCTATTACTACTACCAGTTTCCACCCCATATGTATATCACGCATATCGCAACAAAGTGAGCAAACAGTACTTATCACTGTTCAAAACAGACGACCGCACAGGCCACCAACAAAGGAACAAATGACACAAGACTTCAAATGAGTGCCTCGGCTCTTAGGCACCATGTTTTGTACTTTTTTCAAGTGCGTAATCACCTAATTGAGCATTGTCACAAAAGAAGTCCTGTGCACTTGCATGAATGGGTGCTGTTTCCAAAGCCATTCCAAACAGGTACCTTCTAACAACTTGGTTCTGCCTAGTAGGGAATAGCAGTCGCACATGTGGTCAGGCCTAAAAGTAGGACGACAAGATAAAGCTAGGCTGTATGTGTTCCATGCTGAAGAGCTTGTCTTAACTAGAAACCCTTTCCACAGCCCTGTCCGTCACCCACCAAGAATGCACTACTTCAGGACCAACTTCACGAAGTTGCACTAAAGGTGCACCAAAGACAGACCACATTTACATGCCTGTACCAACACAAGACTGATGACCCACTGCACAAGCAACTAGGTTTAGGTTTATGTTTATGGGGTTTAATGTTCCAAAGCACATCAGGTTATGAGAAATGCTGCAGTGAAGGGCTCCGGAAATTTCGACGACCTGGGGTTCTTTAACGTGCACTGACATCGCACAGAACACGAGCCTCTAGAATTTTGCCTCCATCGAAATTCGACCGCCACGGCCGAGATCGAACCCGCGTCTTTCTGGCCAGCAGCCGTGCACCATAACCACTGAGTCAAAGCGGCGGACGCACAAGCTACTCCCTGCCGAACTTCTCATATTGTGTATTCCGATGATAGAGGCATGAGGAGTCAATCACGGCGCATTACACACCACTGCGTCCCTTGACGATGTCTCTGGACCTAATGAGCTGCTATTAGCTTACTAGTGACACAATGGAACGGCTATCCCTTAATCATGGACAGCTTACCGATTCCCATGGCAAAGCTTGGTCACTGAGAAGAGACCAAAGTCGGTAATCACCACTTTTCCATTTTCATAGAAGATGTTTTTCGTCTTGAGGTCCTTGTGAACAATGCCGCGAGCGTGTAGGTAGCCCATACCCTAGTAAAACAACATGCAATTGCAAGAACATCAACATGTCTGAAGCGTCTCAAAGGGAAGTAGACAAGGTTTTTAAGAATTCGACCCAATTCGGGGATTTGAATGTATGAAGTTTGTAAGTACTGTATGACAATTTTTTTTTTGCAGTTGCACTTAAAATGCTGATGTAATTGCCGATTAAAGCCAAAAAAGATGCACAGGCTTCTCCTCAAGAACATCAGAGAAGTGCAGAAAAGCTCAGCGATAACGTCGTCTATGGTGAGATTTAAAGTTTCTGCTGCCTTCGCCCACATTCCTTTATGTGTCGTCGGATGCTGCCAAACAGCACTCAATGAACTTCGCCTTTGACGGCGTTCGTTTTCTTTCTTCAAGGAAGTGCCTCTGCTTTGACAATGTACCGCATCTGTAGATGACATCATTGTCACGCTTGCTACTTGGCGGTGTGCACTGCATAGAAGCCTGAATGCCATCGCGGACTGCTTTATTCGGCCATTACATTGTCATTTCAAATGTTAGTGCAAAGGGGTTTCGTAGGCCCAACCTGCAGGTTTCACAAATTCAACCCCTCTAAGCTTGTCGAATTTTAGTACCACCTTAGCTGCCCTTTAGGTTGAGGGGGCTTGCTGCAGAACAAAAATGTAAAAAAAAACTGACAGCCAAAGCCTAGGCATTGCCACTTCTCCTTTAGCAACTTTACATACTTGTGTATAGCCCTTTCTTCAGAGAATATTTATGACCAGAGTAGCCACAAAACTTCAGCAGTAGAGAAATGAATCTCGCTTTTATTCAAGCCTTAAAATTCAAACTGAGGCAATTTGATGATTGCTTCAAGCAAGAGTGGCGCTGCTGCACACCACTTGTTGTCAAATCTTTTGGCAAACCAAGTTTTCCTCCACACTGTCACGCAAAAGAATGCGAAAAAGTGACCAAGGTATTGAGAGAACTGGGCCAAAGGGCCTCATCCCATTGCTCTGGCGTTACAACATGATAACACATCAAAGTTTTCAGTGTTAGGCTCAGAGAAAGCTGGAAAAGAGGTACGAAAGCCAATCTTTAAGGCAGCGCTGAAATGTCTGGTTTAGATACAAAGCTGTGATCTCCAAAACTACTAGCTACTTCACGGAGCACGTCGCAAAAAAAGTCTGTTTCAGAAGACTTCCGTGACCCATAACTGCACTCTGATCCATGAAGGTAGTAACACATAACATGGATGCTGTCACTAGCAGCCTGTGACCATGTAAAATTTCCTCAGCCAAATATTGGCCTGTTTGTAGTAATATGCACACCTTACTATAGTGACTTTCTGTGAAGAAAACAGGATCCTTGCTAAACATAGCAGCCTCCTACAATGTTACTTATGTTACAACCTTCTTTTGTTAACATTACCTAAAACACAAACACAAGCATTTCAAATCATCAGCAACTGAGAAATATCCAGTAATAGGACAACCTGAATAATCACTAACTATAACCACTGGCCGTAGCCTTCATAACAGCATAACTATTACAGGAAGCTGGCATCAGAAAACTCGAAGCCAACAGCTTTGAACTGGTTCATGAGGATTTAAAGGAAAAACATACTTACTTGGCATATCTGCAGAGCTATGCCACTAATCCTGTTGAGGTTGAATTTATCCTTTCGCAAATGAATATGTCTGTACAATGTCATGCCTTTACATAAACTGAAAAATGAATTTTTAAAAATATGTCAGAAACGCCACTATAACAATGGAATCAACCGTCATATACACACATATCAAGTAGGCCATCCCATTCTGTTCAATTTATCCTTTCGCAAATGAATATGTCTGTACAATGTCATGCCTTTACATAAACTGAAAAATGAATTTTTAAAAATGTCAGAAACGCCACTATAACAATGGAATCAACCGTCATATACACACATATCAAGTAGGCCATCCCATGCTGTTCATAAATATAAGCTTGATAGAAGAATAGGCAAAGAAGGTGCACCCAAAGGTCTTGTAAAACTAATAACTAGACTAGTTACTAAAGTTCCTCAGCACATCTGTCACATGTGCACAACAAATGTTTCACCCCGCAACACAGGGCTGGAAGCTACTGAAGCTATAAAATATCTTTTAAACACATCTGAATTAAAAGCGGTCTGCCGTTCTAGGTGCTCAAGTGGACTGGCAAACAAAGTGTGAAATGAAGCACAAAAAAAAGAAAGAAAGAGAAAGAGAACACACTCACCTCGTGATGATAGCAAGCTTTGGTGGCTTCATGCAGGCACCCATAAAGAGGACTAAGTTTTCGTGCCTCGTCTTCCGGAAGGTTGCGACCTAGTGTGCAGTGCAAGAATTTTAAGAAGTCATAAAAGTTTTTCTTCACGTTCTTTATTGAGAAGGTAATTAAATAAAAAGCGACCCCCACCTCCTGCTTGAATGTCTCCAGGGTCTTTCTGTCATCTATGTGATCCATATTGAGCATTTTCACAGCAACACTTCCGTGCCAACTTCCCCTGGTGAGCGAGAGAAAGAAATTCAAAGAAGGTGAGCGACTGAAAACACCGGTCTGGTCATCATGGCGTTCCATACACTCGAAGAGACGAACAACTCCAAGCCACGCAAACAAGACGTTGTGCTGGTCAGCCTTACTTACTTGTAGACGCTCCCAAACCGGCCTTCACCAATCTTTTCCTTGATCTGGACATCGTCAAATGGGATGTCCCATTCTCTCAGAGAAAGCTGCAAGAGCAGAGCATTAGGCCAAACGTTAGGCAGAATATTTGATCCCCTGAAGACTTTTGGAGAAGTTGGTGCAAACAGGAAACAAAAAGACTGCTTATTCAAATAATTATCAGTCATAAAAACTTAAAAATAAATCAAGAAGGCTTCTTTGGCCACTGCGCATTTAATCAAGAAAATTCCTTGACCATGCATGAGTGCACACATAGAAATTCTATAAGTACTTTGATTTGGGCTAGTTGGTTCATATCTTGAAAGTAGTTCGGACGGCGCGAAAACAACAAAGACAAAGGAGACACGAACACAACAGGATGAGCGCCAACTTGCAACTGATGTTTTAATGAACATCAATGTTTAATGAACCGATGTTTTAATGAACGTGCCAGCGAACACATGCGGAATGTGCGTCAACAACATGGAAGTTTCCTTGCTGACCACTGCAAGACTTGCAAAGGGTGTAGTCCAGAATTGAGCAAAACAGTTTTTGAAGAGCGGTAAAGACAGATTTGAGCGGGAAGTAGTGGAGGCATTTTTTATTAAGAAAGCGGGAAGCGCATGCGTGAGTAAGCCTTCAATTTCCATTAGTGACGCTGAGGTGGCTTTTCTCGAAGGCTGTCTTTAGATTTTAACGTTTCTCTTTGACGCTGGGAGGTTTTCTCAATGATTTTGACGCTAGAAATAGTTCATTGACGCTGGGAGGTTTCCCCGAAGGTTTAAGTTTTCATGTCCACCAAAAAAAAAAAAAAAAATTCCGCGTTTGTTGTTGGTCTTTCTTTCATTATTACAATTTGCGTTAAATCAGGATTGTTGAGTTGCGCTCTGGTTGCCTTGTTCAAGCGTGTGTATTTCTTTTGAGAATGAATTGCTTTCATGTGGGTTGCGCGCTCTTCTAATCTTGAGACTTATAAAATAAGGAAAATGTTATCATGTGTATAGTGCAGAACGCATATCTGTCTGTAATAGTTGCGCCTACTTCCGGTGTTAGGATTTCTGATGACAATTTCGTTTTGTTGTGTGATAGGCTTGCGAGATATGGCTCGGGTGATGCATAAAATGTAGGGGTCTGGTGCAATAAACTTCAGTTGCAAGTTGGCGCCCGTCCTGTTGTGTTCGTGTCTCCTTTGTCTTTGTTGTTTTCGCGCCGTCCGAACTACTTTCAAGAGATTCTATAAGTAGTAGTACTACAGTAGAACCTCAATATAACGAACATGAATATCATGAACTACTGACTATATCAAACTGTTACGAAATATTTTTGAAAAACACATGTAATTCTTACTCTATATATCGAATATGGTTTGAAAAAAAAAAAAAAATGAATCATATCGAACTGCTGAGTGTCAAGCTGTGCCAGCCTGGATGGCAGGGGGCAGGCTACACCTCGCTACATGAATGACCGGTGGTGGTGCGGCAAGTGTTCCCGCTATGGTCCATGCTCTTATCTTGTACTTGCCAACACCATCACAGAAGATACATCAGCCTGAACATTGGGTACCTAGGCATCAATAGTGACCCCGGAACGAACGGTATGCTCAGCTGTAGCCTTCCAGTAGTCATCCTGCACTCACATCGACTGTGACAAAGGTGGTGAAAGTGGTGTCAGCAATTGTTCCGGCGTCCCATTTTTCCCGCGACGCCGCTGTTATGCGGGGAAGCAAACCCTGCTGGCGTTTGACCTGCCACCACCGTGTATTGGCGGTGGTATGAGGGAAAGCCAACCTAACTGGCATTTGGCGCTCTATCAGTTTCTTGCCGCCTTTGCAATCGTTGCAAGTGGCTTCGAAATGGCGCTAAAACTCCGGAAGGGGTCTCTCCCAGTTGCCATCCTTCCCCTGACTAAATTGCGCTTCTCCCGCATAAGTTCAAGCGAAATTTTGTCGTGAATTTCGGCTATGTTGAACCATTTTACAATTTTTTATCCATTTGCTATAACAATGTTTTTCTGCACTCCATTTATGGCTAACTGTGTTCAGCCTAATTTTCTGATAGGCTGACTAGTACAAGGAGCTTTGTTTAGTTTCCCATTGACACAGTGCAAATGTGACTACATAGGGGCTAACACAAACTGTTGTTTTACCACACCAACCAAATTATTTGTGTGGCTGGGCTGTGTTGTAAAAGGGGAGAAAATGCAATGAATAGAAAAACCACACTAAAAGCCAAGAGCATGTAATAGCACTGGTTTGGGTTTGCAGATCCTTACAACATGACCAGATTATGAGTTGAGGGTGGCTTTCCATGTGACATATGTCTAGGTGCATTCTGCTGTTCAAATATAACAGAACATAAGAGCAGTTTATTTTCAAACAACAAGGGCTGTGAGTATTGTTTAGCAAGCAGGAAGATGTCCCCTTGTGACAGAAGAGCAACTGTCGCAGAGGACACTGAAGCCTATGCACAGCTGGAGTTGGAGGCAACTGAAGCGTGGAATTTTTTAGAATTACTTCAGAGTGCGACGCAGAGGTAAAAAAGGTGAAGAAGATACAACACCCACACTGTTCTGCCGCGGCCAGAGCCTGTCAGTCGGATCCAGATCCGAGACTTGGCTGTCCTGCGAGTCCACCCTTGTCGAGGCTAGCGTCTTCTCAGAATCCGTCTGAAGGAGCAGCAGCGCAGAAGGTAATAAAAACAACAAAGAATGCAGACAATTTCTCATAAAGATAACATTAGATTAAGCCAAGACAACTCAGATGCTAAAAAAATCACTGGAACCTGATCACAAATAAAACTTGAATGAAAACAAAATCATAATCATCATCACCATTCATTGTTCCTTTAAAACGTCCCAGTAGGGACATTATATAAAGGGGGGAGACAGGACTGAAAAGTGGTCATACATACAAAAAAATAAATAAATAGATAAATAAATGCCGGCACAGAAAGATTAACAAGAGGGTCAGTAAAAGTCAAGTACTGAGGTCGAAACAAATCTATACGTATATAACTAACTATGGCAAACAACGTATCAACATAAAAGATAACGTTTATACAGGGTGTTTCACCTAAGACTTTCTGCAGTTTTTGAAAGTAGGCCTTTTGAGTTTGAACGCTTTTTTCGGCATGGCATTGACATTATCAACAGTGTAATGCATCAGAGCACAGTTAAGATGTGCTAATTATCAGGCTCGATAAATAATTCTGCCATAAATGCGCTTTCGAGTACGTTCCAGGTAAAGCAACATCTCCAGTGCACGTAACTCGTCGCAATACCCAAAACTTGTTGGGCCACAGCGCTGAGGGTAACAGCGTTTTCGAAATTCTAAAAGCTGATATGAATACTACTTACGGTGGGCTGCACTCTTCTCAATAATTAAGGAGCCTAACAGTAATAAAAAAGTTAACTATTCAATATTAGTTAAACAGCTTGCTAGTTAGCACATCATAGCTGTAATCTGATGTGCCACACCGCTGGCGGTGCGATGCGTGAAATTGCCCTCTCCTAACTCAAAAAACCTATTTTTAAAAACTGCAGGAATTCTTAGCTGAAACACCCGGTATAAACCCAGAAAGGAAGTTATGCCACCATATGTTGAAGCGACAGTGCAGCCTTTCCAACAATAAAATGCAAAGCTAATTTGAATTAGCTCCGGGTGGTGGCAGCGTTAAGGCGCATGTCCAATCAGTTCAGGACCAATTTCTGCCGCCAAAAAAATTCCGCTGATTCCCCCGGCAACAAACATGGAGGTGCCTTTCGAAGCGACTGAATTCGTCATAGTTGCTGCCTCTTTCAGTGTGTTCACTGGCAATAAATGGGCACCAGTCTTTCGATTCGTCTCACCACACCTATAAGAAAACGTCTAAGTGATAAATTTGCTTTATTTTTATTTATAGTGACAATACTGCTGCTTCTAGGATAAGAGGAGCGTCGGTTTGTTGACAATGGTTCCCGTCCTCACAACCAGATGGCGTCACTAGGCTGAACTTATCATCGTCTCTGTTTGCATATGCTGAACTAATGTGAGAAATGTCCTAACAACCCGCAAAATACCTGCATTTAGCGTACTATGTAACTGCGTGCAGACGCTTACAATATGTAGACAGCGTCGATTTATGCCCTTTTCTTACCATATTTGTGTATGCTACAAGCGGCGACGTGGTGGCTGGAAAGTGTGTTGATAAGCTAGAAACAGCAGCTGCATGACAGTTCCGCCTCGCCCGGGCATCAACAGATGAGAGCAGGTCCTAGTTTTCTTCTGGTGACCGATTCCGCTTCACTCACTGAATTTTGGACAAGTGTGAACGGGCCTTTACGGGATGCCCACTGAGAGTGAGGCAGCTACTGTGCCTTTCGTTTTGTCATAAGCGGTTATTACTATTTTTGTTGCATCCCTTCTAAATTTGACATCCTAGAAAGCAGCACCTCTCCCTTAAACAAAGTACAAACCAAAGGCTGTAATGCAGAATTCTTTTCAGAGGCTACATTTCAAATCTCGTGTCAGCTAAGCACTTTGACTTCACAATACAATGGAGACCACTTGTAACGTAACCACTTATACTGTGGGACTCGATATAATGCGGTTGTTGCCGGCCACCGGTCTGCCTCCCATAGGGCTTAATATGCGGTCGCGTGAAGCGAAATACCGGTTATATGCAGTATTGAAATCTGCTCGGTGACCACGTTGAATACCAAGTATGCTTCCCTGAGCGGCGCAGGGGGCTTCTGAAGTCTGCTGTAGCTAACTCAGCAAAACAAACGCAACAAAAAATTACGCGGCTATCGATGGTCAATCCGACAGAAATGCGAGAGCACAAATAATTTCCATGATCACTGAAGGTGCACAGCTTAAGATACGCTTTTTCAATTTCCCTTTGCAGTTCACGGACGCAGTCTGATTTCACCGCTCGAAGGCACTGCTTCAAGCATGTTGTCTTCCGTAATCACCCAACTGCTTATGCTGCCGCTTTTTGAAGGAACGGCAGTCACCACATTGTCGACACTACGGGTCCATCTACCCTTCACCCCCATTCCGCGATGAAATCACTTGTATAGCACTCCACTGCGGTCACGCTGCACAAGTTATGCTAAAACTAATCTTAGTATGCAGCAGACTTAGTAGATTGCTTTTTGTTCAGTGATAATAAAACGTTTTTGAAAGGGAAGCTACGCACATCTGGCGTGTATTTTGATCCGGAAAATAAAGCAATGTTTTTGTTGTAGTGCAGTACCACTTATAGCACCGATTTTTGCAGCCCCCCGCGGCATACGTTATAAGCAGTCTACACTGTACTGCTTTGCAATGACAAGCAGCACTCATTGGAAGCGGCACAGTTAAGGCTCCACTGAAGTCTGTTTAACACCACCTTTCATTTAGGTACTGGTGTCATTAGCCCTGCTGCCATGGCAGCATTACATGTGGGATGCATTATAGATACTAGTACCACAGACGGGTACAGCCATATATGAGTACAGTTAGAGATGGCTATGGCCACAGATGGCTACCACTGTGAAAAGACACAGCACAGGGACTCACACTTATGCTCCCAGACCCAGAGGTGCCAGACACTGTTCGGTCGCTGTCAGTGGACTTGACTGTTTCCACCACCTCGGATTGAGCGAGCGACGACACCGGAGCTGGTATTTCCTTTTCCGAAGACAAGATCTCTGCAATGACATAAAGGTGTTGTCGGCCAAACAAGAACAGTGCTGCGACACTTCGTGACAGTGTTCACTTTTCATAAGTTCGGGCTCCACCTAAGAAGCGCAATGAAAAAATTCAACTGCATTCACCCACATCTTCTATGGCCACCAGTGACACAATAGTAACAAAGAGCACCTGTCTCTATGGACACACATGAACAAAGCCAACAGTCAATGGTCAGTGGGTAATTAGCCAAGGCCAGCTACCCATCAATCAACACTATTAATTGAAAAATGAAATGAAGTAAAATAGGTACATTCTCTACGCTATCAACACCGAAATTTGAGGGAAAAAAATAATATAAAAACATTTCCCTATGCATTCCTCGCTTTCAGTTACTGTTGGCTTCCTTCACATGTGTTGTCGTAAGCCCCTCAATTCCCTATCTCTGTCCGCTAATCTACTAAAGATACTAGTTATCTGAAGCAACACAGAAAGAGCAAGGTCTGCGAACAAAATTCTCGAAGAAGCCAAAGACATCAGACAAGGCTCAGAACAAGAGAGGCAGATGGCAGGCAACATGGCTCAGGAGCAGTGCGAACAGAAATAATGCACACAATGCACAGAGATTGCACTCAGAGAGACAATTTCACTTTCAAAACTAGCCAAGTCTTTAATCAGCCTAGATTTTGCCAGGATATGACTTCAGTGGGCTTAACTAAAGCCATCACATACCAGAGCAAGCATACTCTGCCCATCAAACTTGTCACCGCAGCACATGGAAGCAGTACGTGTCATGAGTGTGCTTGCTCAGAAACTACTAAGAAAGAAAAATGGGCAATAATTCAAGAGCAAGTCAAGCATCAGCAAAACTGTTGGCCAGCAAAACTGACACTGCAAGACTCCTGCACAAAATACTCTAAGCATATCACCGAAGTGAGACTCATGCTCCATTCATTTATTTCAATACGACGAGTGAGTGCTGAGAGTCAGTCGTGTTCACCAGGAGGGGGGTCTCCTCTTACCAGGGAAGTGGAACTGCTGCAGGCGCGAGGCCGAGGAAGGCGTATTCTGCCGTGAAGCTGCCATCAGGAAGGCCGGTGATGAGGGTGTCGACGAGTTGCACGAGGAAGACGACGAATCGGGGCAGCCCCCGCCCTGGAACGGGGGCAGGCAGATGGCGGGTCGGCCCCCGCGGCCCCCTTCCAAGCGACCAATGCTCCCATGCAGCGGACTGCTGCCCAGGTGAGCAGCGGCGTGGTTGGGGGACTGCATGCCTGTGACCAAGGAAAGGGGGGCAAGGGGAGCTGTCACGATAACCTCACTGCGTGATAAACCTCACAGGCTTATTAAGAATAGGTGAACTCATGCCCTGGTCCGGAGGCAGCAGCTTCGTTCTCTTTCAGCCTCGAGCCTTTTTAACAATCATCATCGTCTCTATTATGCACACATATGGTGCACAGCAGTATAGACGTGGCGTGGCATGTGCACACAATACCGCTAAACAACCCAATCTTCAGAGGCCCTGCAACTCTTCTGTCATCCATCTTGTGCATTTCTTCTCACAGCTTGCTGTTCTCCTGTAGCATCAGGACGGTCCTCCATGTGTCACAGAAAATGAAGCAACAATACAGGTTGGTTTCCTCTGTTTGAAATGAAGACTGCAGCATCAGTAGAAATAATGCTGACAAAGATGGAAGAAGCAATTTGTGGGTTTGTCTGGACCCCGTTCTACCGAGAACACTCACTGTAGTCTGCTCTGAGCGTTTCACTGTCGGACCAATGCGATAAAACTGGCAGAGGGTTTGGTGGGATGGTTTGGTTTGGTTTGGTTTATGGGGTTTAACGTCCCAAAGCGACTAAGGCTATGAGAGACGCCGTAGTGGAGAGCTCCGGTCATTTCGACCACCTGGGGTTCTTTAACGTGCACTGACATCGCACAGTACACGGGCCTCTGGAATTTCTCCTCCAAAGAAATTCAACCACCGTGGCCGGGATCGAACCCGCGTCTTTCGGGTCAGCAGCCGAGCACCACAGCCACTGAGCCACCGCGGCGGCGGTTTGGTGGGATGGGCATGAAGTGTTTCTAGAAGCAAAAGTCCCTGCACAGCAAGTCACACTGCAGTGACGACGAGATAATTGCAGTGCTAACAACCAGATGGTTATAGTGGTGCAGAAAAGCGGCCCTTCAGAGAGTAAGTTAGGCAATGTGTATGACGAGGAGAACCTTCTGAAAATCACACCACAGACCCAGATTGAGTGTGAGAGCATCCTCTCTGCATGCTGCTGGAACTGAAGTAATTGTTGACAGCTAGATCCGGGGCCATGAGGGATGGTGCTCATATTCACCCAAGAGAAAAAGGTGGGCAAGAGGCATCAAAAAACCTGAAGAAGGCAAGCTCTGAAGGAAGAGTTTGCGGAGAAAGGCCTGGTTGAAAGTGGTGACCTTGTCTCCAAGGAGCCATTTTGATTCCCCCAGTTATTAGGAAGAAATGAGCTGCTGCAGTCAATGGCGATCTGACACCCCTGTTCTCTCAGTCAGCTCAGCTGCTGAAGCATGAAAGGGGGTGGTGCTATGGCGAGTCCGCTAACCTCCGTGGTAATCTCTGGTGGTAATCGATGCAGAGAACTGGTTAAACTTCGTCTGCAATCATATTCTGGCAATGGCGAATTGGCTATTCCCTTGAACAAGCCACAGATGTGGATCTGGCCGGTAACTTCCCACTTGGAACAGCCAACCTTTATTGCAACCACTTTAATGTCACGATGCAGTAAACGGCGCTACCATCTCACTTGCCTTTCCCCATCTGGCTGGCAAAATCATCCTTGCTCATTGTTGCTGCCAAGTTTCCTTGTCACTTTGAACGGTCCAAAACATTAATTATTAGTGCCGCCCATAGCATTTGAAATTCTGCACTCCTTGAAGGCCTTGTTGACCCTGGCAGATGGGATCGTGCACGATGCCTCTTTCACCCATCCTGCAATGTCCTGCAGCGAGGCACGCATCATCATGATGCTTGGTGTTTCTGGAAACATGCTATTCTTCAGCCCGTTAAAACCCTTCAGAGTAGACTTGCTGGAGACACCTGGTCTCTTTGCTTCCACCAGTCACACACGTTTCAGGAACACCAAACGCACAGGAGGCGGCCTGACTGCCACTTCTCTCTGCACAGCGGTGCCACAGTGACCTCGGTGCATCTTCGCAAGCAATGTTTCCACGTTCGCTCAAGGCCAAGCCGGAGCCTTGCTGACGGAACGCTTCAGATGCACTCAAGGCTTATAGGTATCCACGACTGCGGTAGGCGACGTCAACCATGGTGCATCAACGTGTAAGAAATACCATGCTACCATTTTGTGATGCTGATGATAACAGGGTGCTGCAGGCATAGTTCCAGTTGCATACTCGATTCCAACATGCATGTCATTTTAGAGCGCAGCTCTTAGCTGCCCGTTCCTGCATTCTATGTCACAGTCATCGGTGTTGTTGGCGTAGCAAACCACCTGACAACCGTGGCATGTAGTAGCAGAGCGAAATGCCACCTGCCACAGCGAGAGCGGAGGAATGGACAGCCAGAAGGTGGCTGCCACGGGAAGATCCCCGAAGCTGACAACATGCATAGAAACATGTCTGTCTGAAATTCTTTTCCTCAGCATACCGCAAAACTAAAATACATGAAGGGCCGTGCTCAAATTTTGCACGACTGACTATAGTAACCGTCCGTCAATTTTTTTTTTATGATTTTTTTTGGAAAAAAGGTGTGCATTAAAATTGAGTAAATACGGTAATTATGCTGTTAAGTGTGTGTGGCAGCGACAGCTGGGGGTAATTGTTTCGTTAAGAATGTAGACGTGGGCCAGTACCACATGTGCCCAAGGAGTGCCACTAACAGCTACCAAACAGACAAAGCCTAAACATCTCTCGACTTGCAAGATTCCACGTGCAATGCGGCAACATAGTGGAAGGTTAAACAGAGGCCTGCTTTCTGCTTTCTTGAGGCATAAATGTGTCACAATAGACCCTTTCACTACAAGTGACTTCCATCTGATCAATGCTAAGCTTGGCGAAAAACAAGAAGCAAAGAGAATGTAGCCAAGCAAGCCACTCACACAGGCGCACATTGCTGACACAATACTGTGATGGTTAGATCAGCCAAAACTAGTAAGCTATTTAGAATCATATAGCTGTCACATAGGCAAAAGTTCCTCATACTAAAAAATCACACGAAGCCAAAGCCACAGCCAAAGCAACAGCCAAAGCAACAACCAAAGTGACACCTAAGCGACGACCAAAGCAATAACCAATGCACCAGCCAAAGCCAAAAAGACAATTAATAAAGAGGAGTTTAAAGGGGCTGTGAAACACTGCTTGGGGGGATAAGCAATACTTCAGGTGGGTTCTTTATGTCACACAGATGCTGACTTAAAAAGAATTACAGGAATCGACGCACAGGAACGGGAGTTATTCAATGAAGAAATTTCAAAATACAAGCAAACAAAACGCTGCCCTCAACTCGATTTTGGCGGGGCTTCCCACTCCTATTTCGCTCTCCCAATGACAGCACCTGGCGCAACCAATCAAAACAGCCTGCCAGAGCACGTCGCGGAAGTTTGCACTCCATGGTTGCCTGCTCTCTGTAACTCGTTCTTGCCGAGACTGGCAGCGTCGTTTTCATGCCAGAGCCCCTGGTGGTGTATTTTTATGTTACTTGCTTTGCATGGCTTTTATCTAAGACAAACAAGTTGTTTTTGTTAATCTAATATAAAACACCGACAGGTGACAAAATGTGTCTATGTATTCACACAATTTGCAGTATATTTACTGTTTGTCCAATCATCAGCTCGCGCCAGGTGATGTCATATCCGCTGCTAAAACCCGCCACTGTGTAGGGACACCATCAGAGCCATGAATTTATTTTTGGGAGGACATTAAGATATTAAAAAATGAAATATATGCGGTATTCCCGACGCTAATAGCACCATTATAACTCACTTTATGCGATCAACAGGCAAAACAGTCAACTAAGATTGTGTTTCTGGGCCCCTTTAGCTTACCTCCTTTCTGAATGTGCTCTGCAAAGACGTCCACCAGTTCGTTTGGCAATCCGCACGAGGGAGGCACTTTCTCCATGCAGTCACGATGGCATCGGAATCTGCACACCAAAAAGGGCCCATCACGGTAAGCAATCCCCCTGTACCACAAAGGTTGATGAGCACAAAACTTTCTCACTGCGTTTAATCACACAGAGCCAGACTGGGGTTACCAGAGGTCAATGTATAAACACGGTCTAGCATAAAACACTGCACGAATGTGAGAGCAGAGGCAGGCATATACTCACAGCTAAATATTACATAACACTACAATTGCTCATGATCCAAGGGTTCTCAAACTTGGTTCTGTGGAATTCTTCGGCTCATTGGAGTGCTTTTGGGTCTCGTGTGCATCTAGATACATGCATGCCTCAACTCCTACCTTTCCTTTTAGCCACTCATTTCACCCACCATATTTTGGGACTAATAAGACAGTAATTGCTTATTGGAAATTGTCTCACTCTATAGGCAGCCATTATTATGAATTTGGCCATTTTTCTGGGAGTCTGTAAGCCGAAGAATGGCGAGCTGGGCGAGTTGGATGTAGTTCATTTGGGCAGAAAATTCAGCGCAGAGGGATGAAGGACACTGGAAGGGGGACAAAACAAGCGCTGTCTCGCAACTAAATTTTATTGTGCAGGAACGCAATATATACACACAAATAAACAGCGTGGGTGCGAAAGGCACGCAGTGCATACATAGCATGGAGGGAACTATCAACTCCAATGTGCAATAAAAACCGAAGTACACTTGTGCCACAGATCAACAGGTGACACATCATGAGGCGTCTAAAAATCCTATCTCTTTTTCATACGTGATGGAAGGAGTGCTAACACAGACATCTTTTTTCCTTCGATAAAACAGGCCTCCATAATCTCTCGAATGCGCTGATCACGACGCTGGTACAAAACAGTGGTAGCTTTGAAAAAAGCTTTGCACGTTTTTTATTCTTCTTAGTGCACTCTGCACAGTGTTCTACGATGCTTGAATGAATGGTGTCTGAAGAAAGGTTATCATGCTCCATGAGCCGAACGCTCAGGCAATGCCCCGTTTGGCCAACATACACTCTTTGGATGGCCAATCATCCAGAACAACTTTTCATTATAACTTTCAAAACAAGAGAAAAACTATGAAACAAGGGGAATTAAAAATACTACATGAATTTTGAATTATAGACGTTTTAATCTAGTACATTCTTATGACGGGACATACACGTGCAGACATGAGTAAAAGGAGCAGACTAGTCCAGTCTATGAGCAATCATGTCTCTCCTAGCACAAATCAAGAGATTTCATGCATCCATGAGAAGTCATACCAGTCATCACTACCAGCATCCATGTACCGCATTTCCTGATAGCCAACAGGCAACTAGCGAAATGACTTAGAAGACCATAATGTGCTCCGTTTACTTCCGTTTCCACCTGTACATCACAATCCACTCAACATGAGTGCAAAAATGTGGGTGCTGCTGTAAAATCAACTGGTGCAGCTCCCATATTCTGGTGACCACGCACTTTGTGAGAGGAAAATCCTCTCTCGACCTGCCTGCAGGTTGACGGGCATCGCCTACTCCCATCCCAAGCATTACAACACCTCTCAATTCACTTACTTGCACTCCTTGCACTTGTAGCCAATAAACATGGCCTTGTAGCACTGCTGGCAGGTGGTGACTTTGACACTAGATGTAAACCTGCACGGGCAATACAGAGCAGGTTGTAAGGCAACCACCGTTTCTATGCCATGCACTGCAGCACAGATCAGGGTAGGCACAGGGCACGAAAGACTGGAAGAGTTGGCAATTATATTTTGAGCAGTACAGCCCTAAAATCGATTCCTTTATATTGGGTTGGTCAAATGTTTAGGGGAATCCCAAAAGGTGGAGTAGATTTGTAATAAGGGAGTAATTACTCATTGACATCCACCCGAGCGCAGCCATACGGCTACAAAGGAAAGCTATACAGCTTTCTCAGAAACTTCGTAGTTAAAGAAAAATTCGTCCTGGTCCGGGGTATGACCAATTTTTAAACTGCTAAAACCCAGGATATCCAGGAACCACATAAAACGCCACACTTCCCCCCCCCCCCCCCCCCCCCATCCCTTCCAGCACCAAAAAATCAGTCAACAACTGAAGTTAGGAAAGGAAAAAAGAAAAGGCATTTCTAGGGGGGCAAATGCTCTTGGGTCGGAAGTGAGCGTTGCCTTCAAGCTCTACTATATTTCAGTACTTTGTTGCGTACAGGCACAACGCCGCAAATGCAATGACAGGGGATCAAACGCTGATGGTACGCACCTGTGATGAATAGCGTGGGCCATTCCATGCATTCTCGGAGACCTGGGAACAACAGCTGAAAACAGAGACACGGATATCAACTGCCAAATGCTACACATCCAAAAAGGAACAACATGCGCTCTCAAAGGTGCACTAGAGACTCACAGGAAGTGCTCTCAGTGACAACTACTGATTATATTTACTTAAGTGTGACATGAGTTCAAATGTAACATGTGATAACAGAGGCGAAAATTCCCCCCTTGCATCATTAACTGAATCAACATTATCAAATAACTGACTGAAATACCTGATCGACTGAATAATTGAACTGACTAAATTACCTGAGTAAATAACTGAAGTTAAGTGCAATCAACATGACCTATAACCGACTGAAACTTAATCACTGAAATATGGTACTTGTTGCATGTATGCAGATTTAAGCCACATTTCACTGACCAGTAGACTATCTGGTGCTCTCAAATGACTTTGATATGTGGCTAGTTGGCCACGGACACAGTGTCAAATTAATGACCAATACATGTTTAGGCCAACAATGTAGTCCCAAGTCTTAACAGTTGGCCGAAAGGTCTCAAAATGAACAGCTATACGCTATCAATAACGCCCACAGAATAGACAGCAAACAGGGCAAAAAATTTAAAAAATAAAAGGACAGCAGATGAGGGCAGACTTGACGCAGTGCTCGCAAACTACCAACCAAACCAGCTCATCTTTCACATCTCTACACCATTTTGCCACTGTAGCTTTTGGTTTAATAGGGATGTGCCAAAAGACTGCAAATCACACAAACATAGAACAATGTCAGATACATGTGTGGGTTGTTAGTGCATCCTAAAGCCGAAACAAGGAAAGCCACACAAGCTCTAACACCCCTTCTGCACAGGCACAAAAAATAGGGACTGTCCACACTAATGCCCTTAGTGAACAATGGACATCGAAGACAAATTAGAGTTTGTATCAACAGATTACAGTATTCGAATCACCAAGAGGCTAATTTCGCTGAAAATTAAGCTGCTACAAACTACAAAAGATCAAAAACTGAAATACAGGTATCATCGCTACTGGCCATTTTCACTAGCCAATTTCAATGGCATCAATACTTTTTTAGTTACGGACTTCTGAGGCAAGGCCGTACTGCCATTCACTTCCAAACCATCAACAAGGAGTCCTTTTTGTGACTAATACCCGTGCCACACGCGCACAAGAAATGGCAGTAAATGCTTAAGGCCTTAAGTTTGTTAATGCCATTATTTTCGGAGTTGGTGCTACACGTCCACATCTAATGCCATTATCCAAAGTGACAATGACAATAACGCTTGCAAGGTAGTCAAAAGTTTCATCTTAATATAAACATTCCTAATGAGCAGAATATATCAGGAATGATGTTCAAATGTAATGTAAAAACGATTTTCCAGAAAATACGGCTGTTCCTGCTTTACAAGTCGAAAAAGTAGCCATAAACTCGCATGTCAGCACATAAGTCGAGAGTACCAGTCAATAAGGCTGGTTAAAATGGCGCTCTTCGCATTGAAAATGAGGTTTAGGTGCCTCACCTGGCTGAAAGTTAAGAATTAACCATTTTATAGTGGGCTAGGCAGTTGTAACTGACAAAGCTGCATGCTTTTCTGCGTGTGGAATGGGAACGAGAGTACACATTGCACGGGCGAATGAGTTGTGGCGAACTCAGTAGGTCGCGAATGGCAGTAAGGCTAATGCCATTAAATTTATGCGTGTGGCACCGCACGAATGCCATTAAAACTTAAGGCAGTAAGCACTTAATGGCATTAAATCTGTCCGTGTGGCACGGGTATAACATCACAACGATCTTGTACTGAGTGGCGGGAAAATAACATTCCATTTTTAAATCCACCTTTCTCGGCAATAAATGAGTCTTTTGCAGCTGAGCAAACAACATGGCCACAAACAGCTATACCATCGACGATTTTTAGCTAAAGCAAAAAAGTGGATAAGTGGACAGAGTTGTCCTGAGCATCCTTTCAAGTTCCCTGCAAAACTTTAATGTGCTGGCAGGACGGAACAGGAAAGCAGGGACTCACGCTGGGTGGCCGGTTCGTCCACAAAGCAGCCATCCCCCTGCTGGTCAGGAGAAACAACTGGCGGCGACCGGCTTGGCGAAAGTGGCGAACAGTTGGCCAGCTCCAGGCCAGGCTCCGTGGCAAGACGCCTCCGCAACCCGCCATCATTTCTGCAGCCGAAGACATTTCATACCACAGTGTGTGGTGAGCCAGCCCCTCACTCGCAGTACACAAGACGTAACCTGGTCTGTTCTACCTGATAGATGCTTCAGCTTTATTCCGACATTGTTAACTCTCAGTAATTAGAACTAAAAGTGGATTGAAAATTTGTTTGAATTAGGCGGAGGTCAAATTAACGGGAGCCCATAATTTTGAATAAATATGACCAGATCATTAGTTCAAATAAACCAGATGTTCCAATTAAGTGAATTCAAATTAACAAAACTCTGCTTTATTGTAGCAGAGCTACAGCCCAGCCAAAAAAGCTGATGATTACTCTTACAGCTGCATTGCTGTCAGCAAGCATTTGTAAATTCTAGCAATAGCACTAAAACCTGGATACCTATGCTGGATGATGTATTACTAGTTTTTGCAAATTTTTTTCATGAACATTGTTGATTTAACATCTAGTCTGAAATATGCAATCATGCTTTGCATAGTCTGCCCCAAGAAATGTTTTAAATGCTTGAACACATTTTCCACTTTCCACCCCTGCCAGTGCTGAGTCCAGATCTTACTGTAGCATACCTGCATCCCATGAAGTAGTACTGATTTAAAATAGCACAGCTAACCACAAGTAACTTTGTTCACAGCTCAACCCTTTTAATGACAAGTTTAGCAACAAAACAAAAACTACACTAAGTAACCAGCACCAAGCAACCAACACTGGTGGTAAGTTTTGACTGCTATGCACATACCATTCATCCATGGACAGCATGTGACCGAAAGTAAAAGAATGCAGCTGACTTTATTTCTTTCACATATGTGCAACTACATAAAACGAAACGGCTCGTTCCAAGGCAAAAAAGAAATGCAATTCAAGTAAACCAAAATTAAATGGTGCATGCCAGTCCATCACTATGAATATAGTAAAATATCTCAAATTTACACCTTTCGTGGCTGAGCACAGACACTGGCATAACAAGGAAAGAAAAAAAACTTTGTTTCCTTACAACCCACTACAATACATCGAATACATGTGCGATACATGTGCAGCTTAACAAAGACGTGTAATTTGGCAATTTCATTAACAACCATAGCCTACCCAAAGTAGCCAATTCGAAGGCCGAAGTGAGAACAAAACAGCTTCACCAGCTGCCTAGAAAGCACAACAGAGCGTTAATGCAGCTGAAACCAAGGGGTTCTGAACTTGTGTGGCTAAACACAGCCTGAGCATACAAAATGTGAGGCGTAAGATTCAGCACTTGCGTTTGCGTCTAGCCTCACTCTACGTTGTCTGTTTTGCGCTGTTTTAATTGAGAGACTCTTCGCATTCTTGGCTACGCCTGCCACACTGTTTTCCTCACGTTTCGACGGTAACTGCTCATTGATGCTGAAATAGCGTTTGTCAAGAAACCTTATAAATATGTTACCTTCTGCGGATGTATGAACCCGCAAGTGATGCAGCCACGTCTCCTATGCTGTTACAAAATTTTCTAGCTTACTAAAGCTTTGTTTTTGATAAAATGACAATCTGCTGTCATGTGACACTAACCTATCGATCTAGCCTGACTCACTACTCCCCTTTAGTGTCCCTTTAAAAACCCTTGCCCTAAAGAATAACCAGTTATGTGTTCTATACGTGCCCTGCCTATGTTCATTTCTTCCTCTTGATTCCAGCTAGGACATTATTGACTAGCATTTGCACCCTACAATATGCAGGTTACCGAACGTAAAATGGGGACACTTACGGTAACGTTGGGGGCTGCTGCAACGCTGCACTGTTGTTATCTGTTCCCAGGTCGAGCCTGTTCTCCAGGTGCGCCTCATGCGAGCGGCTCTTGGTCAGGGGCGGCAAGGCATCCGGCAGAGCTGCCAAGCTCCCACTGGGGCTGCCCCCCGCCCTTTTCCGGGACGCGGGGGGCGTCGTCGGAGGTCGCAGGGCACCCCCAGAGGGAGCCAGATGTGTGCCGCCAAGGGAAGAGCAGAGCTCCTCGGAGGGCACCGACGTGTGCGGGCGCCGAGGCAGCTGAGATGCGCCACCCCGGTCCCACGAGTCCCAGTGCAGGTCGGCATCGGCGTTGGGCACCACACCCTGAAGCTGCCGCTCTGTATGACAGCAGAAAGTCAATCACCATGCAAGAATACACACAATTCGATATAAGCGACAGCGCTGCAGCAAGGGTTCTCAAACTGTTTTCGAGGGAACTTGTCGGTTTTTGAAGTGCATTTTTGTGTTCCCTGAGCACTGAAATTCATGCATGCCTCACCTCCACCTTTCCTTTGTCCACTTTATTTTGGGACTGACAGTTCTACAGCTCCCTTATCGCAGATTGTTACACTATACAGCCATACATTAGTAATTAAATCTGAGAATTTTCAGAGGGGTGATGTATCTGCACGGTCTTTTAAGGTCTTTTAAATGGGCTGCCACCTAACACGGTGGACAGGTGAGCAGCCTGCCACAAAACCAGCCTCAGACAACTAGTGCACTAAAATGCACCATCTAGGCTTAAGATAAGTCGCCCCATCAATGAACATAGAGGGCTTTCCATTTCAATATTTGGAAAATTTCTCAAGGGCCCCAAAAGGGTCCAAGATACCCATTCAAGAGCCACTTGTTCAGTGCATCAGGTTTCTATTCCACATGCTGCTGGTTCAGCATGTCCCTAAGTCTGGCCTCTCAGCCTTTCGCCAAGTTAAACATGTCCTCTTTCTGTACCCTTATCGCAGATTTGACAGCCCCTTAGGAGAAGCAGTTTCTAGTCCTGCAGCAAGAACCACTAACATCTGTTCTCCCATGCCTACAGAACTTACCGTAGCACCACTTTTTTCAATGACCCCATATCTAGCTGTGCCTGTCTCCTGACGTGTCGCGAGTGGTAACCTCGTATCAATGTGGACAAAGGAGGTGCTGCTCACCAGTGTAGGTCTTGAGATTGCGCATGGCAATAAGGAAGCGCCTCTTCTCTTCTTCCCGGGCATTGACAGCACTAAGGTAGGCTTTGATCTCTTGCTCAGGCTTCTCAAGCATGTCATCAAATGTAGTGAACTTGTTGGACAGCCCCTACGCAAAGTGAGATAAGAAGGAAGATACCCTGAAGGTACACTCTAACACAGTCATGAAAGACAGCCTACACTTCACAACAACTTTTCTTAGCAATGGAGCAAAAACTACAGAGCCAGAACGCCATCTCTTCCTACATAGCAATGACAGTCCCCTGTTGCAGTTAATTTTTCTCTTAAACATAGTATGTTGGTAATACTAGCTACTTAAGTATATTTTTAATACAACTGCCAATTTTCAAAGCCAGATAATCACAGAATAAACAGTTCCTTTGATTACAACACACTTTCTCATTCAAGCCCTGTTACAAGAAGTTTTCGTACATGATGCCAGCTACACCTGCAATGGAGCGAAGCAACCGGGCAGCGAGCAACACGCCAGATAGCCAGCAGCACCGCCCTACAGCCAAACAATATGGCGGAGTGACACTGTTGAACATCCTCCACCCTTCTAGCTTTCACTTTATTTTCAGGAAAAGTTATTACAGTGTAGAGTGGCATCTTTCAAAACAAGAATCAATTACAAATGCAGCATGTGGCATGAAGTAGCACACTTGCTATGGTTACATAACAGTCTGCGGGTGACATATCGGTAAAGCAAAGCTGTTTGTCCTGTAGGCCAGGAATCGAACTTTAAAAAGTTTGCTCCTCTTAAAGTGAGACAAGGAAAAACAGACATGATGCTTTGCTACACAGCACCAGTTTTCTTCCCCTCCTTTCTCACCGCCAGGCGCTGTAATATATTGAAGGCTTAAAAGCAAAACCTCTAAGACAATGAGTAAAGTTAGAATGCTGAACTCTGTGTTTTCATGTATAAACTTCAACACAGTTGGTTGCCATTTGGAAAGATGAAATGAAAGTACTTGCTCCGATTTATTTTTAACTTCCTAATGGACATTTTTTTCGAGAATGGTACAAAAATGGTGATTTAGTACCCATGCTGCCATCTGTCAGCAAACCAAAAAATACTTTACACAAGCCCTACTGGCCTTAAATTACAAAAGAGTGCCAGAAAAGTTTGGGGAACACTTAAGCTCCACCTTTAAGGTTAAGACACGACAGCGTTGATAGGTCCTGTAAGCAGTTCCTCTTGCTCCAGCAGTCACAGACACTGTTTCCTCCAAAAGGGTGGAAATTTGGGCTGGTTGGTGCATGATCTCAGGCTAAAAAACAGTGCAAACGGGGAAGACCACCCGACACACTGTCACATGCACATAAAACCTTGTTTTAACAAGGTTGTATAACGTGCCTGTGTGTCCTAGCAGTAACGTGTTTGACTTGCAACCTAAGGGTCAGGGGCTCGATTCTTGGCTAATTACACCAATTTTCTTTTCAGAGCAATTACTTTATATCCTTACGTGTCTTAATGATGTTTGAGTCATGCTGCGACCTTTTAATGAGCATTTTTCTAGCGTTTTAATCACTTTTCAAATCCACCACTCCACAAATGATGTAGCCACCTTTTCGACCAATCTGGAGTTTCTGCTCATGCCGCCACTGATGACGGCGAATTTTCTGCACAATCTGAGCCTTGCACTGTCATGTAAAACACGCGACAAGCTCGACTCATCATGAGCCAGAAATGACAGTCAGCATATGACGAGCCTGGTTCGTCCAAGTCTGCTAGGGGGTTAAAGACAACATATGTGAAAAGTAGAACCCTGCACGCAAAAGCGTTTTCACCTCCAAGCATTACTAGTTAATGATTATAAGCATTACCATTAGCCAAGTTGAGTCATGGGATAGATGCCTATTCCAGAAATCACCCAATAGTCTAGTTTTGATGCAAATGACTGAACCAAAAACTTGCTTTGAAAGCTGCGAAAAAATGTTGTTTAATGTGACGAAGTGTGTTCATGAGCAGATGTCAGCAATCATCAAATGGAAAAACACCAATGCATGTGAAGCACCTTATTTCGACACAAATTAGGCGCAAGTTGGCTGGGAAAAACTGCCAGAACTGCCTTGTGTGCAGACTATTTCGATTACAGATACAATCAGAGCAGTTACATGCACTAAACTGATAATTAACTACATTCAAATATATCCAAGAGCACAGTATCAAATGATTTAACGACGTGAGCATTCAAAACACACATACGTCAATGGAGTTCGGTGTAAGTCCAACAACTTTGAGCCACAGGACCAGTTTCGGGTAGTTCTTGAGTTCGGATGCATTTTCACATTCGCCACACTTCCTTTTTGCCAGCACTTGACGGCTGAATAGCTTGATAAGTTTTGTCTGGGCAAAGAGGAGTAACGGGAATCAGATGTGGAAAAACAGCACACAGTGAAGACTAAAGTCAGCAGAGCAGTGCACATCTTTTACTCTGCAAATGAAATGCCGAGCTGTTAGCTCCCCATATTGGCTAAACATATGCCAAGACCTGCATGCAGGCACTTGTAATTCACTTAAACTACCACACAGCAAAAACTTTCGCATGATGAAATATGTGTTGAAAGCATATTTTCCTCCCGAACACACAGCTAGCACTGACTCAACCAAGCCTAGCTATAAACTTCCCAGACAAACAGACAGTAACGTCTCATTACACCAATGGCAGAGTCTCATTACACCAATGGCAGAGGGGCGTGAAGGTTACTTATTGCACCAATGGTTTACAACGATGCTTGTAGTAGCTCATAGTCTTAACTAAAATTCATTACTTCACTTTATCACAAGAAAAACTAATACATAAATCTTGGGTGGGAACAAGTATAAAGAACTCGCAAGATGCACTGCCACTAGAGTAATAAAGAAGAAATCTTGTTTCCAAATAACACACAGCAGTAAATGGCTGCATGCTTTCCATAAGATCACCAGAAACCCTTGAGCAGTGCTACTGCCATATCTGTCTAATACATGCGCGGTACTATGTACAAACATATTTCGAGCTTCTGTACCGGCTGATAAACTACCGTTCTTCGGGTAACATCTCACCGAATCAAAGGCGCACCCTCCTTAAATCTGAATAAAATGCACTGATGCACATCTCGAAGGGAATTAGCTCTACAGATGTAACCGTGACTGATCTCTCAAACTACTATTAAAAACGCAACAGCACACCAGGCAGCTAGCTACAATTAGCTTCGCCTCGCACACAGGAAGGTGTTACAGGAGCATCACAAGGCATGCCAGTTTCCACAATAATGCATTCCTCGACGCACGCACTTAAAACATTAGCCCCACAGAAATATCACAGCTGCAAGGAACTTCCAGTACGTCAGCGCTGACAAGCTGCTTAGGCTGAACAAACAAATGCCGCTGGTGCTGATTCTCCCAGAGATGACTTCTCAGAATGGCAAGATTTCGCGAAGTACCGAGAGCTAAATCTGAAACTGTACAAACAGCAACATGTTCTGGCGTGACAGCTAGAACTGAACGTGATTCCCATTGAGGTGAATTAGCATGAACACAAAATACACAGAATCAGAGCGAAAACACGCCCGGCATACTGCTCACAACAACAAAAAAGCAACAAAGTGAGTGACACACTTATCCTAGAGCGAGAAAACAATGCGTCCTAGATTCCTGAAAGTTAAAAAGTAACTGCTCTCAAGCGGAGATTAACCGGCACGAGCAACTTCAGAGATCTTCGGTGCAAAGAAACTAAACTAGCGATTTTTCCGGCTTTTTGCTGGCCGACTGGGAGTCAATGGAAACTTGGGTGTCCTCAGATAGCCGGCTCGCGATACCTTTCTGGACAACGCCTGAGACAGAGAAAAAAAGCAACAGAGTTGTACTTACTTCGAGAGCTCGTATTTCATGCTGCGTTAATTCTGCGCTGGGCGCACACAGCGTTCGAAGACCATTGAGATGCTCGGCATTAATATCAATCATAGCTTGTGCTGTGACGCAGACTTCAATGGCACTTTTTACTTTGTTCTCGGCCTCAGCGTCTGCCATGGCGACCTGGTTGCTACTTGTAAATGGTGTCCGCTACTGGATGACCACGCATCATGACAGCATGTTGAGCCCGGTGGAACGACAGCTTTGCAACCATCACTTAGTTCTCCCATCGTCACCCACTCCACTATACCATGCCCGCCATTACCAAAGCACTTGCAGCGAGAATGCACGAGCATAGCCTCGCACGAGATGCGGCGTTGCTGAGGTTTGACCAATGACGTCATCGAAACCGAAACTTACTTTTCTGCGCTCAGTAATCCGTTGTAATGAATTCTTGACACGTGCAAAACACCTAAGTATCGTATGGATATTCCAACGAATTCATTTAGCCACGTGCTGCATAACAACTACCAGTGACTAAGAACCGCGCATGTCTAATCTTATGGCTATTTATTTCGACTGATTTTGCAACTCCGCATCGAACAAAGCCAGATATCACTTGCAGATTCTGTTGCAATGAATACTTCCAATGTCCTTTCACATTTTGATTGTTCTTAGTTATTCTAACTGCGCACTTTCTTGCCCACTGAAAATGATTTCATACAAGAAGTGGCTCACCACAATGTTTTGGAGATGTACCCAGCGTTGCGTATAAATCGGAAATTTTCTATTAGCGATTCTTTATTAAAGGGAAAGATGTTGCTAGCCACGGCATTTGCCATCGAATTCCGAAGCACCTGAGCTGCGTAGCGGAATAAAAGGACAGAGAGAAGAATAAGGGGACCGCGCTCAAATTTTGTACAGAGGTTTCACTAAGCGATAAGTTGTGCTTTATCCTACAGGGGGGTCGGGTGACTGTCTGAATCGATGAGAATTAAAAAGTCCGCATCATATGCGGCGATGCCGTAACAAAAGAAGTTATTACACGGTCGTGGCGATGCCGATCAGCACTATAAAGAAAAATGTCGGACAGAACTTAAATTAGCGTGTGAAATTCTGTCCACATTCAGGACTGCCGAACAGAATTCCTCCGTGACAAAGAGCAGACCGTTGTAAAGGCTTTTCTGCTCCGTTGTATAGAAACAAGCAGAACTCGCGACGCGCTGGGACTATCAGAAGCGCGATTCGCTCAGTCTTCTCCGACCACACCTTAAAAAAAAACGTTATTTTTTTTTTAAATTTGCACGGCATATTTCGCTATAATTCTTCTTTATGAGAAGGATGGAGACCTGAGGATTACGAAAAAATAAATTGATAAATCGAATATTTGACCGAATTTTTCATTTAATTTGCCTAATTGGCAACGACAATGGGCGATGGCCTGTAGGTTCCTGTATAGTGCCTAGAATATACAGTATTCTAGGCACTATAGTTCCTGTAACAATCCGCTGACCAATCATAACAGTAAACTGTAGCAGTAGTACAAGACATTTATTGGGCCAAAATTTACGGGCCGAGCATTTCGACCGCCTGGACTATAATTCTACAATATTAGACAGTAGACGTAACCGGACCGCCGTACGGCAAATATGGCAACGCGATGCCGTTGCTACCGTTGCTATCATCATCATCATCAGCCTGACTGCTTCCACTGCAGGGCAAAGGCCTCCCCCATGTCTCTCCAATTAACCCTGTCCTTTGCCAGTTGCGCCACTTTCTGCCGCCCCCTGCTACGTATGCCTTCTCTTGGAATCCTCTCCGTTACCCTTAGGGACCACCGGTTATCTTGCCTTCGCACTATATGCCCTGCCCAAGCCCATTCCTTCCTCTTGATTTCGGCTAGGATGTCATTAATCCGCGTTTGTTCTCTCACCTACTCCGCCCTCTTTCGATCTCTTAATGGTACACCTATCATTGTTCTTTCCATAGCTCGCAGCGTTGTCCTTAACTTAAGCTGAACCCTCTTTGTTAGCCTCCACGTTTCTGCCCCTAAGATACAGCTGTTGTATACTTTTCTCTTCAGGGATGTTGGTAAGCTACCATTCATGATCTGAGAGAACCTGCCATATGCGGTTCACTCCATTCTTATTCTTCTAGTTATTTCCCTCCCATGATACGGATCAGCTGTCACTATTTGCCCTAAATAGACATATTCTCTCACTACTTCCAGCACCTGGCTACCATTTGCGAGCTGCTGTTCCCTTGCTAGACTGTTGAACGTTACTTTGGTTTTTTGCATGTTAATTTTTAACCCCACCGTTCTGCTCTGCATGTATAACTCATTGACCATGCTTTGCAGTTCATGTCCTGATGACTTAGCAAGGCAATGTCATCAGCGAATCGCAAATTACTCAGGTATTCTCCATTAACTCTCATCCCCAACTGTTCCTATTTCAGGCCCCGGAATATCTCCTGTAAACAGGCGGTGAATAGCATTGGCGAGATCGCGTCTCCCTGCCTGACATCTTTCCTTATTGGAATTTTGTCGCTGACTTTATGGAGGACTATGGTAGCTGTGCAGTCGTTATAAATATCTTCCAATATTTTCTCATAACACTCTTCTACGCCCTGGTTCCGCAATGCCTGCATGACAGCTGAAGTTTCCACTGTGTCAAATGCTTTTTCGTAATCAATGAAGGCTATATGCAGGGGTTGGTTATATTCTGCGCATTTCTCTATCACCTGATTGATAGCGTGAATATGGTCTATTGTCGAGTATCCTTTACAAAATCCTGCCTGATCCTTTGGTTGATTGAAGACTAGGGCTGTTCTGACTCTATCAGCCATTACCTTCCCTTACCTTACCTTAGCGGCTACCGTTGCCAGGCTTGCCTAACCATGTTTGCAGTACTGTACGGTAGCAGTTGCCGCAGTTACTGTGTTTGCCGTACGGTGGGACTAACACTCTCTATTCTTATTCCCCTTCAGCGCCAAGCCACAGTCGAGCCAGGTGGTGATAGAAGGGAAGGGGACGGATAGAAACCCGACTGCTGAGCAGCCGGGCAGCAGAAGAGACATTGAACAAAATAAATTTACTATATAAAACAAACGACCGACATGAAAATTATTCGGCTTATAATTTCGTCTCGTGATTACCTTCTTTTTTATGGATCAAGAAAAACTTCAACAATGGGCCACACTTTCGATCGTCTGTGTGGTGGTCCTGGAATGGAAGCTTCACTGCAGAGCGAATTTGTATTCCCGAAAGTTTGCCACTTCCGGCTACCCTCCGAAGTGCGCTTGGCAAATGCGCCACCAGCGGCTCATCCTCATCCTGTGCACATAACTTGAAAAAAATTTGCGCGCTGCTGTGCATTTCCCGGTGCATGTTGAAGATTGGAAATGACTTGTACAGAGCAACTAATATATTTGCCGCATCTGATTGCCCCGCCTAGTTACGCGTGTGATCACCTAGGAGGAGACACCGAGAGTTATAATTAGCTACCCTTGGTACGAATATTAAAGGTTTCTCGTGCGGATGAAACTGAATCGTCTCAGCGACGACCATTTCACGGAAGGTAATAGATTCAGCAGTGTAATGTGCGAACAACTTGAACCCCTTGAACGCATGCATCTCATCCCCACATCTTTTTTTGAGTTTCACAATGCGTTTCTTAAAGGGGCCCTGAAACGCCCTCTTAGGAGAGCACATAAACTCACTCAATCGCTACACTGTGTTGTGACGAATACCAGAGACTTCTACACACAGCTGGAACCCACAATCACGCTTAGAATTCGGCGAGCCCTTTACGGCGACCTTTCCTTACTCGCTCCCTGCTCCGTTTCACGCTTCTGCGTATGTCGGTTAAGAGATGGCTATTGGTTACATTCTTTCAGACGTCACGTGGCTACCATGGCCGCGGCCAATCAGCCGCTTCGCTCCGGCGGGTTAGGAAGCTCCGCCCCATGAGGAATTCCCGCGCGTGTCGGCAGCCGGGGCCCGGCGGTAGTTCCGAGTGTGTGGTCAAGGAGGATATATAAAACTTGCTGGAGTGGAAGCCGCCTATACGCGCCTATGCGGGAGAGTGAAGCCTTGGCGGCCATCTTGCCAGTGGCAAAAAGCAGCAGTGCGCAACCGCGCTCGTGCTTCTTCGCGCTGCCTATGAAATTGCTCGCGTTTACAAAACAATGAAAGCAAGCGGTTGGGGTTGTAAACGTTTATTTTTCATCCATCAGCAGCCAACTGACATGTAGAAAGCAGTTAACCTGAACAAATATTAAGGAAAAAAAGCTTAATAATCAGACGCACAGTAAAAATAATGGTGAGAGGCAACCTACTGGTGATTGCAGATAATCACCCTTGACAGAACTGGTCTGACTTTATTCTTGATCAATTCCCGATTTCGTTCCTTTGTCATGTGGTGTATCCTCACTTTCACGTACTCTTCAGCGATTTTTTTGCACAAATTGTAGATATGATTGTCAAAGCGGATCGAAGTCAAGGATGTGCTCCTCCAGTTTCTGGAACCACTTTTTCTCTGAGGACACACCCAGGACTTCCAAGATAAGGTGTTTTGCCCTTGCCAGCACCGTTGTAATGGCATCACATTCAGCCTGCAGCCGTCGCAGCCCCTTCTCAACTGCTTCACACAGGCCAATGACGTCTTGCGACGGCGAAACAAGTCCACCCCGGCTCTTCTGCTTAATTAAAGGCGCAAGCGCATCAGAGTGCAGGGCTGTGATGCACTGATCGCATGTTGTCGTTGCACTAACTTTTCGCACAATGAAGCCTGCTATATATGGCACCACGGCACCGACAAAAGCAGAAAGACTTTCGGGCCAGTCAATGCGATGTGTGTAGTCGTGGTTATCGGGCTGCAGGACTGATGACCTGCGCATGTCAGTGACCGTGCTTTTTGCATCCACCATGGCTACAGTAGTGGTTGAATTCAAGATGGACACGATGTCTTGGGAGCAGTTTCCAGAATTGGAAGACGTCACTTCCGTCTGAACCAACAGACGCTTGTATGCAGCCATGAACTGCGCAGCTGTTGGATTGTTGTTATGTCCCCCTCGTCCACGTATGGACCCGAAGAAGTTCTCGGCGTGATCTTGACTGAGTTTGTGGGTCAGCAAGTATTTCAGCTGATCCTGGCCGACAAGCTCGTCGAACATTCTTTCGGTGCTTGCCACGCATATCAAAAAGCCAACAAATCCAGTTTTTTTAGTCCTTCTGTAACTGGACGTCCTGCCGGATCTCTCAGCCCGTTTATGTACGCCCGGGTCTCCAAAAAGAATTGCTTCCAGCAGGATGGTTGGTTTATGGGGTTTAACGTCCCAAAGCGACTGAGGCTATGAGAGACGCCGTAGTGAAGGGCTCCGGAAATTTCGACCACCTGGGGTTCTTTAACGTGCACTGACATCGCACAGTACACGGGCCTCTAGAATTTCTCCTCCAAAGAAATTCCAGCCGCCGCGGCCGGGATCGAACCCGCGTCTTTCGGGTCAGCAGCCGAGCACCATAACCGCTGATCCACCGCGGCGGCGCTTCCAGCAGGATTCATTCTGATTACGAAGAGGTGCCTTATAAGACCTTGCTAATGGGTTCCTGGAGTTCATGATGTCGAACAAGTGATCGAAAATTCTAATAACTTTGATGTTGCGCTGGCACCCTTGAATTGTGGCAGCTTGAGCACTTGTTCAGCCTGTTTGCACCTGTTTGCACCTGTCTGCACCCTTCAGCCTGTTTGCACATCCGTAGGCAACGCAAGAGGCAACCATTATCAAACCGTTGGTGTTTGCATGCCCGTCGCGTCAGCTTGCACTCAAACAGCGCGCCAAAGCAGCAGCGCGAGCCGGCGTCAAGCGCGCTTTCTGCCACTGGCAAGATGGCGGCGGCCGGCTTCACTTGACAAGCGCCCCCTCCACTCCAGCAAGTTTGATATATCCTCCTTGTGTGTGGTAAAGTCATGGAGGAAAAAAAACTAAGGAGGGAGCGTGACGTCACGGGCCAGCGTTCGCAAGCAGTGTGTTTACGAAGCCGTTTTCTCCCTCAGTTTTTCGCTCTCCGAGTCTGTCCTTTATGTTTTGATTCTGGTATGTTTTAGTGAGCGCGTATGTGCGACCCGCGGCGCGGGCGTCTACAGCAAAGAGGTTGATCTACAGTCAGTCTGCCGCGCTAATCTGCGCATGCGCGCGCGCAGCGGGGCTAGATTTTACCGCACGCTATCACGTGGTGTGATCACGGGGGGACACACACTCTCTTCTTTTTACTATATCTTTACTTGTTAAGACTAGGCTTCAAGGTTGTCGCCGGCCGCTCCCTCCTCAGTTTTTTTTTCCTCCATGGGTAGAGTGGTGTGTGGGGCCGGCGGAGGAAGTCCGACCTTTAATTTGCAAAAAGTAACGACAGAAGGCGTGAAAACACTGAAATGCAGATTTTGACTGCAGATAACTGAGCTTCTAATGAATAAAATTCTTGCTGGAGGATATTCATCGGCGCCCTTTAACATTCCAGCATACCGCCACTTTATTGAAAGCCCTTTTCACAATCCCTTTAACCTTGTGTCTTCGATAAAAACGGGGCTGAATGCAGCCTTTTTATAGAACATTTTCTCGCATAGGGGAGGGGTTGCCGCCCTTTTCCACCCTCTGCCTTAAAATTCGCCCTTTTGATTTCTCCGCTGATGCACCTGCCTTTGCTACCCGGACTACTCGCGACCGACATGGGCTACTGGGGAGCCCAGCGCCTGTCGCGTAGAAGAGAAGGACATTGAGATGACGTGTCCGTCGCGTTACAACGTGCGGGCGTGTTCATTCTCGGCGCTGGATAGGGTATTCGAGAACATCCTAGCTCGAAGGCTGTCTGAAAGGAACAGTTATGCAAACGGCAAAGTGCAGGCGATGCTACTGCCATGCTCTGCAGCACAGCTGCGTGCAGCTGAATGGAAGCGTGAAGCAAAACGTATCTTAGTAATGTGCAGTGCCGCGAAGTGTAAAGAAATCAGTGGGATGGATTGTGTAATGCGCCGCAACTGAATGGAATGAGTGAAATGAACCGCAGCCGCGCGGTCGATATGAAAAGGCCCCGTGGAATAAAAATCGTGAATGAGATCAGCGTAAGCTGTCTTGTTAAACATCTAGAAAACAAAGATGAAGCAAGATGAGCTAATGCAAAATCCTTTGCGAGTCGATTTATTCGATTTATTGCGAGTCTGGCGTTCCCCAAGGCAGTGTTCTTGGCCCCTTATTGTTTCTAATATACATTAACGACTTGCCAACAGACATATCTTCTTCTATACGACTCTTTGCTGACGACTGCATCATTTACCGGCCCATTAATTCTATGCATGATCACCTTGCCCTCCAAACTGACCTGAACTTAATTTCAAATTGGTGTAGTAAATGGCAAATGATGCTCAACTCATCGAAATGCAAGGTCATCTCTTTCACCCGCAAGCGTACTAATTCTAATTTCTCGTACTCCATTGAAGGTACCGCAGTGTCTCGGGCATCATCTTATAAGTATCTAGGTATTCACCTCACGGATAATCTTTCATGGGCCACACACATTCAATCCATCTGTGCCAAAGCTTCAAGATCACTCGGGTACCTGCGCCGGAACTTGCGAAACGCCCCTAATAACGTGAGAAAAGTCGCTTACTTAACAATCGTGCGTCCTCAACTAGAATTTGCCTCACCTATGTGGTCCCCTTATCAAAATTACCTGATCAACATGCTTGAATCCGTACAAAATAGAGCCGCTCGTTTCATCACACAAAAGTACCACCCCCAGTCCAGTATCACTAAGATTAAACTTGATATCTCCCTCGAACCATTACATATTCGTCGCTCCATCGCTCTTTTATGCTTACTTCATAAATATCGTCATAGCACCAGGCCATCTCCCTTGCCCCTCGAATAGCCTTCACGCATTTCACGCCGCCTACATAATCAGTATAGCATTAAACGCATTTACGGAAGAACCTTAGCATTCAATTCATCAGCACTTCCACGTGCCATTATTCTTTGGAATGATCTTCCCAACTGTATCGCATCTATCGGCAACCACCAATCATTTCAAGACCAACTGCACAAACATTTTCTTTAACGACATAGTGTCTTGTTTCAGGTTGTTCTGTGTCCTTGGTTCCCTTTTCTTCTCGTTGGTATTTTACAAAGTTTTGGTTTCTTGTGCAATTTCAACCATTTGTATGTTTTTTTTTATGGCTACTGCTTTTTCTTTTGATGTGTATTGGGCACATGCGATGCATTCTTGCTACTAATTTAATTTTTGTTGCTCGCGGTGATGTATGTCTTTTAGTACGTTTTGCCCTGTATATTTATAATTGTGTTTAATTTTTGCATTGTATCACGCGTTGTTTTTAATTTATTCTTACTACTTGCTTAATCCATTGTTTTTGCCCCCCTTACTCAATGCCCTTCTGGGCCCTGTAAGGTATTTTGAATAAATAAATAAATAAATAAATAAATAAATATTTCCTAACATTAATCGAAGGGTCACAGAATAGTCCTTTCTATAGGGCTTTCATTGAATTTGAGAAACGTTTGTGGAAAGTCGACGACTTTTCCTGGTTGGCTGTCGCGGTTGTTACAAACCGAAATTCCGTCCGAGCAACTTCGTCAGACTTATAGTTGTGGTTTTCTGGGCGTTGTTGTTGTCACAGCATCTCACAACCGAAAAGACGGCTTGCAGTAATCGCACTATCCACGCAGAAAGAAACAGTTCGACAGGCAAACAGGCTCAGTAGGACAAAAAAGTGAAGTATATTTATTCTCTGTTCACTGCATGGTTAAATGCAGTGTTTACTATCACCATGTTTGGACATTCTAAATTAAAAAAGTAGTATAGTGCGTGCAGGCTGAACAGTCACGACCACCTCTTCAAAGTGGTCTGTATTTTAAACTCGACGGTGACCGATTTGTTAAGATAGTTTCACGTGATGTTGACGGGACCAAGCGTCAGTGCTAATATGGCGGAAGTTCCAGTTAAGTTCTGGTTCTAGTCTCATATCAAAACTGTCAGCGAATGGCTCTGTTCGCATCTGTACACTGTTGAGGTAAACGCGTAGTTGTCGATGGGGAGGGAGCTTCTGTGAAGTACGGTCCCCGCAGGGTCATCGGTGACGAATGGCATCAAACTAGGAAAAAGCAGCGCACTAGCACAAACACGAGGGAATAAGGGACGAGACGCAGCGCTGACTAACAACTGACAGTTTTATTCAGAGCGCCTCTGTTTAGCTACAATTAGCCACATCTGATTAAACACGGTTGGTTGGTTTGGTTTTGTGGGGTTTAACGTCCCAAAGCGACTAAGGCTATGAGAGACGCCGTAGTGGAGGGCTCCGGAAATTTCGACCACCTGGGGTTCTTTAACGTGCACTGACATCGCACAGCACACGGGCCTCTAGAATTTCTCCTCCAAAGAAATTTTAGCCGCCGCGGCCGGGATCGAACGATTAAACACGGGAAAACAAGACAATAAAATCTACGATGACACAAGAAACTCGTCTTCTTTTTTTTTTTTTAAATGGCGATGGATGGAATGCTAACGCATGTCGTACATAGCTACGCAATCTCTGAAGCCTCAATTTCAACTTTTTTAACATCCCCTCAGCTACAGAGTCGAGAAGATTGATGGGATAACCAGAAGCGGTGAGTCTGTCTGCCTGGACTGAAAACCTGTGACCAATCATATGGAAACACGATTTCTTGAGGGCATTGTTAAAACAAGAGAGGTGGGGAAACAGTCAGGTGGGGAAATTCATTGTTGAAAGGGAGAGATATAAGTACACCTGTGAAAGGTGACGTAAGCGTCACATGTGACCAGTCGGATGGCAACATAAGATGACACTCGATATATAAGAAGAGAGTGAAACAAATAAGTGCTTGCAAATGCATCGCGTTTGACTCAAAGAACAGCACCATTTTCCTGAACTCATGGTCTCGGACTTGCAAATGTACAGCCTTTCTCAAAAGTTTGGAGCCCAGGGGGTTTGCTTCTGAGCCTCACTGTGTGGTTCGTGATGCAACTCCAGCGCTCCAAATTCCCTCTGGGTAAGAAGAATTCTGGTTCTGCCTCCTGCAATGGGTAGGACTTCCGAGAATGCTTCAGGAGTCCCACTACAAGGCTAAGAAGCAAACCCCCTGGGCTCTAAACTTTTGACAAAGACTGTACGTGCATGAATCTCAGTACATGCCTTTGTTGACAACGGGCTGAAAATTGTCGTTAACTTCACAATAGGCTTCAAATACAGAAAAGAGAGAACTCACCGCGAAAGCACGCTGGTGACGTCCCAGTGACAACACTGACGTTCCAAGGACATCTGTGCGATATCTTGACAGGACACGCGGGTATCCCTGGCAAATCCCGAAATCATCTGGGGACATCCCCTACACATTACTCTGGCCAGAGTTTCTGTATCCCACGGCGGGCCGTAAAACGAAAGCACGCTGGCGACGTACGTACGTACGTTCAGCTTGCCCAGAAGCAAAACTTCATCATGCTCCTCACGCGCGCCCGTGCAGGCGCCGAGAACGCGCGGCTAGCAAGCAGCGTGACCGTGACTTACCACATATTTCGCGGATGTGGATCCATCGGAGAAAAAAACGGAGCAACTGGCAGACAGCTTCGCAGAATTGACTAGTACCATACATGCGTACAGCGTACAAAATCCCAGCGTCTATCTAATCGTCTGAGCTGACCGATGCAGCCGCAGCACTGCTTTCGCCAGCGCCATCGGGTAAACAGACCGTGGTTTCGGTGAGCTAAGGCACGCTTGCTTGTGTGATGAATAAGCCACCAATGCACTTGCGCATGCGCGTGAGCGGCTGCTTGTGGTGGTAATTAAGCTGTGAGTTGTGCGTCGGTCTGATTCGGAACGATCGCGTAAGTTCATCTTTCCGTGTCAGCTCTTGCGCGTTCTCACAATTCAAGAGTGACAAGTGATTGTTTAAGCAGAATGGGCTATATCAGCCGCTTCAAAGTAATTGGCCTCTGGTTTATCGACTTAACGAACACCACAGAGGAATATGAGCTCTGGATTCCAACTTCGGCCGCGTTCTTTGCTACACCTGAATGCAGACTTATCGTCCGCGTATGCCGCAGTGATTATGAGCGGTACCGCCTGACATCCTCAAGTACGGTGCTTCGATGGGCCAGGAGGCGCAAGTATCGGGGCACCCTATCCCTAAGGCTTGAATAAGCATCTTTACGCTTGAGTATGCTGGTAAATGTATCTATAAAAACCGCTATGACGGCCACCAAACTAAATAGGTTGAACACATGCCGCGTATCAAGTTCACACTTTGCACTCTCTTCAGTCGTCCACGCTGTTTCTTTCTTTTCTTTTTTTTAAACGATTAAAACACTGAAATTGCCTTGTGTATTGCTTCGCTTCACTGAACTCTTGTCCCTTTGTTTGCTAAATAATGAAGCCCTTAGCTATGTCCACAGTCGTTAGTTGATGGCTGTGTCAAGAAACGTAATGGTGTGGGCAGAAGCGATTGCAGCCCTCTTTTCTGTGCTAAATTCACGTCTGTCTCAGAAGAAATCAACAAACACTATGCGCAGAAGCGCAACCGTAACACTGGCACGTACATACATGTTCTACAAAACACTCCCTAATTTCCACGGTGTAAAAGAATGCGTTAACGCTTTACTTCTGTCCACGACTGTACGAACAATGGAACAGAAGAACGAAAAAGCTTTCCAAAGCCGACCACAAATACGGAGGACACACGCCTGTTTGCGTCTTAAATGCGTCTTTTAACCTCGACTGTTGTGGGCTCAAAATTGGACTCAAAAGGACAACAAAATTGGTTTGAATGGTGGGTGTAAGTACATATTAGCATAGGCTATATACGGCAACATTGGGTCACTTCTTGGCCCTATTCTGGATCTTTCATTTGTATAACAACCGTAAATGACGCCGTCGGCGATCGTGTGAACTATTCACTTGACGTAAGAATAGACCGTATGCCATCTTCGCCGCCTTAGCGTATGTTGGCTTATCCAACAGTTGAGGCGTCTAGCTGAATCAGCATCATTAAGCCGAGCAAAATAGCTCCACCTCAGTTGACACCCAAATGTCGCCTATTAATGTTTCCACGACGACGTCACGGATGACGTCACCAGGACAATAAAGAGCGGGAAAATACAAATGATCCAAATGGAGCTCTTTTCTCGTTAGGTAGTGAGCCAAAGCGTTCACAAAACGCTTCGAGGGTGGACTTTGAACTACACTTGGGGGAAGAAAATTCACTTTATCTGGAATCTTAGCGTGCCCTAATAATAAAAACAAATTGCGGCTTTTCCCGAACCGACTCACATGGACTACTGGATGCTCAATGGTCTGCAGTTGTTTTCGGTACTCGATCAAAGAACATCAACTGCATGAGTTGAGTTGAGTTGAGTTGAGTTTATTAACATTTTAGTTCTCAGTACATTGTCACCGGAAATTTTGCGGCTCGATACGCTTAAGGGAAAAGGCGGATACTGGGGGGGGGGGGGGGGGGGGATTACTGCGAGCCATTGCCTGTGTCCTTCGCCCAAACCCGCTTACGCCGTTTCCCCGCGAATTAAATAGCCCGGGCAAACAGAAAACCAAAGCGCATGCAACCTTGACATCTGATGCGGCAGAAAGTCCAAGCAGTTGCTCCTCGTCGGCATGTGGGCAGCGCGTGGGTAGCGTGTACATGCACGTGTCTCAGGCGCAGGTCACGTGACGGGGACCCCTTTCCGGGCGCGTCACCCTTTACCCAATCTGTGCTTGACCGCGTAAAATTCAGCACCCGTCCCAGCGTGCGCGACACGGCGCATTTTCGCCGAAGGAGGCCGCCCGTCACATAATAACCGGCGTGTATTCCTCGCAACGCTGCGCCTCCGACACGAGCGCTGCGCCAGAACATGCTCGGACGCGTGACGCCCCGTCGGGCGAGACGGAGCAGCAGCTGAGGCCCGTCACACAAACAAAGAGAAATAAACAAAACAAGCGGGGCTCGCAATCCGCTGCACGCAACTATTCGTGTATGCACCCCACCGATGGTTGCCAGGGGAGCAACTTTTCTGATCGATAAAGCGAGCCAGCCGTGCGTGAAAAGAGCTGGGTTAACTATAAGGCGAATTTGGTTATGGCGTCCTTGCGCTCAGAGGCGTACTGAAAACAAGGCGGTGATTGTTGCCCGGCCGGACTACCGCAGCATTTTACTTCGCCTAAAACTTAACCGCCGATTGCATTACTATATTAAAAGCTGGCGAAAAGCAGTTGGCATGCTTTTCCTGCTGCCTACACAAAGATTTGAGTCCTGGAATATCGCCGAATTCTAAAAAAAAATGATGCAGTTGCCCTTTAAGGTGTGCGGTTCTGTGTAATCTTCTCGCCACAGTCGCTCAAGCCAATCAGAGTCATCAGAAATGCTCTCAAGTTTTAAGGGTCGTACATTCTTCATTCAGGTACCAATACCAGCCAGGCATTGCGGAATCAGGACGTAGAAGAGTGTTATGTGAAAATTTTGGAAGATATTTATAACGACTGCACAGCTACCGTTAGTTCTTCGTAAAGTCAGCAATAAAATTCCAATAAGGAAAGGTGTCCGGCAGGGAGACACGATCTCGCCTATGCTATTCACTGCCTGTTTACAGGAGGTATTGCGGGGCCTGAAATGGAAACAGCTGGGGATAAGAGTTACTGGAGAATACCTAAGTAATCTGCGATTAGCTGATGACATCGCCTTGCTAAGTCACTCAGGATATGAACTGCAAAGCATGATCAATGAATTAGACAGGCAGAGCAGAACGGTGGGGCTAAAAATTAACATGCAGAAAACCAAAGTAATATTCAACATTCTAGCAACAGAACAGCAGTTCGCAATTGATGGCGCGGTGCTGGAAGTAGTAAGAGAATATGTATATTTAGGGCAGGTAGTGACAGCTGATCCAGATCATGAGAGGGAAATAACTAGAAGAATAAGAATGGGGTGGAGCGAATATGGCAGGTTCCTCAAATCATGAATGGCCGTTTACCAATATCCCTCAAGAGAAAAGTATACAACAGGTGTATCTTACCAGTACTCACCTATGGGGCAGAAACGTGGAAGCTAAAAAGACTGTTCAGCTCCAGTTAAGTACAACGCAGCGAGCTATGGAAAGAAAAATGATAGGTGTAACGTTAAGAGATCGGAAGCGGGCGGTGTGGGTGAGAGAAAAAACGCGGGTTAATGACATCCTAGTCGAAATCAAGAGGAAGAAATGGGCTTGGGCAGGGCATGTAATGTGAAGGCAAGATAACCGCTGGTCATTAAAGGTAACGGAGTGGATTCCAAGAGAAGGCAAGCGTAGCAAGGGGCGGCAGAAAGTTAGGTGGGCGGATGAGATTAAGAAATTTGCGGGTATACCGTGGCCACAACTGGCGAAGGACAGGGTTAATTGGGGAGATATGAGAGAGGCCTATGTCCTGCAGGGGGGGGGGGGGGGGGTAGTCAGGCTGATGATGATGATGATGAAGAGCCAGAGGTCGCGACACGCATGCTGTAACTTTTGCTGGCGACTGGTCGTATCTGTATGGGAAACAGAAGCCGCATTTAATAACACCTTTTTCTAAACTCTTATTCTTCGTTATCACTGGTGGCCGTCGCCTGTGGCGTCACGGCCGATAGCTGTAGCGAGCAGACTCAGTGCTCGGCTGTCGTATCATAGGTCAGACTGTTTAGTGCGGAAAGAAAAAAAGAAAATCAGGTATCCGAACAAATGGTTTATACCTTTGGTCGTACCTAAATATGCTAGCTTATTTGGCTGGATACTGTGGTGTGAAGATTTTTTTTTTATATAGAAAATAAGTGACGTGTTTCAGTTCAGCAGTCACTGCACAGAACAAAAGAGAACGCCAAGAAAATAAAATATATGCTGCCGAAGCTGAAAACGTGGCACGCTTATTACTCGCTTTCGAAGAGTGGTCGTCGCATGCATAAGCATGAAAAGCCACAAGGTTATTACTGAACTTATCAATCAACTTCTTTCTGTTTACGTTGTTGCCAATTTTAGAGAATGGCCCGCCGCGGTGGCTCAGTGGTTATGGTGGTCGGCTGCTGACCCGAAAGATGCGGGTTCGAACCCGGCCGCGGCGGTAGAATTTCGATATGCTGTAGGCCCTGTGTGCTGTGCGATGTCAGTGCACGTTAAAGAACCCCAGGTGGTCGGAATTATCCGAAGCCCTCCACTACAGCGTCCCTCGTACAGCTCGAGTTGCTTTGGGACGTTAAACCCCATAAAACCATCAACCATTTTATTTCGAAAGCAATACTACGCTCATGAACGGCCTTTCGCGTAGCGGTGGCCGGTAGCCACGTTTGACCTTTAGAATGACCTCTGACGTCATACCAGGGTGAGAGATGGGCTACCAAGTCTTGTCGTCGCGCACCGGCGGCCGGTAGCCACGCGTGACATTTAGAATGACCTCCGACGTCATGCCATGCCTAGTGACGTCATAGCGTGACGTAATACCAGGGTGAGAGATGGGCTACCAAGTCGAGTCGTCGCTCAGCGGCGGCGGGTAGCCACGCGTGACCAGTAGACGCGGCGCACTGCGTTCCTTCTGTTGGAGGCGCTGCGCTTTTGCTTTCGCAGCCTACCAGGCTTAACCAAAGCGAAGCCCCCGCCAATTTTTAATAGCGCCATTTCTGTTTCTTTTGTATTTGACCGCACAAATGCTTCTGAAGTGAGGCATGCAGTGCAACGGGACGCCCTACGGCAGAAGAGAAGCCACACAAGCACAAAATAGATATTGTGCCTGGGTCAGACTTGTGTATAAGAAAATAAATACGGAAAAGTACGAATCTTACTGTTCGTCACACTGCCTAGCGTACAGCCTTTGTTAAAAGTACACAGCCCAAGGGGATTACTTCCAAGCCCGCGTAGCGGGGCTCTTCAGCACATCTGATGGTCCTAATCTTGGGAGGCTTGAGGACTTAAGTTCATCCCGCCTATGGGAGATTAGGGTCCATGAGTATGCAATAGGAGCCGCGCTGCAGGGCTCAGAAGCAGACTCCTTGGGCTGTATACTTTTGACAAAGACTGCCTGTGCCGAGATGATGGCATGTAAGCTTTTTGTGTTCTCAAATGACGATTCCTCCTTATCCATGGCATGGGATTCCTATAGTACGAAACATCTGTAAATGATGCTTGCATGGTGTATGTTTGTAAGCACACGTAAGGGTCTTACAAATATTGCTATATCTACGCACGAAATCTTCACATGATTAATTGGCTTACTGACTAGGCTTATTGAGTATAGGTATACCCTGCCTGCCGGGCAGCTAATCTTTCTGAACGTGTTTCAAAACGAATTCTCAAGGCTGTACTCATGAGAATGAATATGCTGGTCGCTCTTTATTAGGTTTGGAACATATCGTTGCGATAACGATGTCAAGTCTAAACAAAACAACATTAATGGTCTGGATCCGGTATAATGAAACTGAGTACTTCTTGGTTGCATTCATGTCCGACTATTTTTTTCAGCTTATTAAACCGAGCGCAGAACTAAACGTGATGAGAGTAGTCAGAATAAATTTGAAACTCTGCTCTCTCCACTTCTCTACGCTGGTTTTCATTTGGTATACGGGCAGTTTATTTATGGCTAAGGACACGGCGGCAAAAGAAAATAAATAGAAAGGAATGGAGACAAATCTGACGCAGCTATTATTTTCTTTCTATCTCGCCTCGGGGCCTGCAATACCACGAAGAGGCCACGGAAACAATAGGGCGTCAGCTGCCACACAAGGAATGGGATTTCATTAAGAGGACGGTCCCTGACCGACGCGGGGAAAAGGGGCAAGACAAACAGCCTCGCGATGAAGCTAACGTCATTTTGACCGACAGTACAAACAAAAAGGGCGCAGTGGTCTTCACAGAGACGTCAGTGTCGTCCTTAGTGGATTGGCTTTGTGAATACCCTACACAGCCTTTGCTGCATACGGCACGATTATTATTTAACTGTTTTTCCCTCTTCCGCCGCCTTCTCAGGACCGCATCAATGCACAGCATCTGGCTTGAGGCAAGATTCCTCCCTTGCCCCCTCTCCCCACCTTTTATTCTCCTCTTTATTTCTGGTCGCGCGTCTGTCGTATATATCTTCTCCGCCTCGCCTCCTCGCGGTCTTCTCGTGTCGCTGGGGGTGAGTCGAAATTAAAGCCCGTACTCTTTGATGCGAATCTTACGCCCCCTATCGGTTTCTACCGCCTGCCTTTCTTGTGTCCCAAGGAGATGAGTCGGTTTCCGCGCAGCCGGCCTCCTCTTTTTTCTTTCCCTTTATTATTCCCGCGCCTTCCTCCCTGATTTAATGAAGCCTGTCAGCGCGGAGGAGCTCGTCCAATCCAATTACACGAGCCGCGCACGCCTTGGAATGAGCTAATTCGTTCATTTCTTCATTCGAGCTGCCAGACAGTGGCAAGGCTGGTCCGCTAATCAGAGAAAAGCTTCAGTGATTTTTTTTTTGTTCGTTACAGTAATTGCCGCGTTCTTTACGGTCGGCTCGAGCGCTTTAAAGCATTTGGAGTGATTGCTGGCAGCTTTGGGCAGTTAGGCTCACCCGTGTTCGTCAGTTGGACCGCCAGGGTGCCTCGCGATGAGCAGAGCTGTGAGTTTTCGATCGAAGCACGTCAAGCCAGCTTAACCACAGAGGATCTTTGAGCAGGGCATGCAGCAACGCATCGAGCTATGCAGCTGGGACTGCAGGTTGAAAGTTGCTATGGAAAGCCTGGAACCTGTGACAAATTTCATTTTCGATTTTCTTCATCAGGGCTACATCGTATTCACATTTTGTGCGAAGAATTTCAATCTTATTTAACCTGAAATTCTGTTCCATCTGTTCTATTTCTTGTATAGATTTTTTCAATCTTTTTAACTGCATTGTTTTTGGATGTTATAGCTTTTTGGATCTTTTCTGTTTCTTCTTTTAAGTCCAAAAAGCATGACGAGTCTATGTGGCATTTCAGAGTTCCCACTTGAGAGCGTTGAGAAGCGTCCCTACTTGAGTACCGAGTTGGCCGGTACGAGAAAAGTTGCGACCTGGGCTTAGGCCACAGTTGTGGTCTATAGCTGGCGATGACAGCGCCCCCCTCTTGTCGCTCTAGAGGGTGCGGCGAGAGCACTGCGGCGCGCGATGCACTACTAAATAATTTGAAAGACGAAAAGACTTGCGCACATGTGAGCTGCGGTTTACGACGTATTGGAATATCGAACATCTGGAACTGGCGGTTAATGTATTCTCAGAGAAGTAACGGCATACAAATCTTCGCTTAGTTTTCAATCCCACATAACGCGTTACCTTTCGTCTCTCGGAATGACACACAGCAAGCGAGTTATACAAGACATTCTCTTAAATTCATTTCCTTTCTACTCAAGTGCATGCCCATGCCGATCGACCTGGTGAAATGGAGTTGAAACGCCCGAGCACAGTTAATGCGCGCTTCCGGTCTTGGCACGTAAATGATGAAGGTAGAGGGAAGGGTATGCGTCTCCAAAGCCGCTCTCCTGACTTGTTAGCTTCGTTGGGATCAATAAAGCACGGTCCCTGCAGGACGCCTCGCGTGCGCAGGGTGTACCGCGTTCGAGCGAGTCGATAACAATCAGGCGTGCTGGTGTTGTGACGATCAATGGAGGCGACGGTGCGCGTGGTACGGTCTGCAGCCGGTCGCCAAGTGTGCATGGAGCGCTTTTTGGGAAGCACGATCTGCCCGAAAAAGAAAAAAAGAACTAAACTAAAAGTTTGCGGGTGATCGTTAATGTCCAGTGCGATGAAGAATTGTTTGTTGTGATCTCCACAGTCACTAGTGCATCACGCAAGCGGGCGTCTGAATGGCTAATAAGGATCGGCGAAGGAGCGGAGCCGAGTTTTCAGCTGTATATAGGCATTTATCGAACAGTCGTCCGAAACTTCTGAACGAAAGCGCAGGAAATGCATTGTCAGGTTTCCACGTCCCGCAACTTTTAAGCCAGCTGAAGACGCCGCAAGGACATCACTTTTGTACGCCCCCCACCCCTTTCCCCAGCCATAAAAAAAAAAAATGAAGGAATGGGATCTTTGAAAAAATTCATTTAATACTGGATGCTCTTTTTATTCATTATACCTGGGCCACTAGAGCGAAACGCTGGATGCGCTGGAGGTTATGCCATCGCGTATGAATTGAAAAAGGAGGATGGGCAGGGCATACAGTTTTAGGAAAGTGTGTGGTTAGGCTTCGCCGAAACGCCCGAAGAGAATTCCAGTATCCGTTTACCAAAATGAGATGCGCAGTTTCAGAGATGACCAGCCCCCTTGGGGACGCATGCTTGAAATGAAGCCGTCTTGCGCACGTCCACAACAGGTGTCACATGCTGAAAAAGTCCGCTGAAAGTGAAGTGACAATAAAGTCCAGCGGATCACTGCAATGTGGGCATTTCTCAGTCACCGGCAGATCGCACAACCGATGATGGACAAAAGGGCCCTTCTGTTCATCATCGGTAGTTGCAGTGAACTGGGTCACAGCCACTACCAGTCGAATCCCGAGTACGGATATCTTATTCCGCTACGGAATAATACGATTATACGATTTTGGTGGTTATCTCCACCTTTCATGGGGGTTATAAGCCGAAATATAAATGCCGGGTTTCCCTCGAAGTCATCAATTGTTGGCATTGTTTCGGCGTCCGTCTACCCCGTCTATCTCTATTCACCGTCGCCTGTTCGCGCTGCTCATCTCCTCTACGTATGACGAACAAGCACCACACAAAATTCTAATTTACGGAGTAGTTAGCGCAAGACGTAGACACGCAGTACACATGTAACCGGAGCGGATCTGGAGGAAGGGGAGAAGATACTAGACATCCGGTGCGTCCCTTCATTCGATGCGTTTCCTCCGTAGCTGCAATATGAAAGGCAACAGTCAGTATGCAAACAATATGTAATTCTGAATTGTTGCTTTTGCACCAAAGTTGAATCTCTCTTTTGAGTGTTAGTTGTTTTTAGGAAAGCTATATAGGACAAAAAAAAAAGTAGGCATTTCACACTTACGCAGTAATCATGGCTTAATTAAATGCCGATAATGTGCTCCGTTTCATATTGGAGCTGTGTGTACATACACATGGCGTCGCCTTAGGCCTAAAACTCCGTAATCCAAAGGTGTTACATGCTAATGTTCGGTTCAATATTATTATCTGTAAAATACACATATCTCAAACCAGATACTTTTAAATATGTCTAAGTCAAAGTATTTTATTTAGAAAAAAAAAAACGGCTGCCGAGAGGGTACACATAAGACAATAGACGGCTTACTCAAAGAGTGAAGGCGGCACGAAAGTGCGTTGCTTTATCGGCACCGCAGCCCTTCGCTGTTGTTCGACCCGGTCGAGAAACGGGCGCTAAGACGCAAAATATCCGCGGGTTGCTTCTCTCATTCCACCACCGAAGCTCGGAGCGCGGTCGATGACAGCTACGCTTACGTCAAACTGGAGAGCCGCATAGTTGCAGCGCATTCGCACTGACTCGGCGGAAGCGACAACGCATACCCCCCAGTACAAACATGCACGCAGGCACGTAGTACGTGAGTACACACGTATACATGCATACACGCTCGGTCCCATAACTTTTAACGCCGTGCTTTAGACACTAAAGCAAGGCGATGCTGATATCTATCGCAGCAGAATCGGAACCGACATTTACAAGAGTGACCTGATGAGCTAGTTGATACTACATGGTCACAACACAGCGAAGGAAAAACGAAACAAAATATAAAAACAAACAGTGTTGCGCCTGTGCCTTCTTTTTTTTAACGCCCTTGTCATTTGCGTTCATCCTTTCTTTTATTACTAAACTGACACGTATTTATTTATTTTAGTTCCTCGAAAGAGAGGGTCTCCGACAGTGTGATGTATGGAAAACGACTTACCCGATCGAATTCGCTAACTGCAGCTGCATTCAAAAGACGTATCTTTTGCTCCGTCCGTTTTTTTTTCTTTTTTTGCGAAAGAGAAATGTCCCAAGCACGCTCGCAGTTTTTCCTGCACTCAGTCCCAGCACGGCTTTATCTCTCCTGCCGAGCGCGGTCACGTTGGCAAGATCTCTCTTGGCGTGATGTGACTGAGGGAACAAAACAGGTCCTCTGCGAGGGAGGCGGCGCTTCGGGCCGATACGAATGACCAGCACGTGCCTCCTGTCATTTCTGTCTTCTTTCTTGCTTTTTAACCTCGGTGCGAAGAGTTCTAGGAAGTGAACGGTTTCAACCTCTTGCGCTCAGAGAATACGCCTAGGTTAATCGACACTCGAGGCGCTGAGTTTCGTAGCCGAAACCCGTAGCGAGAAGTAGAGCTAAGCATGAGAAGGCTGGAAGTGCATAATCTCTAATGAAGTTCGATTGCTTGCTAGTGCCGTCACCGCAGGCTTTATCACCGATGTTTGTATTTGTTCTATTTGTATTACTCACAAAGGGCTGCTTTGTGACGATCCGGGGGGGGGGGGGGGGGGGGGGGATTTCTGCTACTGCCGAAGCGAGAATTTTCTTTGGAACATCTGCATTAGTCCCCATTCTTTCGGGCATGAAAGTTCGAGGGATTCTTTTTGCAGACAGTAGGTGAGGGTTGGATAGATGTAGCGCAGCAAAATAATTAAGGAACGAAAACCTATCGCGACACCAAATGGCATGCTTATACACTAGCGGGAACTGAGGTTGCCGCTAGTTCTTAGAGGTAATGAAAGCTTTATAGAGGGCTTGGAACGCCAGCAGGCCAGCAACTGTATGAGACATGTTACCCGCTAAGGCGGCAAATCTCAACAATCCCTAGAACAAAGCGCGGTTAAAGAAACAAGAAAAGGCGGACTACGAAATATAACACCAAGAACTGAAGGGCAAAAGCACACGGTCAGAGAGAAAGGCTGCTGATTGCTTGTTGATGAAATGGTAAATGAATGCGGGACCAATAAGAAGCTGATCAGGAACAAAATGGAATGAGCACATGACAGGTGCGCAGGCGAATGTGAAACGAGGACAGATCCATGAGCACGACGAATGAATGGGGAAAGACATCAGGACGTAAAAAAAAAATGAAAAACTCTATGTGTTCAATGGAAACAAAAAAAAAACCACACCGTAAGTATGGGCTTTGAAAATAACAATAAAAATGAGCAAAGGCAAAGGTGAAAGGCTGAAGCCAGCAAGGACGAAAACAGCTGCTGGAAAGAGAGAAAAGAAGACTGAAAACGGGGATGAAATGAGGTTAAGGTAGACCATTTGCGCGACAAGTCGGCCACACCTTTGATGTTTTCCGCCTCCACGTGCCTCCTTTTGCTGCCCTTCACCCAATCATAAAATTGTCGCATTTGGTTAGCGTGCGCGCATTTTCAACCACTGCGTCGACTTGCTGCTGCTTACTGGCTGCTATATGGACTCGTGCTCATACAGTGCGCAGAAAGAAAGAAAGAAAGAAAGAAAGAAGGAAGGAAGGAAGGAAGGAAGGAAGGAAGGAAGGAAGGAAGGAAGGAAGGAAGGAAGGAAGGAGAGAAAGAAAGACAGAAAGAAAGGAAGAGAGAAAGAGAAAAAAAGAGAGAAAGAGAAAGAAAGACAGACAGAAAGAAAGAAAGACATAAAGAAAGACTGAGAAAGAAAGAAGTAAAGAAAAAGAAAGAAAGAAAGAATAAAGGAAGGAAGGAAAGACGGAAGGAAGGAAAGAAGGAAGGAAGTAAAGACAGAGAGAAAGAAAGACAGACAGACAGAAAGAAAGACAGAAGGAAAGAAGTAAAGAAAGAAGTAAAGAAGGAAAGAAATAAAGAAAGAGAGAGAGAAAGAAGTAAAGAAAGAAAGAAATAAAGAAAGAGAGAGAGAAAGAAGTAAAGAAAGAAAGAAGTAAAGAAAGAAAGAAAGAAAGAAAGAAAGAAAGAAAGAAAGGAAGAAAGGAAGAAAGGAAGAAAGAAAGAAAGAAAGAAAGAAAGAAAGAAAGAAAGAAAGAAAGAAAGAAAGAAAGAAAGAAAGAAAGAAAATACGAATGTAGTGTTTCCTGACACCAAAGGTAGACACTAGTAGCTGGGATTTCGTTTTTTTTTATTTTTCTTCTAATGCAACATGGAGGGGCCTAGAGAGAAAGAAGCCGACGATTTAAATCATTCTTTCAGAAAACGCGGTGGAGGCGTGCCTAACTTGCGACAAAAGGAGAGAAAAGTGTCAAAAAAAGGGGGGTCGTGAAGGCAACTGTCGGGGGCAGGATCCTATAGCAACAACATCGATCGCGCGTCGGCATGCGTGTGGCGCCTGGTCGGCGCCTGGGGCCCCGACGCGGAGGCATTTCCAGTCGGGGAGCTCTTCTCTCGCAACCGACTCCCGCTGCTTGCGTTGCAGAAACAAGAAGGGAAGAAAGACGGCAGGGGAGACCGGAAGAGGAGACGTATACACTGCGCACCGCCAAAGGCGCCAAGGGGCAGATTCCACGATAGTGAGAGAAAATAAGAATGAAAAATATGAGAAGACGGAAGCTCGAAACTTTTGGAGGGTGCAATGACGCATCGCCGTGTCGGCAACTTTGCAGCTATATGTCCAAGGCTGGCGGAAGCTATATAGCTGGTGTTGGGTGCTTCTTGTACTGTAAGCGTCGAGTCAGGGCGGATCACAGTTGAAGCCTCTGCTTCGCTCGGCCTCTGAGGCTGGCTTCCCACTGAGAAGCGCATGGTGTGAACGCACCTTATGACAAATGTGTCTGAGAGAGAGAAAAAAAAAGGCAATTGGGGCGAAAACAAAACCAAACTGTCAACGAAGAGATGAGTTTTGGTTCATGTTTTTTTCAGCGATAAGTAAACTCTGACGCGGTAAGTAAGAATTGAAAAAAAAAAAGAGAAAATCCTGCAGTTTCCTCACGCTAGCATGTCATCGAGTTTGCCACACAACAAGGAGCCAGAGTTATCGGGGTGCCTATGGTCACCGACGCACGCACAGACGCACTCCCAAGCGGTACCCAAACATTAGAACGTGCTCCAATTTACACACTATTAAATTACAACCAGCAATTAAGATTGTATATATGCGGACTAAGGGCGATGTATCTGAAGAGGTGAAGTTTGTTGTCGCTGTTCTATAAATAGACTGTTTTAAGTGATTCGCATGTTTGGCAGCTTTCTGGGTAGTCTTTACTTTGGGAAACTAATTTCAGTGTTGATTGGCTCGTCGTGTCTGTAAAAACATGAGTACAGTTGGTAAATTGGTAAATTGATTTTTGAGGAAAGGAAATGGCGCAGTATCTGTCTTACATATCTCGGCGGACACACCTGAGTAGAGTGGCTGTTTTGCTTTTTTGTCGCACGAACACTGACATTCAAAGAAGTTCTTAGCTCATTTTCTTTTCTTGTTTTTTTTTACTTGATGTTGCTACAACAATAACAAAAAAAATCGGCCCCCATAATTAGCAGGAGAACGTCAAAGCTGGCGTCAAAGTGAAATTTGTGTAAAACCGACTTGAATAGGATGACAGTTCGTGTCATGACAATTCGATGAATGGGCACATTCGCTTGCGAGACGGATGCCCTAAACCACTAGGCCACCGTTGCGGTCGAGTGCCATGGATCATGTGAAGATATTGAGACTGCTCATGTGTCGAAATGGGCGTTTAATCTTCCCCAAATCTGTAATCAACAGGAGCAAATTACTTACTCCAGCGCTAAGTAGAAAAATACTAAACGCAGACGTCACTTCGTCGATTACGTCATGCAATAACAGCCTCGCAGTGATTACGCTTTGCTTGCAACAAATGCTCACAAAATGCCATCGCCCAACCACCCTAACCAACTTTTAGTATGGTTAGTTGTTGGTGCATCGGAGTTACGCCTACCTTCCTAAGGAAAGGCTACGCAGTAAGGCGGTTTTCCTTTAGGAAGACATTAATTACGGTTTGGTTTGGTTTATGGAGTTTAACGTCCCAAAGCGACTAAGGCTATGAGCGACGCCGTAGTGGAGGGCTCCAGAAATTTCAACCACCTGGGGTTCTTTAACGAGAACTGACATCGCACAGTACACGGGCCTCTAGAATTTCTCCTCCAAAGAAATTCAACCGCCGCGGCCGGGATCGAACCCGCGTATTTCGGGTCAGCAGCCGAGCACCATAACCACTGAGCCACCGCGGCGGGGCACATTAATTTACGATTCCCACGGCAAGGAGAAAGCGATGGTTGATGAGCATTGTTGTCACCAGTGATATTCCATCACGGAAATACGATGGGAGAAAGCATGACCAAGAACCTTTACGGTCGTAAAGATGTCACGAAAAATATTTGTCCGCTTCAGACTTTAATATTGGTCTTCGCAGTAGGTTCATAAAATCGGCCCTATGTTGAATTTAGTGTCGCGCGGCTCTGTGTACAAGTAAACAACGGCAGTCATATATCGCAGACTGGTTTAAATACGCATACTTGCACACGTAATTAAGCCGCTATGCTTTCCTAGCTCCTGCATGCTGTTATGAACGGGCCCACAAGCCCACCGCTGGAACCAGTGTTAAAGATGGGGCTTCTATCCCACCGCTGGAACCAGTGTTAGAAGTGGGCCCACAAGCCCACCTCTGGAACCAGTGTTAAAGATGGGGCTTCTATCCCACCGCTGGAACCAGAGTTGAAGACGGAGGGGTCCTGGAGATGACTAACTCGTTTAGTCCCGCAGGTACCGGCTCCGAATGACGATATCGGACTGCGTTATCGAGGAAACTGTACAGAAGGGTTTATTCTACATATTTACAGATGAGAATCGAATCGAATGCGAATGCAATGCGAATACTCCGATCACACAACAACATCCCGTTAAATACGGTTCGCGTTCCCCAGATCCCTGACTGGGGAACTTGGTTCGAATAACGTTGTCCAATCGGATGGGCCAGTTGATGATGCTGGCGGTACCACCCACGGCAGGGCGGTGCTGATGCCCTCTCGCTCTCTCACAGCTCGGGGGATGAGAAGGGGAAGACAGTCATCAAACACAGATGCGTCACCTTGACCACTGCTGCAAGTTTTCTGTACGTTGCCTCCGTGGGAAAGCAGAATCCCGCAGTCTCCTCGCAGGTGGTTGAACCTTCTCGAACTCCCCCGCCGGATGGCCGAAGCACGAGACCCATTCGACACAGCGTCTTTCAATTAGCAGCCTCGCTCAGCGTGACCCTGCGTAGCATCATCCAGTCCGGTGACCCGAAGGTCGACTCGGCCAACGTATACCGCTGCTTCCGCCGTGCTGCTGTGCATCTCTGCTTTCACCGTTTCCGCTGCTATCGCAAGCTGTCGCCGCATCTTTGCCTAACGACGACACTCGTCTGACAGCAATTTCTCCCAGGTCCGTGGGACACAGCGTCCTTCGATCGGTTAGGAGGTTCGGTGATTTGGAGTGCAACAACCCCGTCCGTCGTCGTCAATGCTTCTGCCGCCGGCGCCAGGCCTCGTCATATCCCTTGCTTTGCGATGAGTCACCCCCGGCTTCCAGGACCACGTTGTCCACTCTTAACAGCTCGTCCGCGGCCCGAAAAATCTCGAATGGCCAGCGTTCACGACCGCTGGGCAGTAAGAGATGAGGCCGGAGTCGGGTGGAAGGGCTGGTTTCCAGAAATGGCATCCAAGCTCGAACATTCAACAAAGAATGGCATCAGTGGACTGTTCCACGAGACAGGGCACTGACCCACAAGCAAGCGCTCGGAATTTGCCAAAGACCCACCAGGCTTCCCACAATGACAACAAATGTTTACTAAAACATGACTGAATTTTGGCGTAATTTTGGTGCCGAGAAAGCGCAAAATATCCCCTTTGAAATCGCCAAAGACGGACTGCTTGGACCAAGGTTAAAATCAAAAACCCACACACAGTAGGTGGTCCTACCAAGTACTCCTGTCTACAACAATCGGCTGAATCCATCAGCATTTCCGTGCGGTTTTCCGTTCCTGAAACGCATCGAGAAATTCTGTTTTTAGAGAGCAGCACTCCGTCTAAGCAAGCGACCATTTTTGGGGGGGACAAAACTGTCATAAGCACGTTTGAGACGATGGTCAGTCTCAAATATGAACTTTGCGCCGTTCAAGTAGCTCTGGTAACCCGACAACATCTGTGCCGCCTAAACCAAACGCGCGCTCTTTGTCTAAAGCGCTTAACGCTTCTCTACATGTCAGCCTGCGGCTGATGTACTGAACATGGTGCTCTTCGTGGCCGTCGCCAACTTGACCTAAAATAGCACCCAGTCCTCTATCACTGGCGTCACACTGAACTTCTTTACTGAAATAAGTGGCCTGAAGCAAAGGTTGGGACACGAGCGCTTCCTTCAGACGAGTTTTCTCTTCGGTCATTTCAGTGTATGTCAGTGAGGCTCCCTTTCGTAAGGTGTCAGTCAATCAAGGGATCTACGCTCCGTCTACGCGACGTTAAGCGTAGTTCTACTCGAGCTGCACTCCTGTGAGTGCCCTTATCTCTTGGTAGCATGGGAAATCGAACCTGTGATTTCTAACTCAGTGACACCATAGCCTTTCTAACTCAGTGACGCCATAGCCCTTGTCTAAGGTAAGGAAAAAAAACAGTAACCTCCGATCAACTCGTTTTAACTCAAAAGTAGCCTTTCCCTGCCTGATTTCATAAACACACACACACAAAAAAAGAGGAATAAAAAAAGAAACAGCTACTTCGAATCGCCACGCGGGGGGGGAAAGCTGACTCCCCGCCGCCGAGTTGAAAGGATTAGTCTTTCAGACGCGCCCGCCGCGGTCGCGCTTTGACTGATTGTACTGCGGTCAACTCGTGACAAAAGGCTGCAGAAAAAAACGATCCCCCACTCTCACTGTCGTTTCCGCGCCCCCTCGAGGCTCTCCGAAAACCTTGGTCGCTCCTACAATGTCTATAACCGACTCTGGCTCTGGACGAGGAGCAGTGACCAGCGCGAGAAGGTATCTCTTTCTCTCGCCCCAAGCAGGAAGCTCGGCTACCCTTTCGGCATGCGCGCTTCCTAGAATGCGGTGCCAAATGCGAAGGACGATTCCTTTTCAAGTGCGCCCGCCGAACCCGCCTGCATGTGTCATCTCGGTTGTTCGACGCCTGCGTTCGCATGCGCTGAGTGCCGCGCAACCTTGCGCCTTCTGATCTCTTGGGCCGTTTTGCGTTCTTTCTAACTGGCTTTTTGTCCGGACGGCGCGGTCTAGGCTTTCTTACAGGCCGATGCCCCTTGAAGCACTTCGCGCCTGTTTTGCTTGGAAGACGTGCTCTCCCCTTTTCATTACTGCGGTCAGCCTTTGACTCGCGTGCCGCCTGACCAGTAACTGCAAGCGTACGTTTACGAGGCGCAACGCGGGAAGGCTTCGCCTTTCCTTCCACCGCATTTCTTTCTTTCGCCCCTGTCTGCGCAACCGAATTTAGGGCTTTGAATTTGATCCGTTTCCTCTTGGTTCTTGCCCTTTTTCTTTTTCTGCGCCTAGCCTGTACCGCCTGCGTTTCTTGATCACAACTAGCTATCTCTAGTTTTTCCGTCGCACTTTGGAAATTTTCCTCAAATTCCAAACTGGCCTCTGTGCCTTCGCAGCAGAGTGCCAGCTCCACGCAGCTGACAGACGGGCATGAAACTGCCCCTGAGATCCCCAGCTCATTCCCTCGGGAGTTGTCCTCTCCAGCTTGCCTGTCGCTCTGCGCGCCATTCTCTGCATTGCAGTGCTCAGCTACAACTGAGCCCGCCTGGCTGTCGCTCTGTGCGTCATGCTCTACATCGCAGTGCTCAGCCACTACTGAGCCCGCCTGGCTGTCGCTCTGCGCGCCATTCTCTCTACTGCAGTGCTCAGCTACAACTGAGCCCGCCTGGCTGTCGCTCTGCGCGCCATTCTCTCTACTGCAGTGCTCAGCTACAACCGAGCCCGCCTGGCTGTCGCTCTGCGCGCCATTCTCTCTACTGCAGTGCTCAGCTACAACCGAGCCCGCCTGGCTGTCGCTCTGCGCGCCATTCTCTGCACTGCAGTGCTCAGCTACAACGGAGCCCGCCTGGCTCTTATGGCTATCCTTTTCCTCGGCAGCCTTGCACTCTTCTTGTGCCAGTATTACCAAGGTAGCCTCTCCGGAGCCTTTGTCACTGAAGCCACTGTGACATCCCAACTCGCTCTTACCGTGGTTGTTACTCTCAAAAGGGGTTTCCGCTGTTTCAACTTCGAAACCTTTCTCGCTAGGAAAATCTCCCTTTTCGCGGTTCTGCCGGTTTGACGCCTGTATCGACTCTACTGAAAGGGTCGCGCTCGTAACTGTCCCGACAAAGCTGTCCATTGCCACTCCTTCCTCACTTGGAGGAGAATCCTCGCACTCGTGTAGTTTAGACGCTATCTCGGAATGCTCTCTCTTAGCATTACGTCCAACTTCTCCGGACACGGTCTCGGATTCTGCGGCTTTCCTTGGACTACCGTACCGGTTGCACACGTTCTCTGCCACTTCCCTCGTGGTGTCGCGATTTACCAACTCGGCTACGGTCACAGACTTTGCGGGTCTTACCTGCGTACCTACTTCATAAGCATCGCTTGCTCTTTCAGGAGTTCCGGCTCTCACACTACCGCCCTTTCTTCGTATTTCGTTTTGAAGTTCTAATATCTTTAGTTTCCTTGTTTCAATTTCAACCTTCCACTGTTGCCGTTGCCGTTCCTTCTCTTTTTCCCACTCTCGATCAGCTTCCTCTTTACGCGCTTTTTCCTCTGTGCGCGCTTTTTCTTTACGGGCTTTTTCCTCCTGTATCAAGTTCCATGTAACTGCTAGGTGATCGTTATCCTTGACGTGTTTAAGAATGAATTCGCCCAATTCAATTTTGGTTAGTTTGCTAGGCACTTCAACTGACTGTTCCTCGCATATCAACAGCAAGTCCGACTTGTACAACCTCATTAGGTCCATGACAACGCTTTCTCCGCTTTGGCTCTGCTAACACAACAATGCCTTGAGAATAACCCCTCTCAAACGACAAAGCCCTGATTCCCAGTCAAGATTATTCTCTGAATCTTACAGCCTGGTGAATCCCTTAGCAAAAGCCAAAACGCTCACCCGTGGAGAAAGTACGATGTCGCACGGTCCATCCCAGCTGCTGCCAACCAGTGTTAAGAACGGGGCCGCACAAGCCCACCGCTGGAACCAGTGTTAAAGATGGGGCTTCTATCCCACCGCTGGAACCAGTGTTAGAAGTGGGCCCACAAGCCCACCTCTGGAACCAGTGTTAAAGATGGGGCTTCTATCCCACCGCTGGAACCAGAGTTGAAGACGGAGGGGTCCTGGAGATGACTAACTCGTTTAGTCCCGCAGGTACCGGCTCCGAATGACGATATCGGACTGCGTTATCGAGGAAACTGTACAGAAGGGTTTATTCTACATATTTACAGATGAGAATCGAATCGAATGCGAATGCAATGCGAATACTCCGATCACACAACAACATCCCGTTAAATACGGTTCGCGTTCCCCAGATCCCTGACTGGGGAACTTGGTTCGAATAACGTTGTCCAATCGGATGGGCCAGTTGATGATGCTGGCGGTACCACCCACGGCAGGGCGGTGCTGATGCCCTCTCGCTCTCTCACAGCTCGGGGGATGAGAAGGGGAAGACAGTCATCAAACACAGATGCGTCACCTTGACCACTGCTGCAAGTTTTCTGTACGTTGCCTCCGTGGGAAAGCAGAATCCCGCAGTCTCCTCGCAGGTGGTTGAACCTTCTCGAACTCCCCCGCCGGATGGCCGAAGCACGAGACCCATTCGACACAGCGTCTTTCAATTAGCAGCCTCGCTCAGCGTGACCCTGCGTAGCATCATCCAGTCCGGTGACCCGAAGGTCGACTCGGCCAACGTATACCGCTGCTTCCGCCGTGCTGCTGTGCATCTCTGCTTTCACCGTTTCCGCTGCTGTCGCAAGCTGTCGCCGCATCTTTGCCTAACGACGACACTCGTCTGACAGCAATTTCTCCCAGGTCCGTGGGACACAGCGTCCTTCGATCGGTTAGGAGGTTCGGTGATTTGGAGTGCAACAACCCCGTCCGTCGTCGTCAATGCTTCTGCCGCCGGCGCCAGGCCTCGTCATATCCCTTGCTTTGCGATGAGTCACCCCCGGCTTCCAGGACCACGTTGTCCACTCTTAACAATGCATACAATGAAAAGGCGTAAAAATAAGAGCAAATAAATTTAGGAGCGCAGGACACTTCAAGGACGGCATGACTCGCATCTCAAACGCTTTACTCCGAGTGCTTTCGGAAACTGTTGGTATCTCCTCGACTTCACCGCTCTCCTAAAGACCTTCGTTTCCGTACTAGAACCTTCGGTCGTCAGACGGGACGTACACAGACGCCGTCTGCGACAGTGGTAATTGAGTTTTCGATACCGTCTTTCCGCACAGGACGGGTCGTTGGGGGGCTCATACAACTAGCGCCCCAGAGACGCTTTCCGGGCACGCGGTCGTGGGATCAATGTGGCAGTCGACTTATTGTTATCGGCTGCAGAGACGGCATTCGTGCGTCACAGTCCCGTGGGGCGCATTCGATCGGAAAATTGAACGCCGCCAGCAGAAAGGCACTCGCAACCATTTTAGGAGATTTAACTGCGTTCGCAGAAGAGCTCGCGATTGCGACGGAGTTTGGGGTGATTGCGCTCTCAAAACTAAGCGCGCTTTCTGGAAGAGCGTTCCTCCTGGCTTTGCTTTCGCTGGCAAGAAACGGAATGAAGTAAGCTACAGCTAGACTCGCATCTAAGAGTCTCTCTAAGCCCAGCTTTCTAACTAGGGACAGAAGGAGACGAAATTTCTAGATTTTAAGAGGAGAAACGAGATAGGGTTAAGTGCCTGTGCGTATGCGAGGAGACAAGCGGATATGTGGCCGTTCGTCGATACGTATTTGTTTTTAGAACAAAACAACACCGGTACTATTTAGAAAAGCGCACAACCCGTAAAGACCACCAAGCAGAGAGAGAGAGAGAAAAAAAAAACAGTATTTTCACTAGTGCGAATAACAAAACCAGCGTTCAGCTTCAGTACCTTTGCAATTTTTGCATATCTGTGTCAGAAAGTACGCCTTAGTTTGTGGAACGCATAAGCGAGGGAAAAGTCGCATTCCATAAAATAGCACACAAATGCCTCATTTCGGACTGCAGTCGCTCATCGTTCAGCGCATGAAAGGTGCATCCTTAATCACAGCAAGTTGTTTATCGATACTTTGCCACTCCAGCGCTCCCTGGGGAAATGTTGGCAGAGCGTCAGCCACGATGATGGTGTGATTAAAAATACACCCTCTTTTTCCAGCCGGCCGGAGTCGACAGGCAACTTGGCGAAGGTTGTGAAATGCTATAGGCTTTACCGAAATGCATCTTCCAAATTTTTCAAGCTCACATGAAGGAAAAGACATGCGGTACCACGTCTAAGATGAAAAGCTGCAGAAGACAAGCTTCCGTGTGCAGACGTATGTCCCCTTAACCAACACACGCGCGAAATGCAGCGAATGGGCGTGAGCGAAGACCGGATGTAAGATCGATGCTTAGACCCACTACGCACGCAGTAAGTATTCGGTATACCTGCGATCGGAGATTGCGTCTGGGAACGCGAGTTACGCCGATGCAGATGCTTAAGTGCGTAGATCGAGCCTGGGGGCGGAGCTTACCTAAGCCGCTCCAGCGTTCGAGGAAAGCTTAACTCGAGCGCAAGGTTCGTTCTGCGAGGATCGGAGCGCGCGTACCTTGCAAAGTAGACGCAGCGTTAGGATCCCGCTTCGCCGAACTTTCTCGGAAGAGCTTCAGGATCTGAGTAGGAAGGAGTGCTGGAGCGAGTGATATTGCATGGTTGCTTCGAGCGTGGGCTCGGCTGTGAGACCATCTAATGAAGGCGCACATGTAGATTGTATTTTTTTATTTTTCCTTTCCTGAGGAGTCAGAGACTCAGGATGCAGTATGGAAAAATAATGATAAAAAGGAGTAAATAAGAATATTTTCTTCATCTAAACGTGCTACGATGACGCAGATATAAGGAAAATAGCACGGTGTTACTTATCCTTTCAGTGTTTAATTATTCCGTCGCTGTAGGGGGAGATGGAAAACCGTGACCTCAAATGACGGGTGCACGATCTATCGGCTACCACTGCCGTGAGCTACTGTAAGACGGTTGGGCTGTCATCTCCTCTTTGAGGAAACTCTCTTAGCGTAGGAACTCACTAATGGCTGGTGCGCGACTGTGGTCGTTATCAAGTTTTTAACGTGGCGCAGACATCTAAATACCCGAATATGGCACTTTGTGAGCGCTGTGCGCAGTCTACACGGCGCGCCCGCGAGCGCGTGTGTGCGTGCATGTATGTATGCATGTGTGTGCGTGTGTTTGTGTAGGTTTGCAGGTGTGTAGGCGCGCGCGCGCACGTGTGTGTGTATATGTTAGAAGCGATGCAATTCAACGACGAGAGTGCCTGGATGGCGTCTGACAAATCTATAACGCTAGGCGGGAAAATGGGTATCGGCAAGTTGTGATTTCTGCTATACAAGCACTCGCATAGAACTTCGATGATTGATATTAATGCAAAAAGAGGTTTTCGAGTTTTCATCGTCGCTCTTATCTGCACGTAAATCCTTAGTCTAAATATTCTGTAAAACAGAATATTCAGGACAAATGATTACTGGACTTCCTGCAGCGCACAGGAATGGAGCAGTCCGTCACGTTTCCCGAAAATGGCTGTAGCGCCGAAACCGACAACACACAGAAAGCTAGACGGGACAGGCGGGACAGACGGGACAGCTTTCTGTGTGTTGTCTGTTTCGGCGCTACAACCATTTTCTGGAAACATGCACCCACTAGCCCCCCAACAAGTATTAAGCAGTCCGTCAGTTTTCTTCTTTTAACTCCACCAGTGTAATCCTAATATCGCAATTACTGACGTCTACGTCATCACTCAGCGAATCCTGGGATTGTTGAGGCACGCCTCATACGACGCAAAAAAAAAAGTAAATTTCTTCGCAGCAGACGCTGCACTCTTACCCTTCTTCCGGAAAGGGTTTGCTGGAGCACCGCCCATGAGCGTGATTGCGTGCTCTCAATCCTTGAGAGAGAGAGAGAGAAAGGAAGCTTTCTCGCACGGAATGGAGCCGATGCTATCGTCGCCCCTGAATAGCCTGTGCGCTCCGCCGCCGCACCCGACGACTACAGTGTCAAGTATTCATGCCACGGCATCCTGGGTCTCGAGCAAGTCTCCCAGCGTGCTTCTCAACTATATACCGCTGCATCCTTGTAAATTGAGCATTGCACGAAAAAAAAAAAAAACAGATTCATTGTCTTTTGTTTCTTTCTTCGAGTTCCTTAAGCCGTGGCACGATACCAAGGCAGAAGTCGGGGACTCGTTTTTGCGTTGTGCGTAACCCTACTGGCATCTAAATTATGCGGAGGGATTACCGCCAAATCTCTTGCACTTATTAATTATCCCTTCATGTTGGCATTAGCGCTCACTCTCCTTATTACCGGATATCACCGATAAGGAGCAACCAATGGATTCAATAACTCGAGCTTTAACATGGAGTGGAGTGCCTTTTCATAAAAGAATATCAACACTAGGCACCGCGATTAAAAAAAAAATATCACGATGCTATGCCGCATGGTATGAGTGAGCGGTATAGAAGACTGATGAAATTTTCTGTGTTGGTTCCGTGTTGAATAATTGTGGCGGTGATTATGATAATATTGGTTAAAAATAATTACATGGTCAAAGAAAGGCCTTCTAGATCTGATACGAATCTTTATATTAGCAGCCACAAATAGCATTGGTGGACGGGCAGTGTCTTTGTCGGTTCATGTTTCAGGAAACTCTGTTCCTGCTTAGAGAGGGAGGAGAAAAGGAAAGAGGTAAACAGTGACGTAGTGTCAATGAATATTGCCTCTATCGCAAACATCACGAGGAAAAAGAAATAATACGTCATCGGGAACGATTTCTTAACAGACCAGCCTGAACCACCAGAGTGGGAGTTGTGTGAATGTGTTGACATAACACTTATTCTGCCCGACGCGCATGGTCCACATCCACCTATCACGGATTTCAATTCTCACTGGTAAGCATTTCTTACCGGACGGAACTCAGACCACAATCCCAATTATTGATCAGTGGTGACTCGTGAAGGCTTCTCAGATAGCGAATGCTATCTCAACAACGTATTACGCTTCAAACCTAGGAAGGAATTTATTGTATAGAAATCGTTGTAAATCGATTCAAATTTTGAGGCGCGCGTGTAATTAACTAACTGCTTAATTAATTCGTCTTGCGTTGAGTAAAATAAAAAGTAATAAGTGTTACCTTGCCTTGATCTCTTTAAATCTTTTTTTCAGAAATTACGAAAAACATACAAAAAAAGGTTCTCTTACACTTACAGAAGGCTTTTAAGCCAGGAACATGTAGTCTGCGACACAGTACTCAACAAAACAAGCACAACAGAACACAACTAAAAAACAAACAACTCAATACGGGACACAATGCAACACAACGCAATGCGATGCAACGCAACGCAACGCAACACAACGCAACGCAACGCAACGCAACGCAACGCAACGCAACGCAACGCAACACAACACAACACAGCACAGCACAACACAACACAACACGGCACAACACGGCACAACACGGCACAGCACAACACAGCACAACACAGCACAACACAGCACAACACAGCACAGCACAACACAGCACAACACAACACAACACAGCACAATACAATACAATACAATACAATACAATACAATACAATACAATACAATACAATACAATACAATACAATACAATACAATACAATACGATACAATACAATACAATACAATACGATACAATACAATACAATGCAATACGGCACAATGTAAAGCAGAAATAACCGAATAGACAGCTGGGCTTTTTGGAGGCTGTTCATGGTGAAATTTGTAGACGCAAACTTTATAAGCACATAGAAAAAGAGCACACAGGACACGCGCAGTATTGATTTTGGTTTTGTTTTCTTTTTGTTACTTTTTGTCGTGTCGTTGTTGTTCCATCTTGAAGCAACCGCGTCCTCTCAAATAAACCAGTTGCGAGAACAGCGCGTGTCCTGTGTCCTGTTTTTATCTGTACTTTTAAAGTTTGCGCCAACAAATTTCTTTATGAGAAATAAGCGAGCCCGCGGATGCGTCGAGCGTTTGTGGGCGACTACTGTACTGTGAAGGTCTTTCAGGCCTCTCCAAGGACGTGGAGCGTAACTTATTGGTTGTGTGTTCCCCTACTTCGATGTTCAGGAGTTACGAGGCCACCCGTGGGGGCTTGTTTACGGCGTCGTAAGACGCCATTAAGGAGATTGCAGATAGTAGTCACGTCTCGACCTGAACACTTCGTCGCCCGGCTTGTGTCATTGTTTCTCTTCTGTCTCCTTGCGCTGCCTTGCGCAGCTATGCCTTACCAATATTAGCCGCCCGAGAAATAACCGTTCTCCATTGCGAAATGGCTCTTGCAATAACTGCCCAAACTGTGGCCACAATACACTGAGCCGCGTATATCCATTCCCGCCTTCGGTAGCGTTGCTTCGGGGTAACAGAGTCTGTGGAAGCACTTATGGATTACATAAGTTTTAATAACACCGTGATTTTGGCTGCTGCATCACTGTGACGCATTGTTTACTAGATAATCAACATAGATCCCGAAAGAACATGCGCATGTAGGTATCTTCAAGGCGCACTACTGGTAAACATAGGTTATGGCTCCATATTATGGAATAACCTTTATAAAACGAATTTAGACAATTATGACCTGTTGCATAGCTTCCTTTATTACTATAAAGCGCTGAAATATAGAACCGGCGCCTAGTGACCCTCATCGGTGCCGTATAGTCAATTTCTCGCACTCGCGAACGAGCCTCTTACAGTGCGAGGGTCAGAAAGTGGGCCCTTTTCCGGCCTTGCTGAGGACATGTCCGCCAGGATACACCAAATGCGTACATTCGGTTGTTTGTATCGCACGTGGCGTCGATGTCGAAGTTTCGGAATGCGTCCCCGAAGGAACATTCGCTGATCGCCCTGTACGCCATCGTGTAGCAGTGGCAGCGACAAGCACCCGGGAATATAGAGTGCCTCTGCGAAAATGAAGCTAGGAAACAAGAGAGGAGGAACAGCAGGGGAGGGAAAGGGTAGGGAATAGAAGGAGGATGGGGTGGGAAGGGTGGACACGTCCCTCGGGAGTAGAAGGGAATCTCATTAGCCACATCGGCGTGTCGGCCGTTCCCGACACCCGGCGTGGTAAGCGTGCTATGGCCCTCCGAACCAGACACGTCATTTCGCCGCGACGCAATCCGTGCTTTCCCGCGGCATGCTCTCATTTTCGTTTATGCTTCTCTCTCGCTGTCATATTCTCTGCGCGGCTGTAATGTAAACAAAAAACAAAAAAATAACTAAGACAAAAACGAACAAAGCGAGAAAAAACACTTGTGACGAATATCTTTACAAGTTCTCTTCTGCCGCAGAAGGTCTGGCTTGTGTAACACTGTTTCTTTTTTCTCTGCGCCTGCTGCCGCAACGCTTCCCTCTCCCTACGACTGTTCTCCTTGTCGCGTTGCACGTTCGATCGGCTCTAATTTCATGCAGGCCTCCTGCTACTAATTTAATGAGTTGCAGCCGTGCAAATAATGAAAACGAGGAATCACCTGTCCCCGTTCCGCGAGATATTACATATGTTTATCGGGGTTCCTGGGAAGTCGTATGGTGTGTGGAGCCTGCGTGCTACGTCAAACGAAAGCGCTTTTGATCCGTTTGTTATTATTTGCAAGCAACTCTGCGACTGCATTTTTACTTATTTTGCTTTAAATTTGAGAAGCACTCGAACAGCACTGCTGGCTCACTAATGGCTGCAGTTTTATTCCTGGGTATAATCATTTCGTAAGTAATAATGCGGGTGCTCAAGGAGTGGGGTCAGTGGCCTGACGGCATAGGTACATACCTGTACGCATAGGTCGGAGATCACACACAAAAATAACAACAAAGGCGGAAAGCACAAATGAACAAAGAAAGAAAGAAAGAAGGATAGAAAGAGAGAAAGAAAGAAAAAAGAAAGAAAGGAACCAAGAAAGAAAGACAGAAAATAGAGAGAGAGAGAGAAAGAAGAAAACAAATAAAACAAGCAGTTTCATATCAGAGTTCTAGCGGCTCTAATTTCTATGCGGTCGTAGGGCGGCGTTCGGGCAAAAATGCCACCGAATAAGCATTGAATCGATTTTGATTTCGGCAGGTAAACAGTGTCCTGATATGTATGGGGAACGTCGGTGATACAATGTCTTTTGCCATTCGAAGGCTTGCCACACGCTGGTTATTTTATGTTTGTTTTTCTTTATACAACACACACCGTCATGGTGTTCTTTCGAAAACATTTACGTTACTTACAAATTTTCGTTTATGCCGGTACGCTTCGTAACTAGGTGAAATAGCAATGCGTATAGCCACGACGTTCACTGCGCCAAACAATGAGGGTGACAGAGGTTATATAGCTGAGTTTCCTTACAGGTCACTAGGCGAATGCTTTTAATGAATTAGTAACGTCGTGAGCAGAGGAGCATCTGAGCTGTTCTCTGGAAGATGACGAATAGATAATATTTATTCTAATTTAAATAGGACAGTAATGAAAATAAGCAAGCGCAGGCGAGTAAACATGCAAGAGAGTAAGTAGGGAAAGTACAAAAACTACTCTGCAATGAAAGCACGTGGGTATAAGTACTGGTGAACCTCCTTATAACGACGTTGAAGAGGATCGGTGATTACTTCGTTATAGCCCGTGTTGACTGAGCTTCCAAGGGAAATCTTCATTACTTCGTTACATCCATTATTTCGTTATAAACTGTTTCTTTATAACGAAGCTCGATTTGTTTAAGTGATAATAAGCGAAGTTTGCAAAGCGAGAAACCGAGTTAGCAAGTATAGTGTAATCAAACAAGCAATCACGAAACCGGGCGACGACTGAGCGAGAAAAGCTGCAACAGAATAAACCGAGGAGTGAAAGTAATCACAGGTGATTCGGCCGGTAGTTCGACTGCTTCCGTCCTGTCAAGAACTGACGAATAAAACCTCCGGGCTCATTGTTTAGCTTTGTCCTCGCTTGCCTAAGAGCAAAGCGGTCGCGCCCTTCGTGCGACGGATCTGTCAGTCGATCGGGCGATAAGCGACAAACCCGACTGCAAAAGACCCGCAATGTACGTGTCACCACCACGATGCCCCAGTTTTTTTGTTTTTTTTTTGCCTCAAGCACCCCGTCGGCCTTGAGGCATATTCGTTCGCCGCCACTGCCTTACGACAGCGCAGAGCCAGAGCAAGTGGAACGAATTGTGGTGGCTTCGCGAGACTGCACTATTTACCCGCTCATAGTCTACGACCCCTTTCTTGCGTGAACAGCATTGCACTGCAGCATTGCGAAGCACCGACGTTGCGAGGTGTTGTGTGGGAGGAACGGAGGCATTTCTGGCCAAACCCCTTGAAGTTCCACTGAAGGGTGCGTATTGCTGCATTTCGTTTTTTTCTTTTCTTTCTTTCTTTATTTGACCGCCACACCGCGACTGCGAACTAAAAGATGACGCCGGAGTAAAGAACGTTTAAGCAGAAATACCTGTCAAGATTACGGCCAACATTAACGGCCAAGATTAATATTAACGCAGAATGAAGAATAAGCTTCAAAAGTTAGAAGAGCATCGCCCTTACAGGAACTATTCATAGTGCAACGCAGAAATGGCTTCAGCTATCAAGGGGCAAAATTTAGAAATTCGTCCGCACGGTAAAACACACTGCGGATAAGCCAAGGCGCCAGCCAATATGGGAAAAAATATCGCGTTTTAAGCCCTCGAATCACTGATGATATACAAGTAAATCTTGAACGGTTCCCTTCGGTATTAGAGATATCAGCTTGTGTAATTTCCATAATGCTACTTCGGGAAGATCTAGATAGGGAAACGTGGCGGACGTGAAGTCAAAGTTAAACTCTAATTAAAGTTAGTTATTCCAGATGGTAGAATATAAAGATAAAATACACAATGCTGTGTCATGCCTGAAAATACTTATTATTTACATCCTGCCTGGCGCTAGAAGACGCAAGTCCTGTCAATTGTTTCTGCCTTTTGCCCATATTTGTTACTCTAGCTCAGCACGAGGCTTTGGATTATTGCCGGCGCATGGCAAGGCACGGAGGTTCCAGTTTATTTCAAGTGAGCAATACAATGAATCAGTTAGTTAGTTAGTTAGTTAGTTTGTGGGGTTTAACGTCCCAAAGCGACTCAGGCTACGTGAGACGCCGTAGGGAAGGGCTCCAACAATGAATCAATAAACAATTAAGGCTCTTAATTGGACTAACTGGGCTCTTAACAATTAAGGCTCTTAACTCTACCGTCTGTTTCTTTTTGCGCTAGTTACTATCACTGAATAAACAAATCTTTGGGCTCGAAAGATGGGGTCTTGGAGTTTATAGAGTATATAGGCTAGGAGTGGAGCGTGCGAATGCCGGCACAGCAAGCAGTGTCTCGTCGACGTCTATGGTGCGCACTGGTGCGGAACCGAACCTTGTAGACTTCGTGCATTGAAGCAAAGGTGCTGACTCCTTTACGTTTCCTTTTCTTGCCGATTCCTCACTGATTTCATTATTTTCTTAGGTTGCGTCCATGTAGCACGATGGAAAATTTCGCTAGTAATGTTTTAGATCTAATTATGTTGCAACGAATAATGAGAACGGCTACAACAAGAACGCAGTGCCTTGTTCCGGTGTCCTTTGTCCTGCCGGTTACTCCCTGGAGCGCTCTCCAGGGAACCACTGAGGTACATGCTTACGGCCACAACCTGGGGCATTCCAACGAACTTTGCAGTATGCCTGGTCTCGATTCTCTGAGGCCTGCTGACTCATGCGTTTAGCTACTGACGCCAGTGGTTGAGGGAATAATGAAGAAATCTATAAATGAATAAAAAAAGCGATACTACAAGAAGAACGTAAAACTAGGAAGAGAGTTTTGGTACCAGAGGTATTCATTATGCAGACAAATTGTGAAAATACACCATGAACCGCAGTACAGCAGAACTTATTGCACACCATGAACCGCAGTACCGCAAACTTCTCGAAGGAAACTTGAAAGGAGCAAACTTTTTTCGAGCTTTTGTGTGGAATCAAAGTAAAGGTAAGGTTAGTGCTGCTGTACTAAATCTGCAGGGCAGTATCTGTTTCGAATCGCAAGATGTTTGCCAGGCTCAAAAGTAAATGTAAGGTTTTTCGGCTGTATGCACAATGAGTTTGCACAGAGATTAGGAGTGCCTTAAGGCCGAAACTTGAAAACCGCTTTTTTTTTTTTTGTAGTGGTGATTTGCCGCCACACGAGACGAAATTTATAGCCTTCTTTTTGTAGTTCTTTGCTGATGATCAGAAATTATTCAGTAAGATTCAGAACTTACGCGTAGGAGACTATTGTCGTTTTCAAGCTGACATTAGCAATATTGAGCAACGGTGCTCGATGAATAGGCTTCAACTGAACATTAAAAAACTTACATGTTGTACCTCACCAGAAAGCGCGATACAGTAATGTTAAATAATACTTCTAGAAGGACAAATACTTCGTGTTGACTACGTAAGAGACCTCGGTGCTATTGTTGACACAAGACTCGTTTTCTGGTTACGTGTTTCGTCCATTTCTTTACGCCCAACTGATGAGACGCGTTGCTGTTATTTCTCGGTTAGCAAGAAAATGTCATCGGCACGAGTGTCTGTGCAGACATTACCCTGCCCTCCTGAGGCCATGTCTAGAATTCATATCAGTAGCCGGGAACAGCGTCTCTACTAGCTATATTAATCGAATCGACAATGTTCAGGACAAGTTTATACGCATCATTTATGATAGACATATCAAGGCGAAAGCCTTTAATGGCTCATACTGTCGTCCGTTAAGAAAGCGTGTCACAAGCGTTTAACCCGAGAACTAAAAAAGATAGAAGAAAACCAATGGTTGCTTCAGATAGAAGACAAAATGAACCCAGAAGCCAAGTTTGATGACTGCAGACTAATTAGTTATTAATTATAGGCAAGAATGTCGAAATTGCATCGAAATAGCGCGGACGTCAATATAACCACGGAAACAATGTGACGTCACATGCACCGGAAGTCGTCACGGCGTAGTGAAAATTATCACAGAATGGTCGGAAAAACTTCAGATTTGTGTCATACGAGGGGGTACCCAAAAGAAACCGGACTAAATTTTTTGGTCGGCAAAGCTTCTGTGGTACCGCGTTTTGCCACTAGGAGCGCATAGAACGAACATTCCAGAGTCAGTAAGCCGAGTGCCGTCGTTGAAGGAGCTCAGACTAGTTTAGGCAGAGTTTTAGTGTGACGACTGTTTTTTGTGAATGTCGTTTTTGAAATGGCTGATTTTCGTGAACAGCGTGCGCCGGTGAAATTCTGATTTTTGTTTTGAAAAAGTTGAATGTAAACTCTTGAAATATTAAGAAAGACGTACAAGGACGATGCTATGGGGACAACTCAAGTGTTCCTGAATCGAATCCTGAATCAAAGCAACAATAATGCCAATGGAAAACTTCAAATTCACCTCGCCTCAAGAAAGCTCGTCAAGTGAAACCAAACCTCAAAACAATGCTGATTTGTTTTTTCGACGTGAGAGGAGTCGTCCATTGAGAATTTGTTCCGCAGGGTCAGACAGTTAGCCAGGCTTTCAACTTGGATGTTTTGAAAAGATTGGGCAACAGTGTGCGGTGGAAGCGGCCAGATTTGTGGCGGTCGGGTGACTGGTTTTTCCATCATGGCAATGCCCCTGCTCACACAGCCCTGTCTCTACGACAATTTTGGACCAAAAATGGCATGACCCTTATTCCTCAACCCTCATACTCTCCCGACCTTGCCCCGTGCTACTTTCTTTGTTTCCTAGAATGAAAAGACAGGTGAATGGAAAGCGTTTCGCTGATGTTGCTGAGGTGAAGAAAAAAACGACGGAGGCACTGTCAAGCATCACAAAAGATGAATTTAAACTATGTTTTGAAAAATATAATGAAAGATTCAACAAGCGTATCTTTGCAAGTTGGGAATACTTTGAAGGAGATTGAAGGTCTGTACTTAAAATGTGAACAAATAAGTTCAAACAAAAATAAGTCCGGTTTCTTTTGGGTACCCCCTCGTATATCTCGTGGCTGTATCATTAATTAGAACCGTTTGTTCTGAAATTACTAACAGCAATGAAGAAAACGTGGTGGGGAGCATAGGTTAAAAATTTCTGCTTGTTCTCTGTAGTCCCATAAAAAAAAAAAATGTCTTCTCTTCAAACAAGGTTGGATGGTTCTAACAAAACAACGACAACAACAACGTTGCGACAAAAAATCGTCTTCAAACAAGGCTGGACGTCTTCCAACGCACAATGCAATATAGAAGCTCAATTGTCCATTTAATATACGACACTGGTTAGTGTCTACAATCCTGGACATGACATTAAACCGGGCGGAAAGATCGGCGACCTGTTCCCCAAGGGAAAACAAAGGCGAATTTTGGTTATGGCTGCACGCTGTCGGTTGTCAGGCTCTGTGAGGTCCCCTGGCATCCCTCCAGGTCTTTAAATTGTTTTCAAAACTCGCAGACGGGGGTAACTCTCGGTGGCATCATGCGCACTGGCATTAATTATTACACTGCACTGCTTGGTAACACAAAAGAACTCACGTGTCATTTTTGTTACGTTGGTTAAAACCGCGCTTCGCGTCGTTAACTCCGCCAACGTGACCAGGCACAGCCATAAGCGGCCGGCTTTTATGACAGTGGATATGATACGTCGCAGCCCATCAGCGTCTGTACAGTATAATGACTTCAAGGACGAGCTCGATCGCCAGCTGACATGACTCTGTGGGAAATTTTAACAACATGGCTGACCTTTCACCACGAAAAAAAGAAAGAGAGAAAATTTTATATAAGACAACCTTAATCACAGTGGATGGGGCGTAGAGTTTGTGAGCTCCGGTTTTTGGTCGCAAGGTATACCAGTGTGTAATATCGCGTTTACTGTCGGAGGAACTTTATGATACTGGACGGACTCTACTCAAGAGAAAACAAGAACACAATTAGTGCTTCGCCCACAAAATACAGCTGCCCGTCCTTGTCTGGCCTGCGTTGTGAACTTGCGCATGCGATATGAGCAACCCGCCTACTTTCCCGTCCTATCGAAAAGGCTTTCTGGACAGATGACTCTTCTACACGTACTGCGGGACAGACATGCCACAAATTCGCAAGCGTTCACAATACGTGCATCTGAAACAGCTGCACCAGCGGTAGCGGCAATGACCAGCGGTAACATTAACTGACCAACAACCAACCCGCTGTTTACTGTAACCCCGCCGGTGGCCGCACGTCCGTTCGGCGTACACGGGACGGGATACCGGCCACGCTTGGTTGGGGTCCTTGGCGCTCGCCGGCTGAGCCAGACGCGGCGATCGCGCGCGCGGGACGCTACGCTGGCTGCTCTTTTGTTCTTGTTTGAGAGGCACCCCTCCCTCCACCGCACCCTTTTCTCTCTGTACCACCTCGCGTGCTAGAGCCGGCGGCGATCTCTCTCTCTCTCTCTCCGCTCGCTTTTTCTCTCCTCCTCCTCATAGTACGGGCTGTGCGAGAGATCGATCCTACTACGCAGTCGTCGCCGGCCGGCCGCCTGTCCGGCCGTTTGGAGGTGGGGGAAGGAATAGAATTGAGGCGCTCTCCCCGCTCGCCCTCTTGTCGTTATTCTAGCGCGCCCTACTCTGGCGGCGCCGTAGACGGCGCAACGCTGAGAGCGATCGCGCGCGTCACACGCACCCGAGACGCCGACGCTGCCAGCGCGTGGTCGCGGCGGCGCGCGGTGGAAGCGCGCGCGTGGTTCTTCTTCGGGGCGGCGCCGGTTCTCGTGTTTCGGAGGCACCCGTAAGATATCTGTGCCGCGCGATGATGACGTTGCGCGGCCGGAGTGTGTGTGCGACTTGATCAACCCCCTCGCTTCCAGACTGGACGAGATGGAGATTGATTCGGACTTTCCGGCTCCGGGATTGCCTCTTCGGTTCTTTTGTTTTTCCTCCCCTTTTCGCCGTAGCCGCATGAGGTGAGTTTCGAAAGCAACTCCGTGCTTCGTCGGTTGCGCGAGTAGCCAATGCAGTCGAGCAGAGAATGACTGAGTGTTGCCGGCGACTGTTTCAGCATGCTTGCGTGCAAGCGTGTGTATGTGTGCGGTCTGCACGTGCATGAGGAAGTGAAAGTTAGTGATCAAGCGAGTGCGCTTTCTTGCATTTTTGAGAGAGATAGAGTGAATGCGCTGATTAATCAACATTGTCACAGTAGCCGAGGCTAACAACTCTCTTAAAATTGAATGCTTGAAATCGCTTCAATTGTTGCGTGCATGTGAGTTCCTGCCTTATTCTGAGCTGTTCTCAAGCGTATGGGGTTTGTTTATAAGCGGATATGCCATGGGCATGCATGAACGCTCGTACGTTTGTTTTGTTTTGCGTGCACTCAAGCGTTTCAAGCTCGGTCATGTTGTTTTAGTATCTAGACAACTCTGAAACTCTACAACGCAATTGGGCACCTGTAGCACGCTGATCGAACGTTAAAAGATCGCTTAGGGCCGGCAGGAGTAAATCGAACAGCGTAGACGCTGAAAGCTTATTGCTTTTAAAAGGGGCTTTCATCAAAAGGACAGAAAAACTTCTCAGAGGTTCCTGAAATTTAGACTGTGCTTACAGCGTGGGAGACAAGAACATTTAGGGCGGACCTCACCTTCCCCGTTAGACTGACCGCACACGAACGCTTTGCAGATGAATCAGAGTTTCAAGGATGCTTAAAACTAACCTAGATTGGCTGCTAACAGCCACGCAGCTTGTGGCTGGTGCTGCTTATAGTGCATTCAGCGATAACGCAAAAGCAAGCACTGGTTTCGGAATGAAAGCATTCGAAATTCGCCGCCATGTGGCTTGTCTTGTGTGTGTAGTTGTCGTATTTTGCTCGTGCGTAGGGTTTCAACTCAATCCTGAGGATCAGGATTTCTCATTCTTTGAGCCAAGCGAAAAAAAAAAAAAAATGTTTCGTCGCTTTTCAAATCTCTAAACTGATATTAGTAAGGCTCGCAAGATCCTCCATTATAATTGCCGTGAATCATCTAGCGGCAACCTAGAAAAAGTTCTTTTGTGAGCTTTAACCATTTTACTAACAAGTGTGCGTGCTTAGAATTATAGCGAACACGAAGTCAGCATTCTTTGATACGGATACTGCCTAAGATAAAGAAAGCACTAAGACATATGTACCTGATGGAATAGTAAGTGAAACACTTTCTTCTGTGTTATGGATGACATTTCGATGTGACACACTTGTGTACGTGGAAAAGGTATTCAGGAATTTGTGGAACTATATAGCTGTCCTTTGTAGCCGGATAGCTGTGCTTGGGTGAGTGCTACTGAGGATTTACTCCTTTATTGCAAAATCCCCCCCCCCCCCCCCCTTTTGGTACAAACTTGTTCAAGGCATGAATGATCAGCGATGATTACGCAGTGCACTGCGTAATCATCGCTAATCATTCATGCTTTAAACAAGTTTATGTCCGCCGTCTCCACTCTGTTATCGTGTGAAACAACACTAAAATGTCTGTTGCCGTTCCCGGCGTTAGTAAGATTTTTCCCTCCCACCTGTAATTAATTATCCTTTCTGGAACCGGCTACTCGTCCGTGAAATCGTGCGTTAAATAGCCCATTTCAACCTGCATAATAAAGATCGGTGCATTACCACTAAACATACATGGTCTGTTCTGAAAGTAGTAGGACTCATTTTTTTAAACTAAATTTATTCAAGAGAATAGTACAAACGATTACAATTTTTCAAGGTAGCACCCTTACGCTGCTGCCAATGAGTTTTACAATTTTCGTACGCCTCCAGGAACGCATGGACCGGAATGCTGTTTAGCTCCCTCGTCACGGCCTGTTGAACCACCTCTACCGATCCGTGATGTTTCCCCTTGAGCGTCGATTTTATTCTCGGAAATAGAAAAAAGTCTGGCGGGGCCAAGTCGAGACTGCAGGGGGGCTGAGGCAGCGTTGCTGCCTTGTGCTGGGCAAAAAATCTGGGTCCTCATTCACATGATGAAGAAGATCCTACCGGGCGCCTTTTCCTCCTCTGACAACACTCCCGGCACCAACTTCGCGCACGCTTTCCTCATGGATAAGTTTTCTGTCACGATTTCAAGAACTTGGGTTTAAGGAATGCTCAAGTCATCAGAAATCATTCTGATACTCATTCTACGACCATTGTTAAGTAAATGTTTCACTCGCTACACATTTTCGTTGGTCTTGCTGGTCGAAGGGCGTCTGGAGTGGTCGTCTTCCTCCGCTCTTTCCTTACCTTCTCGGAACAGCTTGTGCCACACAAAAAACACCTGATCTACCCATAGAAGCGTCACCGTAGGCCTCCTTAATCATGTTGTGAGTCTCTTTGCCCGTTTTACCAAGATATACTCAAAATTTGATCGCGTATCGCTGATCCAGTAAATGCTCGATGATTCTGCGTGACGAGACGTTTCGACAGGGGTTCACAGTACAAGCGACCTCCTCTCTTCAACGGCCGAGAGCCGACTGCCGATTTTCCCCAGCATTCCCAATATCCCCCTTCAACGATCCTGCACGCGCAGACTACCTCTCGTCCGCCCGTTCGCCCAGGAAAAAACCAGTCCTACTACTTTCAGAACAGACTCTGTAAGTGGCGCATTCAATTAAATTGAAACAGTTTTTTTGCAGCTGTCATAATCGAATTCTCACTTTCCCTCAGCAGCTCTGCTCTGAAATAGTTTCATTGTGGCTGTCCAGTAACCACTGATAAGTTATAACAGTTGGCAGTTGGCTAAATTTTCTTATTTTGATCGCGCAGCGCGTTGCAGCTCCTTTAGGGACATGATGTTGCATAACCTTCTCCAGGGTAACAAACGGCGCTAGTTAACGCACATTGAGGGAATGCGGCACATTAAGGCAAAAGGCAGTTTAGCAGTCGCCGAAGATGGATTAGCGGAGCTTGCTTAGTGGAACGTTGTTTCTTCTTGCCCTTTATCTTGCCCTAAAAACCACTAGCAACTTTTCAATTCGCTATTAACAGACCTCTTCAGTTGCATAATTTCCTCAGTCTCGTGTACTGCAGCTGAACAGAAATTCGGGCGAGTTTGTCCAGTGGCATCTAGAACCCAGGTAACGCCAACCTATAGGCAGCACGCAATGTTGGGCCCATGTGGGTCCCACATTGGCAACTAAGGCTGGGGCAGTCCCTTAGATACGTTCGTCAGGCCCCTGTGGGGAACGTTTGGGCAACTCGCAGATACGTGGTTTTAATGGGGGTTAGGAAAAGGTCATGTCATTCCAGCTTTGTTTTCAGTGTTTCAGAAACGCTTGAAAAAAGGAACGATACGAAAAATGCATGAAAGTTCGACCGAAGAAGACAAACAAACAACAATGTTGCAGCGTTTTGGAACTGCCTGGAAAAGTGCGTATCATAGAAACGCAAACAAGGGATCAGACAGAACGAATATTAAGCTCGATACCTTGATGATGATGATGTCTTCAGGCTCAATGGCACATACCCACGGCGGGGGATTCCTTGACTTGACACCATAGCAACTTCGAAACGTAGGCACACTACCACGCGAGAAGTTGTCGAAGAATTCTATATTGCTCATACCACTGCCACTTGCAGCCCCGTACAAAAATTTCTTAGACAGTCTATAGACTGTCCGTAGAGTTCGCTCTATAACGTCTGCAGATTCTCTATAGACAAATCCTAGAGAACAGTCTACAGGCAATACAAATGTTATCCACAATCTATAGACAATCTACAGAGTAATGGCCGTACACTTTTAGTAGACTTTTGTCTACAGACTATAAATAGACAAAAAGAGATATATGTAGGACGGCAGTAGAGTCTATAGGAAGTTTATAGACGGTCTACAGACCATTTTTATGAGGGCGGTGAGGAAGGGCACTCGGAAGGACCATGTTTTGGGTACTTTTGATTGTGAATTTTTTTTTGTTATTTCAGACTTTCCTTTCGCGTTGTGCACACAAGTGCAATTTTTCGAGAAAAGTTCTTGCTAGCAAAGTAGGCGCCCTCTGCCCGTGTGTTTCTTCCGTCTATACAGCCTTTTCGTCTTCCTGCTACGCACAATTTCAAAACTTCTCTCTCTATACACTGGCGGCCTTTCAATCCTCGGGTCTAACGAACGCGCCTCGTATTCCCGTATTCTTCTCCACTCGACGTGATCATGCAATCAGGCCTAGGCATTTCCTTCAGGCACGCCGCTACTTGCGAACGAACCGGCTCGCGGCCTGACCCGGAGTACCCGCCGAAGCTTGGATATGCGATTGTGTTGCTTCACGTTCGCGCCCTCGTGAAGGCTTTCACTCGGCGGCGCGAGTCGAAATTGCGAGTGGTACGAGGTTTTTGACAGCTCGCCTCTCGGTGAGCGCGATTTCGACTCACCCCGTCAAACACAAAGCAGCGCAAACGTGACTCGCGCAGGACTTCTAGACGAGCCACCAAATTGTTTCCTTCACCAGACATTCGCAGCAATGGACTCCAGTTGTCCATATTTTTCATTTAAAAAAATGAGGCTACGCAGTAAATGTTTTCTTTCACACAAAACTGAGAGTAAGATTGAGTGGCTATCTGAAACTGAAGCCGACTGCAAGATGCACTGTGTTTCATCGCCAAGTAGATGTTTGAAGAGCTTCTCGAACATACAAACAAACGCATGCTTTCGGTTCGTTGAACGAGGTAAACTGCATAAGACCGCAGGAGCGAACCATGCTAGTCTAGGCAGAAATTAATTTAATGTCATTGCTCGCATTCGTTCTCAAAGATGGGTTTTTGATGGTAATGGATTTTTACGGCGCAAGGACATTAAAAAGTGCCTAGGCGTAGGGCATTTTCTTTCCACAAGGCGTCGTCAAAGCCACATTTTCCAAGCATTTTGCCGAGAGAAGCCGAGCACGAGGACAGGGTAAAGGTTGTACCAACAGTGGGTACCTTGCGGCACTGGGGGGGTCGAACCCGAGACCTCGCGATTCGAGGCGAAGGCTCAAATCACCAGGTCACCGCTGCGGTAAAAAATATGGCTTTCTGTACAGTACGCAAGGAGTGTCATCAGGCTGTTCCGAGCACTTTGTGATTCAGCCAGTTCGAAGGCTGTACTGGCTCATTTCACCTTTTACATTCTTAATCATGGTTACCGGCAACAGGGGGCATGCGGCTTCGCTTACCATCAGCGCGTTCTGACGGGACTCGAGGAACCAGTGTACGTGCTCAGTGCGTGTCTGAAACCTGTCTGCGCTTTTCCCATTACTCCCTGAACAGCTGAACGGTTGGCGCGTTTTCGCGTCTCATGCGCTAGTCATAGTACAATATTTTGCGCGCCTAAGATAATACATTAGTACATGCACCTGAACTACGACATCACGCTTCTGTTAGTTGCGCTGAAGGCTGTGAAGCTCATAAACCTCAAATAACATTAGAGTAAAATGCTGAATTTGAATTAATTTTTGACTTTGGTGGGTTGTGTGCCGTGATTCGAGATGAGCAAATGCATTGGGCTTTTTTGCCTTGTATTTTTATTAATTATGATTCACATTGCTTCATTTCAATGCTGTGGTTTCAGTGAAGTTGCATAGGTTGCATAGCCGGGTGTAATTTTTCATTGTCTGCTGCTTTGTTCATTTTCCTCTTTTTTATGTTTTGTTTTTCATTTTCGCTTAAATGATGAATTATTACTAATGAGTATATTTCCAATGTCCTATGATGTGTTTTTGTTTTCTTCTTTATTTCTGGTTTATTTTCTATTTTTGACTAGTTGTCTGTACTCCCCCCTCCCCCGCCCCCTCTGCTCTATGTAATACCCTCATCCATGAGGGCCTTTAGGGGCATTTTGAATAAAAAAATTATTCCGAGCAACAACAACGAAACAAAAACCACAACTTTAATTTTTACCGTGGTGGTGGTGCGCACCGTTATTGACGAGGATAATGATAATGGACTGAAGATAATCGGAATAACGATGAGGGAATGAACGGCAAGTTGGGCTTGTCGGTATATATGCATGGTGGAAAAGCAGCACCAAAGGGAGGAAAGCACGGAGGTAAAGGATCACATAGGACGAGCGCTGTCCGAACAATATGGGTCAGATCAATGAACGGTGATTGAGCGCTAAATAAGCGAGCGCTCGTACCGTCTGCTCTTTTTCCTCCGTGTATGAAAGGAAATGGCTCTACAAACGGAAAGGTGCTTACTTTTCTTTAAAGAGCATACTTGCCTGCACCATGTATAGGGAAAAGGTAAAGACAACGGCATCAAAAGGCGTACGTAATCTCCATTTCGGCGCGGGATTGTTCGCAGCCGCTAACAGATAACGAATGAGCTGCGTTTACTCTATGCATGACCTGGTTAAGCGTACCGCGTCACACAAGCCAGAAGTCCTGACGATCGGTATAGCGTATCCGTAAATACCCGAAGAGCTCCAACTTTCGCCGGCGCGTCCTAGCCAAGATCTCTCACGCACGTGAGCACGACATAACGGAGGGACGGAGCGCAGAAAGAAGAAGTGGGCGTGGTCCCATCCCAAGGCTGGAAGTCTTATCGACGAGACACAACGGCTCGCGCACGCTACGGCGCGCGGCACCCTGCAGGCTATATTGTATACTGGGTCAGCGATCCACTTTCTTCCGAGGCGGGGCGGAGATGAGACGGCGGCGGCCAAGTGGGTTGGCGGCATGCCGACGGCCCGGCTAGCCGGCGTGTAGGAAAACTATTCGCCCCCCTTTTTTTTATTTGCTTTTCTTTTCACTGGCGGCCGGCGTATTCATGACGCGCCCTAACGTCTACTCTATATAGCGAGTAAAGTGAAGGGGATATTCAGGGTGCGCAAGCAATACAGGAAAACGCTGCCCAAGAAGCGGCGGACGTGAGTGAAGTTTCAAGTCGAAAACAGGTTTGTTAGCGAGACGTGCTTCTTCGCCCGCGTTCCTATAAAGGGGGAATCTTCAAGTACACTGCGGCTGCGCTTGAAGTTCTCAAATTACGGGGCTTTCCTTTTCCTCTCGGCAATGCAAGCGTGCTGCATGGTGCAAGGCCAGACTGTGTGACGCTCGGACAATGTTACGTCACTATCTTCGCATTTCTTTTCTTTTCCTTCCTTGTCTCGGATGCACCTCTATATGTGCTCTCCTCTTGAGTAAAAGGAAAATTGGTCCGCGCCGCTTTGCTTTAATGAGCGACGCAACAAATGTCTTGAAAAATGTCCCGTATTCGAGGAAACTCTAGACAGGGCTGGCAATGTTTTTTTTTCTTTCAAGATTCGTTAAACGAAGAAGTCTGAGTTGGCTCTTTATTTTATACGATTAAAGAGTTCCGGCTCATTTACGGGTAAAAATAAGCTAAAAGCACCCGAACATAAAAGCCGCTTGAAATCGGGCGCTATTCGTATGCTTAAAAGGCCCAATTGAATCAATGTTCTTCGATCTACGCAGCGAGTTGGAGACATTCCTTCAAAAACTAACTTTTGCGATTGCTTTTTGTACATTTTAATTGTTTTTTGTCGTGTGTGGATTTGTTTGAACACTATAGCGTTCCTTATTTTTCTAGAGATATTGTTAGCAATAGATGATTTCTTTCCTGCGTGAGTATGAGCGCAGAATTTTTCTGCTACTATAAAGCTCATATAATTGTTACGACTAAAGTTTCTGTACACTTACCTGCCCTCTCCTTCCATTTTTATCTTCCTTTTATAGCTCTGTCCTTGTGCGGAATAGTAAACCTCCCATTAACGGTGCTAACACCCATTTCCTTCGTTTCTTCACTATCTAGCGAATGATTTGCACTTAGTCACAAAAGACCGAGTGTTCTGCCGTGACGACAACTGAGCAGACCTCTCAAATCAGTCACCTCTCCCAATCTGTCGGCACAAGTCGGCACTGCCCAAAATCCAGTGTGTGCCCTACATAATGTGAGAAACCAGGCTGGGTTTTCTCGTTAAACCTGCTTACCTTGCGTTCATAAGAATACGCGTCGCGGGACTAGAGCCAAGTGACTATGTGCTGCTTTTAGATGTCCTATTTCAAGATGCCACAGGGAGGCACAGTTTAGTGAACGTTCGGTGAGTCCGCCTGGTGGCGGGGCCATTAGAGCGGTCGCTTAGCAACCGCGCGCTGTTGGACAAACAGCGAAAGTCATTAACAGATGGCTCCACAGGTAAATTTGGAGCACCTCTGAAGCACAGCGCGGCAAGTTTGAATTGTCAAAGCGGGAATATAGCCGCTGAAATGCCGGGCAGCTAACAACAATTATAAAATGGTCATAGTTATTAGAACACGAGAGCGAATAGTGACTGGGCTCGATATAGGAATATATGCGTAGAGGTTAAAATGAAAAGTTGATGATATCGTGTGTGCAAGAAGGCGTGCCAGGGGTCGCACGTCGGTTGGACCTAAGATCATGCTTTGGTCCATCGTCAAGCCCGCTGAGTTCATCCACAGAAACAATTTAGGGGAACAGTTTTTAGCTCTCGTGCTTCGTCGTTTATCCCGGCAACCGAGATAGCAGAGACACGACGCCAAGGCGTCGAAAGCAGTAAAAGGCGACGGAGGAAATCGAAAATGAGCGCTTCCGCAAGGAAGCTTCACTTGAGCATAAACAGTGCGACGTTTGATATCACATTTTAGTTGCATTCTGTTCTACAGAAAGCCGAATTATTTTGTTTCCTCTACTCGGATCAAGACTACGGTCTATTCCATTTCATTGAACTCAACAGACGTAAGAATCAGCGCCTATATAGATTTGGCTGTTTTTACCGTATTACACGCCCACTCGAAAAATGTTCGCTACACTCGAGTTTTCGCAATCTCTGCTGTATGCCATGCAAGTTTAAGAATAACCGAAGGGCACACGGCTCACAGGCACTAGGAGGATCATGGTAGGTTCTAGAAAAAAAAAAGCTAGAAACAAACACGAGCATGTCGATTGTACAGTACTTTCCGCGTGCTGCATGCTTCCAAGGTCACGGACAGATTATACTTCTTTTCTCCTGCAGTTGCAGTGGTCACCGACCACCCAAACAGTCGTCGATGGCTTTGTAACGACCGGGAAACCGCCACTTGAGAGGTCTATCTACTGGGCTCGTATATGTACGCAAAGCATGAATATAATAGAGCGCTCGTGTCAGCTGTTGTAAGCATGCAGCTAAGTGGCTCCTGCGTTTCCCATGACCGCGGGGTCATACGTGAACAGGTTTCATGGCGGTAATTAGCTGCGTTTATTTCCAACGTTCGTTCGCCATGTCGCCCAGGCGTTTTTAAGTAGTCTGCAGGCTTGAATTATAAGTCCTCTTCGTACACGCTTCAAACGGCATTTAAACTGATTGTTTGAAAATTATTTAGCATTACAAAGCATTACTAAACTCCGCATTGTTTTCTGAGTGCAGCAAGCCCTCGCTTCTCATATGAATGGGTCTTTTCCTTTTGGCATTGTCCACGAAAGAGCAAACAAAGAAAGGAAATCCCTGTGAAGAGTATCCTTATTATGTAGAGCACTGAAAAGTGGTAAATCTTACAGCCGCTGCTGCCTGCTGGGCCGCTGATTTTGTTATTTGTTCTCTTGTGTAGTCCACTGGATGACACTATTCACGCAGCGTAGAGAAGGAGGCACAAAGGCGGATCGGTTTCGAACAGCCTACCATTCTTGAAGTTGTCCCGTAAGCACGAAGGAAAGCCGACGGTAACAATTCATCAGTGCAATAATAGGAAGACGCATATAAAAACAAATCTTGTAAAAACAAACAATGTTCGAAAAGACTAAAAACTATTCATTTGCAGAACAGAAACCAGAAACAAATCTGCTGCGGACAAGTTTTGCTGCCAGGGCTTTCTTTTAGCGACCCAACTTAATGACTGCTAAGTTAGTAACGAAGCGACTTCAGTGATAAAGAAAAGCCGCGGTTAAATGAAGGCCGCACACTCGGCTTGCTCGTTTTGTACGACAAGCCGAATTGCACCATCCAGGCTGGGCAGCTGGTTTTAACTGACATTTACAGCCGCGCTTGCTGATGATGCTGACAAACAGCACAGCGCTTTGAAGCAGCTCTACGGCAGCAAACGCACGCCACAACTACTGAAACGTTACTGAAACCTGCCCACTTGCGCCCTCTCGTGCGCACACGCAGAAGGCTTTCGTTTTCCTTTTTATTTGCATGGATTGCTTGGCATCAAGCAACATGGCATTGTTTTTTTTTTATTATTCGAAAAGTCTGCCATGAGGCATAAGTTGAGAAAGTGGGAGTGGAATGTAGGATATAAAAAGTTAAAAGAAGGAGTGGAGACCAGTTTCGGCGAGGTAGTCGCATAGGCTGCTGGTGAACTGATTGTCCATAGTCCACTTCACATGGCATAGCTACAACACCCAACGACTTATACAATTCATAGCACTCCAGCAATGTTAACAGCGAACGTTAAAAGAAGAACTGTAAAAAGCACCTTTTCGTCACAGTCATCCCCTACATCAGCTATTGTATCTTCGTACTCATAATTGCTAGATCTCTTCATAACAATCTTTTAAACTGACAATCTTATATCGGTCACCACTTACCACTTCCCCATATTCGTCCCTGTGCAAAAAAAAAAAAAAAAAAACGAAATAAGCACGTTTAAGAGAGAGCTTCCAGGTTATTAAGAATGCAAATCTCCCGAAATTAAGGAGCACTTCAGAGAATGTTGACTGGACTTATACGCTTAACGAAGCAGGCAAACCCGAACAAAGCCTGCGGTAATTTTTATGGATCTTCAAAAAGTACCTATAATAAACGTTTTCTCACAAAAACAGCAAAGCGCAATCTTTGTACTCGAAGATCAAGAAATAGAACCGTTACATTAGCAGAAGACAAGTGCTTCAAGGTTGTTAGTTCAGAATTTCAGATATAGTGCCTGGCTCGGCTCGAGCCAGTTGGCAGGCCCGTGCAATTTCCTTTTCATCCTTCTCTCAGTCGCAACAACAACAATGCTGTATTTCACGAAAAAATGACCTAAGACGATCATATCTGTTTTGTTACCAGCAAACTGACACAAATTAATGGCTTAATATATCGATATCGCCTGCAGGTTCTGTTGCCAAGGGCAATTATGGCAATGCATCACTCACTGTAGTTCTCGCCTCAATTACGGTTATTCGGTTTTCGGAAGAACACCGAAAAAAAAAAAAGCATTGACAAGCTGCATATCTTACAAAAATCTCTTTAGAACAAATGAAAATGTATACGTCGGCATGCGGCTTCACGGCGCTAGCGCTGCCAGCAGATGCCGAAGGCCGCGCAACTGACCCGTCTCCGCACGCGACAAATAATCGAATAGAGCCCTTAGGAGAAGCTCCACTTATAGAGTCCTGGCACGCCGTTCGATTTATCGAATGACCGCCTAAATTGGGTTGGATGTACTGCACGAATGTACTGCACTTGTATACGTGATTTTCAAAGGGATAATCTGTGGGTTCGATATATCTAATAATTCCAAATATCCGCGTTCGATATATGCAATAATTCGAAATATCTGGTTCAATATATCCGGCCTTGACTTATGAACTGCTGCTGTGTCCGACAGCGCAGTTGTGAACGATTGTATGATTTACGGCAAAACCGATTAAAGGAACTACGCTAAGTGTGCTTTTTTTTTATTATTCTGGGGCTAGCAGGTCTAGGTGAAAATGCGTGTAAAAGATTAAAGTGGAGGGGCGTGAAAGGGAAGCCATTGCGCCCGCATCGAGCGGAGATGATGCGGCTGCCTCTGCTTCTTCGTGGACTGAGGTGTAAGGCGCAGTATAGTCTTTATTTCAGTAAGTTCGCCTAGCTGACAGGAACTGCAAGTGACGAAATGACGTGCTACAACTTCCGCATGTCCAAGATATGCAGGCCCGTTATATCCGGCGGCCTTGGCGGGACTTGGGTTTCTTTGCTTAGGTCTCAGCAGACTGCCTAAGGTAGACTTGCGTCACAAGGTTTGCCAGTAAAAAGGAGGAAGGTGTAGTAAGTAAGCGACGAAGTCTTCCTGAAGCGCCCTTCCTCCTCAGGCAGAATGCTTGGAGTGTTAGTCTTGATTCCGGCTGCTCTACGATATGATCTCTTATCGCCTGTTCCGTGTTGCTTTGTCGCGTCAGTTGTATGGCTGGTGCGAATAGTTTTTGTCCTGGTGACGCTTTGTGGCTGCAACCACATAAAGCCACCCGCACTTCCTGGTTCTAGAGCGAGCCCTTAGAGTCGGCAAAGGAAGGACGTAGGAAAGAAAGAAAGAAAGAAGGAAGAAATAAAGATAGAACGAAAGAAAGAACGAAAGAAAGAAAAGAGAAAGGAAGAAAGGAACGAAGAAAGAAAGAAAGAAAGAAGAAAAAAGGAACGAAAAAAAAGAAGGAAGGAAGGAAAGAAAGAAAGAAAGATAGACAGAAAGAAAGAAAGAACGAACGAGCGAACGAACGAAAGAAAGAACGAGCGAAAGAAAGAAAGAAAGAAAAAAAAAGAAAGAAAGAAAGAAAGAAAGAGAGAAAGAAAGAAAGGAAGAAAGAAAGAAAGAAAGAAAGAAAGAAAGAAAGAAAGAAAGAAAGAAAGAAAGAGAGTGAAGAGTGAGATGAGGTCAGTGCGGTTCTACAACAGAAGATTTCTCTCCCCGCCGTAAATCTATCCCCGGAAAAGTGCCTTCATTTTTGGCAGCGCATATCCTGGTGCATGCTGTGATGAGCCGTTGCATCAGTGAGTCACTCGCACTTCGCCGGAGCCTCCTGGATGACAAAACTACTTGCTCGCCGAGTGCTGTAACGGCCGACTTGTATAGCTGTCTGCGGGGCGGACGTGACAGTCGGTGACGGAAGGCGAACGCGAAGCGGGCGGCGGGTCAGGAAAGGGTCCGGAAGGCACGACGTCGCAGGCGAAGGCGGCGGCCTTCCAATTAAGAGTCACGAAAACAAAAGGCCCCGCACGTCCCCTGCACGCCGTTCCGAGCCACCGCCGCTCGCGTGCCAGTACATGCGCCTCAGGCTCACGCAAGGCGAACGCCGTACACAGGCCTGCGTGCTATACTCGTACGTGCGTGCGTCTCCATTGGGCGCGCCGCTGCCTCGGCAGCGCGGGACGCTCGTTAGAACCTTGACGCTGCCTGCTCGCGTGTACTACGTAGCAGTTTGGCTGGCTACAGCTCCGTGAGCGCGGCCCGCGGTCTTTGTCGGAACGCGCGCCGCACGCCTTCCTCTGTCTTTGTTTTGACGCGGGAACCGCGGGGGAGCTGTAGTAACAGCTGTCCGGCTCCTCGAGGGTACTACTTGCTCGCTGTTTGCGCAGGGTGACAATTTGATTGTCTCCTTCTTCTGCGCCAGCCCTGGGGCGGCTCGAGCGACTGTGCCACTCTCCCGGGCCTGGAAGGGGGCGGGTCTCCATCACCTCGTGGCGTTTTGTCACTGCACAGGCCGCCGTCTTTCGTCCCGGTTCTCCATGGCTGCTGCTCGAACGACGAGAGCGTGGACCTGTCAGGCGTCGGGAGACGGGATGGCCGGTTGGGTGCGGCTAATACTACCACTCGACAAGAATGCTGGGTGAAATACACGAACGGTGAGGCTTTCTCAATTCTTTTTTCTTGAAGGTGGTTATGAGGTACGGACTTTTTGATGGGAAGTTTTAATCTATTTTTAAGACGTCAACATGCAGTACAGACTTTATATCTTGCCACACTTCTCGTCTAAATACTCTACCGCCCATTGGGCCGACAAAACACAAAGGTAGGTTCAATATGCCAGGGACCAGAGAGCTTAAAAAACAAGAAGGAATCTTGTTGATATTTCTGCACTGGAGTTATAAATGACTCATTGGAACTGTGCCGAGGAAAACTAATTATAAGAAAAGACAATGCGTGCTAGTCATCCACACAGTGCTAACAATGTGCTTCCTTTCATGTTGCCATTACGTGTACGTACGGCCGAACAGAACTAGCGTTAATATGACATAAACATATGACATCAACGCAAGTGTTTAAGCAAAAGGTTTTCGCCTGATGAACGTGTAACTTGCATAATTGCTTTTTACTACTCGCCAGATTGATCTGGAAGTAACTCAGCTCGTTTTTAACGTCTCGTAGCAGTGTTGCGTATCTTTGGACGACCTTCGACAAACGCATGAGTTTTTGCTTGTCTGTAAAATTGACTCAAAGCTGAAGAACATGCGTAAAGGTCGAAAAGGGAGACGACAATACCTCAGTTAAGTGCAAACAGCGGAAAGTACAATTATGTGCTTGACCTTTGCATTTAACGAAGTGCAGTAGATCGCAAATTATCTTAGAAGACGGGGCGCGTAATACCCTCTGGCATTTTCGCTGAGATATTAAAGAATTCACATGGGCAGATGACCTCAAGGTCTATTGAAATAAATTGATTGCTCAGCAAAACGTATTCGTGCCGAGTGTAACGTGTCCAGATTATCTTTATCTTGTCTCGTTTCGCGCATTGAGGGAGTAAACGTACATTCACAGCGACGTAACTAATGAATACATGGAGAAAATCGCTTTCACAATCGCATTTTGTGAGGCGGAACAAAGCAGCCACCTTTGACGGCAATATAGACTGCTCGCCAGAATTTCGCTGAGTTCTAATAAAAGACTTTCTGCTTTTGTCCAGACATGGAAATTTTACAATGCTTTTCTTGTTGGCATGTGCAACAGCCAAAGAGCCCGCCTCATGCTGCAAGAATATCAAGCCTCCGCGGCTTCATGGGCAGCTGGCTGAAACAGTCTGTTTCGAAATCCGCGCGACTGAAGTGAAAGAGCGACTTCCACGAGCAGTCTCCAACTGCACGCTCGACTGTGCCCTCCGTTATGCAGGCTTCGTCTCTTGTCAAATTCGGTCGTCGTTCGCCATGAGTGTTCGCGTGCATGTAGTATTTGAGACAGGCGATAACCACAACCCCAGAAGCCTGGAAGCTCGGGACTTGAAATAGGTTTACCGAGCAATAGCGGCGTTTTGTCATCCACCACGCGGGATTGACGGCTCCGCACCGGACGCGCATCCGCAGCTTGCTAGCTTATCCTAGTTGGTTGTTTACAAAGGAACTGACGTCGACTTGTGGCGTAGATTTTTAAACGGTTGACCTCTTGCCTTCGGCGTAGAAACAGGGCTAGGCGATATACTGTCACAGCCGAGCAGAGTTATAAGGAAGTCCCAGCACGTGAGCCTCAGGCTATTGCATGAAAGTGTTCTAGCAAGTGTTATATATTTACGAGTGAAGCCAACAGTCCCTGAGACCTTATTGTCAAGTGCTGTAGGCTCCGGTCGTAAAGATACTCTGACGAGCCCTTCAACTTCTTTATTCCTATCTGTTCACAGAGAGGGTTACTAGCACTTATACTCTACGTGTTTTTTTTTATTTGTTTCAGCACAACCGGTCGTCATGACTTGAGGATACCGGGACGGCGCGCAATGCTCACCACGGTTTCCTGTAGGTTGCATTCAAGAAGAAATCGCTCTGCACCCGACGGAGACGAATGACTATGGCTCCGGCATCGTTGCAAAAGACGACGAGACCGTCAGTGGTAAGTCAGGGGCGCTTTTTTCGCCCCCTTCTTTGTGTTCTAATTTGCTGGCTGCTAAATGAACTTTTCTTGATGTGAGTGTGCTGTTTGACTGAAATATTCGTAGTTACAAACTTCACTTTAAAGCTATTTCAGAAGTTAGGTTGCTTATCGCGAAGTGAAGGAAATAAATATATTCGTCTTTTGGGGCACTATCTTGCAGTCCTAGCTACTTTGGGGTCCTTGGAGATTCATTCCAAATAAGAGTTCCTATCCCTTTCGTCGTGCGCTGCAGCAAATTTTTCCTAACGTCATTCTTGAAGGCAACTCTGTGCTTTCACATGGTGGTAATCCTGTGTTTGACCGAAAAGTATATGGCAAACGAAATGCGCCTCACGGAAATGAAGCTAGTGGAACCTTCCAAACTTTGCAAAGTACAAGTCTGGACCATCGGCATCGTTAACTTGTAAATGCAATTAACCAGAAAAAAGTTGTGTGATCCATTATCAGAGAAGGCTCCCATTGAGACATATAGAGGCGGCCACCAAGGGGCGCTACAGATCACAGTAAACTTGCCTAAAGGCTACAAAAATTACTGGGGCTCTTAAGTCACCTTAGGAGTGGAATGTGATAGCATGAGATTTCACATTCTTCGCAGCTTCTGTTGCAGCTTCAGTGTGTGTTTGCGTCAATTTCTTTGCAATTGTCGGTCCATCAACTATCATTTTAGACTGCTAGCTAGAGTAGTAGGTAGCCATTATGCTTTGGCGGTGCTGATATTTGCATACATAACATTTTTTTTCTGGTGTTCCATTTCGATACCGTTTCTAGGTTTCTGTATAGAAACTTGGTTGCTCGCAACCCGGTAGACAGGTTGTGACGACGTCACAAGCTCACGCGACGCCACTCGACCAATCACTAATTTGCCACCTGCCACGGTGGGCAGGTTATGATGATGTCACAGGGTCACCTGACCTCTCAACCAATAAGTGAATTTCGTCTTGGACATCGGCGGGGCGTAGTTGTGACAAATCTAATACCATAACACTAAAAACGTAGTTGAAGTCGGTCAGTTTTAAATCAGTGCTATGCTTCGTTTCATATTTCACAATATCCTTCACGCACCATTAACGGAAATAAAAAAAATACTCTGCCTTTCGCGTGTAGTAAATCGGTGGCACGTAATTCTTGGCTGAAATATCTGCCTACCATGTGCCAGCTTAGTGTGCTTTTGCAGTTGAATTTCGATACATAAATTACAAAATTTCGCAAAACAGCTAAGTGAGACCCTTTGCTTTGAAAGCTTTGAAAGCTTGACCGGCATGGCAACTTAACTTGCTGACGCTCATAATCAGGAATTATTTATAATCGTTACTCCTATTTTAATTCACGAATTCCTGCTCGCATGCTCAGTTTTCCCAACCACGTGCACACAACTTTAATTCAACTCTTCCAGGTGTCCGCGAAGTCCGTGCGCAAGAAGAACACGCTGCTTGCGGTCATCGGGACGGTCGGCGTGGCGTCCATTTTCTTCTTCTACTCTCGCCAGGACGATTCCTTCTGGCTCAAGCCCGTGATCGTCGCGAAAGAGCTTGTACGGTTGGGGCAACCCGGTTACGTCGTGTACACGAACGGCTGCAAGATCCCTGCCTTCGACCCGTTCCACTGGACCGTGGCTAGTCTGTACCGCAAGCAGACCATGTACGTGTGTCCCGGAAAGCCTAGTTTCATACGCCTTACGGCTAACGTGCCTTCTATAGATTCCCGCGTCCTCTGGGAGCACTACAGGCGCAAGCCTCACGACGTGTTGTGCACTTACCAGAAAATAACGCGCGATGAGAACCGGACAGAACCGGATTCGGCGGTAGTGTACCACCCTAGTTCTAAGCTTGCCTTCGGCGCACCGCTATCTACGGATTTTGTGTTTGTGACGTGCTCCGCCTATGGTGTCAAGATTCACGAGGAATTCCTCATGGTGCCTGTGCTGAAAGAGCAGGTGGAACGGCGTTGCAAGCTGGCGGAAGACTCGGCGAGGCCAGAGTTGAACAGTACGAAGGAGCGTTTGAACATTGTGATCGTCGGCTTGGACTCTGTCTCGCGGCTCAACTCCCTCCGTCACCTGAAGAAGACTCGCGAGTTCTTGTTGGACCAAATGGAAGCCATTGAATTTTACGGATACAACAAGGTTGGAGACAACTCGTTTCCGAACCAAGTCCCCTTACTGACCGGGAAATCGGCCGAAGAAGCCATGGCACAGTGTCCGGAAAAATTCTTTGACAATCTAGATTTCCTGTGGGACAGATACGCCGGCCTGGGCTATCGCACGTTCTTTCTGGAGGAAAGTCCGAAGTACGGGCTCTTCAATTATCTTCTCAAGGGATTCAAAGACATTCCGACCGACTACTACTGCCGTCCCATGATTTTTGCCATCGACAACTCGAGATTCAAGAAGTTTATCGGTGGAGGCAAAGGCTGCGTAGGCTCAAACGTCCAGACAGAAATGTACCTCGATTACTTCAGCTCTCTGGTCGCCTTTCTCGGAAACCGTAGCTACTTTACGTACACATGGATCTCCGATGTGACTCACGACAATTTCAATTCCGCTGGATTCGCGGACGAGCCGTTCCTTCGGACTTTCCTAAGGCTGAATGCCAGCGGCGTCGCGGACAAGTCTGTGATCGTGTTCCTCAGTGACCACGGCATGCGCTACGGCCCCATCCGGCAGACGCTGATTGGCAAGTATGAAGACCGTATGCCCTTTATGTTTTTAATTCTGCCCCGCGAGTTCCGTCGCAAGTACCCGGATGTCGTCAGGAATCTCAGGATCAACCAGCACCGCCTCATCACGCACTACGACCTGCACGCCACTCTTCTGGAACTCGCCGATTTCCCCAACGATCTCCCACCTGTCAGAACCGACCATGGTATGAGCCTGTTTAGAGAGGTGCCCGAGAATCGGACTTGCAGGGATGCCTTCATCGCTCCTCATTGGTGCTGCTGCCACGACAGTGGCCAGTTCCCGGTCAATGACCCGCTCTCAAAAAAGATGGCCAACTTCGTCCTTCGCACCGTCAATGGCTGGCTTCAGGATGGTGCGCCGGGCAAGTGTATGCGCCTGCAGCTTCGCAGTGTGGTGGACGTGTACGAGGTCACGGTCGATGCGAACAGTGAAGTCCGTTACTTCTGGGTCACCCTCAAGTGTTTCCCGGGCGAGGGTATGCTGGAAGCCACTGTGGCCGTGAATGGAACAGACGTGTTTGCAGCTGAACGCGTAAGCCGCCTCAACTGGCACGGTGCCCAGTCGTCTTGCGTCAAAGACCACCTACTCGAACTGTACTGTTTTTGTAAACACCAATAAGTTATGCACTGGCCTTCAGGGCACCGATGCCTTGGAAATGGGCCCTTCAGGGCAAGCTTTATGCACGTTTTCCTGTAAGCTTTCAGGCAGCGGTCGAGTCTCGCAACGCGATATTTCATTGTTAGTCCTTTGTACAGTTTTTTACTCATAGGTTCGCATCGCAGTTCTCTTTTTTACCTTTGTCAGACAATGTTAGATAAGAGAAAGGCATACTGAGGAAAGTGTATGCCAAGCGGCTGTTGTTATCACTTCATACTAGTCAAACTGAACTCCGTAAAAATGCTCTTTATGATCATAACAGACATGGGGTTCTTGAAAACTCAGACACCAAGTACATGCATCCATGTATGGCCGAATTTACGCAAGCAGATCAAGGGAAACTGACTAAAGAGTTTTATGTAGCGCACTCATATCCTTGCCGATGTTTGAAATGTGGTCACGTATATATTACTATGGTGTGAAGGGGTTAAAATTTCTCGGATCGCAGTTTATTCTTAGTTTGTGCAAAAAATTTTGCCTGGATCTCCAGCTGTATTCGAAGCGGAATAATATTTTTGGGACAAATGTATTTACCGCCGAATAATACTAACAGCGGGAGTCGCATCTGCTCCGGTTCAGCAGCTTCTCTTTTACGTAACGCCAAACTTCTTCAACGGCACAGTCGCCCTTTTTTAACCTTATATTTCAAGGATATAGTTAAAAATTAAGGAATGCACACCAAATCTCCGTTGCTCAACATATCTTGTGGCACGAACGCAGTGTTAAATTGCGTAAGAGCCGATTATTTTGCACCTAGCGGGCAGCGTCACCTTTACAATGGAAACCCTACAAACTGGTTTTGTGCTGTGAAACGAGAGGGGGCGGGTATTTATATGTATTGCGTACCATCCATTGCTTTAAAAAGCGCCGAGTAACCCACCTTTCTATATCGCTTAACCATAGCGAATTTTTAAAAATGTGATCGTATACTCCGCTTAGCTGTTGTTGGTAAAAGCGAACCTTCTGTGTTAATTTTCGCAATTTTAGTGCACGTTAGCTTGTGGCCAAAGCTCGCTGAGAGTGAGACAAGAACAGTGCTGCAGAACGACTTTACGGGATAGTGATTCTGTATGCAGAAAGCTATGCGGATGCCGTAGTCTTTAAGTTACAAAACAGTGCGGAGTGACGGAGCTTTCAGCGCCATTCAGCGATTTAGAAACGCTGTTATAAGAGTGGCTTTTGAGAATACTGAGGTACGAGAATGACACTGGTAGCATTTCTTGTTTGGATTTTTCTCTGTTCCTTAAAATAAGCGGATGAGATCGTATCGCTCATGCGGAGGATGGCGGGTGCACTTTTATTTCCCCGCCCATATAAAAATGGTCTATAGACGGTCTATAAACTTCTTATTGACTCTATTCACTTCCAGTAGATATTGCTTTTTGTCTATTCATAGTCTATAGACTGTCTATAGAAAAAGGTCTACTAAAAGTGCATCGCCATAAATCTATAGATTGTCTATAGACTGTCTATGGGATTTGTATTGCCTATAGACTGTTCTGTAGGATTTATCTATAGACAGTCTATAGACTTCATAGACAGAAGTCTATAGACAGTTTATAGACTGCTGCGGTGTAATAACTGCTAGAGCTTCTTGTCTCCTCCTGGTGTAATAACAAATGCTTTGCTGTTTAAAATGAATTAACTGCCTCATGAGTTGTTTGCTGGCGCTGCGTTGTCGGGGGCATTTTCAGTCAGTACTTAAGGCCTTGCTCTATTGTTCAAACGCGATGTATACGTACTTCAAGCACTCAGGCTCTGCAGTTGTGGCTGCATCACCCCATCTTGACATCTACTATTTTGTTCAGTCATTCATATATATAACCTTTTATAGCAAGCCTCCATTGCTACCTAATTCAACGATGCTATCGCGTTTTGGAGCAAACAGAATGAATGGTATAACCACAACAGTTTTGCCGAACATCAAGGCAGCTTCGGTTGGATGTGTGCGTTTTTTTTTACTCGTAAAGGCAGACCAGTTTCCCTCGCACGCGTTGCAGCGTTACTGGCGGTGTTATCTGCGAAAGCTATGCCCATTTTGGAGACAATCTAGAGAGCCGTGCGCTGGCTGTATCCCCATCCGTGCTTAGAGCTGCGTTCTTGAGCGCATGCAGCCTGCCTGTTCACTTTTTGCTATCGCCGATACCGTTCTTCACAACGATCGGGCTAAGCCCGAAGCCGTCGTCGTCAGCACTAACTCCACAAACTATCAGCAGTATTCAAAAACACCGCGTGGCCGCACGAACGCGATTTTCAGTTTCGCGAAGCGTGCTGTTCGTGTGATATAAGCGAGTGTTCGTCGCGTTCCTGCCTAGTGCATTGTGCTAGATGTTCACGGCGTATAAAACCCGGTAAAATGTTTTGCCGTTATTTCTTTTTTACAATTTACATAAGTTATACGCAGAGATATTATTTATACTAAGATTTTACACTCTTTTGCTGTGCTACATATTGTAGATGCACTCGTAAAGATGAAGGCACCTTACAGAAAAACTGTGTGCAGTAAACTATGCGCGATGCAGAGCACAGTGCATGCTTCTGCACAACGTCCTATTGGTCCTGTTTAGGGTGTTGCGACATCTGCAGGTGGCTTTTGGAGTCAGCGTGGATGCGTAGTCGCAGTGGACACTCTTTAGTTTATGTAGAACTTCGTGTATGATGTCTCTCCTTCGTGCCGGCAACCGTCGCCTGGTGGATGCAAATAGCATCAGTGTCTGCGCAGAAATAAACAGTGCGCTTTGTTTAATAAGTTTAGTTTTATGGGTTTCAACGTCCCAATGAGGGACGCCGTAATTTAGGGCTCCGTATAAGTTCGACACCTGGGGCTCTTTAACGTGCACTGACATAGAACAGTACACGTACAGTCTTTGTCAAAAGTAACCAGGCTGCATGGTTTTGCTTCTCAGTCGTTTATTTAAACTATTATGCCAGCCCTCAAGCTCTGAATCTCTGTATGGCGAGGAGAACCCCTGTCCTCACCTTCAAAGAACTTTTCGACCTTAGGGAAAGCTGTAAAGGCTCTACTATACAAATGAGAAGCAAACCATGCAGCCTGGTTACTTTTGACAAAGACTGTACCTCTAGCATTTCACCTCCACCGAGATGCGACCGCCGAGGCTGGGGTCGAACCCGCGTCTTTCGGGTCAGCAGCTGAGCGCCGTAACCACTGAGCCACCGCGGCGGATCGTTTAGTAAGTGTTCACACGTATAGCGTGAACATGCAGAAACGTGCAGAAAGAAAATACATGACATGAAGTAGCAGAACAATGGTGCCAGGCTTTCCAAATTCTGGTAAGTAACGCAGCAAAAAAAAAAAAAAAATACCTCATTGTGTTTGACAACACAGATGACACTTGTCCCAGCTTCGTTATAATATAAATATTCCTAAGAAGTGCGCTGTCTACTGGCTAAAGAAAGGAAGAGAACATACTGGCTGTTTTCCAAATACTGGGCGAATATTTTCCGACTCGATGCTCTCTCTACGCGGTTGTTGGAGGGTACTTGCATGGACTCATGATTTTCTCACTATGCACAGAATTTTTCGTGGGTAATAAACCCAAGGTGTAATTACTGACTACTATGAGCCGAGCAGCACTCTTTGCAACCTTCTGTCGAAACTCCGACACTGAAATTCATCGATAGATAATTAAGCTGAAAACATGTTACATTCATTGGGCTGGTGCTGCAGCTATTGTTTGTGTAGCTTTCTGCTGATTGTTGTTTCGTACTAGTGCGCTTGAAAACAGGTTTGCTAATGAGGTCGCACGTTTTTCTCTTTCTCTCTGTATACAGGGTGAACGTGCTCCTTTTTTTTTAAAGACATTCTGTGTGGGTTGGAATTTGAAATCAACGTGTGAGAATTAAAAAAAAAAGACGCGAAATGTTGTGGCTTGTTTGGTTTCTTTTGGTGTTATTTATTCAATTCCTCGCGAACAAGAACTACGATTCTGTTCTTTCTCTTCTCGGCTGTTTATGGCCGCCCTTTGAAAGAGAAGCTGCTGTAATAATAATAAAAAAAAAAGGTAAGTAAAACATTCCTCTTCCAATGTTTGGCCGCACTGGGGTGATGTCAAAGTCATACCCTGTCAGAGAAGCAAACTTAATAATCACAAAGTGAACAAGCTGAGGGGAAAGCCTCAGGGTGTTTGCCAACATTTCGACAGAGGACTCAACTGTCTTCGCCTGGGAATGTGATTCGAATCGAATGGCATTCGATGCATCTAATGTCATTCGATCTCTTTCGGTGTTACACATTAAAAAATAATGCCTTTGGCAGTTGATACCAGTGACGATCAGCGAAAAAAAATTAGTACAAAAGAGGTCCCAGTACAGTCACCGACTACAGGACCTACTTCTATATAAATATGTCCGCCTTATATTTTCTTCCTTGACAAACTGATTCTGATTATGTAAAGGGACATCAGTGCGCATATGCTTGAAATTGTTGTGTAGTATTTTAGAAGCAGGTGAGAACATTTCTGTGAAATATTATTATCTTCAAATATTCTGTCCCACCTCTGCAGCACTTTAGCCATCAAAAGCCAGGCAAGTACAAAGTCAAGAATGAATCCGATAGATGTAAACATACAAATGGCTGACACGTCGCAGCGAGCGCGGAGCGTGGAAATGACTTCGAAAACTGAAGCGTTCAGTAACAGATTTAAGTACTTGCGAGCTAAACGCACATGGAACGCCAACCAACCACAATACTCGACCTAAAACGATCGACGGTCATGGACGGGGCCATGCTTCACACTCGGCCGCTGCCGTTGGCTGCCGCTGAGACCGAGAGTAAAAGGTAACCACGACAACCTCTAGTGCGAGTAGTTCCACACCAGAATTAACATTTTTTAACAGACTATATAAATATAATTTCTAACTCTGGCGGTGCGCACCTTTTCGCGTTGCGTGTGTCTACAGCGTATCTGGCGCCCAGAGTGCACATCCGGTTCGATAGCATCCTCGATCGGCGGCACCGGTGCGCACCGGGGCGCCTTGGTGCACACCTTCCAATCCATCCTCGATCAACTGCACTGAGGCGCACTCGCAGTCCTCGATCACCGGAAGCGCACCCTACCGGGTCAGTTCTTCGTTGCCCCGACTCGCACCCGGAAAATCGGCGGTTTGCAAGGGTGTAATCCCGGCAAGCATTGCGGGACGCGTGCTGCGGACAAGCCGCCTTTAGCCGTCTTGTCGTGTCTGCGCAGAGACTCACGCGATGGAGAGGAGAATACGGATGGTTGCCGCTATTGATGAACTGCTGTCAAGTTCGTCTGATAGCGAAGATGACATGATAATCGACTTGATAGCCTAAACACGGCGATGAACGACCGAAAATTCGTTGATCGGGTCATCATGCGCCTCGCTGATACCTGAGTGAGCGTCTGTTTACATTGCACTGCTTGACATATATAGCTGCAGTGTGCATGGCCTTTGACATGTGAAGTATGTGATTTATTCGCAGTTCCAAAAGCATTTTCGGGTTAGCAGGGGAGCGTGTGACCGGTGTTGTGGTTTACAATCAAATGCACGAGCCAGGAGAAAGGCACTCTAAAGGCGGCGCTGCATGCACGAGCCCCCGCGGGGTGCAGCTTGTCCTCGATGTTGACCCTCGCCGGGGCGCCACCGCCGCGGTGCGCAGGGAACCGCGCTGGTTTCGGGGCGCACCTGGTGCGAGGTGATCGAGGACGCGGATAAGTTTGAAAGGGTGCTAAGTGGAATAAAGAAAACCACCCTCTCCACTTTTACGAGAGAGCAGGAAAATCGGCTGCAGGAGGTGGTTGGTTCGAAACCCACCGCCGGACAAAGATGGGTACAAGTGTTCCCTGGCCCGGCACCCAGCTTTCTCAGGGGTGGGCGCTTTCATGGAAAAGGGGGCAATACAGGTTTCGAACACAGGTGGTTCATGTTTCCGTGTTCAAACGGGGGTCCAACTTGGAAGTTCGTGCATGCTAACCAGCGCGCCTAAGCAGACGTACACGTTATGTGTCACTCCTTCAAGCGGTCTTTCGAAACAAGTTTACTTTGGAGTATCATTGCAGTCCTGGGCAAGTCCGGATCCTCTTTCGGCTGCCGGACTTCGTGAAAAAAAAAAAAATTGCGAGGACACTTTGGCTTGTGTTGAGAGGCGAAAGCCGAGGACACTATGCCGTGAAGACTTCCGGTGGATGTGACCTCACACAGTTTCCGTGGCTATATTGATACTAAAATTATACATTTTTCGGGAATCTTAAGTGAAAATTACGCTTAATTACACATTTTTCCATCTCATTTGACACAAATCCGACGTTTTTCTCCTCTATCTGAAGCAACCTTTGGTTTTCTTCTATCTTTTTCAGTTCCCGAGTCAAACGCGTGTGACGCGCTATGCTAACGGATGCCAGTATGAGCCATTAAAGGCTTTAGTTTTAAAAAGCAACACCACCTCTCCAACATTCGCGGTACACACTCGTAGCTGTCCTCTGTTTTTTTTTTCCTCCACATATCTAAAAATAATACACGCCTGAAAGGAAATGCAGCTGTAAGCGTCGAAACACAATCAGGAAAGTCGAAGAAGGAAACACGTGAAAGGGATTTCGCAACCATATAACTGACGTGCATTTACGGAGAGAAAACACAGGTAATGAGAAAGCACAAAAAGGACCAGGATAAAGATGATTCCATTCCAACTCTAAGTTATTCTCTTCATTTTTCGTTCAGGACACTAGCTTGGGCATGTTGGTTATTCATTGTTGGTTAGCGCTTGTCTCTTGTCCCGGTGTTTTGCGCTGTTCCGTCACAAATGTGTTATTTCAGTTTTGCTTTTCATGGTTTATGCCGCGAGCTACATTGCACCGCCTCGCGTTCGCTGTTCGATAATTAATCGGTTCAAGAGAAGAAATACATTAGGACGCGGCGTCATTTCGGCCAATCACCTAAAAAAAAAATACCCAATCAGAATATAATTTCTGCAGTTGGTTTGATATTTTTGGCATAAAATAACGGGGCTTAGAACCTTCGCGCTTTTTCGATAAGCAAGCCAGCCCGTGTGTGCGCGTGTCTGTGTGCGTGCGTGTGTGTGTCTGTCTGCGCGCGCGCGTTTGTGCGTATTTCGCCTCCCCTTAGTTTCGAGTAGCACCCGTTTTCTTCATGTTTCTCTCGTAACTGCACATTATCAACTAGCCCAACACTTAACACTTTTGAAGGATAATCCTTTCAGACATTCAAGGATTTACTAGAAATGTTTTCCCTTGGTTATTAGACCACCAGTTAGACAGAGCCTTCGTTACGTCATCGTTGCACACCGTGATAGGCTAGCGTCGGCCTGTCATGCCTCTCTGCTTTCGGCACTTGATGCCAGCTAGCAGGGCAATCACAGCCGGACAGGACACGCCGCGCGCGCGATTTGTAAGTACATATCTCTTCTTAAGCCCGACCCACATGGAGTGATTTTCTCGCGAAAAACCTGCGAACGGCCGCTTGGCCGCCGGTGGCCGTTCGCCGCCGACCAAGCCGTGCTAGATCAGCCAGGTGCGTTCGCCTGGCGGTCAGCCGCTCACCGGAAGCGGCGAATGCTAGCTGTCAGCGCGGACTTATGACGGTGCGGACAGGGCACTTTTTTTCTTATTTCTTTTTTAAGCCCAAACTAATATCTGTCAGCGCGGACCAATAAGGGCGCTCTGCTCCCTCGAAGCCGGACCCCTCGCTTCGGACTGAATTTTCGTTGCTGCTGCCCTTTTCAGTGCGTTCACTGGCTGTAAATGGTGCACCGGTCTTTCGCTTCGTCTCACCTTGCTTACAAAAAAACGTATAAGTGATGAATTTGCTTTAATTTTTTATTTAGAGTGGCAATTCTCCCACTTCTAGGCTTAAGAGGAGAGTCCGTTTGTTTACAGTAATGGTTCCTGTCTTGAGCACCAGATGGCGCCACTATAGGTTGAGTTTATTTTTGTTTCTCTGTTAGCGTACGCTGAACTAAGAGTGGGAATGCGCCTGCGTTTAGCGTACGTCAGCATGCATACGCTTATGGTACGTAGACAGCGCAAATTTAAGTTCTCTTTTCGCTGTATATGTGTAGGCCGCAAGCGCCGACCTGGTGTAGAAAAGCGAGAAACAGCAGCGGCGCGGCGGTTCCGCCTCGCCCGGGCGTCGACAGATCAGAACAGGTACTAGTTTTCGCGGCGAGCGAATCCGCTTCGGTTTTTGGACAAGTGTGAACGCGCCCTCACTCTGCCTACTCTAGCCTACGGTCTGATAAATAAAGACAAAATTGATAAAATTGAAACAAATCTAAATAATAATTTGTTTCCTTTGCCGCGCTCTAATAGACAATTGTTTTAGAGTAAGTTTAAAAATCTTTTTTTTTATTGCAGTTTACTATGATTAAGGCCATGCCGTTGTTAGCAACACTAAAATCAAGACGGCTGCGGTCTGGCAGCACGGCGCCAGCACGGTGGTGCAGCACGGCGCCAGCGCGTCGGCGTTCCGCCGCGCCGCATGAAATTCGCAGCGTCTGTTATCTCCATGTGGCTCGGTGTTTAGGTGCCCGCGCCGCCACTGGCCGCCCCGCGGTTCATGCGTGTAGCGTCCCCCCCCCCCCCTTCCCCCCCTCCATGCTTCGGCAGCGCTGTGCCTTGAAATCGGAGAGGACAAAGTGACTCTTGGAGCTCGCGCGGTTGCCGCCTAGGACGATTTGGGCGGACGCTGTGACACAAGTGAATGCCCCCCACCCCGCAGTGACAAGCAATGCAGTGTTAAGACAATGGCGGGCGGGTGTCGTGCTCACGTACAGCTACTACCATGCCCCTAGCACTGTCCCTTTTCCCTATCGCTCCCCTCTTTTATGTTCAGCTCTCTGTCACTTCGTTTCCACTGGTCGCAGCTCAGGTGCTTCAGTATCCGGCAGCAGATGCCACCACCGTCAAAAATCTTTTCCTTCCCATTTCTTTTGTTTAATAAACAACCACATAATTGTCAAAAACCACTGGCATGAGCGAGACTGGCTCGAGCCAGGCAACCGCGGCTGTGAATTCGCGGAAAGTCACTCCTGCGGCAAAAGCAGTTGTATCGCGTGGGTTATAAACAACATGAAGCTGTAGTAATTTTTTTAGCTCTTTTCATTTTTAAAAAGCTCGAACGTATTAGAACGCACAGCCAGGAATAAAAATAAGAGATCACAGAGGAAGCTGCGTCGGCGCGAAGGGTAAGGTGCCTGAAAATCCGCTCACCTGGCCATCGAAGCACCGTGGCGAAGGGGCACAGTTTATGACTGCATGTTACGCGGCTGGCAGTGTTTTATGTCCCCTGGAAAAAGAAGTAATGCTCCTAAACAAACGCCGCGTGGTAGAGCCTTGACTGCCAAGCTCACGCAGCTTCTTATGGCATGCGCCAACGCTCGCATCCTCAAACAGCGCCCCACCTTGCTTCGGAAACTTGGGAGGAAAATACGTTTCCTGTAGGCTAGACGGGCTTCTTGGGAACGTGCGAAAGCAAGACCGTACGAGGCCAGAAGGACTTCCACACAGTGAGCGGAGGGGGGGGGGGGGGGGACAAAGCGGGAAGGCTGAGCTCGGAGCCGAGGAGGTTACAGTCTATTCACGTGACGAATGCTTGTCATCACCACAATGGCAGGCTCCAGCAGTCGGCACTGGGCATAGCTGTCATTTCTTCCTCTCGACTACAGGTGAACTCTCCCCTTACACGTCAGCGGGGTTTGCATTGCTTCGACCGAGTCGCAGCGAGACCGGTTTTCCTCGCTTTGACGTCAAGTATTTGGATCGCTTCGCTACAGTGTCGCAGCGGAATGACTGCGCCAGCAGGAGGCGGATCTAGTCCCGACTGCGGCTCTCAGAAATGCATGTAAACCCGAAAGCTCGTCGCAGCGAAGCGAGGGGGCCTCGGGGCATTGTGGGAGCGCTGGACAAAAGCAGAAGCACTTGTAAGCGGGTAGTGGTGTTTCCGAACATAGCGGACATAGTTCGCAGGAGCCTCTGTCTGCGCGAGGTCGCCGTCTTCAAAGAGCCACCGAAAAACTGGAAAACGCAGCAGCTGGAAGCCGAAACTGGAAGCCGCAGCGGCCTACCAGCTGCGACACCAGGTGGCGCCACCCTCGCGAAAGCTTCGATGCGCTCTCAAGTAAACAGTGCTTTGTCGCAGCGGCCGGTGTGTCAACTCGCTCCGCTGCGACTCCGTCTGTGCCACGGAACCGCGGCTGGATTTTGTGACGCTTCGCATTTCGATCCTTTCATTCTTACTCGAAGAGAGACGAAAAGTGCAACCCCCCCTCCCAGCGGCAACACTACAGGTGCATGCCAACGTCTGGTATGCTGTCCAGTGAAAGTTCAGTGCACTCCCTCGTCTTCGTGCTCATATGTTTGCGCTGAATTCAAATTATGAAGCCGCTCCAACTCGCCGTGTTCAGCATTCCCTTCGGGACTAATCGCGGTTCATCAGGGAGTGACTGTTAATGCCTCTTGCTTAGAAATGGACTAATATTATGCGTGGAACCGAGGCTGTGCAGCCGCACAAGTGTCAAGAGTCGTCTTTTGAGGTAGGAAAGCGATTTGGGCGACAGAAGTCGACACCAGTCCCCTTTTTGAGGGAAAAAGCAGCTTTTGAGAAAGAAAGGCGTGATTCGCCCTCTACTCTTTTCGTCGACGTTTTGGCGCCTACTCTCAAAAAGTGGACTGCAGTCGACTTCTCTCGAATTCATGTAACCATCGCTTCTTGACAGCTCTTAGCTCTGAATACTTTTTAGTTGTTTTTTTTTCATTTTTTTTCTCACAGGGGATGGCCGACAGCAGTGCGACACGCTTCGCGGCTTGAGCTCGGCAACCGGCAGACGGCGCAGCAAGAAAATCGCAGAAAAGGGACAGTGAAAAAAAAAAAAAAAACCAGTCGGCGGTGCCCACGACGCCCCATCACAATAGAATGACATTCATCCGTATGCGTGTCACTCTTTCATAACCTGCTTGACCTCCCTTCAACCCTTCACTTACCCTTTACCCCCACTCGACTAACCCCTTTCCCCTGATGACTTCAGTGGGGTGTCATCACGTGACCAGTCAGGGAACACGTGTCCGTGCGACAGCTACAGCCCAGAGAAGGCAAGTGGCGAGCAACTGCACTGAGTGTGACCTCTCCAAACCCCCGGACAGGCCATTGATGACTTCAGACTGAAAAGTTCGGAGCAGTGTTTCGCTGATCATCGCGCCGCGCTGGATTTGAACGCGAAGGAGAGACGTTGCGCGAGTCGCCGAGGTTGAATCTCCGATGGAAGACCTCCCGGCAAAGGTAAGAGCACCCACAGTTATAGCGCGAAAGACAGGTCAAGACAGGACGACAGAACGCGGCGTTGTGTTCTGTCGTCCTCTTTTGTCCTGTATTTTGCGCTGTAACTATGGAAGATCCTCACCAACTCGCCCAGCAGCTTGCTTTAACGCTAAGAGCACAATCTTGAAGCCCTGCTTTGTCCGGCATTCGGCGGCGACAGGAAGATAGCGAAGATATCTTGGAGTACGTAACAGCCAAGAAGAAACAGAGCGAAGAAAAATTCCTAGCGGGAACGTTTGCCCGACAACGCTTTTCCCGCTCCTCGTGTTGGATCAGAGTGCATTGCACTCTGCAGCTGTTGCACGCCAAAGAGCCACGACAGGGTCAGGTTTTGCCGATGCCAGCGCTCTTATCTAATCGCCCTCCGCATCCCAGCTGACTCCTCCGGCGTAGCGTCACTTTCACTTGTGACCGCCTCGGTTATCGCCCCGTGCCATTTCTTCTGGCTCCGTCTATGAACGAGGAAAACCACCGTGGTTCCAACTGCGTAGTCCAGGCGTCAGCGCCCTTGAACCACGGGGATCACTCGATTAGCGGTAGATCTTCCTCCTCGAGGTAGCTGGTACACGACCGCGGACGCGGTGTTTACAATCCCGCGGTCGAGTTATACCTGTCCATTGTTGAGAATAGCTGGGGAAATCCGAGACGGCGTTAACGACCGCGTATGTTTCAGCAGGAGGCGGCGCCCGGCCGGTCTTTGTCGCCGGTCGAGTCGCCGTCGCCGAGAACACGGGTCCGCAACAGTGCGATGAGACTGATCGGGATCAAGCGGGCGCTGGCCGTTTTCGTCGCGTGCCTCTTGACCCACGTCTGGATTCTGGGATCGTCTGCCGTAGACAGCGTCGACCCGGATATCTCCAGAAATGTGGTAAGTACCCCCTTGTACGACGACTGCGTTTCTTTATTGAAGTAGCAGAGCATGCTGTATTGTTGATATTGTACACAACCGATCCACGAAGTGTGATACTATCAGTACGCTTTAGTGATAGTGCAGCTCACTGTAAACTTCTCGTCATGAAAGGAAGAGATGAACGGAGGTAGGAAAGCGAGAAAATTTAAAATTTAAAATTGTGCGTGTGGTACTTTTGGTTTTTGATTCCTTGGAATACGTTGTGACAAAACAGTCCTAACGGCCTCTTCCTAACGGGCTCTTACGAACCATGTTCACTGACCTACGCGCTGCGTGCATTGTACAATTCTTGCTTCGTGAAAAGAGCTCAGTTTGAAATTTCGCTCCTTTGTAATAAAGGTTTCATTCATTCATTCATTCATTCATTCATTCATTCATTCATTCATTCATTCATTCATTCATTCATTCATTCATTCATTCATTCATTCATTCCATTTCATTCAATACGATTTCATGAAATATAGTCCAGTGTAGTACACAAGACGATGATATATAATGCGTAGCGGCCGCAGTGATCCGTAATTCATTCTGCTCCAATATAACGACGTTTTAAATTTTAACCGCCGCCAACACCACTTATTACAAGCTTCCCGTGTGGATGAATGGTCATTGCCTTTCATACGATAGCCGAAATTACAGTTTTGTTTTTGTTCTCCCTTTAATATGACCGTCACGGTTTCGTGCAACTACGAAAATGTCTGTTACAGAGGTTCTAACACACTTCTAGAGTTCGCGGGTTTTTTTCCTCGTTACATCTTTTATTCTTTGCGTTTTCTCTGAGCAGTAGCAGTTGCAGGAAGCTATTAAGTGTAGCACCCAGTGCAGCCCGGGTTAAAAACAATATGTAACAATTAGAAACGAAAAAAAAAAGTCGCAGAGAGATTGGGAGGAGGTAGGCAGAAGGAGCCTGAAGCCACGTTGCTGCTTCGCGGTGAAACCTTTTTTCTCTCTCTCTCTCTCTCTGTGTTACGAGCCGGTTTAATCATTTCTCGTGGTCTCTCAAGTATAACACGTACTGTTCTAGTTTACCTTTAACTTTCGGTGCCTTTCTGAAGGATGCGGTTACGAGGACGCTCTCCTTCACTGTCTTGTAAGAAGCACAGTGACACTTTCTCCGCAGTTACGTTGATACCTGTGCCGAACTGAAGTCGACGAAGCATTGCGAGAGGTTGAGGGAAACGCAGTTACAGAAGAAGAACGCAGTTTGAAGCGGGATGGTCTGTAGATTGTCGAAAAAAAAATAAAAAAAAGTGGTAAGAGAAGGGGTGGGGGGGAAGGCGGGGGTTGAGGCTCTGTGATATTCTATACATAGTTTTCACCGACGTCACAGCGGCCGCCATCTCTGGGTACCGAAAGCGCAGCGAAAGCCTCGGCGTTTTGTTAACCCTCCCACCACGAACCGGTTCCCGCGTACACTGTGGAAGCTAGCCACAGTACCCTAAGATTGGCCAGCGTTTGTGCACGGTCTAATCACGTTGCGCTCTTACTTAAGAGTGTTTTCGAGAATACGGCTCCAGAATACAGGAACACAGAATACGAAGTTAGAAGAGGTGCGTGTCATAAGGCTCGTGAAGAAAAGAAAGATAGAAAAGGAAATGTTGGGGAATTGAAAAATTAGCGCGGAATGAACATCACGTATGTGTTTCGACAAACACAAACCACCACTCATGGGGTCACCGAACTCACGTCATCGCTTGCGACCATCATACCATGCTCGCGCCTTGGTCAGGCCACTAACGTGGTGTGAGGCAACAAACTTGTTGGCCTGTATCAGCGCGTCTCTCTTTGGCTGTGGTCGCCTCGAGGTTATCGTCGTTGGGGCGATTCCGCATAACGCCGCCCGTATCGCGCCACACATCTCCCTGCATACGGAGCCTGCCTTCAAGAAAAACCATCAGTGTTCGGGCTTCCGACGCCGAACGAGCGCCCTCACAACAGACTGCATGTAACTCTGCGAAACCACTCGAAACATCACCGGTGTTGTACTCCTCACGGATCACCGACCAGCTCGCGCCATCTTTATTGTTTATGCAGCACTGCACGGTTTTTGTGAGAAGGGACGTAACATCGCTCCATGTGCATGGTCTGGAGATGCGCTGATCCCGAGAGAATTACGCTCACTGTTGGAGACTGCGAGAATGCATACGAGGTGAAAATTTAAATTTTCAGGAGCGGGATGACTTTATTCTTCTTTATTTTCTTTTCGCTGTGTACTTTTGGCTCCTTCTCTGTGCTCCTTTTTGTAAGGGGCAGGCGCTTTGATAGCTGGGCGCCAACAAAAATAAAAAAGAAAGATAAGACGTTAGCAGCACAATGAGAGGAAGCGCAGACGTGTGATCTTCCAAGACGAGGGGAAATAAGGGCGTAATTGAATAAAAGAACAAAAAGCAAAAGTATTATGTTAGAATCTGCATGAAATAAGTGAATACAACGTGTGAGTAAGAAGTAATACGAGAAAATAAAAAAGTAAGTCAGCTTTGTCGTGCAAATGCCTTGATGGGGAACAGGCGCGTATAGAGCCCGTATAAGCTGACGACTATATCCAATCTTCAAGGAGGGAACTAAATCGCGTTACTCCATGCACGTTGCTTCACTTTTCCTTTGCTCTTCGAAATGTAACGAATAAAATAAATTAAAACGCGAGCAGCCTCCCCTTGCTGAAGAGATAAAAAGAAAACTGTTCTGACTAGATTAAAACGCGTCACCGCTGCATTCTTTTTGAACGGACGTTCTTCTGCGTGATGTCTTTTTTGGGGGAGCTGTTGTTTGTTCTCAGCATTTTTTTCTCCGAAATCTTCCAGTAGCGCTGAAAGGAGCGAATGAGAATGGAGCCAGTGACCCCTCAGTGCGGGGATGAATGTGAACACTCACGAATGCATGAGAGAGAAAAAAATATATAAATAAAAGCCAGGAAGGGGCATAATGTTACATCTTTGCAAGGCGGCCTGTACGTATGCTTACATTTCCCCCTTTTTTATATATATGTAGCGCTCTTGAGTTACTTTGTATCCTTGCAGCGAACTTGTCCGGGCGTCGTCTCTTCTTTGCAGTGTAGCGCTCGTAGAGGTGAATCCATTTCACGTGTTTTCTTTGCTCACTTTCTCTTCACGTAGAAGTCATGTGAGTGCGCACAAGAGAGAGGGCGATGAAGAGAGCGTAAATGAATACCGAGCGCCAGCTTCGTCGTCTCACGGGAAATTGTACTCATTTGCAGCGTGTGCAATTTGCAGAGACGCAATTGGTGCCAATTTAGGAGTAATAATAATAATAGTTTATTTTGTCCAACTGCTTACAAAGCGTACATTCCCGCACCGCTTGAGCACTGTTGTGCTTGTCTGCGGTGCCGGCAGCCTGCGAAATGCACATATTTTCTTGGTATCTTTCGTAGAACTAAGTAACTGGCTTGACAATCTTATCAAAGCACGACGTAAAAACAAACGCACATGTTACCGTCGTCGCTATCTGGACAGCGGAAATTTCTTAAGTAAAGCAGAAGATCATTCACAGTTTTTGTACACAGGCGCGACATGTCACCATCGTTAGTCTGTGGACAGATTGAATTTTGTTAGTAATTAAAGAATTGGGCAAACATACAGATACACTGCATCTTCTCTACGACAGAGGGAAATTCCATAAACAAACAAAGTAAAAAGGCCATTATGTATATTTACACGTCTAGACACTTGAATAAAGAAAATGAAATAGTGAATGTGGAAATATACAACGTAACACATATACAGCATGTAATGTTAAGGTGCAAACCTTTTCATAGATTTTTAAGTAAAACATCCTTTAGTACTCGTTTTACCTTTTTTATCGATGTATGGTTGATCTCGCCATCGGAGAGTTTATTGAATAATGCAGGTACATAGTAAGTGACTACGATTAGTCGGGTGCGTCTTGTATATAGAAGTGTGAGGAGAAAGGAAGAGAGGAGAGAGTAGGTGCGATGAGAAAGGAAGATAAGGTTTGCAATACTTGCAACATCTGCAAGGCGCTGAAATAAGCATGTTTCGAGAGATGCAACATGCGAGATACAAGCATATTGCTCAAAGGCAGAGAGGGAGCAGAACCGGTTTCGCTATCTTACGCAGGTGGTGGTAGGAACATAGGTCGGCACACTCACTCATGAGTGCACTCATATCGCCTCACTCACACTCACACTCACGTCTGTGAGTGTGAGTGAGTGGTCGTGAGTGCGAGTGGACGTGAGTGTGAGTGCGAGTGAGTGGATATGAGTTTCGGTAATCATGAGTCTGAGTGCGAGTGAGTGGATGTGAGTGTGGGTGGTCTGAGTGTGAGTGCGAGTGAGTGGTCGTGAGTGCGAGTGGACGTGAGTGTGAGTGTGAGTGAATGGTCGTGAGTGTGAGTGGACGTGAGTGCGAGTGAGTGGATGTGAGTGGGGGTGGTCATAAGTGTGAGTGTGAGTGGACGTGAGTGTGAGTGGACATGAGTGCGAATGCGATTGAGTGGATGTGAGCGTGAGTAGAGGTGAGTGGGTATGATTGATGAGTGGATGTGAGTGGGCGTGAGTGGCAATGAGTGGTTGTGAGTGGACGTGAGTGGCAATGAGTGGTTGTGAATGGACGTGAGTGGCAATGAGTGGATGTGAGTGGTGGGTGGAAGCGACAGTGAAGTCGGTCGCCCATGTTTCGTGACGCTGATGCCCGCTTAGCTATTTTCATGTTGTTGACAGCTGCGGGAAGCAAATATTCACTAGTGAATACGCTCGAGGCAGCATAAGGCATCATGCCGGTGTCTTTGGACAACCGAAGGAAAGGATTCCGCTGGCACGGGAACGGCAATCTTTCGTTGCTTTTGTAGTTCATCGTTGGCACGGGCGCAGGCCCTTCGCGCATGCCGCTACAAGTTTTTTGAGACCCTTTATCGAATTTCGCATTGCCAGTCCTGAAAATATAGATATATGTCTCTTGCCACGCTCCCCGCATGGCTCGATCTCGTATACATATGAGTTACAATGCTTACTGCTGAAACAACGACTGTCCGCTGCTCGGCAATAACTACCGTAAGTTGGGACCTCGGGTGCTGCAGTGGACTTAGGTTTTTTTTCTTTGCCCAGGTGTGCACATTGCAGAGCTCTCATCTGGCCGTAATTTGTTCATAGGCTCTGACCCATGCGGTAACCCGACCTCCTTTATCCCAGGTCTTGAACTGCACAAACCCGGCTCAAGCCCGGAAACGACGCGAAAACCAAGTGCGCTTTTCGGTAACGCCAGAGGATTCTTGTTTCTATCATGTACTTTAAAGAGCCCAGCGTCGGAAATCCAGCATGTGGCTTTTATAATTTATTTTTTTTTTGTATGCATAGCATCAGGCATGGTAATGTCTTTGACGCCCAAGGAGATATCCAAAGCGGCAATATTTTATGTTTTAATTTGCGCCAGAAATTATTGTTTCGTGCTGATGGTGGTAGTGAAGTTCGCGGTCCTGTGCATTGTTTGCCGCGTCCGGGTTCGCGATAAAGGAATGTCCATTGAGTTTGTTTTTTCTGCCCTCCGCACAACTGCAGGGAGGGAGATGAGTCACACTGGCTGCACAGCGGTATAAGGGGAGCGGGATAGCGACGGATTCCGAGAATAAGGGAAAGGTCAAACACCCTCCGGGAATATATACGTCAGGTCGCATTTCACTGGGCACGTTCTTGCGGAAAGGCGGATCCTCGTCGTGTAGCTTTTGTCCCATGTCTATGGCAGCACGCATTGACAACTTGAGGCGCGGTCAACAGGACATTGCGACGCTAGCTACAGGCTTGAAGACAGTTTGTAAGTGACGGTACTGAACAGATGGGCCTTGAGGTGACTTTCCCCGAACCTGAGTTTACCAGAGGTTGAAACAACCTGCACCGTGGGAAATCGAGAATGTTTGCGAAGCTCGCGGGACGAAGGGAAAAACCTCCGAAATCATGATGGTGGAAAATGTACATATTTGTGCAGTGTTTGTGGAGGTGAGTTATCTTCTTTCCAAAATCACTGATTGGCTGTGTTGTCCTTTTACAGTTGTTGATTGGCGACGTTTTCCTTTCCCCAATGATTTATTGGGTTGATGTTTGTGGAGTTACCTAATTGGTTACTGTCTCCACCGACGGCAGGGTCATAGGGTTTAAAATCAAGTGTTTGGGCGGGACCGAGGGCTGGTTTCGTCACGTAAAGCTACTGGTCAGTCAAATGTAAACAAGTTTTCTCCTTGCTTGTATCTTTCTTTGTTTTATTAATTGGTAATAAAAAGTTAACCTCTCCAGAAGTGTCCTCTGGCAACGTGATCGAGCAATATCGAATCTGCAAGACGTCAAGCACCCTTCAATAATCATCATCAACGTAATTTACCTCTACAAGATTGAGAGGGAAACTCAACTGTGATGAAACGTTGCGGCGATTTTCGGAAGTGGATATGAGGTGGCAACCAAATTGCCGGAACTTTTTTGATTGGTTGGACGTACAGTTCGAAATTAATTTTTATGTACTCGGGAAAGGGATATAAAATACAATGTGTCTGAGTATTGTCACCGTTTCGCTCGAGAAAAAAAAAGCTACAGAAGAAAAGCAGTACACGCGACTGAAAGTTAATAAGAATCAAGCTAGGGCGACACTTTTCGTTTGGCTTAAAAGTATTGTGCAAGCGAGTGCTGCTAAGGCACTGAGGAAAAAAACATACGACGCCACAGCCAAAAATGTGACTAGAAGAGAACAGAAAACTGAGGGCGGCGGGCGGAAAGGGGGCCAGGAGCTTTTCACAAACAGTTCGAAGGGTGCCGACATATTCGACTCTGGACTGTGCTCGCAGCACAGGAAAGAGTTGAATATTAAGCTCCCCCACGCTCTCCCCGGAGTCCAAAAAAAAAAAATGTTTTTTCTTTGGTCATGAATAGGCTTCCGTCAGCGTCATGTAAGCAGAACTACGCCGTTGGCAATATGAGCAGGTGGGGGCTGCCCTGGCAAGTCAACAACTCAAAAGAAAACATTCGACAGAAGTCTGTCTGGTTGGGGTGCTGGCAGAAGGGGTGCTGGCACCGCACAAACCGACCAGCTCTATCGGTCGCCTTCTCCCCCGCCCAAAAAACCGGCAGCCCAGAGAAAAGGCCCAGGGCGTCGTGTACAAAATTCCGTGTTCCGTCTGCCCGGCGTCGTACATAGGGGAAACGAAGAACTTCGCGGAAAGGATGAGCCAACACAAAGCGGACGTCCGTCACATCAATCGTCAACGCAGCGCCGTGGCCGAACACTGCGAAGGGTGTGACCATCCAATTGACTTCGACAGCACCATTGTATTGGAAACGGAAGCTAACCCACGCAGGAGGCGTCTACTTGAGTCGTGGCACATTCAGCAAACACGAGAGAATGTTAATCGTTCCCTGGGGACTCTCCCCTCATCCTATGTCCATGGGCTGCGGCCATTGACCCGGAGGTCCTCCACGCAGGGGCTTCAAAAGCCAAGCTGCGCTCGCCCGTAGTCACACCATGAAGAAGGGGCCGAGCCGGTCCCGAAACGTGGTGTTTTTTCTGTTTTTTCTGTATTTTACTTGGTTGGCGTCACTTACCTTCTCCTAACAAGTCAACAACTGCATACAAGCTTCCGCTGCATGTATGCGAGGCTTGGTTCTCATTTGTGCCGCCTAATCTTCGGCATTTGGCGAGTGAAACCGAAATGAGCTCGTGAAATGCGATTTTGTTCATTTTTCGTGTACAGCAAGGGGATTAACTTCTGTTGGCACGCACCGATTTCAGCAATCTTACCCTAACTGATATCTGGAGAGCATGAGGCATCATTTGAAGCAGATACTATGATTTCCACCAAGAACTTCTGGATAGCGCTTTTTCCCAGTAAAGTCATATCATTTCAGATTGGCTCAAATTGGCTAACAAGTTAGCTGTATATGCATTCTTCCGAGAACGACGTTGGAGAATAATCGGGTGCAAAGTAAGCACCCCCTATTACCACGCGGATACGCATGTGGTCTCCGCATGCACTGGCCTCAAAAACACCGCGTTGGTTTGTACAACTTCCTTCAGACAGGGATTATGGGCAATACAGAAAACGTACTGCCTGCAGACATGTACAGTACACAGATCGGTCACACATAGTAAGCTTAGTAGGTTTTGTAAATTGATTGATAATGGCAACCTCCCCTAGCATCGTTATTACGCGGGGAAATCCTCTACTTGCGACCCATTCCAGTCATTTTCCTTTGCGTGAGGAAATCACTCGATCTTTTGAAAAACACGCTCCATTTTCCATGCCGCGAAAAGTATTCATAATCGTCACTTGACTCCAATGAGTTGATGCAGAGTCACGGACACGTCATTGTCAAGGAAGACCAAATCTTGGTAATTAGACACCATCCAAGAATATTGTCAAGGCAAACTCATTATTATTACTTGCACACCGTCATAGGCACACGCACAAGAGAAGGAGGTGCGCCCCCCCTTCCCCCCTAATGGCCAAGTCTGCCCCATACATTTAATCTGTCGGACCTATTCGGTCATTGTTTACAGTGCAGTGCTACCGCCAAGCAGGTTTTTTAACGGTCAAAGACCTCTGATGTTGCGTTCCAAGAACTGTTTACTTGCCAGGTAATTTTGGAGGCAATCTTTTCAGTTTCTTTTTTGCTGTGACAGTAACCAAAAAACAAATCTGTCATAGTTTCTGTGGTCTAGAGAGAACGGAAATTACTCCGGAAGCGCGATGCTACAACAATGCCTCAGCGACGCAATGACTGCCTTCCTCTGCCGGTACTCACGTGGTGAACAAGGGAGGGAAAGCCTCAGGGTGTTTGCGAACGTTTCAACAAGAGGACTGTCTTCGTCTGGGTGGAGACAAGACCTCTTGTGGAGACGCTGGCAATACTGTAAATCTTTCCCCTCACTTGTTCACATTTTGAGCGTCAAAAAAACCAGCCGCTTATCCTCTCTATACCCTATATTCCTCTGCCGATGCTACAGATTAAAATAAAAAACTACACCTCTATAATATTCTGTATATTTAGCAATTCCATCACATGGAAATAAATGTTTTATAATCATTCCTCATATTTTCTCTCCGTTTTGGCGGCAGGGGCCTAGGTGAGAGGTGGTTGGGGTGGGGGGCGGGGAGGAGGGGGGGGGGCACTGCGCTAAAACTTGGCTCATTCTCATGGAGAACACTGCGCACGCCTATGGACACTGTTCAAAAACTTCTCTAAGCATCTCAGCTGCTGACGCTATACAGGCAATCATCGTCTCAGCAGCAAGCGCAGGAGCACAGGTGCGTTGCATTCGGTGCATGGAATATGCGTGATGAGTGACTACTTTCTTCGAGCATCGAAACTGTGCAAATTGGCCAAATAGCCCGACAAAGCCTGGGCAGCTCACCACCACATCTTTGCGACTCAGGGTAATGTTAGGGGAGCTACGAGGGCAGTCGCCGCGACAGTAAATCTCTCATCCCCTCCGTTGTCAGCAAACAAGGAAACAGTACACTGTGGGTTTTTTTTGCGCAAAAGACACGACACAAAGGAACGAGGTAGACAGGACAAGCGCTTACTAACAACTCAGGTGTTTATTGACATAACATTGCTTAAATACAGCAGCTGCTCTTATCAATCACGAAAAGGGAAAGAAGAGACTTAGCATACATATATCATATTTAAGCAATGTTATGTCAATAAACACCTGAGTTGTTAGTAACCGCTTGTCCTGTCTACCTCGTTCCTTTGTGTCGTGTCTTTTGCGCAAAAAAAAACCCACAATGCTTATGCACCAACTAGCCTGCAAAAACATACTCGCAAACAGTACACTGAACGTAAATGCGAGTGAGCGGACATGAGTATGAGTGTGAGTGGAAATGAGTGTTAGTGTGTGGTTGTGAGTGCGAGTGGTCATGAGTGCGAGTGAGTGGTTGTGAGTGTGAGTGGACATGAGTGCGAGTGAGTGGTTGTGAGTGTGACTTGTCATGAGTGCGAGTGTGAGTGAGTGGCTGTGAGTGTGAGTGGACATGAGTGTGAGTGCGTGTGAGTGGTTGTGAGTGCGAGTGGTCATGAGTGTGAGTGTGAGTGAGGGGTTGTGAGTGTGAGTGATGATGAGTGTGAGTGCGAGTGAGTGGTTGTGAGTGCGAGTGGTCATGAGTGCGAGTTTGAGTGAGTGGTTGTGAGTGTGAGTGGTCATGAGTGCGAGTGTGAGTGAGTGGTTGTGAGTGTGAATGGACATGAGTGTGAGTGTGTGTGAGTAGTAGTGAGTGCGAGTGGTCATGAGTGCGAGTGTGAGTGAGCCACCGCTCATGGTGCCGACGTATGCTTCCACCCACCACTCACATCCACTCATTGCCACTCATATCCACTCATTGCCACTCACGCCCACTCACATCCACTCATCAATCATACCCACTCACCTCTACTCACGCTCACATCCACTCAATCGCATTCGCACTCATGTCCACTCACACTCACGTCCACTCACACTTATGACCACCCCACTCACATCCACTCACTCGCACTCACACTCACGTCAACTCGCACTCACGACCATTCACTCACACTCAGACCACCCACACTCACATCCACTCACTCGCACTCACACTCATGATTACCGACACTCATATCCACTCACTCGCACTCACGACCACTCACTCACACTCACGTCTGTGAGTGTGAGTGTGAGTGAGGCGATATGAGTGCACTCATGAGTGAGTGTGCCGACCTATGGGTGGAAGCGACAGCGAAGTCGGTCGCCCGTGTTTCATGACGCTGATACCCGCTTAGCTATTTTCATGTGGTTGACAGCTGCGGGAAGCAAATATTCACTACTGAAGGCGCTCGAGGCATCATAAGGCATCATGCCGGTGTCTTTGGACAACCGAAGGAAAGGATTCCGCTGGCACGGGAACGGCAATCATTCGTTGCTTTTGTAGTTCACCATTGGCACGGGCGCAGGCCCTTCGCGGATGCAATGAGCCGATACAAGTTTTTTAAGACCCTTTATCGAATTTCGAATTGCCAGTCCTGAAAATATAGATATATGTCTCTTGCCACGCTCCCCGCATGGCTCGATCTCGTATACATATGAGTTACAATGCTTACAGCTGAAACAACGACTGTACGCTGCTCGGCTATAACTACCGTAAGTTGGGACCTCGGGTGCTGCAGTGGACTTAGGTTTTTTTCTTTGCCCAGGTGTGCGCATTGCAGAGCTCTCCTCTGGCCGTAATTTGTTCATAGGCTCTGACCCATGCGGTAACCCGACCTCCTTTATCCCAGGTCTTGAACTGCACAAACCCGGCTCAAGCCCGGAAACGACGCGAAAACCAAGTGCGCTTTTCGGTAACGCCAGAGGATTCTTGTTTCTATCATGTACTTTAAAGAGCCCAGCGTCGGAAATCAAGTATGTGGTTTTGATAATTCATTTTTTTGTATGCATAGCATCAGGCATGGTAATGCCTTTGACGCCCAAGGAGATATCCAAAACGGCAATATTTTATGTTTTAATTTGCGCCAGAAATTATTGTTTCGTGCTGATGGTGGTAGTGAAGTTCGCGGTCCTGTGCATTGTTTGTCGCGTCCGGGTTCGCGATAAAGGAATGTCCATTGAGTTTTTTTTTTCTGCTCTCCGAACAACTGCAGGGAGGGGGATGAGTCATACTGGCTGCCCAGCGGTATAAGGGGAGCGGGATAGCGACGGATTCCGAGAATAAGGGAAAGGTCAAACACCCTCCGGGAACATATACGTCAGGTCGCATCCCACTGTGCACGTTCTTGCGGAAAGGTGGATCCTCGTCGTGTAGCTTTTGTCCCATGTCTATGGCAGCACGCGTTGACAGCTTGAGGCGCGGTCAACAGGACATTGCCACGCTAGCTACAGGCTTGAAGACAGTTTGTAAGTGATGGTACTGAACAGATGGGCCTTGAGGTGACTTTCCCCGAACCTGAGTTTACCAGAGGTTGAAACAACCTGCACCGTGGGAAATCGAGAATGTTTGCGAAGCTCGCGGGACGAAGGGAGAAACCTCCGAAATCTTGATGGTGGAAAATGTACATATTTGTGCAGTGTTTGTGGAGGTGAGTTATCTTCTTTCCAAAATCACTGATTGGCTGTGTTGTCCGTTTACAGTTGTTGACTGGCGACGTTTTCCTTTCCCCAATGATTTATTGGGTTGATGTTTGTGGAGTTACCTGATTGGTTTGTCTCCACCGACGGCAGGGTCATAGGGTTTAAAATCGAGTGTTTGGGCGGGACCGAGGGCTGGTTTCGTCACGTAAAGCTACTGGTCAGTCAAATGTAAACAAGTTTTCTCCTTGCTTGTATCTTTCTTTGTTTTATTAATTGATAATAAAAAGTTAACCTCTCCAGAAGTGTCCTCTGGCAGCGTGATCGAGCAATATCGAATCTGCAAGACGTCAAGCACCCTTCAATAATCATCATCAACGTAATTTACCTCTGCAAGATTGAGAGGGAAACTCAACTGTGATGAAACGTTGCGGCGATTTTCGGCAGTGGATATGAGGTGGCAACCAAATTGCCGGACCTTTTTTGATTGCTTGGACGTACAGTTCGAAATTAATTTTTATGTACTCGGGAAAGGGATATAAAATAGAATGTGTCTGAGTATTGTCACCGTTTCAGTCGAGAAAAAAAAAACTACAAAAGAAAAGCAGTACACGCGACTGAAAGTTAATAAGAATCAAGCTAGGGCGACAGTTTTTCGTTTTGCTTAAAAGTATCGTGCAAGCGAGTGCTGCTAAGGCACTGAAGAAAAAAACATACGACGCCACAGCCAAAAATGTGACCAGAAGAGAACAGAAAACTTAGGGCGGCGGGCGGAAGGGGGGCCAGGAGCTTTTCACAAACAGTTCGAAGGGTGCCGACATATTCGACTCTGGACTGTGCTCGCAGAACAGGAAAGAGTTGAAAATTAAGCTCCCCCACGCTCTCCCCGGAGTCCAAAAAAAAAAAAAAGTTTTTTCTTTGGTCATGAATAGGCTCCCGTCAGCGTCATGTAAGCAGAACTACGCCGTTGGCAATATGAGCAGGTGGGGGCTGCCATGGCAAGTCAACAACTGCATAGAAGCTTCCGCTGTATGTATGCGAGGCTTGGTTCTCATTTGTGCCGCCTAATCTTCGGCATTTGGCGAGTGAAACGGAAATGAGCTCGTGAAATGCTATTTTGTTCATTTTTCGTGTACAGCAAGGGGATTAACTTCTGTTGGCACACACCGATTTCAGCAATCTTACCCTAACTGATATCTGGACAGCATGAGGCATCATTTGAAGCAGATACTATGATTTCCACCAAGAACTTCTGGATAGCGCTTTTTCCCAGTAAAGTCATATCATTTCAGATTGGCTCAAATTGGCTAACAAGTTAGCTGCATATGCATTCTTCCGAGAACGACGTTGGAGAATAATCGCGTGCAAAGTAAGCACCCCCTATTACCACCCGGATGCGCACGTGGTCTCCGCATGCACTGGCCTCAAAAACACCGCGTTGGTTTGTAAAACTTCCTTCGGACAGGGATTATGGGCAATACAGACATGTACAGTACACAGATCGGTCACACATAGTAAGCTTAGTAGGTTTTGTAAATGGATTGATAATGGCAACCTCCCATAGCATCGTTATTACGCGGGGAAATCCTCTACTTGCGACCCATTCCAGCCATTTTCCTTTGTGTGTGGAAATCACTCGATCTTTTGAAAAACACGCTCCATTTTCCATGCCGCGAAAAGTATTCATAATCGTCACTTGACTCCAATGAGTTGATGCAGAGTCACGGACACGTCATTGTCAAGGAAGACCAAATCTTGGTAATTAGACACCATCCAAGAATGTTGTCAAGGCAAACTCATTATTATTACTTGCACACCGTCATAGGCACACGCACAAGGGAAGGAGGTGCGCCCCCATTCCCCCCCCCTCCCCTTTCCCCCTAATCGCCAAGTCTGCCCCATACATTTAATCTGTCGGACCTATTCGGTCATTGTTTACAGTGCAGTGCTACCGCCAAGCAGGTTTTTTAACGGCCAAAGACCTCTGATGATGCGTTCCAAGAACTGTTTACTTGCCAGGTCATTTTGGAGGCAATCTTTTCAGTTTCTTTTTTGCTGTGACAGTAACCAAAAAACAAATCTGTTATAGTTTCTGTGGTCTAGAGAGAACGGAAATTACTCCGGAAGTGCGATGCTACATCAATGCTTCAGCGACGCAGTGACTGCCTTCCTCTGCCGGTACTCACGTGGTGAACAAGGGAGGGAAAGCCTCAGGGTGTTTGCGAACGTTTCAACAAGAGGACTGTCTTCGTCTGGGTGGAGACAAGACCTCTTTTGGAGACGCTCGCAATACTGTGAATCTTTCCCCTCACTTGTTCACATTTTGAGCGTCAAAAAAACCAGCCGCATATCCTCTCTATACCCTTTATTCCTCTGCCGATGTTACAGATTAAAATAAAAAACTACACCTCTTTGATATCCTGTATATTTAGCAATTCCATCACATGGAAATAAATGTTTTATAATCATTCCTCATATTTGCTCTCTGTTTTGGCGGCAGGGGCCTAGGTGAGAGATGGTTGAGGTGGGGGGCGGGGAGGGGGGGGGGGCACTGCGCTAAAACTTGGCTCATTCTCATGGAGAACCCTGCGCACGCCTATGGACACTGTTCAAAAACTTGTCTAAGCATCTCAGCTGCTGACGCTATACAGGCAATCATCGTCTCAGCAGCAAGCGCAGGAGCACAGGTGCGTAGCATTCGGTGCATGGAATATGCGTGATGAGTGACTACTTTCTTCGAGCATCGAAACTGTACAAATTGGCCAAATAGCCCGACAAAGCCTGGGCAGCTCACCACCACATCATTGCGACTCAGGATAATATTAGGGGAGCTACGAGGACAGTCGCCGCGACAGTAAATCTCTCATACCCTCCGTTGTCAGCGAACAAGGAAACAGTACACTGAACGTAAATGCGAGTGAGCGGACATGAGTATGAGTGTGAGTGGAAATGAGTGTGAGTGAGTGGTTGTGAGTGCTAGTGGTCATGAGTGTCAGTAAGTGGTTTTGATTGTAAGTGGACATGAGTGCGAGTGAGTGGCTGTGAGTTTGAGTGTGTGGTTGTGATTGTGAGTGAGTGGTTGTGAGTGTGAGTTGTCATAAGTGCGAGTGTGAGTGAGTGGCTGTGAGTGTCAGTGGACCTGAGTGTGAGTGCGAGTGGTCATGAGTGTGAGTGAGGGGTTGTGAATGTGAGTGATGATGAGTGTGAGTGCGAGTCGTCATGAGTGCGAGTTTGAGTGAGTGGTTGTGAGTGTGAGTGGTCATGAGTGCGAGTGTGAGTGAGTGGTTGTGAGTGTGAATGGACATGAGTGTGAGTGTGTGTGAGTAGTAGTGAGTGTGAGTGAGCCACCTCTCATGGTGCCGAGGTATGACCTCCTCCTCCTAACGTGGTGATTATCGTGGCCCACTTTTCTTCTTCGTTTCAAAATCTTACCTGTAAAACGCTTACTGCGCTCATACCAGCTATTTCCGACGGTCATAGATACAGTGAGATGTGCCGAGCATTCAAATTTCCCGCGGTGATTTTGAGTGTGCAGCGCCACGCGGAATGATGTCGGTATGGGACAGCGCTATAGCCTCCTCTTTACCCCTCGAGAAAGGAATTTTCTCTTCAAGAACTACGTTCGGCCTTTTCTTTTTAAGTATATAGCTTTGAAAAGGTTCAAAGCGGTAAAAAAAGGAACCCCCCCCCCCCATTCACTTTTTGCTTTCCAAGGATTGCCCAAAAATCCATCTATGGCTACCAGTTCACAACTATGGTCTGTAAATTGGGTTGTTTTACTGCACAGTAATACACCGGAACCTCGTCGCACATGCAGGTGGTTATCTACAGGAACGGGACAAGTACCGGCTGTGCCCAAAAGTGTTACTGTTAAGACGCCAGGGAACTGCAAAGAACACTTCCCTACTGGCTACCGCGAAAATTACCATCTTGGTTGAAAGGAAGCCTCGCAAAAACAATTAACATAGCACAGAAACACAAAGGAGAGAACATAGAAACAGTTGCATGTGTAGCTTCTTTTTAATATATGTTTCCTGTTTGCTCTGGTTTCTGTTAAGTATGAACGAACCCAATATAGCTGTCGACACCGTAGCCGCTTACTCTTTACAGTCGACGCACTATGGAGTCATCCGCATTGGAGCTGTTGGTCATCATCATCATCATCAGCCTGACTACGCCCACTGCAGGGCCAAGGCCTCTCCCATGTCTCTCCAGTTAACCCTGTCCTTTGCCAGCTGCAAACCGCATCCCTACAAACTTCCTAATCTCATCCGCCCACCTAACTATCTGGCGTCCCCTGCTACGCTGGCCTTCTCTTGGAATCCTCTCCGTTACCCTTAAGGACCAGCGGTTATCTTGCCTTCGCATTACATGCCCTGCTAAAGCAAATTTCTTCCTCTTAATTTCGACTAAGATGTGATTAATCTACGTTTGTTTCGTCACTCACTCCACCCGCTTCCGGTCTTTTAACGTTGCGCCTATCATTCGCTCCGGTACTCACCTACGGGTTAGAAAAGTGGCATAAGTTAAGGACCTTTCGATATGCAGTCGCAGATCATCGTCGACAAGGGCTACCCTGTGCAAGAGTACGACGTGGAGACGAGCGATGGTTTCGTGCTGTCGGTGCAGCGTGTGCCTTTTGGTCTGAAGGGCCGCCCAAGGAAGGCCCCCCACGGCCGAGAGAAGAAGGTCGTCTTCCTCCTGCACTACCTCCTCGGGTCCTCCGCCGACTGGGTCATGAACTACCCGGAGCAGAGTCTGCGTATGTTCACCTTTTTATACGCGCAAAGAGATTACGTTTTCTTGAAGAGCTACCTGCTAAGATTATTTCAACTCATTTCTTCGTCACTTCAAGGTAGTAAGAGCTAAATTCAACGAATGGGTGTGCAGCTTGTAACCCGAAAAGGTAGTTCGCTTCTGAAGCTCTCTGTCATTGCATAGCGCTTTTCCTTGTTTGTCTCGCTGTGTCCGTGTCAAATTATAGCGCTTCTGAAATGACGTATATGCACCAAATAGCTCGAACCGCCACATTTGTGGACTTATTACAGACAGAGAAACCCTTTCATTTAAAAGCAGAGATTTTAGCTGGCATGAAAAATAAGCTGACATGCCATTGGGATAGAAAGGTGGAAGGCTAAGGGCGCCCGCAGCCGACGGAGGGACCGGTTTTTGGATCGTTTTCCCCCCCAAATCGGGCGGCCGGTGCCGCCGGGTCCTGCTCTACGTTTTCGTAGAGCGGCGGCGACAGAACCTCGCCCCACGGAGAGCGCGCCTGTCAAGGCCGGTTCACATGCAAGCGACTGAGCGATTGAGCGGCGCGTCGCAGCGAAAATTTCCAACTTGTTGAAACCTCGCCGCTCGTCGCAGCGACGACTCAAAACCGGTTTTTCCGTCGCGGCGGCAGGATTCGCTAGTATATTCGCTTGCATGTGAAACAGGCTTCACAGCGCGAGCTCGCTTCACGTGACCCACCGCTTGCTTGCTGCGACCGAGAGATAGCGCTGGCGAGCGTCGCGGCTTCGGCGGCGATGTGCGGGTGCGCGGGCAGTGAGCAGCAGCGAGCACTGAGCAGCGAGCGCCCACCCAAACTGGCTTGCCGGTGTCCGGCGCCTCTCTCGGTTAGAACAACTCTCCGTTCCGTTGAGGCCGCGGTTTCCGCCTCCGTCGCCGCCGCGCCGTAGGGGAGACCGGCTGCGAGAATCAGACGTAATGCTACAAGATATTAAATTGTGAAGAGTGCATGATTGTCAGGTTTACAGAGATATTAGAGTGCCTTCTAAATAGGTAGATATAAGGTTGATTATAAGTCTATGCTGCGCAGAGCAGGTTAAGGGACCTAAGGGCTCATTCACACTTGCGAGTCGCAAAGGGCGTGCGACTCGCAGTCGCTTGCGACCAAGCAGCAGCTCGACAATACCGTTGTTCACACTTGCAAGCGCGACCAGCGGGTCGCCTTCTCGTTAGATTCTCGTTTGAAGCGAAAACTCTCGGGAATGACGTTGTTCGCGCGCTTACGAGAGTTTCGCCTGTTTTGGCCGCGCCTCCTGTACTCGCGCTCGATAGTCTAAACTGCTATTCGCAATGTAATACAACTACCCGAGCGAAGATTAGGTTGTCGTGACGGTTTTGATGTGCACCGAGGTCGTACAAGCGTCACGATGACAGAGGCGCGCTTCTCTGTAGGGCCGGCCTACCAGCCTGCAGTACGCCGGCCGCCGCGGCGTCACAAAAATGCGCAAATATTGCTTGTTCGCGTTCATGCCAAGCCCTTGGGTACAGGAATGTAAAAAATGAATCATTTTTGAAGATCGCTGGCCAGTACCGAGTTGCTGGTAGAAGGGATAACAGCGACAAAAGCAAATTTCTTCCCAGAGCGCCGCTTTGCTGCTGCTGCTCCATGCGGCTTGACTGTTGTCTGCTAGCTCCGCTGCTGAAGGCGTCGCGGAAGTCGAGCATGTCTTGATATTATTATGATACAAGGTCCACAATAAAGTGGTGACGAAAGCAGCATCTTAATTACTAGCGCTGGCCAGGATCCGAAGCGCCCTCAGTTGCGACATCGATATGAAACCGGCTAGGCTTAGCGACGACTACGGCAGCCCGCTGGGAGCAGCGCAGGTCGTCGCCCGGCGCGCCCGCGAGCGGTGTCGTTGCCGGAAGCTTGGCTCGCTCGCTGATTGGTTCAGAGGTTTGCGACTCGCAGTCGCGAGGCTGAAAAATCGAGCACCGAGCGACTGGCCCGCGACTGTCGCTTTTCGACCAGGGCGACCGTTTGCGACTGTCGCTTTTCGACCAAAACAGTCGCGCGACCTCTGCGACTCGCAAGTGTGAACGGGCCTTAACACACTGTGCACTAGGCACTTGAGTGAGCGGCACCATACAATGTTCCCAGTACGCACAGTCGTCGGCATACGCTTGGCCTTCAAACAGAATATTTTGTATACTGTTTCTATTTAGTGGCAGTTATCGCAATTCGGATAGTTCACTTGTTCTAAACGGTATCGCAACCTGTTTGTAATCACGCAGTTCAAACGTAGACGATAATAAAGCTTCCAGTTGGTGTGGAAGACTGGGCGGTAGCCTAGATTGGAGTAGTGGGTCGATTGGGTGGAGAAATGGGTAATAGTGTGACGGCGAGCTCCAGAGCTGACTCTTTTCTTCATGGGCATCTTTTATCCAGTTGGGACGTACTAGATTTAATGAAGAAAATCCTTTGTAGTTCTGATGCTGTAGGCCTTTCGGGCCTCTTCATCTGCTTTTCGTTGGTTAGAATGACACACTGAGCTGGTATCGACTGAAATGTTACGTAGTGACCAGGCTGGTGATTGATTTTATTCAACAGGTTGGGCAGGGTTTGTAGAGCTGCTTTGGAGTTGATGAAAATCGCCCATCGACCAGGGGTTCGGCGTAGGATACAGGATCATCATCATTACCAAGCTGATTACGCCCACTGCAGGGCAAAAGCCTCTCCCATGTCTCTCCAATTAACCCTGTCCTTTGCCTGTTGCGGCCACCCTAACCCCGAAAACTTCCACACCAGTTGTGCTTCGAAGTTGCCCTTGTTGATGACGTTTAATAACTTTGTTCACAGCAACTATGCTCCGCCATATTGCGTGAACGTAGATGTCGGTGGACAGATATGCAACGCGCTCGTCTCTGCAGGATACCGTGATGTCGAGAGAAGATCCTTCCACGGGAACGTCCGGGGAGCATTGGCCGTTTTTTGTGGGTGTCATTTAGAATCTCTAGTGGCCCTCCTATAACTCCTTCATGCGCACGCTTGTAGCACACGCTTGTATTCATTAAGATAGCTCGTCTTGCGTAAATAGTTACTGACTAATCCACCAGTTACCCGTGCCACACGCGCACAAGAAATGGCAGTAAATGCTTAAGGCCTTAAGTTTGTTAATGCCATTATTTTCGGAGTTGGTGCTACACGTTCACATTTAATGCCATTATCGAAAGTGAGGATGACGATAACGCTTGCAAGGCAGTCGAAAATTTCATCTGAATGTAAACAGTGCTAATGAGCACAATATATCGGGAATGTTGTTCAAATGTAATGTAAAAATGATTTTCCAGAAAATACGGCTATTCTTGCTTTACAAGTAAAAAAAGTAGCCATAAAGTCGCATGTCGGCACACAAGTCGAGAGTACCTGTCAAAAACGCTAGTTAAAACGGCGCTCTTCGCATCGAAAACACGGCATATATTAGATGCTTAATCTGGCAAAGTTACGAATCAACCGTTTGCTACTGGTTAGGAAGTTGTTACTCATGCTTTTCTGTGTGTGGAATGGGAACGAGAGTACGCATTGCACGGGCGAATGAGTTGTGGTGAACTCAGTAGGTCGCGAATGGCAGTAAGGCTAGTGCCATTAAATTTATGCGTGTGGCACCACACAAATGCCATTAAAACTTAAGGCAGTAAGCACTTAGTGACAATAAATCTGACGTGTGGCACGGGTATAAGGTTACTAGATATTCTAAGCGACTCCTACCGCTTATGTACTCAATGCCCTAACGCATGTTTTGTAGTGGAACGAGCTTCACTCGACATCGCGGCATCCTGGAAAGACGCGCGCATTGTATGCCTTTCCATAAACCTTTCAATCAGTGCGAGAGGGTGGAGGAGATATTTGTTATGAACCGAGTGAAGAAACATCGGCAACAGGGGCAGCTTGAATGCTATTCTATGCGTCTTTGCAATGACAATGAGAGCGTTAGGAGTGAACCACATTTTTGCCTTACAGGCTATGCCCATTTATTGATTTTAGTTTATCACATACAATGATGACTGCACTAACTTCGATTGTTTGAGTTTTTTGACGCAAAAATATTAACAGATTCTCACAGTATTGCACAAACCTCATTTCCCAGCTAATTTCTCGAGCCAGTTTGACCTTCCAGAGATGCATAAGGCAGGCTGCGAGATCATTCACGGCAAAAGTTATGCGTTACGGCGAAAGCACGTAAAATGTCACTGGGTGTCGTTTTTCATCAGCAGATTATGGAATGATGCTGGAGTCTGCTGCTGATTTCACATATCCGCCGGAGCATACATCTGGTAATTTTTGTTGGTTGGGGACGCTCAAAATTGAATGTAATTTGCTAGTTATTAACCGTGGAGTAACGTTATTTTTTGCAATAAATCGATCATTTGATTTTTACTTTTGTGCAATGTAAGGGTCAACGACGACATCCGGGGCATTCACAGCTTTTATTCGAAATTTTTATTGCTTGTACAATAGAAGAAAATGCTAAGGAACAACCGTGTCTTTACACTTTGCGTGCATTGGCGCTGGGCAGTGTCAACCTTGAAACGTAACGTTCGCGTAATGGGCTCATACCAACAGTGCCGAACCATCGCGCGAAGCGCAGCATAGCTGTAAGCGAAACCCCGGAAGCTCCGAGCCACGGCTTGTCTCCGTATTCCGTCCGGCAACCGAGTCCGGGAAAGGCACAGCTTCAGCGCTACAGCGTCGTGCTCATCTGCAATTCCGAGCCCGCAGAATTGCTGACGCGGCTATTACCGAGCGCACAATTGCCCAGCAGACGCGTACGTGTTCAAGATTCGTGCGTAGAAAGGCAGCTGCGGAATCGTGACTCCCTCTCCCGCGGCCTCTCGCCGTGCGTGTTTCCGTGAGTGCTATACGGGACAGCTTGGAGCGGGCCGTGACGGTAAAGGAAGCGGGACGCCGTATAGTGTGATCAATCGTGCGCGCCTGCTCCTTTGGACAGTGTCACGCGGGGAAGAAAAATGAACTTAAGGTGAAACACGGAGGCTGTTTATTAGGGACGAACTGCTGCCCGAAGCTATATGCTGCGGGAAGTACACAGGCATACTTCGACCCCACGCATAGTCCCCGCTCCATGCACACATATTGAGAGGTTCGTAGGCGTTGTTGCCGGGATGAGTGGTTGATTTATTGAGCGGACTGCGCCCCCTCCTAGCAATATCTCGCAACTCTGCGGAAGCGTATGCCTTGTAAAGCACGCATGCTTATTCCATAGGTGTACTCACGAAAGAAAAAAGGGGCAAAAAAAAAAAAAACGAACGAAAAAAGGGGGACTTTCTCCTTGCTGCCTGCTTAAACTTGCTGGAGACTACCCGCACTAAGTAAATGACTGCTTGTACGTGTATATTATTGAACGCAACTTTGGTGTCATCTAGTAGGAGCGCTCGGCAGACATGTTTTTAAACATTTAGGCCTACAGATCTTTCTTATTTGAACTTCTTCTTGCGGAGAAAGCATTTCCTGTAAGAAATTTAGAATATATGAAAACTTGGAGCGTGTTGAAGGCGGATATATGTTACCTGTAAGGCACTAACGAACACACGTTCTCGTAACAGCGAGCTGTGGCGTGGACAAAGCAACCAATGGAGAGTTGTGCCTCCGAAGTCGTAACTACGCCACTTGAATCCATGTGGCCGGAGGCAAATGTAAGCTTGAGTAACAAAAACATTTGCGAGACCATGTGTTCAAATACTTTACCGGTCAAAAGAGACCTAAACGCGCTGTAGTAATCGGCCTCACGTGTTCACACTGAGTCGGGAAGGGTATTTTTATAATGCAGTAAATAAGTCTGACGTCTATCTCGCATTTCTCTTTCAGCTTACCTACTGGCTGACGCTGGGTACGACGTCTGGCTCGGGAATGTGAGAGGCAACACGTATTCCCGCCATGTACGCTACCGGAGAGACCAGAGGGAGTTCTGGGACTTTTGGTAAGACGAATGTCACGACACGCTTGTCTGGAGAGTCATTCTCTATTGAGAGTGCGATTGCTTTATTTGTTAATCAACTTTATCTCGTTGTCTCTCCCTTGAGCGTTCAAAGGACGCTAAGGGTCAGTATAAAATACATTCACTCTTTTTACGTGACATGGAACGATGAGCGATAAGAAGCTCTTGAGGAGGAGAATTTGGACATTAAGCTCCGAGAATATTTCTCGCGTAGAATTGTTTGCGACAATTTTGCAAAGTGCCTTTGGTTACGCAGATGACAATGTAATGACATGCGTAACTAATGACGTGGCATTAACCACTATCCTGTAAAACAAGCGACAGCTGAATGTAGTCACTTCCACGTCAGTGAGAAAACACGGCTTTTATTGGGAGTATATAAGACGATCCTCCTCAACTTTGATTTCGCGAATGGCGTTCACGAAGGAAATATTTAGCTTTCTTAGCTTTCTTTTTTTTTTCTCAACATAGTTACTAAGTGAGATAAATAGTTGAGGCTGCAGGTACAAGCACGCCGAATGCTGAAGAGTAGGAGGTCAAGCAGGAATACTTCCGGGCAAGCAGCTAACTGCCTGCACCTAAATGGCTCGGTTAAGATAAATCACTGCTATAAGTACTGCAGAATATCTGCAGAAACTTATCATAGCGTGTTAATGAGCCCGAAAATTGCGCAAAATTGTCGGAAATTTAGAATGGAACGGTAAAACACATTTTTTTTTTTGTCGCATTCGTCGAAAAAGAAAAAAGGCGTTACGTCGAAAGGTGGTTTAGAAACCGCCCAGGAGCACTCTCTGCATGCAAGTTGAAACCGTCTTACAGTGCTTCTTGAGCAGCGCGAGATACGCCTGACGCTCGCTATGTTCGTTCCTGTACCGAGGGAAGCTTCGACGAGATGATCTCATACGACCTGCCGGCCATGCTGGACTTCGTACTCAACAAGACGGGAGAGGAGAAACTCTTCTTCGTGGGCACTTCTCAGGGAGCGCTGATACTCTTCGGACTGCTGGCGGATAAGCCCGAGTACAATGAAAAGGTAAACTCGCACGGTGTGAACGTCTTTAATTCTCGTTCTACTTATCAAGCCTCAGAATCTTCTTGCGGGGTTTGACCCCCGTGCCGCAGTGCACCCAGCGGTGATACAATGGCTGCAAGCTTTCGCCTGGCCTGGTGCTCGGCGTCTGAGGGGTGAAATGCTTGGAAATCGGTGTCCGACCCATTTTTGTGTACCGAAAGTAACTTGCGTCATGGATCTCATTGGCAAAAGCTGCCCTAATCATAATCATCATAACAAATCTTCTTGTTTCGTTATATTGAGGGGGTTATAGTTGTTACTGAAAATTCAAGCCCTCCAAGATTCTTTCAATAGTGAATGCACATGATTTCCTCCATCCAGCAATTTACGTGCTCAATGATTTCGGTGGTTAAAGGTGCACTGAAGAGGATTCTGAACTTGTCTTTTTGCCGCGGGAACTCGATGTACACGTTCCAAGCATTCTTAGAAACTGCAACTTATTACCCTGTATGGCCGATTTCCCTAATTAAATCGAATTAACGTCCGGCTCCCGCCCTTTTTTTTTGAATTCTGCCTCGTACGATGGGCGGAGTCGACCAACGCATGAAGTTCCTTTCAGCCAGCTCCGTGGAGGCTTTGCTTTCGCTTTATTTTGTTTTTTAGGTTTCCATGATTAAATAGTTTCATTCGCAGATAATATAGCCGCAAAATAACCCCGCAGAAATAAAAATACGCGCGGACTATTTGCTGCTACGGACTACTGCGTATTACTCCGCCGATGGCAGAGCGGCTAGCCGCCACGGGACTGGGTGAAAGGCACTCCACGCGTTGGTCGACTCCGCCCACCGTAGGAGGCAGAATTCAAAAAAAAGGGCGGGAGCCGGCCGTTAATTCGATTTAATTTGGGAAATCGGCCATACAGGGCAATAAGTCGCAGTTTCTAAGAATGCTAGGAACGTGTAGATCGAGTTCCCGCGGCAAAAAGACAAGTTCAGATTCCTCTTCAGTGCACCTTTAAGCTTAAGAGTAAACAAGCCAGGTAATTCATTTCGATGCAGAATTTCGCAGTTACCGGAGTTTTCTTCTGGAGATTAAAACTTATTACATTACATTGAACATTTTTGGAACAGACCTTTTATCACTCAACGCAAATTTTCTAAAAATAAGCCCGTGGGTGCGACTGTGCGTCGGTTTATTCCGTAACTGCGCTCTCCGAAGGGACACAATAGCTCGAACTGCTTCCACTCGTCTATAGGCGTCATGCAGGTGGATGTATTACGGCACATATCTATAACTGATATCGTCAGTAGTCGATGGGGCTTGAAATACGAACTGTGCGCCAAATAGGCGTATGCTCAAAAACAAAAATCGAAGAAGTTGTCATGAGCTCCACCTATTTTTATGTATGCCAGGGACCGCACGATCACAAAATAATTAATTACGAAAAAGCCGAACTAGAAGGCTGGTCCCCGCAGCTCTGCAGTGGCTCTAATATCTAAGGCCATTCACAAAAGTATCTGTAATAGTGCTCTCAGGCTGTATATATCGGCCAGATGAGCAGTGCCTTATCTTTTGTTAAATTTAGTTCATTTTCATTTGCTTCACACAACGTATATCTCCACGGTTCTTTGTGTCATAGTTGGAGTATTAAGCCCAGGAAATCTGGACAAATCTTCTAGTTTGCACGGCTGCCACGGCGCGCCGCGTGGCGCTGTACTCAAAATCATCGCGGGAGTTTTGAATTTTCGGTACATTCATTGGTTATGGCCGTCGGAATTAGCTGGTATGAGCGCAAAAAGTATTTTATAGGACTGATTTTACAGCGAAGAGGAAGAGTCATCATGTTCACAAAGATTCTCTCGGGACTCTAAGAGTTGCCTCAAAATTTTAAGTTCAGAATAGCTTCGTTTAGTTACACTGTGTTTGCTACTCGCGGCAACAGATGGCGCTAGTTGCAGATTGTCCATGAAAACCGGGCATGTGCGGGCACTTTAACAGAATGCTTTGCGGTGACGTCATACTGTACAAGGTAATTTTTTAAAACCTTTGTAGGTTATTATTTTAAAAACTATGAGAGATATGCGGCTGCGGACTGTTGAGCCGAATTGTGGAGCTAGGCGGTCACTATGTACTTCATATGGATGAATCATTAGACTGTTAGTTAACCTAAACTAACTATTTTGAAATTAATTTAAGCGCCCAAGAATACGCACACAAGAAGAGGAAACACACAGGACAGACGCTAACTTCATCTGATTTATTCGCAGCTAAGAGAGCAAAAATAAATACATAAAAGGAGACATGCGCAGTAAAGAAACACATCGTCAGTTCATAATACGTCCTCAAGATACCTGTACTCTGCCTGCAAAAGATTAACAGACGTGTCACTCACACAGTCATGCCCCCACTTCCTGATGTGAAAGGCTTCTAATAGTTCACGTGCCGTCTTATCACCGTCTTATGCATGACTGTGTGAGTGACCCGTCTGCTAATCTTTTGCAGGCAGAGTACAGGTATCTTGAGCACGTATTATGAACTGACGATGTGTTTCTTTACTGCGCATGTCTCCTTTTATGTATATATTTTTGCTCTCTTACCTGCGAATAAATCAGATGAAGTTAGCGCCTGTCCTGTGTGTATCCTCCTCTTGTGTGCGTTTTTCGTGTGCGCTTAAATTCATTTCAAAATAAGCTATGCACCATCTAGCCCAAACAGAAGTTTTGTTAAACTAAACTAACTATTTGTTTATTTTTTTTATTTTAGCGGGAAAGCTCATTTCGCGAAGTTGATGGCCGTCAACATCGGTGGTGAGCCCTGTTTCTAAAGTTGCTTAATCTGCAATGTGGTTCGAAATACCGCAGGTCAAAAATACGCCTTTTAAAGCTCATTGAGTTGGCTTTCACGCATTGCATATTTATAAAATGTCGTCTCCAGACTTCTTAGTCATCAGACAGGCGCAGTTGGTGTATTTGATGACGTAGAAGAAGTAAAACTTGATTTCGGCGAGGACAGCACGCAGAGCGACGCCATTTTATAGTTTATCATGCGGGAAAGCCAACTTAACAAGCTCTCAAATGCGTCTTTTTGGCATTCGTTATTTCGAACCACATTGCCGATTAAGAAACTTCACAGGGATCACACTCGATGTTGACGGCCGTCAGTAACGCAATATTACGTTGCCCCCTAAAAACAAAAATATAAAGTTATTAGTTAATTTAGTTATTAGTTACTAAATCTTGTAATGATTTATTTACATGAAGTACCTAGTGTCCGCCTTGCTGCACAATCCAGCTCAACAGACCACACCGACATACCTCTGAGTTTTCAAAATAAAAATTTGTAAAGTTAAAAAAAAATCACCCTTTATAAGGCACTTTAAAAATGGATAATGCAGAGGCAATAATCCTGCCGAGCGCTTCTCTCTGAGACGGCCTCCAAGATTAGAATGAAGAAGCGTTATAGAGCTTCTAGCAGCAGAAAGTTATTGAACGAATGCGCGCATCTACAGATTCCTCAGCGTAGCTGGTGTCGCCTTTTGGGTGACGAAATCTTTGGGAGCTGTACTCATACCCTCACATCAGACAACTCCGAGATTTTCCCCAGTTTCTAACAGTGTTGTCAGTAACGCGTTACAAGTAACGGCATTACCGGTAACGCGCTACTTTTTTCGGTAACTTAGTAATGTACTCGTTATAATTTTGGAACTGTAACGGGTAACGTACTTACGTTAACATTTTTCGGTAACGTGAGGTCACGTTACTAGTTACTTTCTATTTCAACTGTCCCCCCTCCGCCTCTCTTTCAGAAAAAAAACGACGAAAATGATGTTGCAAATAAACAAAATCTGCAGGTGTTCACGACGACCCTTTTTGCAGCTCGCATGCATGCCAGAAAACACCTGCCCTTGACCACGCACTCCACCAAAAAAAAAAAAAAAAAAAAAACACGAACACGCATTCACACACTTGTCGTCACCCCAAAACCACACACACACACAACTCTCTAAACAGTGGACCCATGCCGAGCCACCAATGGACCATTTGCAGAAATCTGTCAGTCAGTTTCTCCGTAAGCATGTTTTCCAACCAAAAGGTCTCAGGAAGCAGTTCCCTCTTAGGAGTAAACTCAGGAATGTCGCCAGTTTACTTCAAGATGGCCCCTAGAGAGCAGTCGAATAAGTACAATGGTACAGCACAGAAAAGAAGATTGCAGTCAACTGGCTGCAGCACTGAAGTAGACGAAAAAGGAAATGGGCCTTTGTTCCTGTGCCAGCTGCAGTGAGCTACGTCATACCAAACTCTCTAAAAATTTTCAGCGTAACAACACTGTCGCTCCAACTTTCTTCCAACCAAAAGGTCTCGTTCCCACTGACACTCTCGCATTCTTTGTGGAAGCATTTCCCTCTTCTGGGTAAAGTCAGGAATGTCACCAGTTTACTTCCAAGATGGCCCCAAGGAAGCTGTCCAAAGAGTACAATGGTACAGCACAGAATAGGGGATTGCAGTCAACCAGCTGTACCACCAGAGTAGAGGAAAAAAAGAAGGAAATGGGTCTTTGTTCCCGTGCCCGCAGTAGTGTGAGCTGCCTCATGCTAAACTTTCTAAAAATTTTCTACTCAACAACATTGTCGCTCCAACTTTCCCCCTTCATAGTCATACCCTCCCCTCTTTCTCCCCTTGCCAGAACAAAGAACAACCCACTCCCCACAGCACTGTGACAAAGGACGGCCTCCCGCTTTTTCCTGCCTAGACTCTGTTGCAAGCAGAGTTCGACCATCCGGAGTTTTCGTTCGTTTGAGGAATATGAGCGTGTCGCCTTCGAGTCGATAGACTATCGGTTCGAGGGCCTTCGAAATGTCCGTGTGCAGGGGTATACCCCTGTCACACGGCCAGTTTCAATGGCCATCGAGCAACACCACCTTCATCGAGTCGAGGGCCTTCGAGATTTTCGATCGCCATCGAACTCGAGGGAGTTGTGGTGCTGCTACACGGCAAATCTCAATGGCCATTGAAATCGTTCTCGCGTCTTACGCCAAGCTCGTGTGGCGTCACAATCGCTACGTTCGGTTTCGCGCAAATAACAAAAATATATTGACGAAACTTAACTAAATGTTGAAATCATAAGGCGCGTTCACACTAGTTCAAAAATCCGGCAAGCGAAGCGGATTCGCTCGCCGCAAAAACTAGGACCTGTTCTGATCTGTTGACGCCCCGGCGAGTTGGAACGGCCGCGCCGCTGCTGCTTCTCGCTGTGCGCACCACGTCGCCGCTCGCGGCGCACACAGATACAGTGAGAAAAGAGCATAAATTTATGCTGTCTACGTACCACGAGCGTATGCACGCTTACGTACGCTAAACGCAGGCGCATTCCCACATTTAGTTCAGCGTATGCTTGCAGAGACGCAAAAATAAACTCAGCCTCTAGTGGCGCCATCTGGTTGTCAAAACGGGAACCATTACTGCCAACAAACCGACTCTCGTAGGCCTAGCAGCGGCAGAATCGTCACTCTAAATAAAAAATAAAGCAAATTTATCACTTCTACGTTTTCTTGTAGGCAAGATGAGACGAAGTGAAAGACCGGTGCCCCATTTTTGACCAGTGAACGGACATCAAAAGGCAGCAACAACGAGAATTCAGTCCGAAGCGAGGGTAGGGTCCCTAGAAAGACTTGCTAGGGACCCTAGCGAGGGGTCCGGCTTTGAAGGGCGCTGCCATGTTTGTTGTCGTTCGAAGCAATGCTAGCAACCTTGGGCAACGCTCGAAGGCCCTCGAAATCTCGATAGAGTTCCGGGCTGCTCCGTCGACTCGATAGACTATTGAGTCGATGGCCATTGAAACTGCGGTTGGAAAAGAAGCCTTGCAGAGAAGACGAGTCACAGGATAGAGTTGCAGTGAAGACGCACTGATTAAAATTTACAGGCATGGAGTGACGGCAAAGTAACGTGCGATACTTTTTTTCAGTAACGGTAACGCGTTACTTTTTTTGTAGGTAACGTGGGGCGGTAACGCGTTCTTATTTTTTTAGCGTAGCGAGTAACGTATTTAGTTACTTTTTTTTCGGTAACGCCTACAACACTGGTTTCTAGACATGGACTACGTCGGTATTATTAGATGCTTACACAAGCTTTATTTCGATTACATTCATTTTAGACTTTGACATTTAGCGTGACTACTTCTCGTAAGCGTATAATGACATCAAAGCGACCAATGTTTTCGGCACAGATCGAACTGTTCACTGCCATGGGGCCGGTGACCACAGTGACGTACATGAGGTCGCCCATTCGCCACTTGGCCCCATTTGTGGAGAACGTCAAGGTGAGTATGAATACAGTATGTCCAAAGCACGACAGGTGGAATGCGGTTTCTGCTTATTTGTTATTTTTTTTCTGCAAAGCTTTCGAATCTGTTCGCCTGCACATCACTCAAGGCATTTCGCAAGCTTATGAATAAAGTCGAGTTTGTTATTTGACATGCACTCTATCATTCAGAGCAAGGGGCAGACAGGGGACTGGAATAGACAGACTAGATTGTACAGAAGAGTAGGCTGAACAGCGGAAATAGCACTGATAAGGGGAGAGCCGCCGCGGTGGCTCAGTGGTTATGGTGCTCGGCTGCTGACCCGAAAGACGTGGGTTCGATCCCGGCCGCGGCGGTTGAATTTCTTTGGAGGAGAAATTCGAGGCCCGTGTACTGTGCGACGTCAGTGCACGTTAAAGAACCCCAGGTGGTCAAAATTTCCGGAGCCCTCCACTACGGCGTCTCTAATAACCTTAGTCGCTTTGGGACGTTAAACCCCATAAACCAAACCAAACCAAACCAAATATTAAGGCGAATGCCTTTAAGGCCTCATACTGTCGTTAGCAGACGCGTCGGCAGCCGTGTCGACAGACGCGTCGGCAGATTTGTCCGCTTTTCGGCGTCACTGCTTAACACGAAACTGCGCCGAGGGTGGGAATTGAACCAGGGCCTTTGGCATTTGAAGCGGAGACGCTACCACTCCGCCACGAAGGCTCAAGGTTGGAGCACGACTAAAGGCGCATCTAGTGAATGCATGGGTTTCATAAATAAAATAAAAGGAATAAAGCCAAGAAAAATAAAAATTAAAATAAGGAAATAAGCAAAAATAAAACGAAATAAAAATAAGATATGAAATAAAAACAATAAAAATAAGAAAAGGAGCAAAAATTAAAAAAAAAAATATGAAAATAAAAAGTAAATAAAAACAAACAGTGCGCCAGGAAAGGCTTTCGCCTTGCAGCACTTTAGAGAGCCAAAGTTCCTCCTGAATTTTTTTTCTTCTTCGATGTTGGCTGCTCATAATAACCTGCTCTCGTTATTTCGTGAGCGAAACCATAACCTCTTTCTTCCGCTCACGTTACGGTTACGATGTAGTACATGTAGCGGCAATATGAAAGGGAAACACAGGAGCGCGTGCCACCGCGAGCTGGTGAGAATGGACGGCACAAGACGCATGCGCGGAAAGCCGCCCGTGCTTGTTGCGCATGCGCCTTTTCCGCCCGTTCTCACCGGATCTCGGAGGCAGCGCTTGGGGAAGGGCGGATGCCACGCGCTCCTGCGTTCCCTTTCATATTGCCGCTACATGTACAATACGGTACAAGCCAGCTGAACATTTGGTATTCTCTATAGATAGTTTTCACGTGACGTCACGGGCGCCATCTTAGGGTACTGTGGCTAGCTTCCACAGTGTACGCGGGAACCGGTTCGTGGTGGGAGGGTTAACAAAACGCCGAGGCTTTCGCTGCGCTTTCGGTACCCAGAGATGGCGGCCGCTGTGACGTCGATGAAAACTATGTATACTTGGAGCACTATTTAAAACCGAGCTTGTAGCTTTATCTAGAAGGAGGAGGAGGGAGAAAAGACATGAAAAAGAAAGGAAAAAGCAAAGAATATTCGGCCGCCACACAGATGCTGTTGGAAACGCAAGAGTGCTGCCACAGTTTTTATATTTGATCAACGTTCCTGCGCATTCCGCTTTCTTCACTTTCGATTAGGCTGTCCATGAAGGCTAATTTTCGCTGCATTCGTTTGCCTGACTTGAGGTAACTGAACATAAGCCAAAGCATTTCGGGGTGAGGGCATAAAGTAAGAACGAATATCGAATACGGAAAAGGGTATGAAAAATGAATAGGTGAATGGGCTGTTTGTTGAATAAAAAAGATAAGTGTATACTCCCGTGTACCGTGCGATGTCAGTGCATGTTAAAGAACCCCAGGTGGTCGAAATTTCCGGAGCCCTCCACTATACGGCGTCTTTCATAGCCTTAGTCGCTTTGGGACGTTAAAACCCCATAAACCAACCAACTTTTCGCTCGTTTCTTTAGAGAATCAATTGGTTCGAGCAAAATGACCTTGTGTAACCCAAGCTGATGCCTTTTGGCTGTCCACGAAATGTGAGTGCTGGAGGTTTTAGTAGTATCTTTCACTTATTCACTGATCCAGACTAACATAACTTGTTCCGCTTATTTTCTTACTGTGTAAGCAGAAAAATGAACTAAACCCGTGAAAAGATTACTTTTTGAAAAAAAAAAGTATAAAAACGACTTCGCCTTTCTACCTTTATCGCCTCATTGCAATTTGGCTAACTACCGACTCTCGAAGATAGGCGTGTACATAGTATTACTTTAATTTAATTTATAGTACGTTAATGAGACGACGCCTAGGCTTGTGCATATATTATAAAAGAGGGCTTCAGATTCAGGGTGGCGGCATCTTGCAAAGGACGGTTAATTGGAGAGACGTGGGAGAAGCCTTTGCGCTGAAGTGGGCGTAGTCATGCTGATGGGGATGATGATAATATCTGTACATGTCAAGACGAGATGCTTGCTGGACTGGCTCACTCGTGCGCGCAGGCCGTGTTCGCCCTGTTCGGCGAGTACGACTTCCTGCCGAGCAACGCACTGATGAAACTCATCGCTGGGACCCTGTGCCTGTTCGAGGAGTCTCGCAGCCTGTGCGAGAACACCATCTTCTTCATCTGCGGACCGGAAGGACCACAACTGAACAAGGCGAGCTCTAATGATCGATCAATCGATCTGTCAGTCGACTGAATGATGTATCGATCTACTTATTGATCCCGTGCTTTCAAGTCCGTATATTGGTAGAACACATACGCCTGTACCGTAGCAAACAATCGCAGGCAGAAAATCCTCTACTAATTCAGAGGACAGAATAGATGGAGAGGGGCAATAATATAAACCTTGCGAGAGGAGCAGCAGACTGCACGGGGAACATTTCTCGTTTTTAGCGAGAAGCAGGATCAAAAAGCGCATGGAACGTGGTTCTCGTCGTCCTGACGCAGCGGCCACAGCATGCTTCGCTGCTAACTTAGCTCCGGATGATTTCGCAAGAGAAGCAGCGCGGAAGTTTTTTCCGAAGTATGACGTGTTGCCTCCAAGGACCGCAGGAGCCTTGGCTGGCATTCCAGCATATGTCGACAGGCTTCCATCTACAGCCGACGCCGAGGGTATCGCAAGCCCATTTTCCATGCCCGAGTTGCTTGCAGCAATAGATGAGGCCCGTCGGAAGACTGCACCCGGCCCGGACTCCATTCCGTACGAGGTGTACAAGAACATGAGTTCCGCTCTACTGCCTCAACTCCTCGCCACCATCAACAAGGTATGGATAGAAGGCGTCGTACCAGAAACTTGGAAATCGGCTATTGTGATCCCCATCCCAAAGCCAGGGAAGCCGCCGACAGACCTTGGTAATTTCCGGCCTATATCACTTACGCCCACTTTGTGCAAGCTTACTGAAAAGATGCTTGCCACACGCCTGTCGTGGTGGCTTGAGCACCACGGTTTCTATCATCCCGCCCAAATCGGCTTTCGAACGTCCATAGGTACAGAAGATGGATTGGCTGTCTTGGCGTCATCAGTTCTAGCATCAACACGCAGCCACAATGTGCGTACCGTACTGGCCATGGACGTTGAAAAGGCGTACGACAATATCAGTCATGCTGCTATCCTGGAATCACTTGACATGCTGCATTTCCCCGTTAGAGTGCGCAATTTTGTAAAATCCTTTCTGGAAGGCCGACACTTTGCCATACGCCTCAGTGGTGAGGCCGTCGGATCCTTTGTGCCTCTTCGCGGCGTGCCCCAGGGATCGGTACTATCGCCAACATTATTTAATATTACTTTTATCCCCCTTGCTTGGCGCTTACATGAAGTGACTGATATTAAGTTTTTATTGTACGCTGATGACATCACTGTGTGGAGCACCCACCACGACCTGTTGACTCAAGCCTCCGCCCTACAGTCAGCCCTAGATATAACGTCGACTTATGCCTCTTCAATTGGTCTTCAGCTTTCAGTGAGCAAAACTACGTATGTGTCTGTTGCCAACCGCTGGGGACGCCGTAAACTCGCTGCGACACCAATTCGTCTCCATCTATCCGGAACTCCACTTCAAGAAAGTTCGATAGTCAAAATATTGGGCTTGACGATTCACGAGTCAGGAACAGGGACTGCTTGGCTTTCTCGAGCTAAAAAGCAAGCGATTCAGGCGTTAGGTCTGATTAGACGAATTGCTCCTAAAACAGGCGGCGCCCGCTCTCATGTTGCAAGGCAGTTGGTGCGGGCGGTTGTGCAACCGCGCCTCGTGTACCAAGCCCAATTCCAGCATTTGACGAGGGCTCAGTGGGATCGCCTTGAAGCCGTAAATCGAGAGGCAATGAGGGTCATCACTTGCCTTCCCCGCATAACCCCGATCGTGGCGCTCCAAGAACATGCGCAGCTGAATACTCTAGATGAGCTGGTGCAGCAAAGACGTGATGCTCGCCGGCTTAAGTCTAACCTTACACACGCAACGTGTGCACTCAGGGCGTATGCTTCCTCGCACTCCATTCGACAGCCGCCTCCGCCAGTTCTCCCTCCCTGGCATTTTGTGCAGCTAAGCGAAAATAAACCAACAGATCTACGCCGGCCATCATCTACCCTCGCGGCGGCGTCGTTTCGCGAACGAATTACACAAGAAGACGCCCATCTGCCGCATGGCTCCATCGTTTTATACGTTGACGCAGGCATCCAGGCTTGCGAAACCACTACTGCAATTTACTGCCCTTGCAAGCCTGCCCTCAACAAAACGTCTAGGTTTCGCTTCCCAGAACCTCCTTCCTCCTTCTGTGTGGAGATGCTTGCCGTTCAAGAGGCACTATGCTCAGTGACCGCCGTTCCCCTACTACCTACGGCTCGCATTGTCATCCGCACCGACGCTCTTCAAGTCATACGCCTACTACGACGCGTCAGTCGCACCCCAGGCATTTGCCAGGACATCCATCGTCTCGCGGCACGCATCCCGCAGCCAGTCCGAATACAGTGGGTCCCACGAGACCTCCTGAGTTCGCAAAGCCGTGCAGATTCTGCGACCCACCTTGTGACCCCAACTTCGTCTTCGCCTCGAGTCCTAACACTGGATGACACCACCCTCCTTTTAACAAAAAAGGAACACCTCCGGCGCCGCACACGTGCTCTAATCCCTCCGTGTGCGGTAACCCTCCCCCGTGGTCTTACCCGTGCAGAGGAGGTTGCGCTTCGGAGGATCCGGGTCGGGGTTGCCCTAACTCCAGCCGTTACACGAAAGTGGCCGCAATTTGAAGGTGTATTTCCCCGCCCCGGGTGTCCAGTCTGCAAGAACAGAAATCTTGAGGCCGACATTCACCACCTGCTGTGGGTTTGCCCGGCGCTGAAGCCTACAAGAATTCGGCACCTGGCGGCAGCGGGTCTTTCGCCCGAGAACAGTGCGTCATACACCGCTTGGACACAAGGACCTCATCATCGTTCACTGCTCGATTTCATTAGATCAGCGAACCTTTACTCATTTATTTAGGCATCCTCATTTATCATTACATGCCGTTTTATGCCCTGAGGCAATAAACATCGCATTAAAAAAAAAAAAGCGCATGACTTTGTTGAACAAGTCGTATTGAAGCCGCCAACGTTTACAGCTAGCCGTAAGGTACAGTTCAAATACGAACGTAGGCATTATTGGGAAAAAAACTTCTGTCGATACTTGTTCACAGTGATGCTAGTTCGTCATTTTGGGTTTCGAATAGCGCACGCAAGTAAGGCCATATCATATCATGAGCCGAAATAAAATGCGTAGCACTATGCTGATAGCCGACAAATCGGTCAATTGGAACACATCGCGATAAGTGCAAGGTCGAATGGGTAAGTTGGAACACATCGCGATAAATGCAAGGCCGGAAAAACCTGGACTACGGCAGAGGCAGAACTATGTAGTGTCCATGTGCGCGTGTCGCCGTCCGCGTTTTTTGTCAGTTTTCTTTTCCTTTTCCAGCAATATGTTGTCATTCTGGAAGTCAATTAACGGCCATGGGGCGAACTATGGATTGTTGGTTTCGGTGTAGACAGATGTGAAGTGACGGTGTCTGTGACGGAGTGCAAGCACATACAATTGTAGCTTCAAATATGGCCGGTAACGTTTGGACATGATAAAGTGACGTCATTTCATGTTCTGCACGCTCGTTACTGAAGCCGCAGATAGCAGAAGACTTCCCTGACAGCCCTTTTGCTTGAAAAAGAAAATGAAAAGAAAAGAAGGAAAGGTGCATTTTTTGCAATAACTGTTCAGAAAGGACATTGTTAAAGTCTTCCGTCAAAAAAGGGAGAGCAGAGATTGAAAACTTAAAGAAAAGAAGAAGAGAAAGGATTTATTGAAAGACAGCCTAGAGCCCATCCCGATAAGTTGCCATCCGGCTTGTTACTAAACAAAGAGAAAACGTTTGCGGAAGTTGCCGATGCATGAATCAATGTAGAAATCAATGCTAAATAAATCTGTACCCACCAGGGCTTGGCTGAGCTCTCGTGATGCTGTTAGAGAAGGGTGGACAGCACTCCGAGCGGGGCATCCAATGTTCCGTGCACAGTGCGTACATCCTGTGGGCACATCCTGTGCGCCCAAATGGCTGCCGTATTTCACAACGGCGATGGTTTTCCGTTGCTTTGCAGACTCGGCTACCTGTTCTCGTGAGCCACACGCCGGCAGGCACTTCGGTCAGGAACATGGCACACTACGCGCAGGTAAGAGGCCGGCTATGTCTTGTCCACGTGGGTTCGCGCATGCGCCGAGTTGTACGCAATAAAAAGGCTTGAAAACTAGCACATTAAAGGGGGACGCGGAACAACTATCACCGTTCATAATAGCCGTCGCTACTTTAAGTTAGAAAAGACACAAAGTTCCTGTCGTTTATTTTATTCTTTTTTTGTCACAATATTGCCGCGATGTTTGTAGTGTTTGTTCATTTTTCAAAGCTGCCGGTACGCCGCTTTATCGCTTTGTGATGCAAGACGCGCCTAGATTTATCTCGATTGATCGCATCCAGGCGGAGCTGATTTTACGTTGTTCCAGAATGTTCTGGTAACTTTCCGAGCTTTGTCTCAAGAGTTCGCTGTCAGCTTTAAAAAGAGCATGGCCGAGAGCGGCCGGCATTCTGTTCGACGACCGCCGAGCACGATTGCTGCTACGCCGCCGCCGAGTGATTCAATTTTCTTGCGGGTGCAAGTCAGCCCAAATAAAGAGTTTCGTTTAGAAGCCATTCTCGCTGTTTTCCTGTCCGCCGGACTGCAGTCACCACTACGTGACAATATTCTTTGTATTGTCACCGATTCGCATCTCGCTTCTGATGCAGCTGGTGCTGAGCGAGCGGTTCCAGAAATTTGATTTCGGCACGACCAGGAATCAAATCCTCTATGGACAGGTGAGATGATTCTCTTACTTTCTACCGTCATAGTCTACAACACGACTTCCACTGTGGTTTAATCGCACGAAGCAACTGGGTGAACATACAGGACAAAAAGTTGGGGGACACTAACCTGCGCCTTAAGGCTATGACGTGATAGCATTAATGGGTCCCTTTGGCGTCCTGGGGTACTCTTTGCATATCACTTCGCATACACGGACACTGTTATTTATTTTGTTTTTATTTACCAGAAGACGCACAAGGACTCCCTTTAACCAAGTCGAACGAACGTGGCTCAGTGGTGGAGGGGCTCACGACCAGGGGCAGCGGTTGGAGTCCCAGCTCGACCATTTGGCTTTGTCTTTGTTTGGCGTTTGACTTATCCGCGCTAGGTCATGTGGTTGTGACGTCACAATACTCTTGACCAATCCCGATCTTTTCGACACGGCAACTATGACGCCGGATTCTCCGCTCAACGGGACCCTTAAAGCTACCACGTTAAAACATCTTTGCTCATTAGGTCATCGCCACCATCATCATCTTCGTCGTTGTCGCTATCGTCAAAGTTGTGGCCGCGGCAGGACGGAGGCCAAATTAAGGTTGTTTTTTTTCTCCTGTATTAACGGGTATTACCGTCACGGCAGTATCCGTTGCCATGGATATGCCCTGCATATGCCATTTACTTTTAAGCGTCTGCCGAGCAGCGGCGCGTTAGGCAGGTGATTACAAGGAAATCGCACTGACAAGGTGCTCTCTAAAGTGTGGCCCGCATGAAGCGTTTTTCCGGGCGATTCGTCGGCGTCGACGGCACCGGAGCGTTTTTTTTGCCGCCGGAGAGAACGTTTTTGCCAAATCGTCGGGTTCTGTCGAAACAGAAAAAAACGTGGACGCCGCGCCGACACCGGGAGAGGGCAGCGACAGAGGGCCAATGAGAGCCGGAGCGGGCGTCACGTGACTCTGGACGGAGCCACGCCGGCCGAGAGAGACGCGCTCGCGAGCTCTCTCTGGCACTGTAGCTGCGTCGCTTCTCGGGTATCTGCGTCGTGTAACTGCGTCGTGCTTCCTGGAAAGACGGGCGTTTGGCGCTCCGAGGGTACCGAGTTCTAGTTCACTATAGTACCGGGGCTTGGGCTTCGGGTTTCTCGGCCGCAACGGCCGAGCGGCGTGTTGTCTTTCGGAGGAGTCGCTTTTAGCTGGCCGCGACTAAATTTTTAGAAAAGCTCATAAAGGGACTTTAGCCGCGACGTCCCTCAGGTAGCGCCATCTAGTGACAAGGCGCCAAAGCACATGAACGCTGTGTTGAAGAAATTTTTTATCCGTAATTACTGATAACTACGATGGGTGCGTTGCGAGCCTCTTTTCGTTCCAAAAAGAAAAACTGCAAATAGATGAAAATGTAGCAAGTGACAAAAAGCTAGACAACTGCTTCACCAGGTGTCGTTCTTGCGAGGTAAACACACAGTATTTAGTTAGGCCTAAGAGCTTGAAAATCGCCAAATTATCTGAAAAACAAGGTCTAGTTATCGCTTATACCTCTACGCGTGGGCAAGAGTAGGCGGAATAAAAGCGAACCGCTACCGTTTGTGCGAGCTATCACTTCGAAGAATACAGCGGTGACATGTATTTATTCCGAAGTGGGCAAGCAGGGCGCCGCCATCTTGTCAACGTATCCCGTAATGCGCCCGTAGCGCGCGCCGCTCGGCTGCTGACCATGCGGGAGTGAATTCGTCGACGCCGGCGCGGGCGTCGGGCGCGCGGTGCGATTTCGCGGGTAAAAAACGCTCCATGCGGGCCAGGCTTAAAGCGCGTTGTCCTGAATCAGAAGGTTTGACCATAGCGCTGCTGTATGTTGCTCCCGCATACCGCTACCGCCAGATGCCACCTTAAAGAGCTGGATGGCTGGATGCCTTCCGCCTGGGTGGCAGGCGGGTCACGTAGGTCACGTGACATTGTGACGTCATCACAACCTGCCCACCAGAGTGTGAGCAAGCTGCCCACCGTGACAGGTGGCTGTTCAATCAATAATTAGTTGCGGTTTCTCACAAGCCTCACCGGTGGCACCACCTGCGCCATTGCAAGGCAGTGGCGCATTACTTAACCGCTGCACCACAACGCCAGGGGTGGCATGATGACCTCCAGGAATCTATGAGTGTTAATTAGAGAATGACCAATTCTGCATATATAGGCATTACCCCTTTAACCCTATCGCGTCATGCCCTTACGGGGGAGCTTAGATGTCAATTCCAGATTTAGTGCTATCGATAGCACTATGGCCCCCACTCACAGGTTTCACCAAGTAAAACAACTAGTGCTTGCGCCCCTATGTCGCATTCGGCTAAACCAAGCTAAAGCGTCCGTCATTTTTATTCTTTTACACTGTACCGTTAATCTCCTTCAATACGCGAAAGGACTAGTCACAGACGAGACTACAGTCACCCTAAGCTTTACAGATTTGGCGAGCAAAGCCCTTGCTTCCTTTTGATGGCAATTAGTGTTGCCATCTACAAGGAAAAATATGCGAATCCAAATTTCCTTGTCACTGGTAGAAATAAAAGACGCACTCGATTGGGCCTGACGACTCCCCATTCGCAGGACACGCCCCCCGAGTACAACCTGTCGCGGGTGTCGGCGCCCGTAGCCCTGTACTGGAGCCGCGGCGACTGGCTGGCGGACCCGCAGGACGTGTCTCAACTGCGGAACCGGCTACCGCGTCTGGTGCTCGACTTCCAGGTGCAGGAGCCCACCTTTACGCATCTCGACTTCACCGTAGGCATGGGCGCGCGCCGACTCGTCTACGAGCCCGTCATGAAGGCCATGGCCAGCGTCCGAACTCTCCTGCACCACTTCTACGGCTGCTCATGATTCCTGCTGGCTCTGCAGCACAGCCTGGATGTGGCCTTGCTTCTTGCCAGCATGTTGGCGCGAACGGAGTATATTTCACAAGATTCCAGAGTTGCGAGATTGTTTTGCATTCACTAAACCATTTATTTGTTTTACGGTTCCTAGCCTCTTTGCTCTACGCAGTGGCTATGACGTTCGGCTGCCGAGTCCAAGAACATGGGATTGGATTACGACTACTGCCGTACTCCCATACGGCGTTCCGCATAGCGCATGTGCAGCTGCCCTTATATAAACGGTCTATAGACAACCTATAGACTTCTTATAGACTGTATTGCTTTCCTATAGATATTTCTTTTTGCCTATTTATAGTCTGTAAACTGTCTATAGACAAAAGTCTACCATAAATCTGGCCATAAATCTATAGATGGTCTATAGGCTGTCTATAGCATTTGTATTGTCTATAGACTGTTCTCAAGGATTTGTCTATAGAGAGTCCATAGACTTTATAGACAGAAGTGTATGGACAGTCTATAAATTGTCTAAAAAATTTTTGTAAGGGTGCGTGGTGGTAAACACTACACACCGTACGATAGCTAGTAGCCGTGGCATTAATTTCAAAATGTTGGGCGAGCACGTTGAAGGTACGATGAAAAAATTTCAACAAGATTTTAATAAATACAGGAGAGGTCTGCCTGGCTGTTAGTCCGGAAGATCGTCCGCTTGCATAACTGGCAGCATCATACTCTTTAGACAACTCTACAGCAGTGCGTGTTCGCGCGCATACCGCATTGGATAACAGCAATTTGAGTGGCTTAGTTTGTTTTTCCAACGGTGCCAACTGGATTCTAGACGCCAGCCGCGAGTTTAACGTAATAACAGTGATAGCCGGATTCCCTGTGTTATCAGTTGCGGAAGAAGTGGTCTCCTTGCCAATGCACCGTTGGGTAGGCTTAGCTAAGAGTACCCCACTCTAAACAGAACGGAATGAAAAGAGAGTAAGGTTGCACAAGGCCTTGCGACAGCTGTGGGCGTTATCGGCGAAGTGATAAGAATGCCGTACCCCAGCAAATCACCAACGACGAGCCACGCGCGTGCCCTTGTTTTAAAAGGGACAACGCGTGCGAGTTGAAGTCTTCGGTTTCGTAACTGCGGGCGACGCCACGGAAAACTAGTATTAGCCTCAACCATAGCCTCAAACTAGTCTCAAGAAAAAACTTTTAATTTTTTCTTCTCCCACGCACTGAAGTTGACTGGAATAACTGAAGATACAGTTAAGTGATTGCGGATAACATCACGCGATGGGTGGCTAGCCAGCATCCTCGATATACATAACATTCTGTACGCCATTCTCTGATGGCTGGGAATGGAAGATATGCTAAGATTTTTCTACAGAACAAAAAGTTCGGCGCAAAAAAAAAAAACTTTGGTTAAAAAGAGGTGGACTCGCGCGCTTAAGCGCACGGCTGTTTTTGCCGATATGAAGAACTTAAAATATATTTCGAGACCTGTGACAATTTTTAGACACAACCTGTAATTACAATAGAGTGCTCCAGGCATTCATGATTTCTGATATGTATATATTTTTAAGGTTTTGGCAAACTTGGTTCATAGGAAACTTTTTTAATGACTTTAGAGCTCCTGATTTTAGGGAGGAGGCTATAACCAGTTGTATTTTACTCTGCGTTCTATTAAACAATATAGAATTCATCAACGCATCTTTCAAGTATAGGGAAATATTTTTGCGCAAATTTAAAGAAATTTATTTATTTATACATACTGCAGCGGAATTATATGCGCTATGGCAGGAGTGGGAAAGACAAAAAGCGAAATACGCAACAAAGGTAACAAAATACAACAAAATGTACAAAGTGAGCACTACAATAAAGTCCAAATCACACAAAAAGTATCAAACAAGAAAGGAACTGTTAATGACACGGTAGGAATATTCAGCGATTATGCGTCTTCGATGGCAGTTATAAAACTTCGAACTGGAGATGAACGAATGGACCCAGGTAGAGAGTTCCAGGCTTCTATTGAACAGGGAAAAAAACTGAACTTGAACAAATTAGTACGTGCAAAATACGGTATAAAATTTTCACCCCTAGCAAAAAAATTTTTGACTGTGATTAGAGGAGGAAACACTTTTGTCATTCTTTTTATACTCTGCAGGAAATACTACATGAATATTCACATGTATTAAAATAATGATGAGTAATGTTGATGATGCTGATCATGAATTTCGATGGCGCAAGAGAGCTGTAGACAAAGTGCAGTGACACAAGGTATATTTCCTTACAAAAGGTGAGTTATCGAAGACCAATTTCCCAAGCATTTCACCACGGAGCAGCCAAGCACCAAACCCGGGGAAATCATGCACCATTGGATAACCGGTGGCTACCCTGCAGCAATGGGGTTTCAACATCCCATCTCCCGCACACAGCGGCTGCTCAAACATCTAGGTCACCGCTGTAACTTTCCAGCGGTAAGTTTTGTTCAGGTCCATGCAAAACGGAGAACCAGTCTCGCAAACAATACTCCAGGAAGACTTTCTGCCAATAGAGCAGAAGCTAAGGCGCCTAATCACGCCCTGCCTCCCACACATGGCAGTATAGCCAACGCTTGCAGTTATTAGTTTCGCAAGTATATTGGCAATCTTCGTTAAGGCATACTTTTAACATAGCTCCCAACTTTCAACGCTAAAAAGTAAAGAAAAACAGTTTATTTATTACAACGAGTTTGATAGGCACGTCTTGTTCCAAGAAGCTTCCATAGATGGCGCCGGCTATGCCAGCAACGGGCTCTCTCGCTCTCTCTTACGGCCTGTGCATGAGGGGCAGTTGCTACCTATCGCCGCAGCTCTCCGGGGCGCTGCGAGCCAACCCTCTCAGCTCGAGTGGAGCCGCTGAAATGTACCCTCGAGGTAGCCTCGGTAAAGCTCACTTTAGCTTCGGCGCGCGCTGGTTCTGATACCCGTGTTGCCGAACGGCTCCTCCGAGCACTGAGCAAGAACCTGACAACCATATCTTATGCAGCCACCGCTATCGGCACGCAAAGCATGGAACTGGTAGATGGATCTCAAAACACTGAGGTTGGCATGCAGTGATGGCGCATAGTATTAGCGGGTAGGGCTGTATTATTTGCAACTGAGAGGAATAAAAGTGAGGCAAGATATTTCAGTGCAAAACCAGGGTTAGGAAACATTTATTTTCAGAGGAGTATATGCTTGGGCTTGTTGGTTCATAATTGAAAGGTGAAAAACGTAGCGCAAAGAGACAAGGACACAGAAAGACAGACAACACACGGCGCTAGCGGCGTGTGTTGTCTGTCTTTCTGTGTCCTTGTCTCATAGCGCTACGTTTTTACCTTTCATTTATTTTCACTCTCAAGGCTGGCACTGTCTCTGTCGGTACTTGGAAATTTAGGAAGAAAATAATAGCACTTGCCGTTTGAAAAGGTTTAAATGTATCTGTGCATCTGTTCTCACAGTTCCGAGGGATCTCCGTTACAGTCTGAAATGCTTTCGCGTTGGCTTGTGGACGAAACCAGAAGGCTTGTCATTTTGGTCTGTCAATTTCTTCGAGTAGTTGACGAGAAGAATTCGGAGAAACTTCTCAGAAATCAGATGTGCTAGGCGTTTGGTGTGACTTCTATCAATACCTTCCGGGCAGCATAGGAGGGGCGAATCTTCCAGATGTGGCTCAACGATTAACTGCAAGGCTTCGAGAACCTTTGATCGTGGGAGATCCTTGACCGCCTTTTCAAAAAACGACGAAATCGTTTCCAGGAGAGCTAGAAACTCGGGCTTTGGGTAGTGAAGTTCACCATTTTCTTGACTACGCAGAAGTTTATACAGAGGACTGCAAGTGTTGTTTGTTGTCACAAGCATGACGCAAGCGTCACACCCAAGATCACTGATAAGCTTGGCAATATAACCACCTACATACACCAAGCCCGAACAAGCAACGGACGCAGGTGGAGCTGGAAGATGTGCATGCAGAGCTTTCAGTTCTTGAACCACTTCTGGAGGAACAGAGACGGCCGCTTCTTCAGCGTCTTCACTTTGTACGGTGACTTCTTTCGATGGTAGTGCTTTTTTCTTGACAATGTGGTCCAAAGCTGCTGTAACGGCTCTTGCGTCCAGCGCATCGTTACCTCCACACATAAAGCGCAGTTTTCCGAACAATGCCTCAATAGGATCACTATTGAATTTTCTAGTCAAAACGTAGTTGACGCCTCTTCTCAGAAGGAATTGGGTTACCTCCACTGTGGACTTTGTGCTAAACAGTAGGGCATGGTATGTTTCCTCTGTGAGGTTCCCAACACCAGTGGCAATGGAACATTCTTGAATCTTCGTCACGTAGCTGCAAAACTCATTTTGCAGCCACAGTAGTCGGTCATCGTCTTCCTTAGAGATGGGCATTTTGCAGTCGCTTCCTTTGTATGTCGTGTCGTGAATGTCAAACCACTTCTTCATTACTTTCATGAAGTTGATTGTGGATGTTGCGTCCTTGAAAGCAAAGAGAACTGAGCTGACTCGCGAGTTCTGCTGGAGATGTTCCAGCGCGGCCGTGACTTGCAGCGAAAACACCTGCACGGCGCGTAGCATGTTCATTTTCTCAAGGTTCGACGGATACACATGTTTTCTTGTCAGATTTCTGGCCAACTTGACAGTCATTTCCTTCTGGTGCTCATACAGCTTCTGAACAAATGTGCCACTGATGACGCCAGTGCCATCTGTGAGCTCCCGTTCCAAGAATTGGCTGCGGACATTCTTGAAAACATGGCAAGGATCGAAGCTTAAAAAAATTACTCGTTCTTCGTCCTGAGGATGTTTCACTACAGTTGACAAGGAACCACTCCCCATGAGCTTAAACATCGTTCTGTTCGCTGAGTAGTTATCGGTAACAATACGGATCACTACAAAGCCGCATTCCTCAGCTGCAGAGATGACGTCCTTCGTCCACGCGTACAAGTCTCTCCCGCTGAGCTGCTTCGTGAAGTAGTAAGAACATGGGATCTTGTACGAGCTTGCCACTCCGTGGAGCACGAAACATAGGACTCGGTTAGCAAGTGTTTCGTTCTTCGCACGGGGAGCACCGTTTTCTGGCTTGTCTTTGATCCCAAATATTACGTCAGACTTCCGATCATATATGCACTTTGGCTTTATTGCTGCTTCATCGATTATTAGTGAAGCCATGTGCTGTCTGTGGCTGAGAAGGGACGCCTCGTGAATCAGCCTTTCTTTCATGGCACTACTCATTCCAGAAGAAGTTGAGCTAGGGCCGACGTAGCGCTGTAGTGTACACTTATGCGGCAGTGTCAGCAGAGTAGAACGGGCATGATCATAACCTTTTGGCGAAAGGAAGCGCCATATGACGCACTCTCTGATTACTTCTTCGGGATAAGACTGCAATTTCTTCTGGTATCCTTCAACTTGGTGAAGCAGGAAGACAGCTTTTTTCTCTCCCTTCTCGGCGTCTGAAGCAATATTTTTCATGGATGAGTAGAGCTTGTCGTCACGATATGACGAGATCACCTTTCTCTCTGCTTCTAGTTGCTGCTGTGCTTTTGAGCAATTGGAGCGGTAGTACGCTACCTGCGAACGAAGTCTAGCTATCATTAAAACGTATCGACTTGCTCGCTGCCCATCGTTGTTTGTTGTTTGCGTGCATACAGTGGCTTTCTGCTTGGATTCACCTTCCGGCGACTCTGACACCGCATTCTCGCAATCTTCTGGATCTGCCTTTCGCTTTGCTGGCTTCCTTGAAGGAGCACTGTCTCTGACTTTTAACGTCCTACGTGCTTTCTTCGCAACGGGTGCCAGGTAAGATGGATAGCCTTCAAATACGGTTGGTACCGCTCCAGGAACCAGTTTTCTTATTTTGCGATCACTGACGTAGTCACTTGCCAAGAAGTGCTTGCTGCATACTGTAGTCGAAGGTGATTTGTCATTAATGACGAGATTTTCCCGAGAAATGTTTTTTTGCCATTTGGTGCACAGTTCTTGGTCAACTGGAAACTGGTGAAACGACACACCGGGAGTCTTTCCGGGACGCGACTTACAATACGGCACACAGCAGTACACCATAGCCACAATATTGATATGCGCGCCTTCACTTCACAAGTTTGGGAGACGAGTACCCATTAAAAGTCGATGCAAAAACTTACTGAGCAAGGCACACGAAGAATGAGGCTCCACGTGGCAAACTTTTCGGTCACGCGTTTAAGCACAGCGTCACAACCACAATGCGTAGCTTCAGAGGTTTCTGGGACGAATATCCATGGAAAATCCGATGCACAAAACTTGCTACCTCGTTAGCAAGACGCGCGAAGCATGAGGCACATGGCAGCGACAAAACAAACACGTGAAAAAATAGGCACGTGCGCGCCGACTGGTCAAGACAGGCTCCGATGCTGCCGCAGGAGGGGTTAGGAGGGGTTGGCTCGCAGCGCCCTCTCGCGGAGATCAGCGGTGGCGCAGCGCAGAAAAAAATGCTTTGTTCGCTCGGCGCCCGCTCAGGCCGTATGGAGAGAGGAGAGAGCGCGCGCGTCAAGACCGGCCGTGCAACGGGATGAAGGTACTACCACGGCCGCTCAATGGGGGCGCACTTGGTGTGGCCCGCCTAGGGTGCCCCTAGGCCCGCCGCGTCGCGCCTCAATGGCTGGGGAAGCGCGTATTGGGAGAAGTTGAAGTTTCCGCCGCTATTCTCAGCGGGGGCGCCACCACTCCGTGACAAGCCGCCGACGCGGAAGGAGTGCGCTGGCTGTGCTGGCGCGTTTTCGCTGTAACTACTCTGCATGACCGCGTGGTTCTGCTAGTTCTGCGTGCTTTTCATCGGTGCCTGTGTCAACAGCGTCCTAAGCGCATGCGAAACCATGCCACGCAACTGCTGCGTGCCGCTGTGCACCGCAAACGCAAGAAAAGATCCGAAGATCGGTTACCATGAGTTCCCGCAGAAGCAATGTCCGGAGTTGATTTGCGAGAGAGAAGACCGCAGTCACACCGAGGACCTCTGCAAAGCCTTTTTAACCAAACTAATGCGACCACTGCTGACCGATTTGGTAGAAAACATCAGTCTTACGGTGGAAAAAATCACACTTGCTCATAAACCGCTTTCGAGGAAAGTTCTTCGCTTGTAAAATAGGCTTGAATTCCTTCGGTGCATCACGTGGCTTCAAAATAAAACGAAAAACATTGGCTGAGCCTGCTAACGTCTGGTTGAACTGGCTGTCTTTAATTGTTTCTTTTGCAACTGTTTGTGACAGCAGTATATTTACGAGGGCAATCTTAAAAGTGAGGTCTCCAAAGGGCTGCGGCCGCCGGGAAATTATATGCGTGGCTGCTCGCTATACTGCTGTGTTCATTGTTCCCCGTCTTCCAAACAAGCCATGACTCAGCGCGAAAGGGACTGTCAGTCTTGGCCCGGCAACCATTTGAAACGGAGCTCCCGTTTGTCACTACCGCCAGGAGCGAAGTTCACGCAAATGGCGTTCAACCAATAGAAAATTATCGCCAGTTGACGGAAGTGTACGGAGAGTCTTGTATGGATGTTAAAAACTTCCCCAAGTGGTGTAGGAAGTTCGCAGCTGGTCGCACTTAAATTTACGACGAAGAAAGAAGCGGGAGGCCGTCAATTTTTGATGAAACAGTCGCGAAGGTCGAAGAAATGATGCAACAATAACGGAGGATCACACTCGATGAACTCTGCATTTTGGTTCCTGGCGTTTCTAGAAGCACTATTTATAGCAGTTTAACAGCAAAGTTTAAATATCGGAAGGTGTGCGCAAGACAGGTTGCGCGAATGCTCACAGACGACCATCAACAGCAATGCGTTGACTCCTGCGAATTTCTTCCGCGTTCTGGAGATGAAACGGAGATATTTGCATTCTATTGTTACGGGTGATGAAACCTAGACATTCCACTTCACGCCTGAGACCAAACAAGAATCACGTGAGTGGCGGCACTCATCTTCGCCCTAGCCGCGAAAATTCAAGCGAACACAGTCTGCCGGGAAAGTCATGGCAACTGTGTTTTGGGATCGAAAATGGGTATTGTTGGTAGACTTCTTGGCTCCTGGCACCACAGTAAACGCGGATAGATATTGTGAGACCCTTAAAAAACTCAGAGGGGCGATTCAAAATCGCAGAAGAGGAACAACGCTCGCCCCCACGTTGCCTGTCAAACCATCGCTCTCCTAGAACAGTTTGTATAGGACGTCATCAGCCACTCACCCTACAGTCCGGACTTGGCACTAATTGACTACCACTTCTTTCCAAAGCTAAAAGAACACCCCGCTGGAAGGCGCTTCACTGATGATGACGAAGTGAAAGATGCGGTCAAACGCTTCCTCAACGGCATAGCGGCGAGCTGGTATGACATGGGCATACAAAAACTGCCGCAGCATCTGTAAAAATGCAGACTCCAACGGCGATTATGTGGAAAAGTAGAATAATGGTGTCCCTTTTAAGGTTTGGTTTATGGATATTTAACGTCCCAAAGCGACTGAGGCTATGAGGGACGCCGTAGTGAAGGGCTCCGGAAATTTCGACCAACTGGGGTTCTTTAACGCGCACTGACAACGCACAGCACACGGGCCTCTAGAATTTCGCCTTCATCGAAATTCAGCCGCCGCGGCCGGGATCGAACCCGCTGTATCGGTAGCTAAGTCATCGTCCCGGAAGCCACGGGACATGCGCACACAGTCGGCCTCTGGGGAGAGGAGGTCGCCCTTCTTTCCAGTGGTGGCTATAAAACCAGCGCGCAATAAAGCACGAAGGTTCCTTTGCCCTGCAACCGTGTTGTCATGTTCTATCGACTGTGACAGCCGATACATGGTGTCAGAAGTGGGATGCCACCGACCAACAAGATGGAATTCCTAAAGCCACCGGAGCCGCTGCGTGTGACAGGGGACATCAGCAAGCACTGGGAGCTCTTTAAACAGAAGTTTGAGCTCTTCTTGACTGCATCGGAGCCAACCGGAAAACCTCGACCAGAGTATGCGAAGGCCGCGCTGCTCTTGAGCATCGCAGGTGAGGAAGGCATCGCAATCTACAACACGTTTACCTTTGCGGATGGCGAGAACAAGCTCGACTATGCGACGGTGGTGAAAAAGTTTGAAGAATACTGTGCTGCCCAACGGAACGAAGTCCACGAGCGGTATATCTTTAGGAAACGGATGCAAGATTCCGGTGAGCCCTTTGAACATTTTTTGCGTGATTTGAAGACTCAAGCCCATTCATGCAATTTCGGCTCATTGACGGAGTCAATGATTAGAGACCAAATAGTTTTTGGCACCAGTGATAGCAAAGTACAAGAGAAGTTGCTCGCAGACAGCCAGCTCACCCTCAAAAAAGCAGAAGGAATCTGCAAAGCCGCTGAGAGCGCAGCTGAACACCAAAAGATATGGAATGAGCGCCAGCAGCAAACGGTGGACTTGGTGCGAAAGGAAAGCCCGTTTTTGGGTAAAGCGCAATCAAAGCAATTCAAGTGCAGAAAATGCGGCCGAACTCATGCGCCGCGAAGCTGCCCAGCGTTCGGACGTACATGCAGAAAGTGTCAAGCAAGGAACCATTTCGCGGTCTGCTGCAAGGCAAGTAATCAGGTGGACGCACTGCAAGAATCCGAAGAAGACTTTAACGTACTCGACGTGTCGGTTAGCAGCGTCAGCAGTCGACGTGCATGGACCGTTGAAGTATGCATGAACAGTTTGCTGGTGAAGTTGAAAGTGGACACGGGATCCCAAGCTAACCTGTTGCCCTTCGGTCTTTACAGGAAGATGAATCCCAAGCCATCATTAATGCCGAGTAGTGTGATCCTGAGATCGTATGGCGGCGGCATTATCAAACATATGGGTGTCCTCAGAACTCAAGTGGAGCTGAATAACCGAAAGAGCGTTTGCAACTTTTTTGTAGTGCGCAAAGGAAATCAAGCAATCCTTGGTCTTGAAGCAAGCGAAGAACTGGGTCTTCTGCCGCGGGAAGTTCACAACGTAACAGTGAACAGTTCTGATAAAGTCATTCACGATTACCAACACCTGTTCAGCGGCACAGGCTGTGTTCGACGCGAATACCGCATGGCCCTGAGCGAAGGCGCCACACCTGTTGTCCAAACAGCGAGACGGGTACCTCTGGCTCTGCGAGAACCGCTTCGGCTAGAACTTGAACGCATGGAAAAGGCTGGGATCATCACAAAAGTCACAGAAGCCACAGACTGGGTGAGTCCTCTCGTTATCGTTCGCAAAAAAGACGGCAATATCCGAGTGTGCATGGACCCTAGAAAGATAAACGAATGCATTAAGCGAGAACACTACGAAATGCCAAGGCGAGAAGATATAGAATCCGAGCTAGCGGGCGCAACAGTGTTCTCCAGACTTGACGCAAACTCGGGGTTCCATCAGATCCCATTGCACGAAGAAACCTCCAGGATTTGTACTTTTGCAACACCGTTCGGTCGATATCGTTTTTTAAGGCGGAAGCCTTTAATGTCCCATCGTTGTAAGCAGCAGTTGTCGACAGAAAATGTCACGCTTTTCAATTGGTGGAAACGGTCGTGACGTCACAGTGCGCGCATTTCAAACGGGGCCAATTGCACTTTGGCTAGTAACCATACAACCAATTGAAGGGATCGTATAGTGATGCTCCAAGTAAGTGGGACTGAGCTTAGTTAATTGCTTAATTACCCAATTAGCCTAATTATCTTTACTAGTCAGGCCATATAAATAAATAAAAGCGATTAAGAAATTGTTCGAGCTCAGGAATCGAACCCCGGTCTTCGGCGTGAGAGACGAGCACGCTATCCACTCCGCCATGCCAGTCGATGGTTTGGAATGAACAAAGGCGCGTCTAGTGAATACCGTGTCTTCACTCACTATCATCCTCCTCCATTCCCTTCCGGCGAGGTTTAGGTGTCCACCGACAAATGAGAGACAGATACATTTCCTTTCCTCAAAAATCAATTTACCGACGAGCGAGGCGTAGAACCGAATGGGCGTTAGCGTTCTATGGACTCCTTGGCAGAGTTGCAAGACGCTGTCGCGTTCCACTCTTAGGGGCGAAGCTTAACATCTTAACCACACATCAGTGACCACACTTTAGGTCAAAAAAGTGCCCCCTGAATTTTGACGGGTGTCCACCGAGATATGTGAGACAGTTACTGCGTAATTTCCTTTCCTCAAATACAATTTTAATTTTCTTCATTACGGCTCCTCTTTATCTATCTTCTTTCACTCCCACCTCCCTTCCTCTAAGGTGCGGTTCAGGTGTCCACCGAGATGACAGAGAATTACTGTGCCATTTCCTTTCCTCAAAAAGCGTTGCGTTCAAAGGGCAAGGCATCGCGCCAAACGGGGGGTGGCGTTCCGTGGACTCCCTGGCAGCGCTACAACACGCTGTCGCGTTCCACTCCTAAAGACGAAGCTTAAGCGTCATTAATTAGCAGTTAATTAGTATTCAGGCATTAATCAGCAATTAACAATTAATTAGTGATTTGCCACCACTTAGTAATTAGTACTCAAATATATGTGACGCCACCAGTGCCACAGAAACAGCGAAGGTGGTGCGGAAAACGCTTCCGCCTCTACCCACTTTAGACAGTCAAAGTGCCCCCTGAATTTTTACGGATGCCTTTCGGTATTTCGTCGGCATCTGAAGTGTTTCAGAAAACACTAAATGAAGTTTTTGAATCTCTTCCCGGCGTGAAAGTGTACGTCGACGACATACTAGTCTGGGGCACTTCCCGGCAGGAGCACGACGTACGCCTTCGGTCAGCTCTGCAAGCAGCTGAGCAGGCCGGCCTCACATTTAATCGTGAGAAGTGCACAGTTAGCGTTCAAGAAATTGAGTTCTTGGGCGACGTTATCAGTGCAGGAGGTATAAAACCGAGCCCTTCACTAGTGAAAAGTATGTTGGAAATGCCCGCCCCCTCTGACAAATCGGGAGTTCTGCGAATGCTGGGGGTCGCAAACTACTTTGCAAAATTTTTACCCACGCTGGCGGAAAGAACGACTCTTCTCAGGAGCCTAATCAGACAAGATGCAGTTTTTGAATGGACAGATAACCATGCGAGTGAATGGAAACTGCTATGCCATAGCATGAGCCAACAACCGCTCCTGTCAATGTTTGACCCCAAAAAACCAACACAAGTGCCCTGTGATGCATCACAGAATGGGATTGCTGCAGCTTTAATGCAGTGTCATAGCGATTCCTGGAAACCCGTGGCTTATGCTTCCAAAGTGCTCACTGACGCGCAGCAGCGGTACTCTCAAATAGAGAAGGAAGCACTGGCTATCGTATACGGGTGCGAAAAGTTTCACCACTTCGTCTACGGCCGGCAGGTTATTGTGGAAACAGACCACCGCCCATTAGTTGCCATCCACAAAAAAGCAGTTGGCGATATGCCGCCAAGGCTGCAGCGGTTTTTTCTTAGGCTGATGCGTTATGAGATCACAATATTCTTCGTCCCAGGAAAAAAACTTCTGCTCGCCGACATGCTATCAAGGGCCCCCGCCGAGGACGATAAGAGCATCCAGAGCGATGACGTGGAAGTTCATGCCGTAAGTGTGGTTTGCTCACTTGTCAGCGACGACACGTGGAAGCGACTGGCCGTAGAGACGAGGAACGATCCTTATCTGAGCTCCGTTCTAAAATGCCTAAGTAATGGTATTCCTATCGAAGGGCCGCTGAAGTCAAGCGAGGGCGAACTGTCCGAAGTTAGAGGCGTCCTGCTAAAAGGCTGCAAGGTTATAATACCAACTACTTTACAACGGGAAATGTTAGAAAAAATACATCATGGTCATATGGGCATTAATAAGAACAAACTCAGGGCACGGCGTCTAGTTTTCTGGCCTGGAATGAACTCGGACATTGAGGCGTTTGTCAAGAAGTGTAGCGTATGTATGCAGTACGCCTACAGCCAACCAAGAGAGCCATTGAAAATGCGTCCTGTGCCTGAAAAGCCCTGGTACCGAGTGGGCATCGACATCTTCCAGTATGGTAGGAAATCCTACTTGTGTTTATACGATGCGTTGTCAAACTTCCCCGAAGTAGAACTGCTTAACGACTTGTCAGCGAGGAGCGTCATAGAGTCAACTAGCTCCATTTTTGCACGATACGGCATACCAATGGAGGTATGCACAGACAATGGTCCGCAGTTCGCATGTAACGACTTCGCTGCCTTTGCAAAGCGATATGATTTCAAACACACCACCTCGAGTCCGCGATTCCCTCAATCAAATGGTCTCGCGGAGAAGGGTGTGCAAATTGTAAAGCGCATCCTAAAGAAAACCACCGAACTTAAACAAGATTTTTGGTTGGGACTTCTTGCTTACAGGACCACACCTCTAGAGTGCGGTCGAACCCCTGCAGAGATCCTCCAAGGCCGCGAGCTTCGCACCACATTGCCGGACTTGCGCTGTAGTGCCAACTACCAGGTGTACAAGCATCGCCAGACCGAAAGCCTCAAGCGGCCGTTGGCTCCACTGCAGAAAGGTGACGTCGTTCGGGTGAGGCAGAACACGTGGTCACCGAAAGCTCGGATCTTGCGTCAGTCCAGGTTTCCCAGGTCGTACGACGTACTCACCGAAGGTGGAAGAGTTCTGCGACGCAACCGGCGGCACCTGCTACCGACCAGTGAACCCTTTGAGCGGGAGCTGCCGGACTTCGTCGACGACGAAAACAGCTCGGACAATTCGGCAACCTCGGCCCGCACTGGTCCACCGCAGTCGCGTACTATCATGCCACAGCTCGGCACAGCGCCTCCAACGCAGGATCCCCCGCGCACTGCCTCGCCAGCACCAGCACTAAGGAGATCAACAAGACAAATAGCACCACCTCGGCGGCTCTCGTACAACAAGGACTTTGTACAGGTGCCCTAAATTTCCAATGCAAGTGAAGTCAACAAGGCGTCTGTGCGAGGGCCATACACCATTCAGATTTGTTTGTAACAGAGTTTTCTTTTCTTTTCTCTTTTCCTTTCTTTTTTTTTTTTTTTTCCAAACGAAGGAGGATGTATCGGTAGCTAAGTCATCGTCCCGGAAGCCACGGGACATGCGCACACAGTCGGCCTCTGGGGAGAGGAGGTCGCCCTTCTTTCCAGTGGTGGCTATAAAACCAGCGCGCAATAAAGCACGAAGGTTCCTTTGCCCTGCAACCGTGTTGTCATGTTCTATCGACTGTGACAGCCGATACACCCGCGTCTTTCGGGTCAGCAGCCGAGCGCCGTAACTGCTGAGCCACCGCGTCGGTGTGTGCCCCTTTTAAGTGATTTGTAATTTGCTTAAAATAAAAATGTCTTTCGATTTATAAAAAAACTGCAGTCCTTAATTTTGGGATGACCCTCGTACGGGGTGGTACCCACTTGAAACTATTTCCAGCGAAAACGGAGCAACAGGCTGAACTATAATGCTGAATGTTACGACCTCAAACGTAAGTTTACAAAAAGTGCATGTTGAATAAGTGGCCCGAAACCTTGTCCCGAGTTCAAGATTATAATATGTAATCAGTTATTACAGTGGTTGAAACGCCTGTCACCGAATGGGTGACCGCTCGGCGAAGCGCACTTCTGCCTCGATTCTCGCTGTAAACGCACGGGCGATTTGGAAAAGCGCAGTGATGGTGCCATGCCGCTATCACGCTATCAATAGCAAACTTGCACGTGGCACCACCATAATCTGTGAAACGCAGCTTGTAAATGCTAAAATTATAAAGCGCCTACCGCGCGGAGTACTGCCTCGGCCGCTGCGCGCAGCTCTCCGCCCGGACTCGTCCCGGAGCGGTGGCGCCGCAGCGGTGGCGATGAGAACTAGGCGCGATACGGCTCTTTCGGGCGACGCGACGGGCCGCACCCAGTGCGCTCTCCATTGAGCGGCCGTGGTACTACGGTGAGAGCAACGCGTCAGGAGGCTAGGCACGCCGTCGTGCGGCCGGACTATGTAGCACACACACAAGGACACAGCCTTCCTACATTGTAGGGTTTCAGGGCTTAGTTACAAAGTGATAACCGCTCCGTTTTTTTTTTGTTTTTTTCAGCGAAAGCTGCAACACGCCCGTTTCTGGGTTTCGCGTCATCGCTATCGTTTTAGCAACAGTTCGTAGTATTATTATTTGTGACGCTGAGTGTGCCGCGCGGCATAAAACGTGGTGTTAGTGACTAACGGTGGAATATGTTACAAAAACGCATGGAGCCCGGTTGCGTGCAAAAGTAACATAAGCTTCGGGCGTAAATGTTTTTCGTTATCTACACGTGCAAAGTAGAATCATTGTTGGCAGACAGGCCTGCCTCTTGAAGAACTCGAGCGCGCACCAGTAAAGTTCCTGGACATGTCCACAGAAGGTGGTGGACATTGGTGTCGGAAGCGGGTGCCTCGCAGTGAGGGCACTTTTGCGGCGCAGGAATCTTGTCACTTTTCCACTGGTTGCGAACAGCAGGCGTAAGGGCCACTCCGACACGCAGCCGCCTCAGAGAGACCTCCTTCACCCGTGATAGGTTGGGGGGAAGGGGGTAGGTACACGGGGGAATAAGAGCACGTGTACGCTGCCTGAGGGAGGCTGAAGATGTTAGATGTGAGTTCGTAGTAGTCGTAGTCGGTGTAACCGGTGGGTGCGTTGCCACGGGAACCACCTGGCGGGTAATTACAGTGGGAGGAGAAGGGTTACCATGCCAAGAGGAAGGTATGATGAGAGCGTAAGGTATAAGCGTAAGGGGGTAGTAACAGGAACCGCCCGAAGGGTAGTACCGAGAAATGAGGAGAAGGAGCGTTTAGTAGAAGTATGAAGGTATGGCAAGAGCGGCGGAATGCGCAACCGGATGGTAGTTGCCGAAGCGCGCCGCACGAGGAGAGGGTCATCGCTGGCGCTGCACGCCTAGAGTGGCGGGCTGCAGAGCAGAGCTATTCGAAAAATGAATGGGTGTAGAAAACTAAAAAGTGTCTAGAACTATACAAATATCAAGTCGCTTTCATATTCTCTAACTCAACATATAGCAAAACTTAAATACCTTAACAGCTGTCGCTGAATCTCGCGCTACACACTGGTAACAACGCTGCCAGTTTTTTAATGCGTTAGCGCTAGATCTTTCATTCCGCCACTTAGCCGTTGCCTGTGAGGTCTCTCTTCTCACCAGGTTTTGGGCAACCTACCCTAGGTGGCCCCCTAGGTCAGGTGACCATGTGGCGTCATCACAGCCTGCCCACCGGATTGTGAGCAAAGTGTCCACCGTGGAAGGTGCCAGTTCAATAAATAATTAGTCACGAGAGGTTGCTCGGCAAGGGCTACCTGGGCCTCACAAGCCCCACCGGTGGCAGAACCTGCCATCGCAGTGCAGTGGCGTAATCGCTGCACCACTGCTCCAAGAGTGGTATGCGTACTCCCAGCGATTTATGAATTTAATGTAGAGAATGGGGTGTATGAATGTAGAGAATAACCAATTTCGCATATACGGTCATTAACGGTATCTCGCAAACCCATAGAGCGGAGCTTAAGTCCGGTTTCCCCGACCTTTGCCTGAAGCCTGCTTCTACCTTGAAAACCGAGCTTCGAACCGAAGTGAAAACCGAAGTTCTAGCGCAGCTAATTATCATTTGGCTGGCCACGCTAAATCGTCTGTTATTTTTCATGTCCATCGTGTGATGTCATCCTACCGCTGCCGCTGCTGGCTCTTCTCGCCGCCCATCACGCTATACACGACAGCTGGTCTCGATTCATTCCTGCTGTGATGGCTGCCTTGATAGCGTCGACATTGGCCCATCTAAACGCTCCTCAAAATGATGCTTCCTGTGTCAGTGTATACTGCAGCTGTTCAATTTGTCGATAAGCGTTGATGTAGTCGAATCGTTGTGCCGCAGAGCGTTTCAGATCTCGTGCGTCTCGCTGCACCTGTTGCGACCTGAGGGCGGGAATCCGCAGTGCGCAATGCTGCTGCTGCTGATGATGATGATGATGGGTTTTTATGGCGCAAGGATATCGGTGGCCAAAGAGTGCCATAGCACAAGGTATTCTTCTTTTACTCAAGGTGGGGCCATAAACCCATTTCCCAAGCATTTCACTCTTAATAAACCGAGCACCACACCAGGGGAAAGCTTGTACCCATTGTAACAAAGGTGGGGTACCCGGCGACACTGGGGATCGAACACCGCACCCCCCCCATGCGAGGCGGATGCTTAAACCAGTAGGCCACCGCAATGCATGGAGCCGCTCCGTCTCAACGTTGGGCGCGGTTGGTTTAGCCCCAGTCTTGTACAAGTCACAGAAAACAAGCAACCAATTACAATTACTTCCTTTGAAACGTAACTGATTCCAGTGGTCAATTGCAGCCCATGAAAAGTAACTGAGCAATTACAGATAAGTACTCGATTACTATTGCGTTATTTTTCTTCCATCTTTTATTAAAATGGAACGAGTATACATGGGCGAGAATGAGCAGGTGCGGCTTGAATGATTTGCATTATGCCGCAGAACTTACATTAAAATTTACCTTCGAGTTGCTTTTTTTAAATTTTTTTTCTATGAAGTTTTCTCCATGCTAAGTTGAGAAAACAGAAGTATATCGACACATAACAGTATCTCGATGTACAAGCTGGAAGAAAGTGCGAAATGGTTTCACACGTATACGAAGACTTTGCACAAACCCTTGAAGCTGTCCGAAGCGCCCCGCCTCGCTTTTGTTCGCCCCCTGAAGGAACAAAGCGCAAGATCATTAAACATGACATTCCCGTGCGCTGTCATGACGAAATGCAAAGCGTGTAACACGGGGCTTGCAAATTGCAGGCTGTTCTGCCGAATCTAGGCCTCGCACGGAGTAGATCGCTAATTTTGTCGCACTATAGTTGCAAGTTAACTCTTACATGAGCAAGTGTCATTTGCATAAGCTTTTATGACCTGCATGCCAGATGACAGGGTGGTATAGGGGGTATCTGTTACTGCAGCAGTCGCTTGAGCGGACGTGGCTGCGGCGACCCGCCTATTCTTTCAAGTCTCTTTCTTTCAAATTACTTCTCTCTGCACGCGCCAGTTATAGCGGCCCAGTTAGAGATAGCCATTTTATGGTGGCGTGGATGGACACCGAATGGACGGGCGGACGGACAAAAATCTGCGGACGGAGAGAAGCAAAAATGTAGCCGTTAAATACATTCCTGCATTAAAGCACTTTGCCGCAGCACACATTGGAGGCTTCGGCATTCCATGAAGAACTGCCTGCTTGCTGTATGCCCGGATACACTGGATATGTAATAAAATGTAATATACGAGCAGCGCATGAACCGGAGAACAATACTGTCAGTATTTAATAGGAGCAACGACACCTAGCCGGCGGGAGGTATTGTGAACAGAGACACTTATCTCAGCATGTGTTGCAAACAAAGCTAACGAGATATCTGCCGGCATCCTCGACAAATATCATCGTGTATTGCCTGGCCTATTTAAAAAGCACCTCGAGGAACATGCCGGTGGGCGTAAACAAGCTTTGTATCTGCGTTGGCTGCCGCCGCGATCGTTCCAAAATCGTGTTTTATGCCTGCCATAGACCATGCTAAACAAAGGAGCCGCAGGCAATCTGGAAGCTCCCAGGGGACTGACCCTTTGTTATTCCCTTAAAAAAGCAAGTACACACATAAACGCACGAAGGAACAGAAAAAGAAAGACAGCAACCAGGCGTATGATGCTACAAGTAACTCTAAGCACCCTGCACCGCGACTTCGATAATGGATTCAGGTCCGTGCCTTCAGCGGCGTTCTATCCGACGCAGGCGTCTGTTTTTCTTTTAGCAGGAAAGGGCGACGACATCTGACATCGCCTTCTCCTCCAGTCGCTTTCTGCTGGGTTTCCCCCGGCGTGATGGACGCGAAGTAGCGACCTTTCCTTGCGTTGCAGGCAGTGCAGTCGAACGGTGTTTTATTGCAGAATTGGAAGATCACCGTTGTGCGCCTCACTTGGATATAGTGTGTGTCTGTGTGTGTGCTTTTTCGGTCTCTCTGCAACACCATCCACGCTCGCTTCAAGGCGTACACACAGGGCGCTGGCTAAGAGAGGCAACACGGGGCTCGGAGCTCCGCATCTCCCCAACTGACAAGGTAAGCAGAGATTATTCGCCATCCGCACGCTTTCACAGGCTTAAATATGCACAACGTTCAATCTTTTCGCAAAAAAAAAAAAAAAAAAATGGCTCGTCAGCATCGGAAGCATCATTTACTATTCATAGCCTTAAATTCGGATAATCTATACTTCATTTATGGGTTCTAAGACGTCCTGAAGAAGTAAGGTTTGTTCCTTATCCGACCATGAGGAATGCGCATAGTTTACTATGTGTACTGAAATATCAGTAAACACTAAATGCTTAACGTAAGCAAAAGCTAAGCGGGGATGAACACTCGCCAAGGAACCTACAAATTTTATAAGGGTGATGCTGTATGATCCATAACATAAGAGTAGCGCAGAACCAGGACGACGGACAAAAGGGGAGAGAACAACACCAACAACAGAGGCGCTAACTTCCGACTGACGAAGAAAGCCAAACCCAACCAAGTGAACGGAACCTGAGCAAAAGTAGCGCATGCGCGGACCTAAGAGAAAAAATCGAAAAAGAAAGAAAGAAAGAAAAAAGGTGCGATAAAAAAATGTGACAAAAAATGTGAGATCACGGACGTTTTGAACCCAAGAAGGCCAGCTCTCGTTTAGACAAGAAAATTGACGGAGTACTAACGCAGTTATCTTGTAAGGCAGCAATCTGTGCAGCCTCCACAATTTCGCGAGTTAGCGTATCTTTACTCTTTGCAACGACTGAGCATTTGTCCAAAAAAGGCACGCACTTGCAATCTTTGCAGTGCAAAGCTAGATTGCTGCCGGTATAAGTCTTCATGTTGTTATTGTGCTCTCGAAGCCTATCGCTCAGGCACGAGGAGCAAGGCGGCTGTCATTCCTTACGTCCATTGTCTCGTGCACAATCTCAAGAAAATAGGAAAAAAGGCAAACGTTCGCGTGGTGTTTTCAGCTCCAGAGAAGCTCAGTGTGTTATGCAAAAGGTCCGTGCCCTCCGCACTAAGCTCCCAAAAGCAGCAGTGTACCATCCGCCACAGGAAAAGATTTGTTAAATGTACTGAGGGCATTGTGCACAGTATTCCGCTTTCCTGTGGCAAGCAGTATATTGGGCAATCTGGTAGGTGCCTGAACGATAGACTTCGAGAGCACAGTAACAACATGAAGACTTACACCAGCAATCTAGCTTTGCACTGCAAAGATTGCAAGTGCGTGCCTTTTTTGGACAAATGCTCAGTCGTTGCTAAGAGTAGAGATAAGCTAACTTGCGAAATTGTGGAGGCTGCACAGATTGCTGCCTTACAAGATAACTGCGTTAGTACTCCGTCCATTTCCTTGTCTAAACGAGAGCTGGCCTTCTTGGGTTCAAAACATCCGTGATCTGACATTTTTTATCGCATTTTTTTATCGCATTTTTTTATCGCATTTTTTTATCGCACTTTTTTTCTTTCTTTTTTTATATTTTTTTCTCTTAGGTCCGCGCATGCGCTACTTTTGCTCAGGTTCCGTTCACTTAGTTGGGTTTGGTTTTCTTCGTCAGTCGGAGGTTAGCGCCTGTGTTGTGGGTGTGTGTTCTCTCCCCTTTTTTCCGTCGTCCTGGCTTTGCGCTACTCTTATGTTATGAATCAATACCGACTTGCCCAAATTTCCACCCTGGTGAAGCTGTATGATACTTTAGCTTTAAACGTGCGCGTTTATCATTTACATAAGTTTATGCTGTGCATATCAGAGAATGTGCGCTTTTGCATGCATGTTGGCGTTACAACTTCCAAGGCACGTGTATGCGCTTACGCGCGGGTACGAGCGCATGCAGTGCGTAAAGAGGCGCTGAGCTATAGATAGTTTTCATTTATATTGTGCTCAGTGGTTTTATCTAGCGAGTATGCGCTCTTCCTTTGGCAACACTATCAAAACAGACGTGCAGGAATCAAAATTTTAGGCAGAACTGCCGTTTTCCTTGCTACTAGCCTAAAAATTAATTCCTTATTTTGATTTGCAGCCGTTCTTCTGAAGCCCCTTTATTCTTGACAACCAGATGGCTTTTGGACGATATGACTTGTATTGCGGTAAAGTTTGCCCTTCATCGAACCATAAGCGATCATTGTTAACCGTTTAGTAAAGAACTGGAGCCCGTTTCCTGTTGTATTTAAAAGTGTGCTCTTCCGAATAGCGATCATTTTTTTGTGTATACATTTGCTTATTTTGCCTTTTTATTTGTATTCTTACTTGATTTCTCGGATTTTGCATACATATAGGCAACTATTATCATGGAGCTACTAACTTTACGGTCAGTAGTATTTAAGGAAATAAATACTTCGATCAGGTGAACAGAGCAGAAATTATTGCGAAATGACGCGGAGAGCAGCAGTCTTACAGAATTAGGTTACGATTTATCACGTATTTGAGTCGCTGGAACTGGACGCAACTGAATGAATGAATGAATGAATGAATGAATGAATGAATGAATGAATGAATGAATGAATGAATGAATGAATGAATGAATGAATGAATGAACTAAAAAGCCAACAAATTAACAACGAAATCACGAATGAAACACAAGCAATCAATAAACTGCGATTTAGTTCCGGGCCCTTAATAAAAGGTGTGAAACTTAAAGCGACAGGCGAACTGCGTGGTTGTAAAACAGGGAGCAGACATAAAAATCAGCGGGCGGACAAATCTGCATACTAGAGACATTTCAACCCACAGGAAACAAGTTCTAGCGAAAAAGCCCATGCCAAAAGTTGAGAAAGAATCTTATGTGATCTTGTGTGCATGTGAGTTCCATTAGAAAGCATATCAGCTGGTCGCACGACCTTTCTAGCAGTGGGTTGACGCCTGAGATATCGGGCAACGTTTGTTGAAGGCACGATATTGGGCAAGGAGGCGAAAGGGGGTTAAATGAATAGAGGCAGGAACAGATCAGCTTCGCTGACCACTGCACGAGAGCACTATGCCATCACCGCATGTGTTTTTTCTTTATTGCGTGGGAATGAAACCCTCTGAGCTACCAAATGCTTTACGTACACACACAATATTCCGCGATGCACACACACATTCTCCTGTCTTCGTGCACTGCACTCCACCTGCACACTGAAATTGCGGGAGACGTATACGTGCGTCAAGAACAGGCAACCATTCAAGCGGCCGGTCCTGCGGCGCATAAACCCCCGAACCATGGTACACTGTTCACTGAACAGCGACTTAGTTGAACAAGGTGGTTCTGCGTGTCGACCCATCATGCCGCTCTTCCACACGCTTTAAAAAGTCCAATCAGCACTAACAGATCGCACGGAATCCCGGAGTCCTTCAGGACAGGCAAAAGCCCTATAGTGTAAGGCGAGATCTTAATGTCCTTTCTCATTGACCGTTGAAGTATGTCCCAAAAAAACCCTGCATCACGGCATCACAAAAAGCAAGTATCGATCGTCTCTGGTTGGCCGCATAGGCGACAGTTCGCCGACCGCGGCACAAAAGTCGCCTTAGAGCGAAGCCAGGCCTTGACGCGTAGAGTTGATCTCTACACCCTGTACCCGTGTATCGAAAGCCTTAGCTTGGCTTTATAGATTCTAGTTTATTGAAGAAAGCTCAGCGAATGCATATTCAATCTGTAGCGAAATCCTGCTTTTTTAAACTCTCTTTGCTATCGCCACAGCCGATCGCACCTCGTCTTAAACTGAAACACACTCTAGCGCAGTGCACTGCGCATCGCCGTCTTCATCAACTTCGATCAGCGGCGCGAACAGGTCATATCAGCCTAACCTCGGTCAGAGCTTAACATGAGCCCAGTATCATCGCCAGACGTTCTGACGACAGAGCAAAGCAAAATCACAAGCCAGTCAGGCTAAACACATGCTTTCGAACGTCTAATCGGTTTCAATACGTCAATACCCAACCAGTTTTTATGCTTACCTTAGCATTTTGGCGATGTGCAACATTATTTCATTTTATTACACCTGCATGGCCACCTGCTGTTTGATTTCTGTATCTCTCCTTTCGCAGAGCAAATTGAAATTTACGCGAAGAGAGCGCGCGCTGTCGCTAGCCCGCCGGAACAAGCTGTCAACGCCACTGCATTCTGTTCGGGTGATATAATGAGGTCTTTTTGTTAAATGTCGAGTAACGTGACCAATGTGCAAGTCAGTGCACGCACGAACGAGCGTTATTAGTTTTTGAGCTGCAATTCGCGATATGGCATGGCTTGATTAAGCAGTAGCCGATGACCTTCGTGCTACATACGAAGAACCAATCCAGATTACAGAGCCCAATTTATCTGTTAACCCCGTTCCTGCCTCCGCTCTCCACTATTATTTTATCTCCCGCTCTCACACTCATACACTGGTACGCGACCAGTCGGACAGCATGCACGCGCGCCAAGCATAGTAACCGGATCTTTTTCGAGTGCCCCGCTTGTATAGCGAGCGACAACATCGTCATTGGCGCAGCACGCCCTTCACAGTGCCAAGCGGGCGGGTTTCCGGTCGCAGAGAGTCTTTGATCGGCGATATTGAAGAGAGCAGGTTTTATCGGCATGCCGAGCTTCCCGTTCTGAAGCCATATCTGTCACTGTGAGCAGAGGAGTGCAGCGCAGTCCGAGGAGCGTCTTCATAAGTTTTGTTTATGTCGCTGCTGTCGGAGCAGTGTAGGGTTTTCTGACGTGGAGAGAGACGCGTGCATTGGGAGAGTGAACCGCGTCGGCGCTGTAGCCTCCGCAGGCTGCGTCGATTTCTCGTTGCTATTCCACACAGCGAAAGGCGGCGCCAGCATGAAGGGCATCGGCTTCTCGTCGGGAGGAAAGTACAAGCTCGGCGCATTCGCCGTGCTCCTGGCGTCGTTGTTGTGGCTGCGACAGCCGCCCTTGGGCAGCGTGGACCCAGACGCCGAGAGGAACGTGGTAAATAAGCACCTGGTCCTGCTGTTTCTTTCTTTTTCTTCCTTTCTTTTTTCTCAGCGAGCCTCACTCTCCTCATCTCTTCCAATCTGCCTGTCGTCATTTTTGCAGCTGGACAAAAACAACAGGCACTGCAACGTAATTTTTTTGTTTTTTTTTGTATGTGTTATTTACTGACAGCAGCTACGTTGTTAATGGTTCTGCGCGGTCATGAGGAAAATAGCGTAATAAAGTAACGAATACACCGGGCAGCTCTGGCTGTTAGCGTGAACATTGAAAGAAGAATGCTGCGGAGGGCATCGCGGAGCGCTGCTAATTATTTCTTTACTCGTTTTTTTTTTTTTACTTTTGGAATGGACAGCGAAACGAGAAAGGGACTGTTTTATCAAAGGTTGGGATCTGGCTTAACTTGACTGATTGTACACGCACCAAATTCGAACAACGACATGCCAGGGACGTACCCATAGCACGCTGCGGACATACTATTGAGGAGTGCAATGGTGAACATAGAAGACACTCAGGCATAGAGGTCGCTGGGGATTGCGATGTCATATGGAAATAGAATACGCATGCTGCTGCGTGCTTCGCGCATGACAGGTGCTGCAGCAAGCAAGCAGTAGCAAGCTTTTTATTTTATATTTTGTAATAGTCTGATTAAACCGCAAAGCATGTACCTGCCACTAATTTCTTCTTAATCCTATATGGCGCTGCCGTATATACATTCTATCTGACCGACATTAAGGATCTCGAACGCCTTAATGTAGGGCTACACAACGAACATCCCCGGGCTGCATTAGCACAGCAAGGTGCCTGCACTTGAAAGCGCTGCTGCTTGGCCACCACTGTAGGACATCAACCGGACATCCGACGCCACGTTCGCTTGTAATATACCCTACAAGGCCGGCACCCTCTGGCTCGGGACTTCCAGTGGCATGACGATGCTGCCCCCTCACTCAATCTTTATCCGCATGGGATCAATCTCTGAACACTGTTTTCTGTAGTGCTCTATTTTCAGTAAGAATACTTTCTTTTAATTATCAATACAATGCTCTCTCCACTGCCGCCAGTGAAAATATCTGTGCATATTTAACAGTCCAGGGACTCAAACAAATTGTGCTATGTACAGTTTGAAGTTGTGCTATGTACAGCAGCGGGGATTTGGGGGGTTGCTGGTGCAAAAAAAAAACAAACAAAAACCTGTAAAGCTGCAGTAGGCAGAGGGCACAGTATCAGCGATGATTTCGAATTTTGATTGAGGCGAAATTCTAGAGGCCCGTGTACTGTGCGGTGTCTGTGCACGCTAAAGAATCCCAGGTAGTCGAAATTTCCGGAGCCCTTCTCTACGGCGTCCCTCAGCTTTAGTCGCTTTGGGACGCTAAACCCCCATTAAAGAAGGCTATATAAAGGGGTTGGTTTTCTCAATCACCTGATTGATAGCGTGAATATCTTCTGCTGTAGAGTTACTGCACCATTTCCTTTCCTCAAAAACGAATGTTCAAAAACCAATTTTCCAATTTCGCTTTCTTTTTTCGTTTTTAACTGAGCGCGCCTGGGCTTTATTGTGGGTACAACTGAATCATCACCAACTGCGTCAGACTGCCAGCGAGTTGTGTTAAAGGAACAGCAAAGCCACCAAGCACCCTTTGGAAGCCGTGTGGCAGATTTTTTTCGTTACAATCGACGCTCTTCCGGCGTTTTTTTTTTTTGCGGGGGGGGGGGGGGGGGCACCAGAGCTGCACTCGGCGCCGCGGTGGGTACTCCTGTCAGTTACACGGTGGGCCTTGCCCACCTGAGACGAAAAACGAACAGGAGTAACAGACTACCGAGTAGAACTTGTTGAAATGATTGTGATAGAAGTAGTTGCGAAGACTAAATAAAGAAGTGGTAACCAATGAACGTAATTCCATAAGGGCGCAGAAACTACTTGGAACAGAACCCAGAGAATCGAACAAGTCATCAATGTCCGTGCGGCTCTTTTCGGGGAGAAAACACCATGAATTCCATATACACTTTTTAACAGACTTTCCATAGCCACCATGAATTCCATATACAATGACTTACTCCTTAGGCGATTTATAGGAAGCAAAAAACAGGGTAACAATTTATTTCAAGAGCTATCTAACCTCACAAGAAATACTAACGCTTACGATACCCGGCATAACGAAACATGGTACATTCCAAAAACACGAACTAACTACGGAACCCAGGCACTAAGTTACAGACTGCCATCATTACTCAACTCACTCGGCAATATTACATGATCATTTGTGTCCAGCGATAAATGTCTGTGTGGAAAACTTTTTCATACTGTTTGATTTGAACTGTTATAATTTTTGATAGTTTTGTATTTTCCAAATTCTGTTTTGCATTTTTGATTGCTACTTCATATTGCTATGTTGAATTGTATAGTAAACTATTAATAAGCATTGTTATTGTAACATATCTTAATCACTTGTATTCCAAATTGACTTTATTAATAACCGTCATTGCTATTTCATACTCCTGTGTCGAATTGAATACTAAACTGTGTTTTTTAAAGGTGATCTTTGTACCATTTCCTAATCGTTGCTGTTGCCAAATTGTGTTTGTTACCAGAATTCATAACATATGTAGCCTTTATTCATAGGGAACATGGGCCCTGTCAAGCCGCGCTTTTTCCGGCTTTTTGCCCATGTTCCCGACATTGTGTACACATGATGTCAAATAAATCTCTGTCTGTCTGTCTGTCTGTCTGTCTGTCTGAGACATTTACCGCAACCAAATCTAAACTCTCAGTCAGAACCGAACGGGGGGAACATAGAGGGGAATGAGGGAGGCACTGATAACCGTCACATGTGTAGATATTTCAGCTTGTTAATCTTTCATCTTGAAACGGCCAAAATATGTTTTTTTTTTATTTTCTTCTCGATTGTTTTGATCTCCCACCCGATATGTCCAGATATCTATCAGCGAAAACCATCGGAATGATGGACTAAAGATTCCGCCCATCGGACTCATCCAACATTTAAAAAAAAATTAAGCTTTATCTCTATCTTCTATCTCTCATGTGCTTCTCTCCATCTTTCTGGCACGTGCGCTTTCATCTGTAGAAACAATGTCCTTTTCCATGTCCTGTGTGCTTACGTCGCTTGTATTACGGCACTTTAATTTCCCCGCTGCCTCAAGTGCCTGCCTTATAAGCATTGGTTTTACATGTCATTTCATTTTTATTTTGATCACCTTGCCATGGCTACTTTTAATTTCATTTCGGCGTCGTTTTTTTTTGTTCTCCTGCCGCGTCGGCTTCTGTTGGGTGCAGGGAAGAATGGTGGGCCTGTTGGTAAGGCATGTCAAGGGAGAAAACCAGCCAAAAAAGACGGAAACACAAGAAGAGAACGACACAGGACAACGGCTGTTGGGTGGACGCCTCCGGAGGGTGGAGGTGGGGTGAGCCTGCGGAGGATGGATGTTGGAGGGTGGGTGGTGGATCGTAGGTGGGAGGTGCACCCATCGGAGGGTGTCCGGAAAGTGAAGGCTTCACACGCGCACACGTATGAACAAACAACAGATTTTTCGCCGGAACTGGACTACACTGGTTGCGCAGGAATAATAACGATAGACCGCGCAAGAGTGAAATCTGCAACATGTCCTTCTCACCCTCGGCGCAGACGGAGATCATCACCGACAAAGGCTACCTGGTGCAAGAGTACGAAGTGACCACGCGCGATGGCTACGTGCTGCGTCTGCAGCGGATACCGTACGGTCGCCACGGGCCCGAGTCGTCGCCCTCGACTTCCAGGGGCCTCCGAACGCAGGGGGTGCCGCGGACGCCTGTGGTTGTGATGCACGCGCTGCTTTTCTCCTCTGCCGTCTGGGTGGTCAACGGGCCCGACCAGAGTCTGCGTGAGTATCTCTTGGGATAGTGGAAGCGCTGCACACACCATGCACAATACAGGAACACAGGAGAAGGGCCGCCGCGGTGGCTCAGTGGTTATGGTGCTCGGCTGCACACCCGAAAGACGCGGGTTCCATCCCGGCCGTGGCGGTTGAATTTCTTTGGAGGAGAAATTCTAGAGGCCCGTGTACTGTGCGATGTCAGTGCACGTTAAAGAACCCCAGGTGGTCGAAATTTCCTGAGCCCTCCACTACGGCGTCTTTCATAGCCTTAGTCGCTTTGGGACATTAAACCCCATAAACCAAACCAAACCAACCAAACCACAGGAGAAGGTGCTATAGATGAAGGAACACTCGAAGAAGTGCCCTATGTAAGAGATAAATGTTTCTTGGAATGACACGCACGCACGCGCACACGCACGCTCTCTCTCTTCGAAGACATAGCATGTTCGAGAGCGCTGTGAAGCGCATGAATGCAAGCTGAGAAAGTTGCGAAAAGCAGGGACTGTGAGAGAAGGATTTGTTATTCATGGGGTAGTGACAAAAGGTGAGGGGGTGGGATGCAACAAAAATTTATTGTTCCTTCTCAGAAGCACAAAGCTTTTATTTAATTACTGGCTTTGGTACTGGTATGTGGATTTTAACGTCCCGAAGCGCCACATGGCCTTAAGAGAGTCGCTGTAGTAGGAAGTGTCGGGTTATTTTAGACCATGTGAAGTTTTTTAAAGTGTACTTTCAATTACTGTGGGCGATAAGTGCACTGGGCATCCCGTCTCTTCACTGATCAACAGCAGCTCCCTACGCGCCATTCGCCACTGCAACCTCTTCAAACTCCCACGTCTAACTCGCCCCAGATAGTGCCATTTACACATTCGAGCTTTAGGGGAAGGAAGTATAAACAGAGTCAAGAACTGAACGTTCTGTCCTCGGCAAAGACAAGTCTCCTTGTGCAAACGAATGTCAGCTCCGTTAACTTCCGGCCCTTGTAGGTCTCAATGCACCTTTTTTCTCAATATCTTTTTTGCCTCTGTCTTTTCTGTTTCCTGTATTATATTAAATATTGGAAGAGCAGATTTTCACGAGGCTTCACTTGTAGAAGTCTGTGTTGCCAGCACTTCGCTGTTGTCTCAACTCAAACATTTCGGGGCTCAAATGAAGAAGACACTGGTACAGAACTCAGCGTTGACATTTTTACTTACTGCATGTGTTTGAAACATTACGGATTTATTTCGTGTTACGCCGCGAAACAGCAAATGCTGCTACTATTATTACTGCATGCACCCCTTATCAGTCTATATCTAACACTGTAACGTACGTGAAATGCTGTTTCTGAAATTTCTTGTCCTGAAGGTGCCGTAGGTTCAATATACGGCATCTTCAATCATTGCAATTCTTCAATACTTGTTTAAGGACGCGCCTTTCCAAGCTGTGCGGTAAATTCGTCGCCCCGACTGTGCACTGCACAGGAAGGGTCGAGTCATGATATGTGCATGTAAGTTCTGAATCCGCAATTAGAAAGGCTCATATTAATATTGCTATGCCATCGTACCGACTATAAAGGAAAAAAACAATTTATCAAACAATACCCTTTCGCGGAATACTTCACGAGTTGTAGCCTTCAAGGGGCGATAAGATGCCGCCGAGTATTAATGAAATCAAGGGGCGTCGACTGTCGCGACAGATTAGAATTCGAATAGGCAGAGATAACAAAGGCGAGTAACGTGTAGCAAATGGCATATGTGCTTCTCTATGCCATTTGTTTTAAGATCGGTGATTGTGTGATAAATATGCACTCAAGTGAAAATGTATCGTTTTATGAATGCGGCACTCTTCTGTTTATTATTTTTTTTCCAACCTGTTCATGCCTGCTGACCTCTGACAACAGCTTTCTGTCTTTGGCAGCGTATTGTGAATTGCGCCTCCGTTATGAACGTCGCCTTCACGCGAAGTATTGAGGCTAGCAACCTTGTCAGCCTCTATACGCGGAGGTTGGCGACCGTCTTCTCGATAGAAAAGTGGCAGGGTTTTAACGTAGTTAAACTGAGTAGACGTGCGAAAGCATGTGTTCCTTATTAGCCTTTTCTTTCTGGAATCTGCATGCGCACGCAACCGCGTTTCTCGCTGTTCATCTTCACACCTTCTCTCCAGTTGGCAGCAACTGAGACAACGCCCGCCTCTCATTGGCTGCAGCATGCCCGACGCTCCTCCGAATTAACCCGAGCTTACCCGAGTTAATCCGAGGCTTCACACAAGATTCTTGGTTGGGTTTGAACGTGTTAGGTAGCGCTTTCATGCTAAAACAATACCAATAAAACGATCCATGCGCTGCATCTGCTCGCTCGGCGACCAACGGAATGTTTTTTTTTTTTTTTTGCGCCACTTTGGTCGCCTCAATTTCACACCTAAATTTTTATTAATAATGTCGCCTTCTCGCGCAGGTAGTTTCTTCTCTCGCTGATAGGCTTATTAAAATGGTACCCTCTCTACCAAATTTATAATTGCAGTCAAAGCTGCATTTGCCACAAGCATACAGTTGACCTCAAGTTAATAAAGCTGCCATATAGAGTGCAGATGGTGTGGTGCTCATGCATTATCAAGGTTTCAATGTGGCTAGAGCTGTTACAGCAGTCTCCACAGCTTCGCAGAGCAGAGTGAGGGGCTGAAGGCAGCCCGACGTCGTGTTCACTGCGCGGGTAGCCCTTTAGTTTTTGCAAATGTTGCATGGCATTCACTGAACGCAGAACGCTTTCGCTGAAGGCTGCTTGACCTGTACCGTAAATGAGCAGATAACGAAGCAACAACCTTAACCGCAGCGTACGTGTTGGCCGACGCTGGATTCGACGTGTGGCTGGGCAACATGAGGGGGAACACCCAGTCCAGGCACCTGCACTACACGCGGGACCAGAAGGAGTTCTGGGACTTCAGGTGGGATGCCTAATTTTATCGGAGAAATGTTATTTCAAAACTCATTGATTTCATTCATTTATGCATAGACCTAATTAAGCGCTTTTACAGGAGTGGATGATGACACAAAATCAATAAAAGAAATACCAAAAAAGCATTGAATCCATAATGTAATTCTACATAACATCCAGAGTTCGCCCTTATACACAGGTCACTAGAACGAAATAAAACTAGAAGATAAAGCACTGTTTAGTTGACCGAAAATTCGCTCAGTGATTGTGATGTGACAACGGAGTTCGGTACCACGTCCCATTCTTGGATGGTTCTCGCAAAAAAACTGAACTTGAAACAATCCTTTCGGACAGACGGTATTAGGTAGTGTGCACATTTTGTGACAATTCAATGATGGGTCTCGTGTTATAATTTTAAATCGTTTTGATCTGTTATTTTTGCTTTATCTTTAGCAGTCTGAAGAAGAAACTTCATCCTGTCCTATTCAGCTCTCAAATGAAGCGTTTGGGGATCACATTTTACAGTATAAATGATCGCATAATGCACGGTTCACGATGTACAGTATTTACCTGAGATTGTGGCAAGACGTGATACACAACTGCGAGAAAAAGCGGTCGAACGAAAAACCCGCTGAGCAACATCGATGACCTTGGGATGTCCTTGGGCTCCATCTGTCGCGCATCAATAGAGAACACCGTGTAAATGAAATGGAATATTTTCATTTGTAATTGAAAGAAAACTGAAGCCTTCCGTGAATGGTGTGCAAAGTTGAGGCTGATGGCTTACTCTTCCTAAGTGCTTCAAAATGTGACTTACGAAGTTCTTGTTACGCTCGCACCGTAAAGGTTTGACGGCCATAGGAAATAATTGTAGTGTGCCAAAGATTAAAAATTTTCGTAGTAGTTTTTCATGTTCAGACCCATATAGCCCAGGGTGGCAGCCACACAGAGTATTAGCGCTGTCCAAATTTGCTGGGATCGAGTGGTAAGCCGTATAAGTAACTAACCATGGCATGGATTACCCTCGTTCAACGGAGACACAGTTTTACACATTGAAAGGTTTGCAGCGCAGTTTCTTCCGTGTTCCCTCGTTGTGGCTTCCTTCGTGTCCCTGCTGCCATTCGTATCCTCGTCTTTGCTACTTTCACAATGTCAGCTGATGCGTTCGTCACCACCGCAGTTACGCAGTCGAGGCATTGAATAGCCACGCAACAAATGAGTTCGCTGTTCACATTCGTAGAAAATAGACCTTTCCACAAATTCCGCCGCGCCACCAAGCGGCCGCGCAAAGCACTCTGGGAAAACGGAGCGCCGCGGCGCCCGCGGCGCCGCTCTCGCGTCTTTTCGTTCCGTCTCTCCGACTGCGCCTGATCACCGGAAAGCCTTCCTCTGCCATCTCGTCGCCATCGCTGTTGTGCTACACGGGAACGTTCGAATGACATCTCAGTCGAATGACATTCGAAAACTGGAATGACATTCGGACTCGACGGACGCGCGCGGTGCTACACGAAACCTTCCAAGCGCATTCGAAAGCCTCAGCTCGTTTTCAGTGTACAACGATGACGACGGCGGTGGTCACACTGCTCCGACAACGACACTATCACGGTCAACAGCAGCATGTGATTATAGTGAAATATCTAGTTTATTATAATATGATTGCAGTGGGACACGTTTTTCAGGCCAACGACACCGACGAATCCGATCGGCGGACGGTCAGCCTTGTCGGCGGCTGAGCGAAAGCACGGTGATGAGGCGGCGGTGCAAATATGTTCGCGCTTCTAAATGAGCGAAACGAACGGCCATATTTCACATGTGCACACCTGAACAGTCACCAGCGATAAGCGCTTGCCAAATTAATTTCAGTCGACGACGACTCCCTCCGCGACGACTAGGCCTAGCGGGTCCGTGGGATATGATCTGTGATTGCGGCGGTTGCGATGAGCGAATCACTAGCTTTAGCGAATGAAAATGGTCACCGAGTGTAGTTTTGGCAATAGTGACCCGAAATTAATTATTGCTTACATCGCTGGGCACGCATATGATGAACGTGAAACGCCGGTGTGACCCAGACTGCCGAGCCGTGCTTTACGGCCAGCAGCAGTCGTCGCCGTCGGTATAGCTTGTGGATGACAAGTTAGGCCGTTTCAGTTAAAGCGAACGGTCGCCAAACATACTTCTGGATAAAGTAGTTTAAAATAAAGTACTGATCACGTCGGAGGAAGCCGGGACAAAAAACGAGAAGCGCCGGTCCTGCGCAATGTCAACAGCCCGCGGTTGTTAAGTGTTTTTCAGGCGTGCGATCGCACCATCGCTTCCCACACATTATCGCACTGCGTAAACAAGCACGGCTACAGCCGGTAAAAAAGAAAACAGGTTGATTAATAGAACTAAAGCGACGATTGCGTTTTATGTCATAAAAACGAGTACTAACTGTTCGTACGCAGCGATGTAAACAACAGTATGAGTGCAGTTGTCCTCATCGGCGCACTCCTGGGGAAATTTCATGCTGACGCGGTAAATGTTCACTGCTGTAATATATAATCTTCAAGCACTCGCTTAGACAGAACACGAGCTATTTGCTAAACATGACACAGTTGGTTGACACAGTAAGCGTGACACAGTCGGATGTTGCGTTCCGCGGCCACGGATCACCAGCCGAGCACCAGCAGACGCAGACCGGCGTTCTCCCAATGCATGTATACACAGAGCCCTCGCCGCTCATGTGTCCATGGTGGTGGTGAATAACTTTATTCATAAAAGCCCCCCCCCCCCACAAAAAAAAACGAAAATTATTCAGCAGCATTGCGGGCGGCCTTCAGGCTGCCGGTTGTGGCTTCCGCCGTACCTAGTCGCGACGCCCTCTGCTCTGCCCCGGTCACCAGCCGAAGTTGGAGATTCGCATGTGCCCACTGCTCTGCGTAATCACAGCAGGCGTCCGTTCCGCATACACTCGGTGTGGAAGATCGTGGAGAGACGATCCATGTATTCCTTGCGCCCGCTATAGGTTGAAATGCGGGTACCATATATTTTGTGGTGTTTCAAAGGCTTCCACAGGGTAAATCGCCCTTGCGAACCTTGCCGATTTATCCTGCGCACCCATTCTAGCTTCAGCTTCTTGTCCTTGGGGAATACGTGGTATGAAATGTTGATGCCCTTTCTCGTGTTGTTACTACAGCCGGGCACGCAGCACCTTTGACCGCCACCGCGATTCTAATCTGCACACATGTCGAATGTCTAAAAAAATCCCCACATAAATGCAGAATAACCACCACAGCAGTGCGCTGCAACATTTATAACGCGCACGAGAAGACGCACAACGCCTGAACACGGCGGCACAACACAGCAACACGCTTGACAGCAGACGACGCGGGCGGCGACCGCTCCTTTCTCCCATCATGCTTTGCGCGGATCCGCTAGGGGATGGCGCGGCGCTGCAATTTGTGGAAAGGTCTATTCAGGGGGCACTTTGACTGTCTAAAGTGGGTAGAGGCGGAAGCGTTTTCCGCACCACCTTCGCTGTTTCTGTGGCACCGGTGGCGTCACATATAATTGACTACTAATTACTAAGTAATGACAAATCACTAATTAATGGTTAATTACTGATTAATGCATGCATACTAATTAACTGCTAATTAATTACGCTTAAGCTTCGCCTTTAGGAGTGGAACGCGACAGCGCGTTGTAGCGCTGCCAGGGAGTCCACGGAACACCACCCGTTCAGCGCGATGCCTTGCCCTTTGAACGCAACGCTTTTTGAGGAAAGGAAATGGCGCAGTAATTCTCTGTCATCTCGGTGGACACCTGAACCGCACCGTAGAGGAAGGGAGGAAGTGGGAGTGAAAGAAGATAGATAAAGAGGAGCCGTAATGAAGAAAATGAAAATTGTATTTGAGGAAAGGAAATTACGCAGTAAGTGTCTCACAAAATTCAGGGGGGGGGGGGGGGCACTTTTTTGACCTAAAGCGTGGTCACTGATGCACCTGAGTGTGGAACACGACAGCGTCTTGCAACGCTGCCAAGGAGTCCATAGAACGCCATCGCCCATTCGGTTCTACGCCTCGCTCGTCAGTAAATTGGTTTTTGAGGAAAGGAAATGTATCTATCTCTCATTTGTCGGTGGACACCTAAACCTCGCGGGAAGGGAATGGAGGAGGATGAGAGTGAGTGGAGACACCGTATTCACTAGACGCGCCTTTGTTCACTCCAAACCATCGAGCTGGCATGGCGGAGTGGATAGCATGCTCGTCTCTCACGCCGAAGACCGGGGTTCGATTCCTGAGCTCGACCAATTTCTTAATCGGTTTTATTTATTAATATGGCCTGACTAGTAAAGCTAATTAGGCTAATTGGGTAATTACGCAATTAACTAAACTCAGTCCCACTTAATTGGAGCATCACCATACGATCCCTTCAAGTGGTTGCATGGTTATTAGCCAAAGTACAATTGGCCCCGTTTGAAATTCGCGCACTGTGACGTCACGACCGTTTCCACTAACTGAAAAGCGTGATATTTTCTGTCGACAACTGCTGCTTACAACGATGAGGCATTAAAGGCTTCCGCCTTAAAAGTCAGCATTCCATTCTTCAAAGCAGAATCATTTCCCAAGACGATAAGCTCGCTGCCGTCCCTTTCTCTGTGCCAAAAATTTATCAGTAGTTTCCTCAGTCAAGCACTTCACAGCGCATCCGCATCATGCATATCTCGTATCATTAAAGTCGCGGACCCCGCACACCGTTACCTCATATGGGCCCCTGCTCATCAGGGGTTGGCAGGAAACGAGGCAGCAGACGCAGCCGCCCGCGCGCTCTCTCACCGGGCTGTTTTCTCCTCCCCGTCCGATCAGGAACCCGATTTTAATCCGGTCTATACATTCAAAGATATTACAACATATTATCAAAATTGTCATCGCCTTTACCCTAGCCCATGTAAAGGCCTGAAGAAGGCGGATGAGCGGCTCCTTCTCCGCCTTCTCACCAATACATTGCTGTGCCCGGCAGCGCTAAAACATTTTGACCCCTCCTTTAGCGGCAGCTGCGCTCACTGTAGTGCAGTGTCTTCTGACACTTATCATATGGTGTGGGCCTGCCCCTCCAACCCCGCTATTCCCCCCATCCCCAACCCAACCCGGGAGGACTGGGAGGCGACCCTGCTCGGCTGCCACGACTTACAAGCCTTAGTCGGGCGCGCCCGGGCGGCGGCAACCGCCACTGGGGTCCCATACTAGGGACCTCCACCTAGTGTTTGTAAGGATCGGTCCCTTACGGGCTGATCCAAACATACCTCCTGCTCATTCGTAATAAATGTTTTCACCACCACGACCACCAGTACGAGAGCCAGAAGTGCACCACCGCATGTCAGCGCAGATTAATGAACACGAAGTGGCCGAAACAAAATTCGAAGCTTTCAACTTCGACCTTTATCATAGCCCAAATGCGGGTGTAGGACGTGAAATCCACATATCATAACACCGCACGAACTCGCGTGCCCGTGTGTCCAAAACTGTCGTTCCAGTCATCATCATCAGCAGCAACACCATCCTAACTACGTCCACTACAGGGCAAAGACCTCGTTCACTGACCTCCATTTTAACTTGTCCGGTGCCATCAGCAACCAACTTTTCTTCGCAAACTTCCTAACCTTGTCCGCAAACCGAACTTTCTGCTTCCATCTGCAACGTTTCAGAGCTCTTTTTTTAGTTTTTTTTTCGAGCATCTACAGGATGGAACTACCTCTCACGGGACATTGTTCATGTCCCAGCAACGTTCAACTGTTGATCTTTTACACCAATAATTGGGGAAACTTGCTGTTGTAATCACGCCCCTCATAGGTATAATAGCCTCGTGCCGTGTCTTCGAACAATTGAAAAGGCTGGAGACTAATAGATTCTTCATCATCGAATCAAACTGAGCCGATCTCTAGAGTGATGCGTACGATACCACGGTAGTGGTGGTGAAAAACATTTATGGGCAATTAAATATTTTACAGAGAGGTGATTGGGGTAGGCCCTATTGGCCCTTTCCCCTCACAGTACTAGGTGGAGCCCCTATTCCGGGGCCCCATTGGCAAGCAACGCCGCCCGCGTCCGTTGAACCAAGGCCTTTTGGCTCTTTAGATCTTGACAGCCGAGCAGGGCCGCCTCCCAGTCCTCTCTGGTGGGGTTGGGGTTGGGGGGGATAGATGGGTTAGATTGACACGCCCAAACCATGTGGAAGGTGTCGGACACCTCCCCACAGAACTGGCACGTGCCATCAAAGGATGTATTGAAATGTTTAAGCACCGCCGGGCACAGTACAGTATTAGTGAGAATTTTGATGAGGAGGCGCTCGTCAGCGCGATCCAGACCCTTACAAGGGGCCGGGTAGCGCCGGTGCTCCTCCTTGTAGTAATCGGTGATTTGTTTGAATGTAATGGCCAGATTGTCTGATTGGGAGTACCCTTCCAAGGACAGGGAGATAGCCCGGGGAGAGAGTGCGCGGGCGGCCTGATCGGCCTGTTCGTTTCCCTGGAGTTCCTGGTGACCGGGGGCCCAAATCAGGTTGCGTGGAGTTGGATCTTCAGATCGACAGCTATATTCCAGTATGCGCCAGGCAAGCGGGGGAGCCCAGCCCAACTCGTAGTTCCGACAGGCCCCTCGCGAGTCGGTGATGATGTGTTTTGAATTGGGATTCGTGAGAGCCAGAGCAATGGCAATCTCCTCCGCGTGTGTTGCGCTGTAGGCTTTGAAAGTGAGCCCGTTAACTGTGTTTGTGTTGTGTACGACTGCGGCCGTGTACCACCCCTCGTGGTGTGGGCCGGCAACGTCTACGTAATACACATGTTCTTGGTTACCATAGTATCGCGCCAACGCTTCCGCGCGCGCCTGGCGACGACCGCTATGGTCTTCTTTGGACATGTTGCGGGGAAGGGGTCGGACCCGGAGGGCGCGTCTCCAGGGTTCTGGCACTCTCTCCCTTTCCTCAATGTGGCAGTCGTGTTTGATGTGTAGCCGGTCCAAGAGGCGGCGACCGGACGTGGTCTGTGCAAGACGCGTGTATTGGTTGACTAAGTGGGCTTCTCGAAGCTCCCGGAATGTGTTCACCACGCCCAAGGCCAGAAGTCTCTGGTTGGATGTGGTGACCGGGAGATCGAGAGCCCGCTTGATGACTTTCCGCAGGACGACCTCCAGTTGGTCATCATCGTGTTTGCGCAGGTGCAAGTAGGGAGTTGAGTAGAGGATTCTACTCGTTACGAAAGCATGGGCAAGCCGCAGTGCATCCTTGCTTCGTAATCCGCCCCGCTTGTTGGAGACCCGGCGGACCATTCGGCCCACCTGGTCTCCCACCGTGCGAAGTTTGGCCATGGTGGTGTCGACTCTGCGTTGGTGGTGTATGAAGAGGCCAAGGACGCGGATCTCCTTGGCCTCCCGGATCGGTCCCGAGGGGAGACTGATGCGAAGCGGTGTTGTGTCCCGTGGGGAGGGACGTAAGTGCACAAATTCTGATTTAGCTGGGGCGCACTGGAGTCCGCAGTAGGCCGCGTAGTCGTCGACTACGGTCGCCGCTGCTTGCAGGCAGGACTCCATGTGGCCCAGGTTACCTTGCGTGGCCCAGATTGTAATGTCATCCGCATAAAGAGCGTGATGTATCCCGGGCAGAGAAGACAATTTGGAGGGAAGATGAAGCATTGCCAAATTGAAGAGGAGGGGAGACAGGACCGCGCCTTGAGGTGTTCCCCTCGAGCCGATGGTGTATGGCCCGTGTTCCGCGTCTTGTATGCGTATGTAGGCTTGACGGTCTGTAAGAAATTGTTTTATGTAGTTGAATGTTTTGTGGCCACAGTTGGTGTTACTGAGGTGGTCCAGGATTACTTCGTGTTTGACGTTGTCGAATGCGCCTTTAAGATCCAAGGCCAGGACCACCTCGTCGTTGTGGGGACATTCGACAGGATCTAAGATGTCGTGGTGAAGTTGCAGAAGTATATCCTGTGCTGACTTGTGAGGGCGAAAACCGAACATGGTGTCCGCGAAAGTGTGCTGTGTTTCGAGAAAATCGGAGAGTCTGTCGCGCACCATCGTCTCCATCAGCTTGCCGACACAAGACGTGAGGGAGATGGGGCGAAGGTTCTCCACATCAATAGGTTTTCCGGCCTTCGGAATAAAGGTCACGAGAGCCGATTTCCAATCGAGAGGGAGAGGAGTCTCTCCGTCCCAAATGCTATTGATGTATTTGAGGAGCGCGGCGTAGGCTGCGTCGGGAAGGTTGGCCAAGAGCTTGACCGTAACCTTGTCCCGCCCTGGTGCAGTGCCTCGCTTCATTTTGCTTAAGGCTGCCCGGAGGTCGTGGAGTTGGAAAGGCTTGTCCAGCTCCGTGTTCTCTTCGCCTGCATACGAGAACGCCGCCTGCCTGGGGTCCTTAGTGGTGCTCAGGTAGCGATCCCTGAGCGTGTGCGCTAGCTGTTCTGTCGTTCCTGTAAAGTTGTGCAAGGCCCTATGTAATTGGCGTTGGGTTTCCGTGCGTGTTTGTATTGGATCGGTGGTGCTTTGGCATTCGCTTGATCATTTCGTTATGAAGTATGCTGTTTTCAGCTACTTTCGCATGATACGCTGTGCTCTGTACGAATGGGAAGACCGCCGATTTAAAACTTCCGTGTTCGTCTTTTTCTACTTTCAGCTTCGATGACATAGGCAAGTACGACGTGCCGGACACAGTCGACTTCGTGCTCAACCACACCGGCCACAACAAGACGCTATACGTCGGCCACTCCTTGGGCGCAGCGACCTTATTCGGGCTGCTCTCGGAGAGGCCAGAATATAACGACAAGGTGCGGACATTCCCGTTTATTGCATGAAAGCCTTGGTGAACTTTTTCGCTTAATGTAAAAAAAATATGTGTGGTGTAGGATATCCGATCGTAGCCGCTTGCGGAATGTGACCGAGAATTTTGAACTCGAAGCTTATAATTGTTTCTGTCCTTGCAGATATTGCTGTTTTCGGCATTGGCGCCGGCGGTACATTTCAACAACATGATATCCCCAATTGCTCCCGTTCTGTCTCTCATGGACGAATTAGCGGTGAGTCAAACAATGGTTTGTCGCCGGTTTTTCGTATTTCTTGTAGTTCGCACGTTCGCGAGGAGGAAGACAGATAAATTATAGTTTTGTAAAGGTGAGTCTTCGAAGCTCAGGTCGGTGGTCGTTGATACTTCGTCGACCTCTTCATCCCCACCGCTTGAACGATTGCCGGTCGCTCCCATTACAATTTTTAAAAATTTTACTGATTTGATTCATAATTTTAATTTTAACCGTATCACAACCTGTAACTTTGTTGCATTATACATTCCTAGACATAAAGAGTGCGGGACAAGATGGCGACTCTTCTCTGTTGTGATGAAAAGTGCCTCGTCTTTCCTCACATTTAAGAAGCACGTGTGTGCAGCTATTGTACGCCTCGTATCTGTAGATCACTCGCAGTAGGTCTAGACGTGCGTTCCAAGACTAATCATGTACGGAGCTGGGAGTTTTTGCTCAGCGGAGACTTGCTGGCGTAGAAGTATACCAGACCAGCCTGGTGCTAGCCGCGCATGCGCCGTGGTAAGTTCACGTCCCCACTTGGCCACTGCGCAAAATGAAGGAGTACAACTAGTGAGATGCAACGAAATACTACAGAAAGAGCACAAACACAGCGCACGCGCAGATTGTGCTCGCCTGGAGCGGTACATGTCGACCCTATAGTACGTTCCCTCTGCGCTGTCGCTCTGGCAACGATTGCGTTTAACATCAAGCACCTGCAAATAGTTGCGTCGTTTGATTCTTTACATCTGTTGTTCGCTTGCGTTTGCAGGCAGTGGCGGCGTTGTTCAGCAGGTATGACTTCCTGAGTCACGGATGGGTGGTCGAGACGTTCGTAACCACCATCTGCCGCTATCCGGCCACCAAAGCTTTCTGCCACGGGGTCATCACGTTCGTCTCAGGGCAGCAGACACGCCCCGTCAACGCAGTGAGTATGGGTTGCGCCTGGAGTGGAAGGATATGAAATTGGCAGTACAGGTGGCCTGCAACAATTCTAGAGCTTGATCGTTTCAATAATCCCGTTTGGCGAATTATCTGCACGCAACTCAACTCCTTTGTTTGTGTCCTTCTTTGCTAAGTCTTGACCAACGGCAACGACAAGAAATAATGCGATAGAGAAATACCATGGGGGCGGAAGTTGACAGGTAATTTTAGGTCCGGTACACTTTGCCAACATTATGAGGTGTAATTCTATGCTTCCATTCGTCCTCTGGAATCGTGTGCCTATATGTGGAAACAGGCTGTACAGACCCCACCTCCCTCATCGAGACTCTCTTGCTGGATAGCGCTACATGAAGGAAAACACGAACGGTCAAAAAAGTTTCTCAGAACGCCGTACCCAGAGCCGTATACGGCTCTGGCCGTACCAATACAAATAGGTGAACCAGATGAAAATAAAAAAATGCTTTTTAGGGAAACGAATGACGCAGTATCTGTCTCACATAAGTCGGTGGACACCTGAGCCGCGCAGTAAGGGAAGGGATAAAGAAGGGAGTGAACGAAGAAAGGAAGAAAGAGGTGCCGTAGTTGAGGAATCCGGATTAATTTTGACCACCTGGCGATATATAACGTTCACTCATATCGCACAGCACACGGGCGCCTTTTGCGTTTCGCCTCCATCGAAACGCGGCTGTCGCAAACAGGCTCGAACCCGACCACGTCACTTTATTTTCTGTTTAAAATAAGCTTGCGGTTAAATTGGCTTAAAGTGTTTCTCATAATGCGAGTTTTTTTTCAAACCACACGGGGCTCTTCCATGCCAAAATTTTTCCTGGGTAGTGAAAGCATGTGTGGACTGAAAAATATAGAAGAGCGTATTCTTCTTCCTGTGCCTTTATTTTGTTGAAGCTGAATGGTCAGTGCTACTCATCTTGGACAAATTCTCACCTACAAGCCTTCGCACATCGCTACTTGTCGTTGAGTTTCTAATTTATATTGAGTTGCACCCGCCGGTAACCTTCAATGTGTTGCGCTGTCTAGACGGCAAAGGGAATAAGTAAGGTTCCGAAACACTTAAATGAGGAAAATGGCACTTTCTCCACCCCCCCCCCCCAAAAAAAAAAAAAGAAAAAGAAAAATTTGAAAAGGTTTACGGGCACCGTACTTTTTGGAACAGAACCTAGAGGGCACTGATATCGCACAATGCACAGGGTGTCTTATATTTCTACTGCATCGAAACGCGGCCGCCAAGACCAGGACATAACCCGCGCCCTCGAGTACAGCAGCCGTCCGCCTTGTAACCACTTCGCCACTGCGACGGGGACTCGATGCTTCTGGTTGGAACGGTAACGAGTACTACAATGCTGGCGTAACTATCACACTTGGTGCAACGAGGTGATTAGGTGACTTAAACAAACAATAACTCCATCCCTCCATCTGTTGGGTTAGATAAAGTATCTGATCACACAGTGCGCGAAAATCTCAACACCAACCTGTGGAATTAAATTGATTTTTCTTCTCTCTCCCCTACCCTTCCCCCGAAATAACAGCGGAGCAATTGTGTTCCAGTTGGTCGGTGGGGGACTTAGAGCTAATATAACCAACTCGTGGGGGAGAGACTGACGGTACGGACCAGCCCACTTGTGAGCAGATAAGGAACTGATGTGGGTTTGCCTCCTACTGCGTAGGTGGCGCTAGCTGTAGAGCCTTGTTAGAGTCAGTGGATAAACTTATCCAGTCACTCTGCTATCCACTGAAACGGCGCTGCCCGTGTGCTCATACATAAAAAACTTGACCCCCCCCCCTGCTTCCTGCCACCATAAAGTGTGACGCCTCTTCGCCACTATTTAAAGCCATCATCTGGCGTGGCATACTGGCGGGTAACCAGTTGCTTATCGTACTCTATGCACGACTCGTGAGAAAAAAGGAATAACACCACTTTTCCTTCTGGGTGAACGTAGAAAAGCTAAAATGTGCCTTCTGTGATTCGTGTTAATTGTTCGCGTTCTGTTTCAGTCGGGTAGCACATTAGCAGTCTTCAAGCATTTCTTATCCACCGTTGAAAGCAAAGTAACGAGACTGACAATGAGCGATAATGATCTTGCCGCCGAGGCCACAGCATAGCAACAATGATAACAATACTATTTCCTTGCAGACACGCTTGCCTGTGTTCCTGAGCGACGTGCCATCGGGAACATCGTTCAAAAATATGATACACATCGGTCAGGTGAGCTAAGACAATGATGAGTGGTCTAATTAGTTGTGCATATTATCTGAATGTTGCTGTTAATATTGTGGGCATCGCCTGTGCTATGTATGCCCTTATAACATAATGCGTGTTTATGCAGTTTGTGAAGATGCCTGTGGCGACGCTTTCTGCAGCCGCAATGCTCAGCTTTGTAATGATTTGTGCATTCTCATACACGGAGGTTTAAGGCTTTACGGACTGCATGCAGGTCTACGAGGCGGGCCGCTTCGCCAAGTTCGACTACGGAGAGCAGCGCAACGTCGATATCTATGGGCAGGTGAGAATCATAACTATATATCTACACTTACGACTACTGCGTATGCACTCGTGTTTAATTAAAAGTGGGTAACCCATTTGTAAAGGGCGATCTCCTTTGTTCTGCACTGCAGTTTTTCTGCAACGTGGTATGGCTCTGGTCACAGGGAACTTACAGGGTATTAAGAATTAACTCCACTCATAATTGCTCGCTAGCTCTCTCGCTCGATCACTCACTCACTCACTCACTCACTCACTCACTCACTCACTCACTCACTCACTCACTCACTCACTCACTCACTCACTCACTCACTCACTCACTCACTCACTCACTCACTCACTCACTCACTCACTCACTCACTCACTCACTCACTCACTCACTCACCCACTCACTCACTCACTCACTCACTCACTCACTCACTCACTCACTCACTCACTCACTCACTCACTCACTCACTCACTCACTCACTCACTCACTCACTCACTCACTCACTCAATCATTCAATCACTCACTCACTCACTCACTCAATCATTCAATCACTCACTCACTCACTCACTCAATCATTCAATCACTCATCACTCACTCACTCAATCAATCAATCAATACAATAGTCTATGGTTATCTTCAAAAGTTTCCAGGACGTTTTTTTTCTTGAACATTAGCCGAGCTGAATGTCAGACATCTGTAACGTTCTGGATGCTTAGGACATTATAAAGCCAGAAGAGCCGTTGTTCCAGCTTATGGAAAGACTATCGGTTGTAACTGATGAAATTTTTATACCATCTGCATAACCATGAGTGTGAAAATGAAAGCACACTTGTAACGGTACTCGCTTTTTCCCAGAGTACGCCACCAGAGTACGACCTGCGTCGTGTGTCGGCACCTGTGGCTCTGTTCTGGACAGAGGGGGACGCGCTGGTTCCGGCCGAAGACATGCCGCTGCTGCGCAGCAAGCTCCCCAACCTGGTGCTAGACTTCCGAGTCGCTGACGAACGCTTCAGCCACCAGGAGTTCGCCATGGGCGTCACCGCCAGGGAAGCAGTGTACGATGGTATAGCGGACGTCATGCAACGCTTCTCCAGACAAGACGTGTTATGAGTGCGACCGGCCAAGGAACAAAGGAACAGTGTGTTTCCTCAGGCGCCGTTTGACAAGGTTTCAATATTACCAAAAATGTTTTCCAGTGTGCTGGTTAATATTAAGCTAAAAGACAGGAATTTCAGTCTTTCGGTGGACAACAAAAATTCTTCTGACCAACGGGGACAGTGACTTCCTCGCTGGTTACGTTTTCTTTTGGCTGTAAGACGCGAAGAGGTTTGCATGGTGCGCAAAACGCATGCAGAGCTTATTTATTGACTCAGCACGGGATAAGTGGAAACAAATACAAATTGCAGACGTGTATTTTTTTTTGGTGTACTACATGCTAACATTTCAGTTTTTACTGTTTCAAAATTCTTACTTGGAGCCGAAACTTAGGTTCAAGAACGTGCAGACGATGTGCCTCCAAGAACGAAGTGAGAAAGCGACCTGGATACGATATGAAGCAGGGAAGTTCTAATGTAATGAGCGTAAGGAGAGAGATAGGAACCTCAAACAATCGGGAAAGGGGAGACTAAAATTAAAAAGGCAGCAGCTCCCCTATACTTTGTGTTTAGTCCTTGTTGACCCTCCGCTCACATACTGAAACGGAGGGAATGTGGCGTTTATATTTATTCAAAACAGTGAGATGCATCACTTATTTCTTTTCATGCTTTAATTTTGTTTGTTCTCTATCTTGATATTTAAAACTACTTTGTATTTGTCATCCGTGATATCTGCGGCCGCAAACGAAAATGACGAAGCAGAGATGTGTCAAATGGTGCATGAATTAAATATGACATTTGAAGCGTCAATTAAACATCGAGTTCTTTATTTTTTTCATCTCATTTCTGTTTTTATGCACTACTGTCGTGTGGCGTGGCTAATCTGACAAGAAAAACTTGCAGACGGTTACTACATCTGTGTAACGCGAGATTCAGCGGCAACAATTTGCGATGCTGAACGCGACTTTCACCGCGGAAGAGGCGCTGGCCCATCGAGGCGCCATCATCAGGTACCACCTAGTGGCGCCCTCTGTGCACAAAAGCGCAAACGATGTGAGCGTTAGTTCGCACCGCTTGGCAGATAAGCCGGCACGAATCCGTGGGCCGCAGTGGGGCGGTGAACGACGTCGCTTTTTTTTTTTTGCTCTTCATTTCTCCCTCCTGCTACGACAACACTGACACCACAGATGCCGCAGAAAAGGAAAAGATGACCTTAACAGCTATCGTTGTAAAAAAAAAAAAAAATGCTCTACAACCTGGTACACATCCATTAGAAAAAACTTGATTGGAATCCAAGGTCCGACTCGTCTATAATCCCCGGAGGCTGATGAGCATGCTGCAGCCGGTAGACGTGAGCTTCAACCGCCCGTTCAAAGTGAAGTTATTACATTCGCAACCTGTGACATTGTGTGAGAAATTGCGAATCAAATGCATCAAAGAGGCACAAATCAGCGAGCTAAAACTGTCTGATCGTCCTCTATACCCTAACAAACTCAAAGATGGCTCGTCATTCAACTTTGATTATCTCGTCAAAAAAGCGGCAGCTTGGCAACGGTATTAATGAATGACTGTACGGGCAGGACTTACATGGCTATACAAACTGCACGACCCAACATTTCGACTAAAGCACGAAGTTTATAATTTACGCTGAGAAGCAACCGATAATGCCTTTAAAACTCCACTCTCAGGGGCATGTTTTCATTAGAAGAATCATGTTCTAGAACGCCAAAAATTTATAAAAAGAACACGTTAACAGTCGAAAAGTTGTACGCTTACAAGTGCGGTTGATACAACTGAAGTCATGCTATTCCTTGGTGTCAATAAAATTAATGTTTTTAAAATGACACAATTATACAAGACGACTACGTAATAAGAACGCGCCAAAAGCATACCCAGAAAGCAGAGTTGTAGAGAAGCAACAAAACGAAGGAGGCTACAGGAGGTAATAACTGGCTTCCAAACGCTGCCCGACACTTTCTATTCAACCGTATGCTGCCATCTGTCGTACGGAGAAAGGTAATAACATGTGACGTAAAAGCCACGCAGCAGAGGTAGACTATCGGAAGGCGCAGAATAACAGCGGGCTCTGTTTCCATTGCATTGTTATGGCTGCACACATTCTCCTTAGGCAGACATTCATTGCTTATTGCAATTTTGCTCTGCCTGTGGCAGCCATCAGGAGGCGTCATCAACGGAACGTCACTCGGAGGACTGCGCCGAGCGCCATCACAAGGGTAATGTCTTCCTACGCCGACGACGAGGATGATGTCTTCGCGCGCCTGCTTCCATCAGCGTTGAGTGTTTTAAGCAGCGTTACCGCATACCGCTATCATACGCTGCTAACAGCGCATGCGCTGTTGACGGCTGGAGGTTCTGGCGTAAGCGGTATGCGGTAACGGTGCGCCATCACCCAAGCCGGTCTAATAGCCTTACGGCTGGTAACGGTAAAAGCTTTGCGAGGGCAGCTGCAAGGCACTGGAGGACTGTAAGTGGCCGAGATGGTTGGCTGCTGTAGCTGTCGTCGAGTTGACGCTGATGATAAAATGTGACGCGGGAACGAAAACAGCCTTGAGTACCCGACGAAAAGCAGCTAAACAAAACAAAACAAAAGTTTAATAAGCAAACGTTTGGAAGGGAGACAATCTCATCAGCAGAGCAATGGCGCCCTCAATGTTGCAGCCATAACTGTCGCGCAAGTTTTAGTTTTTTTACTGCACTTCGAAATCTACCTGGATTACGAGAGTCCTCTCTAGTGTTTTCCGTCCTTTGTTTCTTGCCGGACGTTTGACCTGTTCTGAAGGGCGGTCGATTGTACATCATGGTGCAATTTCTGTGCAAGATTCACCAGAAGCTGCTTCTTTTGGTGTTCAGCTCATAATTCATATCTTTGGCCTGTCGCACTGAGCAGAACTTTTCAGAACTCGCTTTGGAAACAGGTGTGAACCTACATTGGCTCTCCTGCGGCTATTTGCTTTAAGGCATGCGTTTATGCTAATTATCACTTTTGTGAAGTTTGGCATGCTTATAGTTTTAGTCCAGCAGGCAATCGTGCTTTAAGCCATTTTAGTCAAGTTCAGTTTACACTTGACAGATAACTGTTGCGCGCCGGATTGGCCTTATAAGCTGGGATGGCATGCCATTCGTTTAATGAACATGACGAAACTCGAGACTCTTACAGTTCTTTCGTTACAGTTAAATGGTTTAGAATTTGTCCTAGTTTGACCGGAGCTAACAGACACATTTTCTTAATCTATTTTCTCTTTACATCACTTTGGAAGGCACGCATCAGGGCAGGCAACGTCCAAGTAATTAGTGGTTTTATTTTTCATGAAAGTAGGCGTTTGCTGATAGCGCCATAAAACACGAACACAAAGTAGTTTTTTTATTTAATTTCTCAGAAATTCGTGACCAGGAAATATTCTTGTAATTGTTGCCAACAGTTGTTCTCATAGAGACACCCTTTTTGCAGGCGTTTTTATGAGTACCCCAGTGAGCCATGGAAGATGTTGGAGCTTCAAAAACACGCCATCTAACTAACCACGAACGACAAAGGATTCTCACAGATTTTTCGCATAAGACAATCGAGGTGAAGGAGGGAAAATTACAACAATAGCTGCTCCACACATGCTTTAGCTGTACAATTAACAGCCACGCTGCTCGTGAGTAGTTGTTTCGCGTTCAGAGCCACCATCGCATACAGCCTATATTAGAAATGTAATATTAAATTCACTTCCTTCTTTGTTCTTTTTTTCATTCAAGAGCTCTCTTCTTTCGTTTCGTATTCATGGTAAACAATCGCACAATTCTTTGATGCATTAAATCTTTATTTTCCTCTTAATCGGTAAAGTATGAACGAAAATGTTTGGTTCGGTGAGCGCTTGCTTGCACCTGTTGAGGGACTATTGCTGTCTCATTCACCTCCGTGTTGTCAGAGTTGAAGTTTTGGGTGAATGTCTGCGAATTACGCGTTTATATCGATTTTTGTTTATTCAAGATATGTTTTCTCTTTTTGCTTGCTCGGTCACTCCATCGTAAATATGCTCATTTGTGGACATTAGCATGCTAGTCCCTCTCATTTTTTATTTGCGCAAATTTGAGAACAGACCCATAACCAGCGGGTCCAGACGCTGACGATTCCGCAGTATGCTTGAGGCTAATGTTACAACAAAACCATAGTGCCTTAAAAACACAGGGACAGCATCTCCTTCAGCCGTCGACGGTCCCCATTTTGCGCCTGCATCTCAATTTCTGCTCTCCCCCCAAACTATGTATACTCTACTCTCACTAAATCCGCGCAGTACCGAGGAGCGAGCTGTATCCGTTCGTCTAACCAGCAACGCTTGTTCACTCACAAGATATCACTCCGCTCCATCACGCGGCAGTCATCTTGGCATCTGGAACCTTTCTCAACTGTCTTCTGCGCTTTTATGTCCCTCTATAAAGCAAGAAATGAACTAGATACTAGAGCATCAATACTTATCCGCTCTGCGACATGCGAAGCATAAGCTCCTACAAGTTGCGCTATAGGCGCTATAGATCAAAACAGAACTCCGCTCTCTCTGACAGAAGTGTGTAGACAGGCACAGCGCGGGCGGCATGTCGACCTTGACAGGTTAACTTTCCTGCGAAAAGAAATGGCGCGCCCCCTCTCATCCAGACTCACTCACACCGACGCCCCGTTTAGCGGTGTGTTTGACGCGGCTAGCGACTCCAGAGATCGTGTTTTGTCTGCGCGGGTTTCGAAGGCCGCCCACTGCCTGAGAGGACGACGCGGAAGAGAGAAGAGTGGCGTTCAGCTCCACATGTAAGCTTAGCTCTCTCTCTACCTACTCCTCCTCCTCTCACTGAGGAGGGAGAGAGCACTGCCGGACGTCACCAACCGACCGAGGGAAAGCTGATATCCAGTCGTACGGGCTGACGCAGTGCTTAACGGCGACGCCGCGGATTCCGGAATAGACGCTTTGGCGTCGGACTTCTGTTTTTCTCCGCAGAACCGTTGTTGACGTCGCTACCTGTGGAGGGAAGGAAAGGCAGGAAGTACAGGGCCACCGCCGTCGCCAGGTGAGCAGAGGGTGAGGATGTGCATAGGTGTCGAGCACTTTCTTTCGCCCCCAGCAACAACGAATGAATGAAGCATTAATTTACGCTGTCAATTTGCCCTTGAGAACGTTTCCTGGTAAAAGCCTATATACCGTTATCGACTCAAAGAAAGCGCTTTTGCATTGTTTACATATAGGCAGAAAAGAGATATACAATGTTTTTTTTTAAGTGATAGTTTAGAGCTGTACATTACTAGTGCCTTTACTTTTTATTTGAGGTTTGTGCAAAAGTTGACTCCCAGTTCGCCGGAACTGGCCACAACACGCATTGCGAGCGACAGCAGTGTGCAACGCCCTAACCGTCACAATGCTCAGTGGGAACAACTTACAGAGGCCGCTTCTTTCGGCAGGACCGCTCGCCAACACTTGTCGACGTATACAGGAACACAGCGTCTCGTAAACTAGCAGCTCCTGCCAAATAACGCGTATCAGATAAAGTTAAGCGGCACTGTTGCATACCGACATGCCAACAGACATGTCCTTAATCAAAGTCTAACTCGTACATTGCACTTACGGTGGGAAGAAATAAGCGAATGGATAATAAAGATAAAAGAATAAATAAAATAGGCCGCCTAAGTGAACCGCTCTGAAATAATGGCCACCACCTAGCGTCGCTGAACGCGTAGAGAAAGCTCAATGTTTGGCGCTTCCTCTTTCATGGAGATCCTGTCGTAGTGTAGTGCGGTATCGAACCCACGACCTTATTCCAACGTTAAAGTGTCGTGTCCACCGAGCAAACACGGTTGGATGCAATGCGAGCAATTATGGCTTGTTTTTCAGTTTCTTATCAGGAAGCAAAAATAAAAAGCGTAATTTATCGCATAATCTGAGTGTCGGTTCACGTTCTCTGGCCTTCACTTTTCCGCGGCCAAAACAGAAGCAAAAAATCTAGAAATAGAGAAAAACAAAGAAAGAAAAATTGCACAGCCAAGAGAGAGAGATTCGCGCGTGAATTTGAGTAGGCGCCGGTCATGAGCCTTGATAATACGAAAGCAGACAAGCGATCCTCGGTCGTGTGCGTCATTCGCAGCTAACGCAGTCAACTTCCCGGCCGGGTTATTACGGTAGGCCGATTGCTCGCTCTTTCCTTGATCTGAGACAACCGAGGCTTGAGCGGGTGGCGTGACAGAACAGCACACTGAAAAAAACTACAGCCGCCAGAACACCACACGAGAAGAAAACGGCTCAGGGACAGAAACAGCACGACAAAAAAATAAAGCCCACAGAAAATGGCCCAGCGAAATAACATCACGCACTAAGAAACAGAACAGCGAAATAAACAATGAGACAAAAGAGCATGCCGAAGAAACAGCACTAAAAAAAAATGATGCGGAAACAAGAAAACATGGTGACAGAACAGCGCAGTGAAAATCTAAACAGCGTTATGGGACAAGCGTGTATTAAACCGGAACAGCGAAAGGCAATGAAAGATAATGGGAAGCTATGGAGAGAAAGGAGCACAGAATGAAGGGGTCGGCGTTTCAAACCAGTACACACCCATAATAGTTTTTTTATTGCAGGCAACGCTCTTTTGAAGACCTCGTTTGTTTTCCTAGCAAACTTTGCAAGCTGTCTGCACTGACAGCTGCGTGCGTGCGTTCGTGCGTGCGCACCGTATTTCCCGAGTAAAAGTCGCGGCTCCTTCTTTTGTTTTCGCGGCAGGCAATTTTTTTTCATAGTATCAGCGTAAACTACGCCAGCTGTCTGCGCGGTTTGAGCGGCGTTCTCTCGATTGTTTTTCCAACGAGTTCCAAATTTCTAGCTGGCTTATCACACCGAATGGTCTAAGGAGCTGATGGATGCCATGGGTGCCAGTGATGCAGAGAAACTGTTCTTTATTTGTTGTTGTTTTTTTGTTTTGTTTTTCTTGGCGGGGGGGGGGGGGGGGGAGGGGAAGGCAGGAATTAGGTGCCGTTGACCGCTTTGACCCTAACGAGAGCATTCAGCCACATCCTGCTATCCGTCACTTTGGGTGTTCCGATTAACCGGCTGCCGGTCAGGTGTTCGTTGTTCGCGTGTTTGTAGTGTGTCGCAGTTTCATTGGAACTACTGAAACGTAACCGCCGCTGGGCAACACAGAGTAATATTGCCGCGGCAGTTCCCTACAAAATATGAAGAATACAACTTCCTGTAGTGCTGCGCTGTGCAGTTTTGTCGCAGTTCCGTCTCATCACTGCTTTTCTGTCGCTATCTATTTTTTCGTGCGCATTTTTTTTTTCTTAGGCCATGGTTTTGATGTTCTGACATTTTGTCGTTTCCTGCTTCGCTGTATGCCAGCGAGATTAGGAGCATGGTGCATGCGCAGCGTTTCGCAGTACAATTGATTGACTGGCAGTGAGCGGAAAACCCATAGTAATGAACAACGAAAAAGGTTCCTTAATAACTTGCAGCCACCGTGGGACACTGACCTGCGTAATTAAGTTGCGGTCTGCTCCAGGTTGAATATATTACATTTAGCTCTTAGCTTCCACCTGTCTGAAATTTACTGCAATTTCTATAGACAAGGCAGCTTTGGCGGATTGTCTGCATGGTGGCGATGGGCTCGCAATGTGATGGCTTGAAGGCGTGTTTCGTAAGAATTTTTTTCCATACTCCTTGTTTTGCTCTCTTGCAATTGGCCAGCACTACCTTTGGCATCTACGAATGGCAATGCTTGTTTGGTCGGTAGCTGTGACGTCACAGATGGCAGCTGCCAATGATAAAGGAGCACAGGAATGATTTGGCCTTCGGAGCGTTTTAAAGTATGGCTCCTAGAGTGAGCAAGTTTGGGTAAAAAAAAAGTCCACTCACTCATTCACTCCCTCACTCACTCACTCCCTCACTCATTCCCTCCCTCACTCACTCACTCACTCACTCACTCACTCACTCACTCACTCACTCACTCACTCACTCACTCACTCACTCACTCACTCACTCACTCACTCACTCACTCACTCACTCACTCACTCACTCACTCACTCACTCACTCACTCACTCACTCACTCACTCACTCACTCACTCACTCACTCACTCACTCACTCACTCACTCACTCACTCACTCACTCACTCACTCGAAGGAAATTGCTGAATGCGCAGAGTCGATTATTTGGTTCTATGCGCCAAGTGTAGACTGTGTTATGGAGGCTAGAAGTGTGTAGGCTAGCTACGACACATTTCGAAGTATACAGAGGGTTGCGGGCTAACTTCGGCCACCTGAGTTTCCTTAACGTGCACCAGAATCTCAGAACACAGATCCGCCGCAGCCGGTGGCTATGTGAAGTGCTTAGGCAGGAACACACACACGCACGTACACACATATCACTCGTACATGCACAACACACGCGCATTGACGCTCGCACATAAACACGCGCGCGCACATTTAGATGACTCGGCAACGGCTACGCGCGTGCGCGTATATATATTGTGCACCACCCTTGACTCACTCAACTGAACGACCAGCGTCAGCACACGCTCTATGGCTCGAGTGTGCCGATAAGAGGCAAAGGGAGTGCCGCCAATTCCGATTGTTTGACAGCTCTTGCAGATAAACAGCGACTCTCGCGCGATTCGGCACGCCAGGCCGCTGCCTTGACCAACCTCGTGAGCGCGCCATCCACTCCGCACTGCGGCAGCTCCTCACCATGGCGCTGTTCCTCAAGGGAAGCCTGTCGCTCGCCTGTCTCGCTGCGCTGCTGCTGTCGTGCGCAGCCGACGACGAATGCCGAATCCCAGGCTACAAACACGGAGCTCCTGTCGACCCGGATGCGTGCAGGAACGTTGTGAGTACACGACTCAACACTCGTCCGATGGCCTATAGGATGGGAATTTACCTGTAGTGTGACGATCCTATAAGACCACCGTATGTGCGCCAGCATGGACGTTGATCATGAGAAATAGAACAAAACCTTGTGTTTTATCCCGTCTGTTATTAGTGTAGAACTCAATGAACACCCGTTTACGCACTTAGTGTGCCCAATATAGGCCCGTTAGCGCAGACTGAACACACTTACCCGAACTTGAACGCGGGCTTCATTTATACAACACAGCACTTGTAAAACAATTTGTACAAATGCCAGTCATATGATTAAGCAAGCTTCAACCCCCTATGACAGGTGGGAAGTTTCGTGCAGCATGCCCCCCTCCCCCCGCCCCGAAACAAAAAAAATACACTTTTGCAAATGCGGAGGTACATCTACACAATGGAGCATTATATAAAGGGCAGACATATATTAACAAAAACTTAATTAAATCCAAATCAGCTAATGGAACAAGCGTAAAACAATAAACAGACCTTGAGAAAGAGACAATATAGTTTTACGCGAAATATATATTTGTTGGGTTTGTGAAAAGCGCCCAAACGCAATCGAAGCAAATAAACAAGGTTTACTCATAGTGTTTTGACCAATACACCGTAGTATGTTGCAGAAAGCGAATTAGAAGGAATATAAGGTGGCTTACCCGGAGCAATGTCAAAGTTTGTCCATATATCTTCCACGTTGAAGGGTCACTCGAAAATCTGGGATATGTTAAGGAGACCTATAAAGCTATATTTAATTTACTCAAGATTACAGCGCCGTAGCAACAAGGATAAGGCAAGAAAAAGACGCAAACATAGACGCTTACATAAGCATGCGCAACATACTAGCCAGTCACTACGTATTAAGCAATTATTTTTAATCTTTCCAATAACACAACATCCGCGCTTTGAAAAGTGAACACAGCACGAACTGGCAATATCACTGTTTTAGGTGTAAAGTGCAATCGAAGAAGGCATAACAAGGAGCGCGAAGTAAATGTTGCCGTTGGTAAAGCAGCTACCTTTAAGGTCCCTGTATACTGAGAAGGTGTCAACATACATACCCTCCATCTCTGCCCGTTTCTGCCTGGAACTTTCTTGCCCGCTACTTCTTGTGATCGCTCTCAATAAGGGACGGACGTGGTCGGCAGATATAAAGGAAAGAGACGCGTATCTTTGTCTCTGTCCTGCACGTCGATTATAATCAGTTAAAACAAAACTACTGCACTCAGTGGGTAATAATCACTTGTGCAAGTAGCCTTGAGGCGAGCGTGTGTTACACGCTCGCTGAGGCTTTGACTCTTTTCCTAATCTAAGTAGAAAAAGAAAACTCCGCTAGCTCTACGAAGCTTCACGTGTGCACAATGGGGCAATCACAGGCGCGGAAGAGTGGAAAACTAATGATGTCAAAGTGGGGACCAAGACAGCAACAACAAAAAGCTAGTTGCGCAAGTTACGTGTGAGATTGGTTTGCTGCCAAAGGAAGACGTGTAGTTTAAAAGACAATCTACTCCATTGGGGAGTTCTCTCTCATATAATAGAGGACAGTCCTATTGCTGCCGGAAATTCTATTTATATTTTTGAGCGCGTGTTATCCTTCAGGAGTAATCGAACCAAGGTTATCTTACAGTATCATACAAAGAAAGTGACCGCACTTTCGATCGAATAGCCTCAGATGTGCATACATCTGCAGATAAACTACGTTATAAACAAGTACCAGATGGAATATGCTCATTCATTAGCACGGTTCTTTTGCTCCTGGTATAGTTAGGGCTGAGTATGGCGTCTACGAACTCGGACTACTGCTATTACTAAAAAATTAACAACGAACACGCGCTTTCTTTTCCCTTGTGAAGAGTCTCCGTGTATTCTTGCGGTTTCAGTTCCTCAACGTTCATCTGCATTGCTGATTCTTTGCCCGCTAAGGCCAGCCTTGTTATAACAAGCTCCTCGTCTTATTCATTAAGGGCCACAGGGCAGCGGAGCTCGAACGCAGAGATACTGCGGCTTTTGAGCGCCGCGCGCCTACTTGAGTCGATATTTTCCATCCGCCTGGGGCCGTTACTGGCTCAAGGCCAACTGATAGAGCGAGGACGGAGACTATGGCCACTGCGAAATAGTGCGGGCAAACAATCGAATTCTGAACATGACGACCGTTACGTACATGTTGACCAGCACACAGGTCACGTTCGATACCCTGTATTTAACGAAACTGGATACGAAGAATGATAATATTAGTACGTGTTCATTCTCCACAAAGATCAAAGGTATTCATTCCGCAATGTTATTAGGGACCATTCTAAAACTGAACCAGCCGAGGTAGTTCGGCAAGACTGTTAAAAGGACTCTGAAAGCGGCTCTAATAAAGTTGAGGTTTTTCTGCGTTGTTAAAGGACGCCGCTACACAAACATTCTCCAGCAAGGCCTTCTTGAATGCGTGTGTTAGAAGCAGTGTTATCGGTAGTGTAAATAGGAATTTTAGTGCCTTCGCGCCTTTCCCTCTCCTCTCGTCCCTCTTTGCACGCTGAAAAGTCTGTGCTCCACGGAAAGCACTCGCTCGGTCCCACCGCTGGCTGCCGACACGAGCGGGAATTCCCCGGGGGCCGTAGCTTCCCGACTCACCAGGGCCGCCAGGGCGAAGCGGCTGACTGGTCGCGGCCATAGCAGCTGTGTGACGTCTGAAAGAATCTAACCGACAGCCATCTTTTGACCGACATACTCAGAAGCGCGAGGCGTAGGATGGTGTATGACAAAATCACCGGAAAGTGCACGCCAACTTTCGCGCGCGATTGTGGGTTCTCTGCTGGTTGTAGAGGTGTATTATTTGGCTCAGGTGTACATGTATAAACAATGCAGTGGTTGAGCGAGGTGATATGCTCTCCTCAGAAGGTGTTGCAAGGCCCCTTTAAGTATATAAGTTCGCTTCTGTATGACTGATTGAAGCGTCAAGTGAAGGAATAGAAATAAAAAAAAAATATTTAGTGCATAGAGTGCTTGAAACCGCGAAGTAGTTGACCACGGAAGAAAGTCAACTTTTTTTTCGCGGTCGTCTTTTTCTCGTGTATATTTTCTCGCAGCAATTCTTTCGCTCTGAGCAAGAGGTTGGTAATTTTAGGGAGATCCAACGAAACTGCTCAAACTACGTAGAACAGTTTTGTTTTATCGGCTTCACAATGGCCAGCTTTCAGGATACTGCAAAAGCAACGTTATGCCTGTTTTTTAACCTTATTTGTTTAGCGCCAGTGGAACGCGGCCTTATCATTGTTTGCTACGAGAGGCGCATTATCGGTCAAATGTTCGCAAGGTGTGACTACTTCGGTCGGGACGGATAATGGTCACGAACGACTGTTTCCAGGATATTCCGGACTGTATTGACTACGTATAGAGGAGTGTTACCCGTCGCCGCGGGGCTCAGTAGATTTGGTATTAGGCTGCTGGGCCCAAGGTCGCGGAATTGAATCCTGGCCGCACCGGCGGCATTCTAATGCAGGCGAACTGCAACAACGCCCGCGTGCTCTGAGTTTTCAGTATACGCTAAGGAATCTCAGGTGGTCGTAATTAACTCTTCACTACGGCGCACTTCACAGCCAAGGTGCATGTACAGTCGCGGGTAAAAATGATTAGCACACATGACGGAACACCAGAGCGCCGGAATGACAACGCGGGGCGCTGCGGGTGGCGAATAGGGTGATAACGAGAGTGCCGGGACGTTCCATTCTACAGTATTAGGGGGTTCAGCGGACCATCACGGACCGCAAAATTACTGGCTAAAAGCAGCGCTATCATCTATTATTCCCGCGAGTTCCTTTTGACAAACCACCGCGGACACAAAAAAAAAAACAGTAATAAGAAGAGGCCATCTTTGCTCATGATAACCAAGCCAAAATAAACGCCGCAAGCACAGTCACGTAGGGTCGGCACTTCAACGCTCGGGCGGTGCACGCTTGATAAAGCTTACTTCCTGCCGTCCCCCCTACGCTGCAAACACGGAAACGGCCCGTTGGGCTGGTTTGCGTACCGCAGCGCCGCGTGGTGAGATATACGAATTCTGATCGCCAATGATCTGTGCTAATATTTTTTGCTCGCTACTGTACGGTACGTTAAACCACAAGTAGCATAATGTGCATTTGAAAGTGTTGCCCGGAAAGTTTTCGTCATATTTCGATAGACTGCAGCTGAGCGCGGCAGCCATTCAGATACCGACAAATACCCAGGGCTGTACACCGCCACCGGTGCCCAACTCCTATCTTTAAAGCACGAAAGATCGCACAAGTAAACAGCTAGTTTCGCGTTCTACGCAAGCTTCCGCGCAAGGATGACTGATAACTGTGAAGCTTTTCGGGCTACTAAGTTCTTGACACTTTCCCTCGTCTTCTTTGACGGCAGACAGAAATCATCAGGGACAAGGGCTACCCCGTGGACGAGCACACGGTGGTGACCAGCGACGGAGTCGTCCTCAACATACAGCGCATCCCCAGCGGTCGCTGGGGCCATGGCAAGGGTCGTCGCAAGGGCCCGAAGCCGGTGGTCTTTCTGCAACACGGCCTCCTCAGCTCTTCAGCGGACTGGGTGATAAACTTCCCCAACGAGAGCATCGGTACGCTTTAAGCTTGCCACACCTGCCGCGTGTGACTCGGTAACCATCCTGAACTCGATGGTATGGGTTCGGTCTCGGATGCTATGGCTGCATTTGCGCGGAAGCGAGATGCAGAACGTTTTATTTTTTTTTTGCTGAGATTTCGGGGCAGGTTAAAAAACTGCAGATGGTCGACATAGACTCGGGTGCACGCTTGCCAGCGGGGAGTTTTGTTGTTTACAAAATAAATGCCTAGCTTATTTGTGCGTTATCCTTTCACTCGTGAAGCGAGGAGGGGCCCCGGCTTAAAATGTTCAGCAGGTTATTTCAAGAAAAGCCGCTGTCGCTTTAAAGGCGTTCCTTGGGTTTCAGCAGCAACCGTCTTAATTTCCTATTGACAGCATCAAATGGCCACAGTTTAACAATGTAATGGAAAGATTTTCTTTATCCTGCTGGAGAGGCATTTTGTATGTGAGTATTTGTTCAGAAGTGTCGTTGTTCTTGTCTACTGTGAGAGTTCATTACTGCATAATTACGAAAAACAGTACCGATGCCAGCTGTAATTTCCGGCAGAACTTAAAGATATCACTAACAATTATATCAGGGACTATTTAATTAGAAACAAATGTTCATAACGCTGTCGACAATGGTTGTTGTTTTATGTGGAAACCGTAAACACTTAGACACATCGATGCCCGACCACACACGGGCAGCGCCCTGAAGTGTCACTGTGTCTTCAGAGTCACTTCTTACTTTTCTCTTTAAACTGTACTTACCTCGACTTATGAGCAAAACTCTACAGTATTTAAAAAAAAAAGAGTTGAAAAATTTCGCTTCCGTACATTTAGTTTTTCATTCGTAGTCATTGCGACAGTGGCGATCAAAACACTAGCAAAATTCCGCACAACCAGCTGTCTGTATGCAGCGGTAAGAATTATGTATAACAAGTATCGGCTACAAGTATCAGCTACAAATCGAGCTCACCACCGGCTTCCTGTGAGATTTTTCTGTATTCTTGACGAGCAGAAATCGCCACGGGTTGTATTGGCTCAATCCACCATGACGGATAGGATGCAAAACGGATAAGGGTTAAGGCGTCACAGCTTCCTTTCTGGGAAGTGTATAGCGTGAGCCAAAAGTAGCGAAAGCCAGCGGCAGTGAACGTAGCGATCACTATCAGCTAAAGGCAAAACGTTCGCTCCATGGGGATCAAGGTTGTTTTGAGTTGCCTCTTTGGATAGCATTGCGATTACCTTGGCGATTGGGCAGGCAGCAAGGACCTCCTGATGTTATCACTACGAAAAAGGCGGAAGTTCACGGAATACGTATTAGGCAAGGTAGCAGTTTTTATCGTACGTTGCTTATTACAAAACCACATGACGAAGCCTACCATATGCAAGAAGCATCAAGATATGCAAACAAACCGCACTATGCTTTCCAGGCATCTCTTGTCGTACTTGTTAGCGCACGGTGGAAAGCTACCGCAGCAGAAGACCAAGACAGAACGAGGGCTGTGATGGACTCATTAATGGACAGCTGTCTTGTTAGAAACACAAGGATTAAAATAATATTCTATGATGGTTGAAATCCTTGAAGTCTCTGACTTTAGTGAGCCGAAGTTGCAGTTAACAAAGATGAAATCAGCAACAGATATAAAAATTTTGATTACGTCCATGCCCTCTGAGCGACTGAGAAAGTAACAAGTTTAGCTAAAGACAGGTTACTGAGGATCAGGTCTATGACAACACGATGCATATATCTTCCTTTTGAAGGTAGGGTTTTTCATTCTAGTTTATGAATGTTGACTTCAAGTGAAAGCTTAAAAGGTTGGGTAGCCAACCGGAATCCTTTCTGGTTAACGTCCCTGCCTTTCCCTATCTCTCTCTCTCTTAAAAGGTCATGCTGTTCGTGTCTGCCTCTGTCTTTCGTCTTGTGTTGAGATACAGATTTTCGCAGTGGGTTCAAGAATTGAAGCAAAATTCCCTTTTATTTCAGCGTATATCCTGGCCGATGCCGGCTACGACGTCTGGCTGGGGAACGTCCGCGGCAACACCTACGCGAGCCACATCAGATACACTAAGGAGGACAAAGAGTATTGGGACTTCAGGTGGCTGTTTCATTCCAAAACTTTTCCTAAGCATGTTATCTTATTCGCTCACATATAAATACATATGCTTTCCGTAGTTTTGTCCGACTGACTGACTGAAATCCTGCCCGAGGATTCTGCTTAAAGTAAAGTATGGGTAATTTGAACGAACGCCCAAGTCTGCGCTTCCTACACTGGGGCTCCGGGACTGCTAAGAGTATTATCGATTCTTCACGCCTTGAATTCGTGAGCAGCTTAGAAATGTGCTCAGCTCATTCAAATGCTGCTAGATTATCACGGGGCAACTTCGCCAAGGCCGTGCCCGACGAGAAAAGTCTGAACTCAAGAATCCAGCCAATGTGGACGTTGGTCGGGCTTCCCAGCGGTGCCGTATTAGCGAAAATTTGACTTTCAGATTACGCCGCCGTAGGTCGTTTCTCTCGCGAGATAAGAGGTAGCCGGCTCAAGTAAATTTAAACACGATGCTTCCGAACCAAGACTGCTCGCCACCGTCTCGCGCAGCTTATATCCGCTTGGAAGCCTCCTAACTCCTTTCGTGTATCCATCCGCAGCTTTGACCAGATGATCAGGTACGACCTGCCGGCGATGCTCGACTATGTGCTCAGCATGACGCAACAGGAGAAGCTGTTCTACGTCGGCCACTCGCAGGGAACCCTCATACTCTTCGCACTGCTCTCGGAGAGACCAGAGTACAATGACAAGGCGAGTACGCTATAGGCGAAATTCGTTACTTGCGAGCGTATCATTTTAAAGTCACGAAGCCAGCGCCTTGCAGGATATGCAGCCACATGGCGGTCTCCAATGGCATTTCAAGATATGAAATAACCAAGCCGACGCTTTTCACACCTCCGGTATTGTAATGTTTGAGCACGGACAACGATGGTAGAAAAGATAAGACACGTATTTGTTGCCCTTGCCTGCGGGCGCTCTCAATTTATCGCACAAGTGGATAAGCACAAGATGGAATATTTGTCCGCCTACGATCTCGTACGGCCTCATTGCTAGCTGTACACTTGCTCCTCAGGGGCCCTGTATCACTTATGAATGAGAAAAAAAGACAACTAAATACTCTAGGCCTTTCTCTTAATTCTTTTCAAGGACTCAGTGTATAGGCGATTTATCGTTCTGGTCATGGTGTGTCGCGGTAGCGAAGTGGTGCTAACGATTTCCGGTTCCTAATGCAGAACGAACGGATGGTGAAAACGACTAAATCCAACGCACAGTGGGAAAGGGTATATCTTCTAGAACACACAGCGCGAGAGGCAGCTGTGGAATAGTGTAAGATACTGTTATGAGCATAATGATAGGAATGGCTTACGCTTTCGATGCGTAGCAAAATCTTGCATTTAAAGTTTGTACGACGTTCGCGCCGAGTATTTAAGACTGCCGTAGAAAACGAATGGAGTTGGTTTTTTTGAATAAAAACCAGAAGATCGCAAGCCTCCCGAGGAAGGGCGTGAGGATAGATTTGTTTTTGTGGTGTAATCTCACGATATGAGAAAAAATTGCGTTTATATACAACTTCGCGTTGAAAAAAATGCACTTGTCCAGAATTTCTGGATACAAAGCAAACTGTTGTGTTTGCACTTCCGCTGGTTGAATCTTACTCGACTCTGAAGTTTACAGAGCGAAAACTATCTACAGGCGGCATTCCACGAAGTAGTCATGTTTGAATGCGTGACACTACAGGGGAGCAGGTGGTGTACGTGAACACGAGTGAATCTGCGCCCCACGCGAAAATGTCGAAGGTACACCGCGATATCAGGTTGGCTGGCGCAAAAGTTTCTCGAAGAATTCCAAGCCATGCACACAGCCGCGGCAGCAGCAGCGATGGCTCTCGCTCCTCACCGCGCTCTGCAGTGAGACTGCAAGCGCCGGCGCAGAGAAGATTCCGTCGCGCGCGCTACCGAACGTCACGCTGACCGGCGTACAGGCCAGACCGAGCGTTGACGCCATTTGCAAGCCGTTGGTGCGTATGAACGTCGTGAGTGGCATCGGTAGGCTTTGTTGGAGGCTTTGACCGTCCCCGGACCGTCGACGGCTGCTGCCGAGCCTACTGGTATGCTCAAGAAGCACTTGAATTCTGAAACGCGAGCCCGCAGCATCGAGAGCGTCGTTAGCGCCAGCGCGAGGCGGTGTTGAAGAGCCGGCGCTGCCGCTAAAGTGCACAACGCAGGTCATCGCGAACTCTGAACACGAGCGTGAGATGCGCGCGAATCCTTTCGGCCACTCGTGCTTTGTGGGTGGAACGCTTGTATCGAAACTCTCCACTGCTGGATCTGAAAGCGTTCCAAAGGCAAGGTGCCGCGCCTGCAGGTGTTCAACGGGTACACGAATCCGCCGAACCTGGCGCATTTTCAGCCGCCCAGCATTTTGTCGCTTTCGCTAATTTAGGCACGTTACGCGGCCGTACGTAACAATGCACATTTTTAGTGCGAAAACTCTACTTCGCGAGGTCAAACAAGCTCACCGGTTTCTGTGAAGCTTTGCCTTGAAGGTGAACCTCAACACACTCACGTTGTGCATTGCACATCGCCTTCTTCATTAACTAATACTACTATCAAACTAATATTCGCAATTTGAGCTATGTGGTGGCAGTGACAGAGAGATAGATGAGCGCTGCATACTTTGGCATGGACAACGTTGTGACAGAAACACGACACTAGAGCAATACGCGTTGGCGCTGATAACATCGCTGCAGAAATGCGACACTGGAGCACAGGCCGCCGGCGCACATTGGGCAAATTGGCTATGGCGATGAAAAAGTTGAAGACGCGCATAACTGGCTCTCTGGGTCAGTGCACACCTCAATCACGCTTTCAGGTACGTGGTGGCGGTGTCCACCTGCAAAAAACTGTGCTTTCGCTCAGTACCTCGTGCTCAGCAATGCTAAACCGCCAGCCATTTTTTTTTTCCTCTCCTGGGCACCAGTCGGACTGAAAGTTTCGAAATATTTCGGATTAGTGTGCCTTGAAGTCCAACTTCGATTTTGCCGCGGTTTCCGGGACACGTTCGCCTTGATTTGCGAAAAATGGCAGCTAAAAGCATTTCAGGCTTGCTTTATTTTCATTTTTTTGGGGGGGAGGGGGGGGGGGGGCGGGACAAGGCATACCATCATTGACGTGTGCCTACATTTGTGACAGAGTGACGCATCCTGATTTAGGAAGGCCTCGAAGACAAGCAATCTCAAAATCTTAGTCTTAAATCACGCTGCTAATTTCTCGACTGGTTCCCATTAAACTTATTTTGCACTTTCTAATTGTTAGCGGAATCTTCAGAAAAACAAGATCAAGTAATATGACCAGGTCTTTGTGTCACCGCAAAGATGCATCGATACACGTTGATCTAAGCCGTCTATAGCTCGTTAATTCGTGGCTTGTTTTAATTAAAGCACTGAAGCGTTGATGATTGCGTGCTACCTATATACCCGCGTTCGTGCATATCTCGACGTCATCACCGAGTTGACATGTTAGCTATAAAGTTAAAAAGCCTGCAGTGATTTTTTTTTCTGTTTCTAGGGTTCCGTTCATATTTATTTTTCATTCCACTTTTCGGTTCCACGGCGACAACGCGCAATCCCAGGTGATGAAAATTCTTTCGATAACACGAAAAGTTTGAAATCGAAAATGAATGTTTGGTTTCATCTTGTTGGGAAGCTAAGCTCAGTAACCTGATACTATCACCGATTATTGTCCGCACTGGTTTCCCCACTCCGGCTCGAGTTCTTGGTTTTCGTTTTTTTCTCACTCGCATTACACGATCCTTTCATTGTCCGTCATATATATATATATATATATATATATATATATATATAGGTTGCGAAAGCGTGAAGTACTAGACTGCTTATAAGAATATATAGCGAAGTATACGCTTCGTTAAAGGAAACATATTTATTCAACTCGACGTTTCGATCGGAAGACCGATCTTCTTCAGGAGTGATTTTACATTGTGAATGCATCCCCTTTTATAGGGGCTTTTTTTTTTATGTGTGTGTGGGTCGCACTGCCTCTAATAATTTTTTATGCGTATTTTTCTGCTATGTGCTTGGTGTTTCCCACTTTCCTGTTCTGTGCCCGCCCCTATAAAAGGGGATGCATTCACAATGTAAAATCACTCCTGAAGAAGATCGGTCTTCCGATCGAAACGTCGAGTTGAATAAATATGTTTCCTTTAACGAAGCGTATACTTCGCTATATATATATATATATATATATATATATATATATATATATATATATATATATATATATATATATATATATATATATATATATATATATATATATATATAAAGAACGAAAAATTGCATTCAGCCCCCCTCTGTCTGCACTTTGCCCGCACTGGACTTGAAAGGGTGAAACTTTGTTCGTGGCCGCTGGCTTGAACAGCAACAGCCCTCGTATATTGCGCTTACTATTGAGAGAAGAAAAGCTCGCCCGTAAAATATGATGGATGTCGCCATGCCGTCGAAGGGCTTTTAAGTCTTCTTTGATAGTTATCGATCATCTGCGTTGCTATGCGACAGCTAACTCGTTTTATGTGACTGTCGTTAGGATCGATGTAGCTCCGGCTGGGCCTCTCGCGATGGCCGGCTTTGCTTCGCCGAAGTGGCCGGTCGAAGTTTTTCTTTCTTTCTTTCCTTCTTCCTTTCTTTCCTTCTTTCTTTCTTTCTTTCTTTCTTTCTTCCTTCCTTCCTTCCTTCCTTCCTTTCTTTCTTTCTTTCTTTCTTTCCTTCTTTCTTTCTTTCTTTCTTTCTTTCTTTCTTTCTTTCTTTCTTTCTTTCTTTCTTTCTTTCTTTCTTTCTTTCTTTCTTTCTTTCTTTCTTTCTTTCTTTCTTTCTTCATTTCTTTCTTTTTTCATTCCTTTCTTTTTTCATTTCTTTCTTTTTTCATTTCTCTTTCTTTCTTTCTGTCTTTTTTTTCCTTCTCTCTTTTTTTCTTTCTTTCTTTCTTTTTTTTGCTTCTTTCTTTCTTCGATAGCCTTCATGGACCTTAAAATCTATCGTATCCCTTTGGCTACGGCTCCAGCGATAGAAATTTGCAAAGAATTGCATGAAACAACCACTTGGTTGCTAATACCGAAAGAGGCACTTCAACAGCCAGATCGAGAGTATTGCGTAAAGCACAAGAAAAAACCGCTGCCCCGAAGCCTGAGACATGGAAGCAGAGTTTCGAAAGTTATGCTGGCGTGACTAATGACGCCGGCTTATGCGCAGACTTCGTACTTACTGCAGCGGCTTTCATCCTCCTTCGATCGTTTCAGGATGTTTTGGTAGTTTGGGCTAGCTTTTCGGCTATAGGGACTGATTGCAGTTTTCAACAGCTGCGACCTCCAGCATGTTGCGCCAGTTTTTTTCCTTTTCCTTGTTTGTTAAGCAGTGGCTGATTAATTTATTTAACATTGTTTTCATTTGCCGTTTTTTTTTTGTTTTCAAGGAATGTAGTCAGCTAATTTAATGAAGAGTAGTATAGGGCAGCATCACCAACATTGCTGAAAGCTGTTCCTTTCGTGGGCTTCCTTCTCCCACAAGCACTCGGCAAGCGACCAGCCCATATGCTAAGCGCGGTTGTTTACAGTTCTCGTATGAGCTCGAATTTTTCTTCCACTGTTGGGATTGCAATAAGCTGTTTCACTCTCTTTTTAGCCCGGTTGCTGGGCTCAGTATGGGGACGTTTTTCTGAACGATTCGTAAATTTGCAGGAATATATAAGCGTACATATATCAGTTTATCTGCAGATTTTCATACGTAGCTGAGGAAGGTTACAAGCTGCGGTATTAGTGCGAAGGCAATATTCCGGTGGGTGAACTCCGAGTAAGATCGTGCGATGTTTGCAGGTTTGTGCCATGAAGATGTTGCGATGTTTGTTCGTGCCTTCACTGCCGACGGGGTCACCATCCCACAACATCGTTTACACTCCTAGCGCCCCCGCTTGACCGATAGGAAAATATTGGTCGCGTGTGTGAAGTCTCGGCTTAGAATAAAACATTCATTAAACTAAAAACAATAAAGTAAAAATCACGGAGAAAATCCAACTACTATAGAAGCTTTTTCGCATCAGGTTTCATGATTCCCTCTTACTTTTTTTTTTTTTTGTCTCTCTCTTCCTATTCCAGATCCAGCTCTTTTCCGCGCTAGGGCCAGTGACAACTGTGACATACATGACGTCACCAGTGCGGCTGCTGGCTCCGTTCGCGAAGGAAGCAAACGTGGGTATCTTCTGCATACATTTGTCTTACAATTCTTCATTGTATATAAAGTGAATCTCTTAACTGGCTTAGTTTTCACCCAACATCAATTTTTCTTCGTCTGCTAGATTTGTCATCTGATGGCGTTGTAGCGGCGCAGTACACTTAGCAACACCTTTCATTCTACCCCATGGGAAAAATGTAGTGTTAAATTGATGCAGGATTATGAAAAATTTAATTTCAAGCAATTATTTGCAGCGCACAACGTGTTTCTACACTTTCATGCGAAAATCTGTCGTTTACAACCATTCCCACCTTTTATGAGAAACGCACCATTCGTGCTCAGAGCTGCAGTAACTGTGGTCTGCAGGAGAAAGACTGACGCGTCGCGCCTCTCCTCTCCGCAGCTGCTGTTCAGGCTGTTCGGCATCTACGACTTTTTGCCGAACAACTGGTTCATGAAGTTCCTGGCCGACACCATGTGCAGATACCACGTGATCAGGGAGCTTTGCGAGGACGCCATTTTCTTGATCTCCGGCACTGACGCGCACGAGTTCAACGTGGTAAGGTTAACAATGCAGACTCTTTCCACCGGTCTGATTCCGGAGTCTCTATCAGTTACGAAGTAATGTCGCCAGCATGCGTATTGGCCAACCAAGGTAATTAAAAGTTTGTTGTGATACTTGGGTATAATTTGTTAGCTGCGCTTGTAGTGTGAATGTAGCCTCTCAAAGACAGAGGTTTAAGCCAGCCGTCTGCTTCGCAATGAATTGGTGCAACGCATAGGTCTTGTACAACGACAACAGGGACGTCGTTGACCACTGATCAGCTCGTCCGCTTCGATACAGGAGCCGGCCAATAACATTGCGTTTTTAACTTTCAGTCATGACGTCGCAAGTCGGAACTAGCAGTGGTAGAACGGTAAAAAATTAATCGGGAAGAGAGTTGCTGCAAATGCCGCCCCAACCAACATTTTAAACCAAGGATCTGTTCGCTGGATGTATGAAAACGCGATACCCCATTATGGCTGATGTTACCGTAGCGCGTAACGAATTCTTAGCACAACAAAGTGTTGCTTAGTAAGGTCGAGCTGCCACAGACCGATCAAGATAGCCGACATTGCTGCGAAAAATCTCGCCAGGCATTGTAAGTTCCTAGCTCGTTCTTGGAGAATTACCAACCTCACTGCGAAGTTGTAAGCGTCGCCCTATGAGACATCCTGCGACGCCCTGTGCGATCAAAAGTCCATCACTTCCATGGTGAGTGGCCAATTGCACTAGGAGTGAAGGGATGCTCTTTTTTCTCAAAGTTTTACTAACAGTTTGTTCGTCTGTCGATTCCTTTGTTAAGATGAGACTTCTACTTCGCAGACACGCCTGCCGGTGATCATTAGCCATACTCCGGCTGGGACATCAGTCAAGAACATGATTCATTACGCACAGGTGAAGTATTCGCAAGCAGGTCGACGTTGTCACGCCAGTTTGATCTTCCTAGCTTCTTCTAGGAAATTTTAGCATCCAAGCAATCTTTTATATGTCGTAGTTTAGTTCTACTTATAAGAAGGATGAATGCGCTAGCTGTCCCTGCAAAAGAGACCTTCCTGTGTTTTTTTTTTTCGGAACTTTAGGTCACCAGCTTGTTATGCTTTATACATCAAAGTGATGGCAACAAAAAAAAAACAGTTACCTTAATCAAAAAGCCTTTGAGTTCTCTGCATTTCCGGAATAGGCTGCAGATACAGTAGTCTATGTGTGGAGTGGAGTGAACTGCGTTTTGAAGGCTTACTGCTCTAGCTGTAACTGCACCTTTCAGCGGTACGTGTAGATCTTGGTGCTAATATTTCAGCATCAAGCTTGACATATTTATGGCATTTCATCTATCATGTAGTCGTTCAGAAAGAGAGGCCTCACAAGCGTCCTGCGTTAGCATCTATCCTATCCTTTTGATGTGTTGCGTTGCAGTTTTATTCCGCGAGACTTGTTAGCGCTGATTTGGCAGATAACTTATCAATACGAGTAAAAATATTTATACAAATTTACTGCAAAGTATCATGTTCCATATTCGTGTTTGTAGAAAGATCACAATAACGCAGAACTCCACAATAACTTCTTTAGTACTTTTGTGATAAGATTACGGACAGGATATAGTTAGTTTATCATGAATATTTCGACGTAATGAATAGTCTTTCGCTGACACAAGGCATATGTTTTGTTTTCCACTTTTTGCCATCAAACAGCTTGTTCGGGAGAAGAAGTTCCAGATGTTTGACTACGGCACCGATATGAACCTCAACGTTTACGGACAGGTTGGTGTAATTGAGAACTCACATGACTTTTGGGAAAGTGAACACTTCCTGGTCCAGGGTTTTAGATGGATTCTTGAGTTGAAACACAGACTATGGTAAACAAGGCTACAACCGAAAGAAATGATATCGAGCGCTTCATGTATCTGATGTCAGAACTGCTTGATTTTGTGTATATTACAAAAGCGTTTCTTAATAGAAAGCTGTTCCGAGCATTACGAGAAACAGCTGCAAGTGCGTAAATGTATAGTCCTTTCTACGCTGAACTTCTTTTTGTGTGCTAATGATGTGTTGAGAATACCCTTAAATATTCACAGGGGTTCAGTAAAGCAAACAATTGAGGCTAGTCGGTGTCTCATTATTTAAGGAATAGTGCTAACTTTTGCACAACAAAGGACGAAACAGTAGATGATCAACAGGACACAGCGTATGCGTTCTATCTGTCGTGTATTGTTTTAGCTAACTTTTATTAGAGTGAGAAGCGTACAATATATGATCACGTTTCGTTAAAACGTGTTATAAATTGAGGGATTTTGGCTTCCCTCAGTATTTTTGCATAGAAATTAGTTACGCTTTTGGTAAGCTTCTCTCTAATAAGCTGCCGTATGTTGCCAGCACATTGTATAAAAATATGATCGCTACCTGCAAGAAAGTCTTCTCCTTACTATTGTCATCCACAAACTATACTTAATCGGGGAAGTGTCAACGTGTTCCTGCGTACTCTTAACACTGTCACGCCCGTGGCGATGTTAGTTTCTCTTTGACAAGTTCTACCTTAGTTGGGCGCAAGTGCGACACAGGCAGGTTAGCTGCCTCACTACAACTTTATGGAAAGAAGCAGACCTGCACAGCGGAAACAAGGTGAGCGCTTCTCGCCAAATGGCTTGGGTTCTGACGCTCGCAAGAACAACGCAAATATTTTGACTACAGCGAAAATGCATAGAGACGAGCGATAACACAGAAAAAACATGACTTTTTCCGCTTCGCTGCACTGAAACAGTGTAAATCGGAGTATTTCATAGAAAACGTATGTTGCTAGATGAGTGAGTGTATATTGCACATCGGTATCAGGCAGTGGGAGTGTCCACAAACGTGGAAAAACTGTCCCTATGGGAGCGCAGCGTGAGGGGATAACGAAGAAGCAGTAACCTTGTTAACGTCCAACACCTTCTTTGCTTTTCCAGGAAACTCCCCCGGAATACAACGTGTCACGCGTGGCTGCCCCCGTGGGCCTATTCTGGAGCCAGAACGACTGGTTCGCGGACCCCACGGACGTCAATGACCTCAGCAAACGACTGCCGAACGTCGTGCTCAACTACCAGGTAACAGGAATGCTACGTCCCGACTCAAGATTCTCTCATTCGTTACATGCAGTACAATAATTTACAATACGGGTCTTCCAAGGTTCAAAAGCAATGCTCTGGTCAATGTTGGCTGTGTGTTCTGCACAGTGCGAGTGCTTGAGTAAAAAAGAACACACTGAAGGTTACCATCCCTGCGTCAACTGACCCGCATGGAGCGTTTTTCATATGCGAAAATGCGCCGCGCATGATACGCACGCAGCCGGGCCGCCGAACTTCCTACATCAGTGGCGCAACAACCGTGGATGAGGAGCATCCATGGCACTGCAAGTTCGGCGGCAAGGCCGCGTGAAAAGCGCCTCATGCGAGCCAGGCTTAACAAGACATTCTCCGACAGCTTTTCTCTGTGATTAATATTTCTTTATTAATTTATTTTACTCGCTCTAGAATATTTGATGACGTGAGTCGTAACGTGACCAATCGGACCGCAACAATATTTGGCTTTCTTTGTTCGTCGCCGTCCTTCATGTTACGCCGCCAACACCGACGCCGCAGCATCGGAATAATTGCCCTTAACAGCTATTGCTGTAAAATAGGAACGTGAGTGGAGTGGCAAGTGCCTAGAACGTCCATTTAGCTTTAAGGCATTCAGAACTGCTGGAGCTTTGGGGAAGAGGAATGATTTGTCTCGTCGTGTCCCTTGCACTTTATTGCACGCGCACTTGCGCCCACCTAAATAAATTTGTGTCGGTGAATTTACTACCATAATATCTCGCAAGCAAGCAACCAAGGAGAAATTGCGGCCCTGTCGTAGAATTCATCGCTATTCATCTACTGCAGCACCTCGAAGAACTTAGCAAAAATTTTTTTACGGTATTTTACAATGAACACATTCCATTTCATCCTGCATTGCTTTTAGGCGAGCAAATACTTGTCGAGTTTTCACTTGTTTAAGTTTCTAAAGAAAGCCAATGTTTTAAATCTATTATAATGTAACCCCTATACACTTAACATAACATCATCTAACCTTGTGTTTGGCGCATGACAGCCATAGCTGCTTATGCGCCATAAAACCCCATATAACTAAATCATCTACTGCATGTTAATGAAATGCTTAAGGTATAGCTGCTATGCGACGAGGACTGGCTGGCAAAAATTGAGTGAGAGCGGCACAAAAGTGCAGGAGCAGAAACCTCAAATTTTTGGATGAATGTTCTTTTTTTTAATGATGCGCAAGAAAATAGTTTACCTTAGCCATGACGCACAATTCACCTACGCCAGCCGAATAATTTATAACTGAATTTTTTAATGCGAAAGCACTAATCCGGTGGTTCTGACCCGGGAAAAATCGTCTAGCGTTTGTCTCTCTGTCCGAGAGCGACCTGGATCTCACAAATTCCGCCGGTGGCAGCACCTGCCATATCAGGGCCATAGAGTTTCTTACTATTACCTAGAGGGAAAGCTGGCGGCGCTGCACTTCAGCCACCATGGACGCCCAAAGCATCATGGGGCGGTGAGCTACTTGTTGCGGGGCAGTCGTAGTTTTTCGGGAACACGGAGTGGCACTACTGAGACGTTTCATTCCGAAAACGCTGTTCGTGTGTGCGCAGACGACTTTCCCGCGAACGCAGTGTGCAAAAACCATAGTAATAAAACCGCAACGACACACAACGCCAATAAAAGGTTTCACTTTTCCGAAATGCCATTAAAAAACCTCTTATAGTATTTAAGCAACAACATCTTTTTTGAAAACATATTTACTTTTAAAAGTGCGCCTGTTAAGTACGAAATATTAGTCTTTATAGTGTTCATTACTAGGCCAATAGGAGAGCGAGTCGTCTCTAATTTTGGGCAAACTTTGCACTTAAATGCTTTTCTGCTCGTTTGTTGCAATCATTAGACAAGATTTTCAATGTTAGGACGTTTGTAGTTATCAAACAGCTTTATTTTTCTATTATTTTTTGGCCAAAAGTTGCAGTTCCGCAACAAGTAGCTCACCGCCCCATGATGCTTTGAGCGCCCATGGTGGCTGAAGTGGTCTCGAGGGGTCGCCATGCAAACTCCCATAGACGGGCTGCCAGCTTTCCCTCTAGGTAATAGTAAGAAACTCTATGCACCGGACAGTGGCGAACCCCCTTAACCACTGCACCACTGCGCCAGGAGTGGAATGAGGACTCCCACGGATCTATGAACGCTAAGTAGAGAAAGACCAATATATATGAATACTCGGTTTTCACACCGTATACGAATGATGTAAACATTCTCTCTCATTTTTTTATTTCGAGCCCTTTCACTTTCGGTTTCAGAAACAGAACGACGGCTGACATAAGAGACGATTTCAGGTCACAGTGTGTGATGCAAACGCTTCAACACAATCGCTTTTTTCGCTTTTTTGGGATTTCGACACTTGGGGAGGCTTGCGTAAGGGTTGGTGGGAATTAAAACGAAGAAAGCAGCGACCATACTGCACGTTTTGCATGCCTCAAGTGATCTAGAATAGTCTGTTACGTCACAGCCATCGTTCGTCTTTTGAAACCGAAACAGCATAAACGAGGACATTCAATTAAAAATTATTTCACGCTTGTTCGCGCAATCCACGCGCCTCTCCATGTGCTACTCTGCGCGTATCGATCAAAAGAAAGAACACACTACTAAAATTTGTTGTCAAGGCCTCCAACCTTAAAGCGGACACGTGGCCATATTCTGTAAGTGTGTTAATTAATGCTATCGCGTCATACATTTAAGGCGGAGCTTAAGTGTCCGCCCCCTCCTCCCCTCTTCATTAACTTAAACCGCCCTTCTCCCCGAATGAAGCTTCTTCCTGCTTTAACCCCTCAGCCGATGCGCTGGTTCCTCACTGTCTGGCTTCGCGCATCACGCAGGTTCCGGACCCGCAGTTCACACACGTCGATTTCACGTTCGGCATACACGCCAAGGACATCGTGTACGACACTGTGATGAAGCTCATGTCCAGCCGCAAGATGAAGAGGAACAGAAGGTACTAGTCTGCGCTGCGCGTGCTCCCAGGGGGACACGATCGAGTCTCGGTTTCTGTAAAATAAATCGTTTGTTTGCTTTCCCCTTTCCGATTTTCTTTGTTGTGGTGCACTTTCTGCTTTTCAAATGGGGAGAAGAGTGGGACTATGCCGCTCTTCAGATCGGGATACGAACAAGTCGGTTTGAGCATGCGCAAAGAGTCAGCCCGAAATTCGGTTCATATAACCACTTGACACCAACATCAGCATTACAGGCTGCCATTTAAGAATAGCGCCTCGCAATAAATGTGCGTGCATATATACAGCGACGTTCATGGCAGGGCTAAGTCACTTTCGCACTGCCAAGCACAGAAGTGAATTACATGGAACCTCTACGGAAGTGGCACTCCGCCTGTGTGTGCCGGAATGGTCTCGATAGACTTCAGTAAAGTGTTGTCCACCGTTAACGGGCACTCTCGTTTACAGAGCGCACTTAAAATATGCTGTGAACTGCAGTAAACAACCAGAATAAATCGATTCCCAGCGCTTACATAAATAACAAACATCAGACTCTTCAAGCGTTTCTGCGCGAAGTTCCGCAAAAGTTCAGGAGGCACCAAAATGTACATCTATTACCAAGATAAATAGGCAGCACGGTATCACAAGTGATCAGGAAGCAATTTCTAATACTTTAACGAATATTTAAAATTTTTTTCTTTACCGATGATAATCAGCCAGTAGTGTTTGAATTCTCGCCCGGTGCCCTCTCGTCCCTTGAAGGGATTACGGCATTGTTACTTGAACTGGCCGAAACAAAATCTCCTAGTCCGGGTAATATCTCCACCAAATTTTCAAAAAGCTACGCTGATTACGCTGATTACACGATTGCACGTTTTCTACGCCATCATAATTAGTCTTGTGCTCGTTGATAAAGAGAGTCCATTTCGTGATTAACAAGCACTGAAGATCCTAGGCATGTGGAAGAGAGAAAGTTTCCAAAGGACTGCATGAAATATTATTTCTTCGTTCCAACAGCGCGAGACTGGAATAAGATACACATACTATATGCGCAAAGAGCCGCGAGGAGTTCGCGCCGTTAACTGAATTATTGCAGTCGCACCTGACATATATAATTCATAAATTGCATTTGCTATGGACACGACTGTGTGTGTGCACATATCTGGAGGCTGCTGTTATGAGCAGTATCCTTGTACCTGATATATGCAAGCCATGCATTCTTGTATTCCTACGTAAATAACAGCTTTGCATGTTCATTTTCTGAACTGCTGTTGTGGTCCGTATAGTTGTAAATAATCCACTCCCATCTTCGTCCTGAACAAGACTGATAGTATATATCAAATTTAAAAAAATTAGAGTCGGCACTTCAGCCTGTATCCTCGGTAAAAGAATACCTTCTGAAACACACGAGGCAACATCCCGTCTTGCTGTGTTGACATGTCATGTCAAGAGCCCGATCAACCGAGGGCATTTTATCTACAATGCCGCAAGATAGCTTGCGTAAAAGAAAAAAAAAACGCTTTCGACGCCTGGAATGATTGGTGTGCTTTATATTTTTTCAGCCCATTCGCATCAAAGGAATTGAATCACCTTCCGCTCAGTATTTTTCTTAAGTCTAAACATGTCATTGTGTGCTTTGAGGCTGTTTCGTTCCCTGCATGTAATTCGCGCCAACCGATTATGTGTTATAATACCCTTCCTTCGAGTTATCTTTTATTTCTTATTTAACTGTACCCTACCATCTGCATATCGGCTCCATGGTGAAATGTTAATGTGCGTCGCAAACACGCTTTACTTACCCGTGCATCCAGGTCTCAGGTTAGCCGCCGCAGTGGCTCAGGGGTTATGGCACTCGGCTGCTGACCCGAATGACGCGGGTTCGGTCCTGGCCTCGGTGGTCGAATTTCGATGGAGGTGAAATTCTAGAGGCCCGTGCGCTGTGTACGATGTCAGTACACTTTAAAGAACCCCAGGTGGCCGAAATTTCCAGAGCCCTTCACTACGGCGTCCCTCATAGCCTGAGTCGCCTTGGGACGTTAAACACCAGAAACCGGAACCAGAACCAGGTCTTAGGTTAGTTGTAACTGATGTGATCTACTTTTCCTAGATGTCTAAACGTACCTTGGCACGTGTGTAAACGTTGTGATTGAGCTTTCTGTGCCTGGCACTGTGACATACGGAAAAACAGAACTCCCAAGCATGAGCACAGGAAAACCAGTGCAGAAAGGATAATCAGACACAGCTTGGAGTTGAAAATTTTCGACGACTACTCTTCAACTGCCATGTGTCTTGTCACTAAAGGGAACTTATATATCGTTAAGTTACACTGCGCGAAAACAAATCGCAACCGTCAAATGGTCTTACGAACAGAGTCATCGGAGTCATAGCATCGCAGCATAGAGAGCGTCTCCGAACGGCTTCGAAGCTGTGCACTCTGTGTTCACTTAATCAGCCTGAGTCATGCTCTCGCAATGAAGTCATCACGAAAGCCACGAAAGCCCCCCTCCCTCAGGAGAAAAAGAACAAGTGAAACATCAGCACTTCGCTCCTTATTGAACGGGTGTATTCTTGAGCCATTTCTTTTACTGCCTGACAAGAAAAAAACGCCAGAGAAAGAGCGTGGAAAGTTTATTTTCTACGCTGGCGCTACTCTAACGGTATCCAAGTGGCGAGCTACCATAAAAGCAGCAATCCACACCACACTTAGATGCCCTTTTCTTCTTTTCACTGCATTCTCTAGGAAACGACTTACGCTGTTCACAACCTGACCAACATGGTCACGAGTACAACCACAACATCACATGTTTCGTGCGTCCGAATACAGACATGATGCTGACTCAGAACGTGATTAGCCAGTGACCTTCTGCGAAAAAACACACGACTTATATTTCAACGTGAAGAAAACCCATCTTAAAGGAGCGTCCTGAGAAAGTTGGTAGCCACGGCAGCGTCAAAAAACGACTTTCGCCTCCATGAGTTGCACGAGCCATTCCGACGACTGAAGGAATAATGAAGAGGTTCGTTTTTTTGTTTTGTGCGCTCTTCCTTGAAACAAAGCACAAGCTTCTTGTTTTTTTTTTTAGAAGAACCGGGTGCACCGCTCGTAACCGTCTACGCCTGGCTTAATGAACTGTGTCCACTATCTTGAACGGCAGTGGTCGTACAGCGCAGTGGCCACATGGTAGCACCCAGACAGTAGCTTCTTTGTGTCAGCGCGAAACAATGTCTTTCGCCCCCGTACTCATTGGCATGGTTTAAAATATACCGCCGTGTAATAATCTCGACTTCGACGAAAACGATATCTCTTTCATAACACGAACTCTTAACTTCCGGTACAACATGCCATTCTAGCTTTCCCCGAACAACGTCATGAAGAATTAGGTTACCATTGTTCAGAACTATAACTGCACTGTACACATATTACACATCGGACAACTCCGGGATTGTACTGACACGACTTGGACGACTACATGACTTTTGCCGCTTCGCATTCAGACGCGGACTTGCCGGTAATGCCTAATGCTTTTCATCCCAACGTCGCACGACGTTTATGTCCGACTGGAGGCCATAGACGACCAAGATATTTCATGCCGTACGTAGCGTGGGAATTCTAGTCTGTGCGTAAATGTGCACTCGGTGCACACAGAACGTCACTTGGTGGACACCTCGAGCACCCTGTTCCCCATTTTCTTGGGCTTGAGTTCGGGCGAAGGGACGCGGTCGATGGACAGTTCCTCGTCGGTGCTCAGGCCAGAGTCGCAGTGCACCGCCGACAGCTGGTGGTGCACCAGAGAGCGGGCCGGGAACGCAAGAGCCCGCGTCGGGTCCACGAGCGGCGGGAGGCGCAGCTGGGCACGCCTGCGGTCCGTTTCGATGCTTCGGCTCGCTGCGGGCTGCGCGTTCTTCTTGCTGCTGCCACTGTTGCCGGCCGAGCCGGAGGCCGGTAGGCACTTGGCCGAAGCTGCCCGCGCGCCGTTGTGCGGGGGCCTGCGCGGAGTGCCGGTTCTCGATGTGGCCGTACTGGATTGCGAGGAATGGGGAGCCTCGTCGTCGTCGGGAGGCCGGTCGCGGACGATCACCGGCAATCTGCGCAAAGAGAAACGAATCGCTGTCACAGAAGGTACCAAAAAAAAAAAAACAGATTTCAAAGGTGAAAGGTCATAAGTTTGGAAGTTTCAATGAAGTACCTTTTCAAGAAGCGCCGAACTGCTTCCGAACGAAGCATCTAGTGCGGGATTTTCTCAGTGCAAGATATGTGGTAATGATTGGTGCTAACAATCGCTGGCAATGAACCAATTTTGCTCCGAAGGTTTCAGGTAAAGGCACGTTTATTGTGATCCCTCAAACTGATACAATCGCTTTAGGAGATCGGATCATTTAAGCTAGCCACTGAAGATCAAATTAAAACGACTTATTTACTCGACTATGGCAGTCTTGTCCCCACAGCTCCTGCATGAAGGTTTAGGGTGGTGGGTCACGTAGTGGTCACGTCGAAGAAGAAAAGATATATACATGTTTATCCATTTCATAAAGTAGATACCAAATGCAAGTGCAATAGCTAAGAGACTAACACGCACCAAATTAAGAAACACAAAAAACGAATACACGTTTCGAGACCCGTATGGGTTCCTTATTTATTCACAATGACTTTGAAAACAAGGGACCCGTATGGGCCCCGGAACACCATTTTTTTCTTTTTCTATATTTGGCGAGTGTTCGTTTTGTAGCTATTCGTTTCTACCTCGCCAGACTGGATTCCGTCAAACGCTCAACTAATAATACAGGTCGCCACATAAAGATGAATTGCTAATCTGGACTCTATCAAGACTAAAAACCCAGTCAGTATTGCTAACGTTAATATTATCATGTAGAGCATTAGGCCAGAGACACGCTCCTCGTGCCAGCTTCTCCCTTTTCCTCGGTTACTTTCTCTCCTTTTATGCGAAGCAAACTAGCCGCACAACCGAGCTCTCGTAGCTACCACTTGACCTACATCGGCGCACCACGTGATATGACGTCACAACAGCTGTGAAATCTGGGGCTCAACTCGTGCGCTCGCTTGCGGACGCGCAGCCTCCACCGGCGGCCTAACTCCCACTCCTTCCGCTAGGGGCGCTGACGTCACAACAGCTGTGAAAGCTGGGGCTCAACTCGTGCGCTCGCTTGCGGACGCGCAGCCTCCGCCGGCGGTATGCTTCGCATCCTAGGCTTAACCATAAGCTGAGCCAGGCCATTTTTTTCCTTCCCTCCCTCCATTCTGGTCACGACACTCGCTACATGCGCAAGTAACCTCAAAAGGTTGCTCACAGCGAGCCATATATATCTAGGACACTGTACTCTGACAACACGCTGTTTGGGAATGATCGCACCTATGGCTGCACTTGCGTGCTGATGTGGCCCCAGCTGCAGCCTTGGCCGATGCCCCTGTGGCAGAGCCTCTGTGGGACGGAGTGCGCACCGGCTCGACGGGCTCCACTAGCGAGGACGACGTCATGGACGCGGCCACAGGCCCCGACAACCTCCTCGTTCCCCGGCCGCGGGTGGCCATCTCGAGCTCGGCGAGCGTGCGGCATTTCCACTCGAGCTCCCTCTGGAGGTTGGCGATGATGGAGTTCTTCTCCGACAGCTCCGCCTGGTGCTGCCAGTCCTGCGAATGGTGACAGCCACGGGTTCTAATTTTCCTATCGTTCCCGATTTATGTTTCAGGTAGTCATAGCTAGCTTAGACGACCTTGTGTTCCAATCTTAGCGCGAACGTTAACGCTTGTTTTACGTTGCCTGCAGACCAGCGTTTCTGCTACAGTAGCCCCAGATGGCACAAGTCTGTTAAAGTCACCGCCGAAAAATTATCAGTTTCTCTTATACACTCCTTCATTTGGCGTGCCGATGGCGCCTTCTCACATTGGACACCCAAACCACAGTAGCGCAGCAATGAAAGTTAACGGCGACTAAAGTATTAAAAGTGAAAAAAAAAAGACAAAAACAAAACTTACTGTGTCCGCGAAGTCAAGGTCTAACGTCGCTCAGAATATTCATCATTACCAACATCATCAGCCTGACTACACCCACTCCTCTCCGATACCGTAGAGGTAGAGAATCCGCCTTGCGTGCAAGACGACAGGGGTTCGAATTCCGGTGCCACGCGAATCTCCACAGGATTGAAAATAAAAAAAACTCCGTGTGTCGATGCAATTGCATAACCAAGCCTAGGGCGCGGCCTGATCTCGGTGAACTGAACCGATAACGCACTCTCTCACCAGAACAGGATGTGACCACACTGGAGTTTTAATTGGCCACCATAAAAAAGCGCCCAGAAAGAAAATGGCTTTCGGACCTACAAAAAATCTGAAAGCAAGCCGGTCTGTCGCATCTCGGCAAAGCGCTACGCGCTAAGCATCTCATTCTCTACTTCCCATGCACCATAAAGTGAAAGATTGATTCTGCACCCACGTTTCTCAGGAGACGTTTGTTAAATCTGACCTCGATCCAGCCATTCACCGCTATGTACACATTTCACACCCACCCATGTGCTTCTTCGTTTCTTATTTGCGTACATTTTGCCATTAAATGTGTTCATCTGAAGAACAGAATCGGCCACTGTGACGTTGCTCGCAGAGGCACAGCTCTGGCCTAGTTGAGTGACTGCACCTGTGGCAGCACCTACCCACCTGCACCTGCAGCCGCTGGTTGAGCGAGACGAGGGCGTTGTTGGCCTGCTCCAGCTGAGAGCTCAGGAAGCGGCAGTGGCAGCACCACTTGTCCAGGTCTTCCTCCAGCTGCGCTATCTTGGCCTGGTAGGATGCTGCGATGTGCCGCCCATCAGTTAGAATTTAGGAACGGTCGCCTCTTGGCATGCTTAGCATGACGCGCGCGGATAACGCAGCCGTAACGTCCTTATTATTGTTCGCATCTTGTCCTTGGTTGCATTTTCCCGCCATTGAGAAATGAAAGGTACACGCATCTAAAGGTTTATCAAATGTGCTTGATCTGAACTCAACTTAAATGCAATTTTACAGGCCTGGACAGTCACTGTGAAGGTTCAAACAGTTTATAAATGACGCTTTGTCTGACAAATGGCAGTAGCGTTTTATTATAAATGATTCAGTAGAAATGTTCAAAGGATGCTCCATGGAGGCGAGGAAGTAAACGCAAACAACGAAAGGTAGCAAACGCTAGAAGCGCTTTTTAAATGTTCGGGAGCTGCAAGGAATGTGTAATAAAGATGAAGTGTGGCAGGTGCGCTGCACGCACTCGCGCTCACGGGAGTAGAGAAGACGACGAAGTAGGAGAATACATCAGCTCGACCGTATGCTACGTGTACGGTTTAATTGCTAATTATCATTACAATACAACAGAATGCCCACTTTTTCATACACTGAGGTCACGTGCCGTACGGAAACGGTTTAACTATGCATGCACTTGTCACTTTCTGTGTACATAGCTGTACCCCGCAACTTTAATGCATTAAAATAGCCCATGACTGCCATCACTCAAGTGTGCTTACAATAAGGAGCATTGTAACGTGGTCACAGCGCGAAAACGACATCACGAAAGGGAGAACAGGATGCCATTTTCGCGCTGTGACCACGTTACACTGAACAACCAACTCGCCCGTATTTCCACCCTCGTTAATGAGGAGCAGTCTGCGCTTTCTTCGATGCAAATAGTAAGCAAACAATTAGTGCGAATAATGAGCAAGCAATTTGTCAATAGTATTAGCGATGAGAGAAAAAAAAAGGAAGGGGGAGCGAGTAAGAACACTCGACGCACACACAAATTAGTGAGAATAAACAACGGATATATTGCAGTTACAACTCAATTCTTGTTCGCGCACTTCAATAGGGCTCGCACTGTCTTAACTCACGTCCGCTCAGATCGCTCGCGCACCACACGCTCTGCGCTTCCCGCCGTCCACGCTGATGATTCGACGCACTCGCGAAAAAACAAACAAACATCACAAACACAAACGGCGTCCTGACGGCGCCGGGAAGAAATGGAAGAGGATAGGCAGGCGATGCGGTATGCACTCCGGACCGACCAACGCACCGAGCCAGATGTGGTATACACTTTGGACCGACCGGCGCACCGAGCCAGATTCACGTGAGCGCCACTTGAGTCGAGGACACGACTGCCGCCGTCTGAACGGGAGTAAGCGCCGATGAGGAATTGCGTCTTACGATCGCTTACAGTAGGTAATTAGTTCTGTTGACAATTACAGCAGTGTTCAGCCTAAATGGTTTCGTTCTTCCGGGGGGGGGGGGGGGGGGGGGGGGGGGGGGGTACGGCTGTCAAAATTGATGTCTTCATTTGGCCTGCCATTCTTAACCAAATACTTGCTGTAACTGCTTTTTGCGAGGGAATGCAACAAGTGCGAATGCTTACCTTCGTCCACTAGCGTAATCCCGTTGGTATAAAGTGCGAACTGCATTTCTGCAAAAAAAAAAAAAGTGTTGAAAAAGGATGATTAGAAGTGACAGAGACAAAGAAAGAACATGAACCAGCAGTCACAGCACACCATTTATCTCGCGCATGAGGTTTTCAGCACAGAAAATCATCACAAACAAGAAAGACTTGCACTGATATGTCCTAAGCGTTTGATGATACCCTCCTAACAACTTGGAGGCTGACTTTTGCCGCCGTACAGTATTTAATGCCAGCGACACGTAGCTAAATGCACCTATTATTGAAAAATTGATTTTTCCTGCAGCCGCACTGAAACAGGTGGAAAAGTTTTGGCTGCAACCCGCAAATTTCAACTTCTGAGAACGAAACGACCGACCGTGAAGTGCCAAAGCAGGCGCCCTAACTATAGAGATTCAAGTTTGTTTTGGTTGGCTATTTTCCTGATCAACTTCTCATTCCGTTTTCTCTTATGAATGAAGCTGTCTTGACACTTTCCCGAAACTGCGACAGCACTTGAGGTAGGAATGAATTTACTAATTCTTGCAAACTGTGGGTGAAAATGTATGCAGATATATGCAGCAACACGCTCTCTGATATTATTTAAAATAGCGCGATGGCACACAACTCACAAATATAGGTCGTCAAGTATTCAGTCTGGGTTGTCTGGGCCTCATCTGCCTTGAACTTTTTTACAGCACAATACCAGCGGCTGCGTGGTTCGACTACCGTTGCCACCGTTTCCCTGTCTGTTTCTCCAAACGGGTAGAAGCTAACCCCCGGCCTGGTGCTCGGCTCTCCTAGGTAGATAATGGCTTGAGAAACGAGTCCGCCCCTTCAGATCTCGTCAGTGTGAGCTTGAACAGGTGATCTATACGGAAAAGGGCCGTAGTGGAGTTTTAACATGCAAGGAAGAATTAGGTTCAGCGAAGTTCAACGATCCCTCAAAGCGGGGGTCGGCCAAAGACCTTCTTCCCAAGCATTTCACTCCAGAAAGGCCGAGCACTAGGCCGGGGGAACGCCCGGCGGCACTAGGGATCGAACCTAGAACATCGGGCATGCAACGCGGATGCTGAAACCATAAGGCAGGCCACTGCTGCGGTTTCGCGGGTTCCATCTTCAGTACGTGCTGAAGATGTCATGGCGCGGAATGAAATAATGGCCACAGAAAGTACAAGAAGAAAAGCTTTTCTCCACATAGTAGGCGTAGTAGAAGAAAGCGGTTTCGATCATGCCAGTACTAGATGAGATATATAATCCTGAGACATGGGAATGGGAAATTTGTTCAATACATTGTATAATGGAATCGCTGCTACGACACCCACAGAAGGACGTTTAATGGCTCGAAAACTCTTTCTCAGTTATGTTTTGGAACATGTGCTGCTTTCTGGTGAGTGTGGTAAAAGACATATAGCTTTTCTTCTCTTCTGGTGCACAGGAGAAGTTAGGAGTTAGTGCCAGCAGATTTTACGGTGGCTGTAAAAAAAAAAGAGAGCAAGCAGATACACATGCATTTCAACCGGCAGCAAAGCACCTTTTTGAACTTATTAGCACTCGTAACGGTTAAACCAACACTTGTAAGCGCATATTTGATCCATGAAATCTGTAGCTTTTCTCTGTGCTACGCAATTTTTACACCTTTCTCTATATTGCTGCAACTCATGCCCCAAGCCGAAAGTTCGAAACGCAGCAAAATACATTTTAATTTCGAACCTAAAATAATCCTATGCGAGATGTTTGAAAAGAATCGATGAGAGTTTACACTCCAGCTCCCAGGAGGATGTATTTCTGACCATGACCGGCAGATGGCCATCAATCTACTTGAATACAGACAGCACTGGCGCGCACCTTTGACGGTCTTCTGAAGCTTGGCGATTTCGGCGTGTAGACCTCTGAGCGTGAGCCGGTGCTGAGTCTGGAGGAAGACGAGGTCGCTGCGCGCAGACCGCAGCTGCGCCTGCAGCCTCGCCGGGTCCTTCTCGACCACGGCCGGCAGAGCGGAGGCCGTCCCTTCGTCTCCGTCGTCGCTGGGACTCCTCCTCCTGGCCGGCTTCCTGGACTCCGCGCGGCTGCAGCCATTGCGGTCCGTCGCCACGCTCGGCGCAGCGCACATGGGTCAAGACCGGCCGCCGCGCGACAGCGCGCGTCCGGTCAGCAATCCTTCCTCCTTGTCTGGACCATCTTCATTAGCGCTCCTGCAGAGTTGTCATCAGGCAGGTTGACGCATTAAAACTGTCAGCTTACTAATGGCGATTTTCACTGGCCTCGCTTCGGATACACCAGTGGATTTCGCCATAATTAAACTTTTCGAAAGAACCGCTGTTTTTTTTTTTGTCATTATATAACCCACGCTTCCCACGAACTTCACGCATATATGTTCCGGCCTTTCCATTCCCACCCTCTGGACCATCTTCATTACTGCTTCTGCAGAGCTGTCATCAAATAAGTCATGATCAAAGCACTGAAAGGGTCAGCGTAGTGTAAACAATGGAATAGACTGACCCTGCTTAGCGCTATTTCTTTCTAAAATTTGATTTTAGCGCCCACGCTTCAAAAGGACTTCGTTTTCAAGTTCTAGTTACTCCCTCGCTTTTCCATTTTCGCTCTCTCTCTTTTACCTCTTTCATCCCTTCCCCTCTCCCTAGTTCTCTGCGCGAAGCGTATGAAAACACGTACTCAACTCCTTTAAAATTCCGTTCAGCTCCAGCATAGTTCGCGGAAATGGTCTCCGAAAAGCGCAGAGTAGTTCCATCAGTCGCGAAAGTAGTTTTTGATGCAATAGTGAAAGTCTTGCCGCGTTCTATATTCCGTATGTATGGCTAGCAAGTATAGATAGATCTAATCACTACCTAAAATGATAGGTAAGCTGAATCATTAATGAATATTGTGATTGAGAAGGTCCCGTGGAATACACTGAACTCCATTCGTGAGCACTGAACACACTGAACACAGTTTGGCCGCAAATGACTTTAGATATATCTCGATTCAGAGAGGCGCAGTTGGACGGTACTGGGCGGAGCCTGCATAATGCAGCTGACATGTTATGGTTGTTACTGATGATGATAGCGGTTGCGATGATAATGAATACATGTTTCTCTTGTTTAGTGATTCTGACTCAAGCACCGACAAACACTGCGTCGATATACACCAAGGCCGGGCGCGTGACCCTGTTTCTGCGCACATCGCAGCAGAAGGTAACGACCGACAAGCAAAAACTAAAACACAAAAGACCACCTACAACGGTCAACGTCGCCGCTACAGGGGCAAGTACGCTAAAGCAGAACGCATCCGTCTGCTTCGGGCACGTCCCGACCTGGCCCCAATACTGAGCGCATTTCAACGAATTGTGTACCGGCCTGCGCTCCGGGCCGCGGTCGCGGTGTGCCGGCGGATCCGCTCCGGTTCCCCGGGCCCCAGCCTCGCGGCACAACAGAAAGCGGACGCGCAGAACTGCGCAAATGGAATGACCGCGCTTTTGCAGTGGGACTGCGCTCACGGACGGCACGAGCGGCTTCCAGCTTATACGTCGGTTAATTAGGATTCAGGAAACGCAGCTTGGCTCCGAGTGCTAAAACGTAGCACGGTTTCTGATTTCTGTTTTATTTGTCTGCGGAGGGAGAGCTATTAAATAAGCCACTTGTTATACAAAAGGCGCCGTATTTAGGGACGCGAACGCTGTTAACATGGCTTGGATGTACAGTCATGGCCAAAAGTTTGGGCGGTGCGAATTCGCGAAAAAAAAATTCTGCATTGCCTCATTAGCCAGTCAGGTAGTATTCGATGTAGCGGATGAAACACGCATGTCACTTTATGCATCTCCACTTACCGTTGGCCTATTTTGCCTGCCAGCGAAGGAATAAAATTTTTACATGTCATTCTCAACAGACTAAACACATTCATGAAAGATTATCAGCTTTTTCCGCACACCAAGCTAAGATTTAGATTGCATCTCTCAGAACAGAACTTCATATTTCAACTGTCTCATCACGACTTGGCTACACCATCTGGAGCGGAAAAGAGGGCAATACCTGGTTTCGTTCTAACTATTCTTGGAGAACGCACATACAACTGCATTAAAGACTTTCTGACTGACCGTACCGCCGAATTTCAAACTAATACTCTCGCTTTCACGCTGCAGGGCTCCGTGTTGTCGTCCTTACGTTTCAATGTGGCACTGCTATCATTACCAGAGAAACTAAATTGCATTCCTTACCAACACCACACATTCCATGCAGATGATAGTTTCCTCTGAACTGCGATAGCTAGCGACGCTGATATCAAATCTGTAGGCTTACCATGTTCTCCACAAAAGCCGAAAGCTTTTCTCACTAGCGGCAGCATTCCAAATACTGGACCATCACCCGACATTCGCCTTAAGGCACGAGGAGAATTTATCCCACAAGTTTATACCATCACAGTATTGGGTCTCTTCATTCAAAGTAATAGAAAAATTTCCGCAACGTCGTAACTAACCAGCGCCGTCTCACACACTTCGCCTCATCAAACGTATCGCCAACAATCATAACGTGATCAAGGAAGCTGTTCTCAGACACATAGTCCAAGTCTTCGTGAGCAGTAGTCTCCCATACCTTCACCTTTGACAGGCAGAATAAAATAAAGTAGATATCTTGGTCCACTCGACCTAGAAATCGGCTCGAGGTCTTCATACCCGAAGGATAACGGAACGTCTCCTCTAGTTGGGACTTCACAATACGCTAGATGAGTTAGTCGAAAGGCATCTGACAGTACAGTACGAACGCCTTACATATGCCCCTACTGGTCGTCACACGTTTTGAACACAACACATCCCGAATGGATCGGCTTTCACAGATAAGGCTTCACTTCCCAGGCATATTCAGAGCAGGCTATCCATCCCTCCGATACCCAAGCAAATGCATCCGACTCATTACACTGACCGATGTGATGAGCAAGTTAAAGATTTTCACAAAAAATAGCAGGATCGCGAAGGAACCACATGTGTCGACGCCTCTGAATATACTCAGCAGAGAGCTTTTGCTACCGCAGCTGTATCCCCCTCCGGCATACGCGACAGTTCGCACTCGCAGCATGGAAGAGCCAGAGGGATAAGCTATCCTCGTGCGTAGAGACGAATGTCGGGTGGTGGTTCAGTACTTGGAATGTTGCCCCTAATGAAGAGAACTTCCGGCTTTTGTGGGGAGCTTGATAAGCCCGCGGATTTAACATAATCCTCAACAATGTCTATCGCTTGCTGTGCGGTTAGCTCTATCTGCATCACTACCTATCGCGGTCCAGAGGGTACTATCAACTGCATGGAATGTGTGGTGTAGGTAAGGAATGCAATTTAGTTTCACTGCTAGCGATATCAGTGCCAAATTGAAAAGTAAGATGGACAACACGCGCCCATAGGTTCCCTATCATGCACTACTATTCTTAGTGACTCAGCCTGCAGTATGTAGCTTTGCCAAAGGCCTGGTTTATCCCGCAGCTCTTTCCATCCTTCGGACAGCCCCAATCGATAGCCGCACCATTTCCATCATCTGGATCCCCGCCCACACTGCACACGCACCGAGAAACAGGGCCTTACACGACGCTGCTCGAGGCCTCACCCACCAAGCAGGGCCGTTGGCCAACTCTCGCGCGGTATTTTCCTCGTAGGACCATCTGTTCACGTACCATGCCATCATGATGCATTAACGACTCGAACGACTCCAGCTTCCTCGGGTGATAAACTTCTTACAAAATATGAAAGACTCCTTTGGAAACAGCTTCAAGCACTGTCTCCCTACGCCGGCCCAGTATGCTGCCTTGTTTTCAGGTAGCTATAGCGTCGGCTGCGCCCCCTGTGCGGTCAACGCGCCGATAGTGCCCGCATCCTATGGGCTTTCCCCGCTGACCCCCAAAATCAGAGCTGCAACTCTACTTTTGAACAGTGCGAGGCCGCTCTGCTTAGCCCGGACCTGGCTGTTCAACGCCGGGTCCACGAGCGGGATACCGAGATCATCACGAAGCAACATCTTCCGATCACCTAGCGTCATTTCAAGTTCCGGTTTTCCTTTTCTGGAACTAATAAAGTTTTCCCATCTCTTCCTACCAGGAATCCGCACCCCGAAAACTTTTGCGCATGGCTGTACATCCCATCCAATATGTGAAAAAAAAATATGAAAAGAAAAAAGTAACAGAAACAGCGTCTCAGCGTGCATCGTAAAACTGGATTACAGGTTTCACTCAATCGAAAGGGAGTAAATGAAAAGGGACGACAACCTGACGTGTACAAATGAAACAAGGAATCGACAGCAGCGGGTAGAGCCGAATAATATAATGATAGCACAGAAATAGTTAGACGTAAATTAACCACTGGTACGCGAAGAGCAATCTTGAAGACTTGAGTTAAATTCTACCACTTCATCTTCTAAGCCTCACCGATGCGTTGCTCGTGTGCGATACGTGAACAGCGCTATGCTTTTCATGGAGTTCTGAACATATGCATCTTCTAAACATTGCCGAAATTAACTCTGAAGTGGGATCCATGAGGTCAATAACAAAAAAAATGCAAGAAAAAGAGAAAATGTTACAGCTATTACCAGGAAGGTGAGCTTTAAAGAAGACGGATCTACGTACCTCAACAGAATATTCCTTCATTCATCGTGTTCGGTTAACTGAGGTAATGTGAGCTTATACATCCCGGGTTTCCGAGCCACGCTCAGAATACCACCCAGCGAGCCGGGCAGATGTCACACGCAGACCTTTGTTCTGCAAGACCGATAAGCAGATAGCGGACCAAGCGCAGCATAACTGGCAACATGTTTACAGTGTTTGTGAACGCGGAAACGGTCGAGTTTTGCCCCAAGAAGAACACTGCCACTTTGTACAAATACCTGCTGTGCATACCGCTACTCTTGCTGACCACACCCCCTTTTTGCCCCTTCGAGGCGCGTGGCGCATAGTGACCACACCGGCGCGGTCAACAGGTCTTTAACGCCACATGCAGGAAGTCGAACAGAAGGGCATTAGCGATGCGTGAACGTGTAATGGACACGGCTCATCTCATTTATATATTCTTTCTCTTTTGTTTCTTTTGCAGCTTCCGGCTCGCCGTCTTTTCGTATTCCAATCCTGGCTCCATATTTCCCTGGGCGGTGCCACTTGGCGGTCGCCTGGCAACTGCGCTATATTTACTTCCGATGACTGTGGCTTCGGCGAGCAGTCGCTATATAGGAACGCAGTGTGAGGGAGAAAGAAAAAAAAGCAAGTTGAACGCTGTGCAGCACGCAAGGCACAGGCACTTGCGTTGTCCATGTCCAGGTCTGTGAAAGCACGATGATCATCGATCAAGCTGTGCTGAACATCCTGAGCGACATTAAAATAAATGAAGGAATAAGCGGGGTTGTGGACACAAGACCACCCAGGAAGAAAGGTAATGGAACGAAAACGACAGTTAACAAAGCTTCTGTTAAGTGCACTGATGTGTTCTCATTTTTATTTTATGACGGCTGTCGTTTGTATCTTTTGTTGGTTAATATCCTTGTTGGGACTCGCCTATATACATTTTTTTTTTTACTCCGAGAATGCGAAAGTCTTCATTATGGTCAACGCCAGATATTCGGTTTTTATTTTTGTTTTTACCTTCGTGCAGACAGATTCGGGCCTCTAAAACTATTTATTAATGCACGACACACACGTCCATATACATGCACCCGCACAGAACGAAGCAGGGAGCAAAGGCAAGAGGAAGAAAACCAAAGGGCATGAATGACGACAGTCTGCCGAAAACAGCTGGGCGTGGGAAGCGATGTACGCATGAAGCTTTCCCCAGCGATTTTATCTCCAGGGTAGCTTTGGCTCCGCGTCAAAGAATTATGGAAGATTAACGACACAGAAAAGACGTAAGCGTGCCTTCTTAGGCAATCTTCTCTTTCTTTTTGTCTGATTCAATCTTAACTTTCTTTGATTACAACTGTGGAAATGGAACTCAGATAACTAAGACAGCGCAGGTATTTGCCATGAATGGGGCAGCGCAATGAAATAGTTTCAAGCAGAAATACCAACTGCTTCGGTTTCAGTTGTTCGTTTATATATCGAATAGTAGTCAGTGGTAAAACGTAGTCTTCAGAAGAGCGCCACATTTCAGAATACTTCCTGGCACCTCAAGGAGTGCACATCAGGCTACGCTTTGGCTTCTCCACCCTGCAGTCATTTTAAATATCCCGTGCTACAATAAGCCGTTGAAGATAACAGTGAGCTCGCACAGAGTTTGTATAGCACCCCGTTGTCTCATAATGGCACTCACAGGGGAAAGAAAGATGCAAGCGATTGCACACAAAAACAAATAGGGATGAAGGGATGACTACTCGGAAAGAGATAGCAACCTGTTTTATTGACGGCCAAAGGGGTTTTAAATCGAATAATATCCTCTTTACGTGCTAAATTTTATGTGAGGGGAAGAAATTAATAAGGGGCCGAAGAAAATAAGACGATAAAAGAAAACACGAACATGGCACGCAGACTGCCTGCGATAACCAAAGGCTTCACCAATGGCCATGATACGTACTACATGAATATATCATGGCCTTTTTTGTTGGCTCATGTATACGATACACCACGGACGGTTTATGAACCTACAGCATAGAATGTTCCCTTCCGTCCGTAGATCGATTCATTCTGCGTCGTCGCTATAATACACTGTAACGATACACCATGAACAACTGCAGAAAAAAAAAATGGCTGAGGCTTAACTTGGTTAAGCCTGGAGAATGCGAAGCATCATCGTGTCGCGTAATTTGGAGGCGCACAACCACAGCGACGGCGCGAGGTGGGCCCCCGTTTCTCCACTGCCGTGACGTCATCGTGTCACGTGGTGTGGCATCATCGCGTCACGTGATTTGGAGGCGCACAACCACAGCGACGGCGCGAGGTGGGCCCCCGTTTCTCCACTGCCGTGACGTCATCGTGTCACGTGGTGTGACGTCATGTATCACGTGATTTGGAGGCGCACAACCACAGCAACGGCGCGAGGTGGGCCCCCGTGTCTCCACTGTCGTGACGTCATCGTGTCACGTGGTGTGACGTCATGTATCACGTGATTTGGAGGCGCACAACCACAGCGACGGCGCGAGGTGGGCCCCCGTTTCTCCACTGTCGTGACGTCATCGTGTCACGTGGTGTGACGTCATGTATCACGTGATTTGGAGGCACATAACCACGGTGAAGGGCTGAAGTGGTAGCTAAAGTAGTATGCTTCGCATAAAAACGAGCATGTTTTCTTCGTATTAAGATTAACTCAGAACTCGAAAATCTACCCGCAAACTCAGTGTCTCTAGTCGAAGGGTTTACGCTCTGAGCACAGGGGACACAGCCATCATCACACAGGCTAAACGCCCGCATGTACCGGTACGTGTCAATAGCTATACCGTTACGCACCTACCTGCACAACAATGAACCTGCACATCCGCACTTGCGCACTATTGTGTACATTGCACAGCAACTGCATAAATACACTATGGACGTCGGCTGCAGCGCATGATTATTCCAAAATAATATGCACATAATACAATCAAGGGCGCGACACAGGAGGCCGACACGGAGGAGGACAATAATTCGTCGTGGTAAAAAGAGACGCTGCATCGGTGAACCTAAAGTTCCTACGCCGGGCGCCACCTACACAAAGCAGAAATATGTATTATTTCTCTATAGCTAGTTTTCTTTCCCCCTTTCCCTTTGCCTCCGTAAAGCAGCAGGTCAGATAGACGTCACTCCGGCCAACGTCTGCGCTCTTCCTGGTATTGCGTTTATATTTGCCTAATCTTCTGCTCGAATCTTGTGCAGGTTATCCTTTTGCTTTCTGCCTCTACAGCCAAATAAATAAACATTTGTCAGTCTGCTCGCCACCCTTGGCTCGCATCTCTTCCTCCTGCCTATGTTCTTAACGACTCCGCTGAAAGATCGAACGCCCCAATGGCTTGAATCAAAGCGTCTCTCCTGGGCGTTGTGGCGTGTGGTGAGATCGCGTTGTGCAAACCGGGAGGTGGGGGCTGGACCACGTTTCCGGCTTCCCGTCTATCGATCGCGGCCTCTGTCTGGCCGTTGCGTTACACTCGCACTTGCAGCTGCTTCTCCACGGCTGCAGGCTGCGCGTGTCATGCAAAGCCCCCTCCCATCGAACGAGACGACGAGGACGACGGCGCACAGTTGACGCGTCGTGCGGGCGACCAGACGCACGTCACCGCGGCACCGGAGCAGAGCATTACTCAGCGGCATTTGCGTGATTCACGGGGACAGCGCGGAGACATCGCAACAAAAGGAGGAAGAAATAACCCGTATTCTACTGAGGATAGTGTATGACGTCAAGGGCCGTGCGGCTCTGAACGTTTGTATATATTTACGTGGCATCAAACTCGAAACGCTTCCATATAACATATAATAGGATGGCTGTCAGTGGATGCAAAGGCTAATTTGTGAAACTAATTGTTTGCTAAGCGAACTTGCGCCCGTCAGATTACGGGCACAAATGGAAAATATTTCTGCACTTCCTTGTATAAATAGACAATAGTAGGTAGCCACCTCAGCGTTAACGCCCTGAAGGAAGATAACTTCTATTTCCCTTTGATGTTCTCTTGTACAGGACCTCAGGCTATCCAAGCTACTTCCGCTTTGGTGCCGCCCTTTTTCCATGTTGTGCGAATGAGTGGGCACCTGTGATCCGTTTTCTATCCTTGGTTCTGAGCCCTATTATTCGTTTTTCAATTCATGTCCTTTCATGTCGTTCTTTATCGCCGTTTTATTTAATCTTCTTGCTTTAACTCTTTTTTTTTAATCTGCGGGTGCGACTTGCACACAACGTGCAAGTCAACGTAAAAAAGGCAAAAAAAACACAACAAAATTTTCCTCGGCCCCATGTAGCCTTTCCGCAGTACTCTCTTATCTGCACACTTTGCATGCGTCACTTTCCACGACATCTTCACTGTTGGAAACAATCGCCAGCCGGTCAACGAGTGCTAAACAAACTTTGCATAAAATAACTGCTTGGCAAAAAAGAATTGTTCGTATAATAGTTTATATTTCACATTTGGCATTGGCAATTGGCATGTACGTTACTTCAAAAATATCAACAGGTTGAGATAGAACTTTTGTACAGGTATCGCATTCTATCCTCGTTTCATACAAATTCTACAGCCCTGAAGAATTATTTCATATCTTCTGGATCTTGAACAAGCAATGTCGGTGATGCAGGCATACGTAACACAGACCGATGGTTTGTGCCTCAGTTGCGTACTAATTACAAATTACAAGCATTGCATTACACTGTTCTTACCCTTCTCAGCGAACATCTAGACTAGGAGCTTATAACATTTAAACTATTGAGACATTATTTTGCACAACTTTAACATATTGTACCTGTATGATACGCTTTCCCTTTGTTAAATTGCTTACTACACTGTTCTTTTGTTGTGTGTTTATCAAATCAGTTCTGAAGAAGCTAGATTTTAAATGTAAACATAATGAATTATGAATTGCACTGTGAAATTCGCTTTCGTCTTTTCTACCATGTGACGCTCAGTGTCATGTTTGTCGTTCGTTTGTTCGGTGCTTTGAAACTAAATCGTATAACTAAATTCTTATCTAGTGTAAAGTAACCTGAGATGTGCTGTGTTTTTATTATTGTAAATTGATTTCCACTTTTCTGTCGTTTCTGCGAAGCTGGGTGAGAGTTTCAGAGGCCAGTTAAAGCTGCCTAGAGTTGCTTTCTGCCCTGAAAACCCTCCAGCCTGTTCTCAACAATGAAATAGATTTATTTATTGTAATGTTTTATTCTTCTAGCATAAAACAACATAAAGCAAAAAAGAAGGAAAACATGGGTGACGGCAGCTTAAACTGCTGTCTAATACTGAAGAACCCTCTAAAGCTGGCGAAAATAAAAGAGATAGGGAACATGATAAGGAGGCGAAACTAAGAATGGAGTACCAATAAGAAAAAGTACCGGGAAGAAACTATTTATAACTGTTTGCAGTCCACTTTAACAATAAAATGACTAACTGTCCGCGGCCACGTGTCTTTTCACAGTTCCGCATCGCGCTCGAGCGGTCAGTTTAGAAATCGCACACTACACACACACACACACGTAAACGCATGCACACACGCACACGCACGATATGTAAACCAGCACAACATTGAAAACTTCCGGTTAACTCACTACACCGACCGTGGGGCTCTTAAACCACTAATTCCCTTATTTAGCAACCCCTGAGGGCATATCTGAGAGGACGGTGACGAGCGACGAACGAAGAAGTAATACAGAAAACCAATGTGGTAATGAAACCGAAAGCGGCCTTGTTCAAACATGCCAAATATGCTTTCACAGGAGAATGATTCAGAGAGCCGGTCGGCCCACATGTCAATAGAGACGCCGAATAAAGAAGTAGTGATGGTATTATTTTACCTAAATAAATATAAAGTCGAAAATAAAAGATGGACGCCAACTGGGGAAGCTGCCATATATTTTCCAGGCACTTCAATCGCTGCACGCGAAAAAATGGCATAGGTAGATGTAGATACGAACATGATGCAAATCTAGGAAGCATAGTAAGTAAGCATAATGGTGAGTGTACCGTTTACCAATGTATACAATGGTCGCACTGGCTCAACATTCACACACTACTAAAAAAAAAAGGCTATAAATGCTCCAGCAAATGTGGCCTCTCGCAGTTCAGTGCAGTGGGCGAGCATGCTCACTGCGGGAGCGGAGCAGACATAGCAACAGGGACAATGCGCGAACACATGAAATAGTATAAAGAAACAGGTGTATGAAAGCAACAGTGTCAAGCCCAATCTTTTCGAAGAAAACAAAATTAAAACAAACGCTGTATTGCGGTTCTTCAGCATTAAAGATTACATGCTCGTCCCGATGGCAACAAGGTAAGGAAATCAAGTGTTCGAATTTTTAATCCATGCAATGCAGCCGGCTTGCTCATGGTCTTCTGAATAGTTGCCTTCAAGTGAACTAAGCTTACGACGAAAGACTATTCCATCGGCATAACGTAATCATAGACATCTTCTATGGAGATAGTAACGCAGCGAATAATCACCGTCTGTGCTGAAGCGATTGTGTAATTTTATATGGCCTTTTGCTCAGTGCAGTTTAGCAGTGTGCGAAAATCTCAGTCCGTTGAGAGCAAGAATTTATCATCGGGATATACCTATAACGCCTTACAACACAGGAAATGATACATTTTTTTTGTTTTTGCATGAACCGCTTCGACAACATTCACATACATCATTTCAACGTTTCCGAGTGAGCATCTTACTTAACAGGATAAAGCAACCTGCCACTGCGAGGCCCTAGCACGGCAGGCAGTCGCAATGTGCTTCACGCAAAGGTCAATACAACCGGCGCCCCGGTAACCGCCGGCCAAATCGAGATTACATTCGTGTTCGTACCGGCAGCTGCATTTTGCGCAAAAATCAATCTGTATCAATGGCCTTGGGTTCCCACAGCATTCCCGCTGCCTTCATTGGAGAACATTTCGTACTCAGTCCGAAGCATTAGCACTTTCGCTCTCGCTCCCAGATCGCAGGCAGTACTAAGATCGTACAACCATGGCGTTCACACAATGATATGTTGCGTACATTACATCCGAATGAATCCAGAATGAGGTGTATGGTCGTCACTGTGAGGTTGTTTGCGCACACGAGTATCAAATACAGTTCAATAGATCAACTAGCTTCTGACCAGAAGACAGTGAGCGCCGTCAGAGAGAGCAAACCGCAACGAGCTGAATGGGTCCCACCTTTCCTCTCCGGCGACGGAGGAGATATTCGCCGCAGCTTCGTCTCCGATGGGGTCAAGTGCAGGGAATGGTCGCCTGTCGTGGCACACCAATGTAGAAGATGCATCGGATGTTACGCAGCTTCTTTCAATATACCGGTCATCCTGAGCAGTGTGAAAATCCCGAGCTGTTCAGCGAGTGCGGCGGAGGTGGAAAGAGAGGGAGGAGGGGAAAAAGAAGGGGGAAAAGACAGGCAGAGGGAAGCGGCAGCGGCCGTTGCCTAGGCGACGTGCATTGAGTTGACAATATCGACGCTAGGACCAAAAGCGGCGCTTACGTCGCCAGCGTGGTAGCATCTCCAGCTTTACAACTCTATGAGCTTTGCAGCGGAGCAGCTACCGAAGCAGGTAAGTTGTGTACGCAGAAGTCGGCTAATCTAGAAGCATTTCATAATAAGGCATTCCACGACCGATAATTGTACCTTACACATGCATCATTATAAAGCCCATTATTCTGCATATATTTTAGCTTTCTTTTGAGTGTGCGTGCGCGTGCGTGTGTGCGTGTCTCGACATTTACATGTGTGTAGACACAGACAGAACTGCAGCGGCTTATCCTCAGGAAGTAGGGCGATAACAAGATGTGAACTGCAATGCAGATGAGGCTTACTGGAAATAGAACGCTCTCGGTGCGCATGTTGTCGATTTGGCCCATTTATATCTTTTGATAGCCTGAAACTTGAAAACTTTTAGGGTTTGGCACTTTATGCACAGCTCATTTTATGATTAACAGCTGAACGGAGGTGGTATGATGGATGATCACCTTACTTATCGAACGTCGCTTCGACTTTTCAATCCTTTGAGTGCACAGCGTATAAGTGGTTCCACAAACTCGTTCAATAAATCTTTCTTGTTGAATGGAACTAGATTCCCGAAGTCATCGTCAACGAAAGCGGCAACTTTAAATTCAGGCAGCTGATATCAGCCCACCTTGCTCCATTAAACATAAAACATCAATATATCAGCAAAAAAAAAAATCTTTCTGCTTGACTTAATTACGAACGCACGTTTTGATCTTGTGTCTACTACTTATTGTGACTCATATATCACATATTATTGTGTTCCTGCATATTGTTTTGTGCGTATTGTGCTTTGCAAACACTTTCTTTCGAATACACTCTGAACATATGCGCGTACGAATACGGTATTTTTTTCGTTTTTTTTTTCGAGTTGTGTTACATTACCGCCGCACAGGTTCACAGAATTGCATAAAGTTTCCATGCCTTTTTGTCTGTTTTTCGTTATATACAAATATGCAACAAATATATAACAAACGCAGGTTATCCTATAGTCGAAATCAAGAGGAAGAAAAGGGCTTCGGCAGGGCATGTAATGCAAAGGCAAGATAACCGCTGGTCTTTAAGGGTAACGGAGCGGATTCCAAGAGAAGGCAAGCGTAGCAGAGGGCGACAGAAAGTTTGCGGGGATACAGTGGTTGCAGCTGGCAAAGGACAGGGTTAATGAAGAAACATGGGAGAGACCTTTGCCCTGTAGTGGGCGTAGTCGGGATGATCATGACAATGATGATGATGCTTCTCTACAGGGCACGAATCCTGCGTTCGAGACGTGCTCATTTTGTGTGCCGCCTTGTATCACTCCTCAAAGGCGTCCTTTACTGGGTGGCGTTCGCTTCGATGGCGAAGCCAAGGGTTCGGTGCACCCGGTCGGCAAGATCGCATCGAGGATCCCGAAGGGAGACAGGGCGTCCCCGGGGACCTCCATTTTTGAAGTTATCGGCGAAGCCACACCGGACGACTTCAACGCTAGTGGGTTGCACTTGCGCTTATTCTTCGGAAGTCGCCCGCGGCCCATGCCGTCCATAAGTTTTGCGGGGCGGGGCGCAGCACGTCGCAGTGAGTCCCGTCGTCTTCGTATGCACCTCCTCCGTTTTATGCTGTTTAGCTGCTAGACTTGGCGACACAGCTGGTGCCTTACAGCCACTATGCGTGATTGAGCTGAGATTGGATGCCGAACCAAAACTTTTTTTAATGGCAGCACTAGGTTGAGGAATATGGCGGAAAGTGCTATCTTTCTTATCTTACCTTAACTCCTCCTTTGACCTTAATAGCACGCCTTTTCCAAAAGGCTGCACTTTGTGCGAATGTGGGTTTACCATCGTACGGTCTGTTACTTCAGCGTCACCGCTCGCAGTGCTGTGATTTTTACGGCAGTACCCACACACCCCTCCTGTTTCACACGGTATCATGACTGCACTCTTGGCAGTCCCTTACGTCACTCCTCTGGTGAAGCGATGTGAGAGGCTGTAGCTGTAGCATATCCTCGGCGCTGCTTATCCACTAAAGTATGTGACTTGAGAGGAGTTTCTATTTTGGGAGTTTTACACACACAAAAAAAAATTGCACTTATTTCCGCCAATATTGTACCACCAATCTTGAGTGTCTGGGTGAGCTGTTTGCGCTTCGACAGTTATTGCGGCAGTTATTCTTGCGAGAGCTCCCATAAGAGTCAGACAAACAAACTGACAAACATACAACGGATAAATGTGGGGAACGGCCACTTATAAATAAAGTCTGACTTGCAAAGAAACCTCTATCCACTTTCCTTCCTCGAAAACACGCAAAGATGGCTTCACCTTAGAAGCCTGCTTCCGAGGAAAGTGCAAGTACGGCGTGTCCCTTTGTGATTGCTAAATCGCTGGGGCGTAAAAAATTGACTGATGCGAGCACGAAAGAAGCGAGTACGCAAACCAGAGGTCTCGACACCAGAGTGCAACGTCAGATTGCGCAGCGATGCAGCTCTGCCAGTTCTTGCTGGCAATCGCATGGCCCGCCTTAGTTTGTCGCCAGCTGTACATAGGCGAAACTAAAGATTTCACGAGACGCCTGAGAGAACAACAGAAAGACTAAGAGGATTCTCGTGTGGGCTAGTTGGTTCATGCTTTAACAAACAGATTCACACAGCGCTAAGGAAGGAGGACAAGAAAGAACACGAAACACAGGACGGGCGTTTTGTAGCGCTTTGTGAATCTGTTTATTAAGCATGACAGCGCCCGTCCTGCGTTTTGTGTTCCTTCTTGTCCTCGTTCCGTAGCGCTGTGTGAATCTGTTTATTAGACAGAAAGACGTGCGAAGTGAAAAAGTAACAACAAACGATATCGCTGAGAGTCCGAAGAAAAGTAGCGAAGAGATTAACTCTGGCGAAGCAATGCAACACCGACTGAGTCAGAATGGAGAATGCTGCTGGCATCGTTGAACTGAAAACTCTAAGTAATCAGTTCAGTTCAGTTCAGTTTATCACCTTAGAAGTCCCCCGTAGGGGCATTACATATGGAGTGGGTTTTTATACAAACAGTAAGGATCATGGTAAACAGTTATAGAAAAAATGGTCAGATACAAGTTGCAAAAACGAAGATGGGCAGGTAGTAGAAGCGATTTCGTGGGGAAGGCCGTTCCAGTCTGGGGGGGTTCGGAAAAAAAATGAGGCAGTGAAGGTGGTGGTCCGGGCACGTGGACGTGCAACTTGAAGTGGATGGCTGGTTCGATATGATATGCGTGCTGATGCTGTGATGTATGGTGCTTGATTAAGGGACGAAAAGAAGAACTTGTGGTATAGTGAAAGGCTAGCAATGCGACGTCGACAGAAAAGCGGTGATAAACCAGATTCTGCTTTGATAGATGAAACGCTGATATTATATGAGTACGATAAATGAATAAATCTAACAGCGCGATTTTGAACTGATTCTAATGCGTCGGCGAGATATGCTTGGTGCGGATTCCAAATGGGCGACGCGTATTCGAGTTTTGGCCTGACAAGTGATTTATAATCTAGTAATTTTACATGCTCCGGGGCGTTTCACAGATTATGTTTCAGAAAGCCTAAGGTTTTGTTAGCTGCGGCGATAATGTTAGTGACATGTGTGCTCCAAGACAAAAGGGACTGCGCCGGCGGGAGAAGTACATGCATTTACATTTGTTGGCATTTAGCGTCATTAGTGAATTGTGGCACCATTCTGAAACGCTGATTAGATCGTTCTGGAGAGCAGTTTGGTCAGATATGTTTTTGATTGTGCGCGCAGTCGTCTGCGAACATTCGTATATTAAAAGAAATGCACTGAGGTAAATCGTTAATTTATATTAAAAACAGCAAAGGACCAAGGACAGATCCTTGGGGCACGCCGGAAGTTACTGGGAGGGGTCTAGATAAGTTACTGTTGATTAAAACCATTTGCGTACGATTGGACAAAAATTCCTGTATCCACATTATAACGTTAGGGTCTAGGTTCAGCAGTTGAAGTTTTAGTAACAAGCGCTGGTGAGATACCTTATCAAAGGCTTTCGCAAAATCCAGATAGATTGCGTCAGTTTGCACATTAGTGTCCATGTTAGTGTGTAAGTCATGAACAAAAAGAGCTAATTGGGTTTCACAGGAGAAACCTTTGCGGAACCCATGCTGCGAGGGATGAAAAAAGCTGTTACAGTCTAAGAAAGAAATAATTTGAGAGTAGATGACATGTTCCATGATTTTGCATGGCACGCTTGTTAGGAAGATAGGTTGGTAATTTAATGGAGAGTTTCTGCAGGTTTCTGTTGCCTGTTTTGTAGACTGGAACGACCTTTCCCACTTTACAATCCTCTGGCATGGTTCCTGAAGAAAGTGACTGGGAGAACAGCAATGACAAGTATGAAGTAACCGTGTGTCTCGTGTTCCTTAGAATTTTAGAATTAATACCATCAATGCCAAATGATGACGACAGCTTAGTCTTCTGGATTATGGATGAAATTCCGTCTTCACAAAATGTGATGTTTGGCATGGTACCTTCCATATTGGAATAAGGAAAAGAAAAGGGCATTTCGATTTCTTTCGTGAAAACAGTGGCAAATGCGGAATCGAAAGCGTCGGCACATTCAGCATCGGTAATGGTTTCTTGTAAATCATTGGTGAGAGTGATAGCGCGTTGTGGGTGAGGGTTTATTACTTGCCAAAACTGTCTTGGGTTACTGCGCAACAAATTTGGATGTGTAGTAGCATAAAATAAACGCTTTGCGCTGCGGATCGCAGTCAAATATTCATCTTCAGCTTCGTAGTAGGCTTGCCATCGGGATCAGCTCGTGAACCTACTAAGTAACGCGTATACTCGATGCATCCGATGCATCGCGTACCGGCGGCGGCGAAGTGAAGAACCACTGAGCTCACATGAAAGATGACTTCAAGGTAACGATGACAGTTATACCGCAGAGTTGACACTTGAATACTAGGAGGACATTTCTAACGAATTTACACGAAGGCAGTCGCCGGTTTACATTAAGGAATGAGTACGTCTGACCGCTAGCCCGCTGAGCATAGCGAACCATCCTCGGTCACCAAGTGGTATTGGTCGGCGCGGTCGAGTGAAGGGGGCCGAGTGGTCAGACGAAGAGCGAGAACGAAGATAGACTTAATTTAGTATAGATTGGTATTTACGGGCCTTAGACACGTGGTCTGGAAAGAGCCAATACACAAGTGCTCACACACATGGAGGCATGGCGACAAAAAGGTAAACCCGAAAACTGAAATTTGTGATACAGTACATACTATTCATTCAGTGTCAAAATCATTGAACCCATGCTGCTGTCCTATCCCACCTTTGTCGCAAAAAAATCGGGTGTAGTGAAACACCGAGGTTTTTAAACGGATCGTAAGAAGAGCAGAACAGTGCCCGAACAAAAAATTTCTTTTCATGAAAACCAAATCGATTGCTATTATGACAATTTAGCACATCGCATGGATGCACTCAACTCTGTCATGATGATGAGTGTGAGTGGTGTCGAATATAACGTCCTTCACAGCACACCTACCACTTAGCAAATTTGAGCCCAGCACATCGTATACCACGCCATTATGAACATCATCAACAAAACAACGCATAATAGTTTTCCACCCGCTGCACGAGGTGCGGCGAACGGGGCCCCGTGCGAGCATTCAACGTGCGCCATCGCGCGAGCAGAAGAAGAAGACCTCCAGAGGCGCAAGCAGGTCCTGCAGTGCTCCCGACCAGACCGTCAGCCATGCAGAACAGGCGTCGCTCTGGTAGCCGCTCGAAGAAAGGTTCTTCCCAAGGGCTGCAGCCCTCGTCCAAGCGGCCGTCGGTGTCCGGCCATGGCCTTGAACCGCGGCGGATTCCCTCCGACAGCAAGCTTGGGCACCGCATCATCGCTCCAAGGCCGCTGCCCGTCGAAAGCACCGAAGAACCACAGGCCAACACGGTCACTTCGTTCCGCGCCGATGCCTCTTCCACTGCGCTCGCCAAGCAGGCCATGGACTCTTCAGGCCCTCAACTGGAAACGCACACGACTGCTTCCAGGTACGGCGAAACATGTTTGTTGCTTGTTTGTTTTAAGGGAGTTTAACATCCCAAAGCGACTCAGGTTATGAGGGACGCCGTAGTGGAGGGCTCCGGATATTTCGACCTAGGGTTCTTTAACGTGCACTGACATCTTACAGTACACGGACCTCTAGTAGCGTCCATCGAAATGCGACCAGCGCGGCCGGGATCGAACCCACGTCCTTTGGGTCAGTAGCCGCACACCATGACTGAGCCAACGCGGCGGCCGGGAGAAAGGGGGGAGGCTAAGGTTGTTGCTGTTGCGACTGAGACAATGATGAAAAGGAAAGTGCACGGGCCTGCCGACTGGCTCAAGCCGAGCCACCACCGCTGCCACGTGCAGATAGGAGAGAGTTGAAAGATAAGAGGAACGAGAAAAGAGAAAAGGACGCGCGTCGCAACAACCGGCGGACGCTGTCTGAAAAAACAGATAAGCGGCCTTGGGAGGCTAAGGTAAAGTCATGGCGGAATAGCACCTAGCTCCAAGTGCATCTACTAGGGCCGGCTTCTAGTAGGGCCACGCGGTTATCAAGCGGTTAAAAAGGCCTAGCTTTTTGATCGTACCAGTTATGAAGTGAAAGGACGTGGAAAGTAAAAGAATTATTATCCGAGGTAATGTCTCTTTGGCTACCCTACACGTGGGGAGCGGCACAAATGCAATAAACGTAAATTTGAGCTCGTTGTGTTAACGGAACGCATTCGTATAGCCTTGGCTCCTTCTTTTGAATGTAAGCAAAGAACATTTGCAGTATGCGAATGATTGACGCATTAGCCTTTTGCTTTGATGGTGTTCTGAAAGTCAAGGCCATGGTCTCAGTGTCTTGCCCGTCGTTAGGGGAATTGAATCAATCAAGATTAAACTACTGATAAAACTACGGGATTATCGAACAGATCGAACTGCGAGATAAGACTTCCAAACGCTAGTTATGATATCGTGGTCAAAATCTAGAAGAAGAAACGACCATGGGCAGGACGTATGCAATGCGAAGTCATAACCGATGGTCTTAAAGGGCCCGTGCCCACCCCAGCGAAGCAGACACTCTCTACCTCTCTTTGAGCGAGCCTCCTCTCCTTCCATTCCCTCCTCGAAATTCTTCTCTCCCGCTCCTCGTCGAGTAGGCTCGGCAAGGCAAAATCACCCCTTCGTTCTCCGGTGTAAGCCGGAGGCGTGGTGTCTGTGGAGTGCGTCACAGGGCGACGTCATGGCCCCGCCTTCAATAGAATTCTTTTCTTGGTTTTTGCATTTTCTCCGCACACTGAACGATCGAGAGGCGCGATCGGCTCGACCACCTAGACTTGTTAGCGAGCGCATCCTTTCATACATCTGTTTGTCATTCCCAGTTAACGAGCCACCTTTTCATTTTCTTTTAGGCCTCCCCACCGTTTCACGAGCGGAGGGGCGGAAGTCGGCTGTGTTTGAAACACACGGCGAAGCGCGGACCCGGCAACCGCCCGTTTGCTTTTCTCCATGCGTGTTTGTGTTCTGTGTGTTTGTGTCTTTTCTCCGCTCCAAAGCATATGTCATTCATTGGAGTCAAGGCGTACGCAAGATGCACGAAAGATAAGCGGTATGTGTGCGGAGCGGTCAAGTGGGCGAGCGAGGGAAAGGCTCTGCTGCACTACTAATTAAAACCTTGTTTTGGGGGGCTCGCATAGAAGAAAAGAAACTGAGAAGGGAGCGCGCACGCAGAGCGTCTCGTGACGTGATCACGGCGGGGGGGGGGGGGGAGGGGGGGGGGGCGAACCAACTCCCTCAGTTTTACTATTTTTTTACTTTTTATGGCTAGGGTTCAAGGCTGTCGCCGCACGCTCCCTCCGCAGTTTTTTTTTTTTTGTTCCTTCATGCGGGTTTGTAGGCATGAGCCAGAACAGAAGGCGCTGCGGAAAGCCTTGTGCAGACGACGCGACGCCAAGGCTACGCCCAACCTTCTCCCGTCAGTCAGAACGATGCACCAATGGAGTGCCTTTAGCGAAAGTAGCCCCCCTTGACGTCAGCGGGGTGCAGAGTAGTGGGCCGGGCCCGTTTTTGAAGGAAGGAAAGAACGAACGAGCTTTGATTTGAATTTTCGCAGCTTTTCGGGGCGCGCATGGCTCTAGTATTTTGCAGAGGTTATCTTCGATGCCTCATCTATGCAGTCGGCTTGTTTTTCAAAAATGTCCGGACCCTGGGCAGTGGCCCTTTAAGAAAAACGGACTGAATTCCAACAGAAAGGCAAGCATAGCAGGGGCCGCAGCTGGCCTATATGAGCGGGTTAAGTGGAGAGATATGGGAGAGGCTTTTATCCTGCAGCGGTGGGGTTTCAGTTGGCAGTCATTTGCAAATGACGCTGTGCTAAGTGGTGCTGTAGCCAGTCTGCGGCTGTAGTAACATGGCTCTGCCATTTCCTCCGTGTTATTAGGAAATCCGTCCGCAGCGTTAGAAAGGAGAGCGCTGAGGCTGGCAAACTGGTCACGTCCCCATCTTCGACAAGTAAGAGCAGCTTGAAGACGTTTGCCACAAGCACTGATCATGAGCCGACACCTAAGGTGAGTTCGTCTGTTCCTTCCGTGCAGTTTGCAAATAAGCTGGACAGTTCGCTTCGTAAACTTTTTTGCCGCATTAGAGATTAATAAGAGATTAATGTTCCCACTACGTGCCAATATTAGATTTAGAAAGTGACGAGAAAGACGCAGAGAGGGCCTATTTCTCACACTCCTAGACCGCAAAGGCACCGTCTCTAGCCAGAAAGCGTTTCGGCCTCTCCAGCCACTGCGATAACTATCTTTCTCAATAAAGATAGCCACGAAGAAGACTTGTCAGGATGCAGCTTATGAAAAAATAAGACAGCCTCAAAACTGCCCAAAAGGTTGGAGAGGAGGAATAACAGCGAACTTGATAGGACTGAAGAACGAGAAGAAGACAGGACGAGCGGTCTGCGGACGAGTCCTGTCAAGTTCGCGGTTATTCCTCCTCTCCAACATGTCAGACCAACTGGCCCAAAGCTTCCCCTTGCTGCCCAAAAGCATCATATATGCATCAAGGTCTCCTTTACGAAACAGAATCACAAATTCAATATTTGTGGCGCATATTTGGCGGGGATACGTATCCGGGAGTATGACTGGCTTTTGCCAAACACCGCGTCTCTATGACGCTTATTCTAGGACCCTTTGTGCCACAGGTTGTGCACACACCCCCTGTACCACAGAATGTTTGAAGTAGCCAGACTAACTTAAAAATTCAGAGACATCTTTGTAACAAGAGTGCTTAATTTTATACTTCAGTGATTGTCTGACGAATAAACCAAAACTAGTGCCAATTGATCCTTATAGTGGCCGGGCGATGCTGTCTTTGGCTCGTGTCTGACTGTAGAAGGCTCTCACTTTGCAGTTGAAGTTCAGCACCGATGCGCTTGAAGGCGACGAGCCCAAGAGGACCGGCTTCGCGACCTTGACCGGCTCTTCCCCGGGTCATCGGCGTCCAGAACGCCGAATGGGGACGCCCCGTTGTGGCACGCCCGAACGTATGGTACCAGTCACGTCGCAGGAACAGGCTTCGCCGACTTACCGCGGCAGCACTGGGTGAGCGCCGTAATTACCCTGTAACGACGCCCACTTCGGTAAAACAGATTGGAAAAGCAAAGTTCCCTATAGAAGCTCGAAGCGCCATCTATTCCTGTCTTCGTGCATGTGTGTCCTCATCGCTCTTGGGCAGTTCTCTCTCACTGCCTACGCACGACAGCACGTTGTCCTGTGTGCCGTCTTAGCGACGAGTGTTCGTAGACACCGCAGCCATTTTCGCTCTTGAACAACAGAAAGAATGTCTATGATGGTTGTCACGAACGATGGTGAGGGTAACAGTGAAACATATTATTTTTGGACCTTATGCCTATAGAATGTGGCAACTGTCAACGCCAATAGATTTAACTTTCACCATGTAATAATACTGGGACTGTGCTTAGCGAGGTATCAGTATCGCTCCCTATTCTACGCGCATGCCCAAGCGAGGCTTCATTTTCACGAGGAAGGTTCCGCTGGAATCCCTGACATCACGTGCTGTCGCATGGACTGCCAGGCGGCAGCACCCGTTTGCAACTCACGACCCTGACAGCAGCTTCGAGCGCGTAAGAAACCGCTACATCTATTCGTCATCATGTTGTGAGGCATGATGGATAGCTCTAGGAGTGCATGTGATCAAGCTTGCCTTAGTTACGAAAAGCAAATCAGGAGCAAGAGCTACAACGAATACTGTATAAGCGCCGTTACTCCATATGTTTCTTACCGTACATTACCTTATACTGTTACGAACAGACAATGAAAGGCCTGAAGGTGGTGTCGATGCACCTTTGAAGCCAATAAGACTTTGCGGTAACCTCTGGCGATGCCGACGAGGTTGAAAGTACAATGAGTACGCGTGCTAAACTTGGTTATTTATTATGCGAAGCATATTAACGTAGGTTTCGGGCCTTCGCGCGGTGGCCACCATTGACCTTGAAGTGAGATCACATGATGTGACGTCACGTGATGACGTCACACCGGCTGCAGATGGGGCCTCATATCGCGCCGTCGGACGTCGCCCGGCGGAGGCCTCCACGCTTCGGTTCGCGCCGTTACAGTGCTCTAGAACCTTGGGTTCTAGAGCACTGTAGCGCCGTCGCGCGCGACGCGGCGGCGGCGCCACCATCGCTGCATCATGTGATATGTGACTTCACGCCAGGGATGAAGCGGCGCGCGCCCGCCGTCGCGTCAGTCTCTGTGCCCGCAACCGCGCCAGCGTCTTTGCGCCGGGCGTGTATGCGGTCAAGATGCCTCCAAACGCTAAGGACGTTAATAATAAGAATGCAAAACGAAGGCTGCTTCGCATCCACTGGGCTTAACCTTGATAAGCCTCCTACTTTTTTTGATAGTGCAGTGGTCTTGGTTCAAAGATCTTGCGCGGAAGAATGGATATATTTCTTTGAAACACAAAATATTCAAAGACAGATATGTAAACTTATTTGCCGTCACTCGCAGCATACAGAGACAGGTGTTAACTTTCTCGACAGTATTGTGGTGTACGTTGCAAAACTGTGGAGAAAGCTACGGAAGTTCCGCACAGCTTTCCATGCTCTTGGGTCCGTGCATGAAACACTTGGTATGAAACACTTCAGTGCCACCAAATAATTTTGAAAAATTATTTATTCTTGTCTAGTATAGCCCCGTATAAGCAAACCTTTCAAAAAAATTATTAAGAAAGTATTAACATGATGCTTACATTAATCATTTTGTTTTGAAGATTGCAAAAACTCTAATCATCGCATAGCCTGCACGTAACTTAATTTAACTCTTCTTTGATGGAGCTTTATCAGAGCAATCTCTTTGCCCATGCGAGGACTCTTTAATGAGAGAATGAAGACTCTGTCCCGAGTCGATGGCAGCGCCTCTCGTAATGGCTTGCTATGTCCCCATATGGTAATTTTGGGGGAACTTCTGTGACCAGTGCAGCCTTCAGAGGACACAGGATGCATGAATGAGCCGAACTGCGCATCCACGCAGGACTCACTTGGTAACCGTCGGTGTCTCCGTGATGCTCGTCGTGGTGATCACCGTGCTGGCCATGGTATTCATGTGGCCCCGTCGCAAGATCCCTGAAAGCAAGTCTTCCAGCGGAAGCGTGGTACCGGACGGCAGCACCTCCGCGCCCGCCGCTTACGCGTGTGCTCCTCGCGAACAGCTGAGCGTATGGATCAGTGGCGCCGAGATCGTGGGTGCAAAGGGTCGCTCCGCGAAACGCGGCTCTGGCAAGAAAACTGTGCGGCATTTTTTCGGCATCCCGTACGGCAAGTCGACCAACGGCGCTAGTCGCTTCAATTACTTCGAGCCGTTTGACATGCCGGTAATTTTTCTTTTCCCATTTCTTAAAATATGTCGCTTCACAGTGAAATAAAGCGTAAATGCTGATTCACGCAAAGAATATCTTGCAATGGTATTTGTGTTGCAGTTTCCCAGCGACATGCTGAGGGAAGCTGAAGAATTTTTTGTCGGAGAATCCGATGAGCTTTAAGGGTTCGAATGCATGAAGCTTGAAGGTAAACCATGGATTTTTTTTTTATGCAAGCTGTTTAAAGTAATGACGTAATCGCCGCTGAAAGCCGAGAAAAAATTTAGGCTTCTGTGCACATCCGGACGTTGTGCGGAGAAGACAGGCAATGACGATATGTATTGGCGCTGCTTGCGCTCGCGGCCTGCCTCGCTTAACCGAGTGGTTCGAATCAACGCATCGCGCGGTTTACCTTCGGTACCGTTTATTTTCTTCACATAAGGTGATTTTTGCTTTATAAATGCGCCGCTCCCGTTGTCGCCGTAGCTCAGCGGCTTTGTGGATCCGCTGCTAATTCCAAAGTCGCCGGTTTGACTCCTCGCTCCTGTAGCAGCAGTTCGATGGAGGCGAAATGCAGAAAACGGCCGTATACTGTGTCATCTCAGCGCATGTTAAAAATCCTAGGTAGTCAAAACTCGGAGCCCTCTGCCACGGCATGCCTCATATCCCATGCGGTCGGTTAGGGACATTAAACCTCACATGTCGCGTATCTACCCCTCCCCCCCCCCCCACCCCCTCCAGCTCCCGCGCATGGCGTCATCAAGCGGTCCTCAAAATTCGGAGCCCTTTGCCACGACATGCTTCATATCCCATGCGTCGGTTAGGGACGTTAAACCTCACATGTCGCGAACCTACCCCTCTCCTCCCCCCCCCCCCTCCATCTCCCGCGTATGGCGTCATCAAGCGGTCCTCAAAATTCGGAGCCCTTTGCCACGACATGCTTCATATCCCATGCGTCGGTTAGGGACGTTAAACCTCACATGTCGCGAACCTACCCCTCTCCTCCCCCCCCCCTCCATCTCCCGCGTATGGCGTCATCAAGCGGTCCTCAAAATTCGGAGCCCTTTGCCACGACATGCTTCATATCCCATGCGTCGGTTAGGGACGTTAAACCTCACATGTCGCGAACCTACCCCTCTCCTCCCCCCCCCCCTCCATCTCCCGCGTATGGCGTCATCAAGCGGTCCTCAAAATTCGGAGCCCTTTGCCACGACATGCTTCATATCCCATGCGTCGGTTAGGGACGTTAAACCTCACATGTCGCGAACCTACCCCTCTCCTCCCCCCCCCCCTCCATCTCCCGCGTATGGCGTCATCAAGCGGTCCTCAAAATTCGGAGCCCTTTGCCACGACATGCTTCATATCCCATGCGTCGGTTAGGGACGTTAAACCTCACATGTCGCGAACCTACCCCTCTCCTCCCCCCCCCCTCCATCTCCCGCGTATGGCGTCATCAAGCGGTCCTCAAAATTCGGAGCCCTTTGCCACGACATGCTTCATATCCCATGCGTCGGTTAGGGACGTTAAACCTCACATGTCGCGAACCTACCCCTCTCCTCCCCCCCCCCCCCTCCATCTCCCGCGTATGGCGTCATCAAGCGGTCCTCAAAATTCGGAGCCCTTTGCCACGACATGCTTCATATCCCATGCGTCGGTTAGGGACGTTAAACCTCACATGTCGCGAACCTACCCCTCTCCTCCCCCCCCCCCCCTCCATCTCCCGCGTATGGCGTCATCAAGCGGTCCTCAAAATTCGGAGCCCTTTGCCACGACATGCTTCATATCCCATGCGTCGGTTAGGGACGTTAAACCTCACATGTCGCGAACCTACCCCTCTCCTCCCCCCCCCCCCCTCCATCTCCCGCGTATGGCGTCATCAAGCGGTCCTCAAAATTCGGAGCCCTTTGCCACGACATGCTTCATATCCCATGCGTCGGTTAGGGACGTTAAACCTCACATGTCGCGAACCTACCCCCCCCCCCCCCCTCCATCTCCCGCGTATGGCGTCATCAAGCGGTCCTCAAAATTCGGAGCCCTTTGCCACGACATGCTTCATATCCCATGCGTCGGTTAGGGACGTTAAACCTCACATGTCGCGAACCTACCCCTCTCCTCCCCCCCCCCCTCCATCTCCCGCGTATGGCGTCATCAAGCGGTCCTCAAAATTCGGAGCCCTTTGCCACGACATGCTTCATATCCCATGCGTCGGTTAGGGACGTTAAACCTCACATGTCGCGAACCTACCCCTCTCCTCCCCCCCCCCCCCTCCATCTCCCGCGTATGGCGTCATCAAGCGGTCCTCAAAATTCGGAGCCCTTTGCCACGACATGCTTCATATCCCATGCGTCGGTTAGGGACGTTAAACCTCACATGTCGCGAACCTACCCCTCTCCTCCCCCCCCCCCCCCCTTCCATCTCCCGCGTATGGCGTCATCAAGCGGTCCTCAAAATTCGGAGCCCTTTGCCACGACATGCTTCATATCCCATGCGTCGGTTAGGGACGTTAAACCTCACATGTCGCGAACCTACCCCTCTCCTCCCCCCCCCCCCTCCATCTCCCGCGTATGGCGTCATCAAGCGGTCCTCAAAATTCGGAGCCCTTTGCCACGACATGCTTCATATCCCATGCGTCGGTTAGGGACGTTAAACCTCACATGTCGCGAACCTACCCCTCTCCTCCCCCCCCCCCTCCATCTCCCGCGTATGGCGTCATCAAGCGGTCCTCAAAATTCGGAGCCCTTTGCCACGACATGCTTCATATCCCATGCGTCGGTTAGGGACGTTAAACCTCACATGTCGCGAACCTACCCCTCTCCTCCCCCCCCCCCCCTCCATCTCCCGCGTATGGCGTCATCAAGCGGTCCTCAAAATTCGGAGCCCTTTGCCACGACATGCTTCATATCCCATGCGTCGGTTAGGGACGTTAAACCTCACATGTCGCGAACCTACCCCTCTCCTCCCCCCCCCCCTCCATCTCCCGCGTATGGCGTCATCAAGCGGTCCTCAAAATTCGGAGCCCTTTGCCACGACATGCTTCATATCCCATGCGTCGGTTAGGGACGTTAAACCTCACATGTCGCGAACCTACCCCTCTCCTCCCCCCCCCTCCATCTCCCGCGTATGGCGTCATCAAGCGGTCCTCAAAATTCGGAGCCCTTTGCCACGACATGCTTCATATCCCATGCGTCGGTTAGGGACGTTAAACCTCACATGTCGCGAACCTACCCCTCTCCTCCCCCCCCCCCCCCTCCATCTCCCGCGTATGGCGTCATCAAGCGGTCCTCAAAATTCGGAGCCCTTTGCCACGACATGCTTCATATCCCATGCGTCGGTTAGGGACGTTAAACCTCACATGTCGCGAACCTACCCCTCTCCTCCCCCCCCCTCCATCTCCCGCGTATGGCGTCATCAAGCGGTCCTCAAAATTCGGAGCCCTTTGCCACGACATGCTTCATATCCCATGCGTCGGTTAGGGACGTTAAACCTCACATGTCGCGAACCTACCCCTCTCCTCCCCCCCCTCCATCTCCCGCGTATGGCGTCATCAAGCGGTCCTCAAAATTCGGAGCCCTTTGCCACGACATGCTTCATATCCCATGCGTCGGTTAGGGACGTTAAACCTCACATGTCGCGAACCTACCCCTCTCCTCCCCCCCCCCTCCATCTCCCGCGTATGGCGTCATCAAGCGGTCCTCAAAATTCGGAGCCCTTTGCCACGACATGCTTCATATCCCATGCGTCGGTTAGGGACGTTAAACCTCACATGTCGCGAACCTACCCCTCTCCTCCCCCCCCCCTCTATCTCCCGCGTATGGCGTCATCAAGCGGTCCTCAAAATTCGGAGCCCTTTGCCACGACATGCTTCATATCCCATGCGTCGGTTAGGGACGTTAAACCTCACATGTCGCGAACCTACCCCTCTCCTCCCCCCCCCCTCCATCTCCCGCGTATGGCGTCATCAAGCGGTCCTCAAAATTCGGAGCCCTTTGCCACGACATGCTTCATATCCCATGCGTCGGTTAGGGACGTTAAACCTCACATGTCGCGAACCTACCCCTCTCCTCCCCCCCCCCTCCATCTCCCGCGTATGGCGTCATCAAGCGGTCCTCAAAATTCGGAGCCCTTTGCCACGACATGCTTCATATCCCATGCGTCGGTTAGGGACGTTAAACCTCACATGTCGCGAACCTACCCCTCTCCTCCCCCCCCCCTCCATCTCCCGCGTATGGCGTCATCAAGCGGTCCTCAAAATTCGGAGCCCTTTGCCACGACATGCTTCATATCCCATGCGTCGGTTAGGGACGTTAAACCTCACATGTCGCGAACCTACCCCTCTCCTCCCCCCCCCCCTCCATCTCCCGCGTATGGCGTCATCAAGCGGTCCTCAAAATTCGGAGCCCTTTGCCACGACATGCTTCATATCCCATGCGTCGGTTAGGGACGTTAAACCTCACATGTCGCGAACCTACCCCTCTCCTCCCCCCCCCCCCTCCATCTCCCGCGTATGGCGTCATCAAGCGGTCCTCAAAATTCGGAGCCCTTTGCCACGACATGCTTCATATCCCATGCGTCGGTTAGGGACATTAAACCTCACATGTCGCGAACCTACCCCTCTCCTCCCCCCCCCCCCTCCATCTCCCGCGTATGGCGTCATCAAGCGGTCCTCAAAATTCGGAGCCCTTTGCCACGACATGCTTCATATCCCATGCGTCGGTTAGGGACATTAAACCTCACATGTCGCGAACCTACCCCTCTCCTCCCCTCCCCCCCCCTCCATCTCCCGCGTATGGCGTCATCAAGCGGTCCTCAAAATTCGGAGCCCTTTGCCACGACATGCTTCATATCCCATGCGTCGGTTAGGGACGTTAAACCTCACATGTCGCGAACCTACCCCTCTCCTCCCCCCCCCCCTCCATCTCCCGCGTATGGCGTCATCAAGCGGTCCTCAAAATTCGGAGCCCTTTGCCACGACATGCTTCATATCCCATGCGTCGGTTAGGGACGTTGAACCTCACATGTCGCGAACCTACCCCTCTCCTCCCCCCCCCCCCTCCATCTCCCGCGTATGGCGTCATCAAGCGGTCCTCAAAATTCGGAGCCCTTTGCCACGACATGCTTCATATCCCATGCGTCGGTTAGGGACGTTAAACCTCACATGTCGCGAACCTACCCCTCTCCTCCCCCCCCCCTCCATCTCCCGCGTATGGCGTCATCAAGCGGTCCTCAAAATTCGGAGCCCTTTGCCACGACATGCTTCATATCCCATGCGTCGGTTAGGGACGTTAAACCTCACATGTCGCGAACCTACCCCTCTCCTCCCCCCCCCCCCCTCCATCTCCCGCGTATGGCGTCATCAAGCGGTCCTCAAAATTCGGAGCCCTTTGCCACGACATGCTTCATATCCCATGCGTCGGTTAGGGACGTTAAACCTCACATGTCGCGAACCTACCCCTCTCCTCCCCCCCCCCCCTCCATCTCCCGCGTATGGCGTCATCAAGCGGTCCTCAAAATTCGGAGCCCTTTGCCACGACATGCTTCATATCCCATGCGTCGGTTAGGGACGTTAAACCTCACATGTCGCGAACCTACCCCTCTCCTCCCCCCCCCCCCTCCATCTCCCGCGTATGGCGTCATCAAGCGGTCCTCAAAATTCGGAGCCCTTTGCCACGACATGCTTCATATCCCATGCGTCGGTTAGGGACGTTAAACCTCACATGTCGCGAACCTACCCCTCTCCTCCCCCCCCCCCCCCTCCATCTCCCGCGTATGGCGTCATCAAGCGGTCCTCAAAATTCGGAGCCCTTTGCCACGACATGCTTCATATCCCATGCGTCGGTTAGGGACGTTAAACCTCACATGTCGCGAACCTACCCCTCTCCTCCCCCCCCCCCCCCTCCATCTCCCGCGTATGGCGTCATCAAGCGGTCCTCAAAATTCGGAGCCCTTTGCCACGACATGCTTCATATCCCATGCGTCGGTTAGGGACGTTAAACCTCACATGTCGCGAACCTACCCCTCTCCTCCCCCCCCCCCTCCATCTCCCGCGTATGGCGTCATCAAGCGGTCCTCAAAATTCGGAGCCCTTTGCCACGACATGCTTCATATCCCATGCGTCGGTTAGGGACGTTAAACCTCACATGTCGCGAACCTACCCCTCTCCTCCCCCCCCCCCCTCCATCTCCCGCGTATGGCGTCATCAAGCGGTCCTCAAAATTCGGAGCCCTTTGCCACGACATGCTTCATATCCCATGCGTCGGTTAGGGACATTAAACCTCACATGTCGCGTATCTACCCTCCCCCCCCCCCCCCTCTAGCTCCCGCGTATGGCGTCATCAAGCGGTCCTCAAAATTCGGAGCCCTTTGCCACGACATGCTTCATATCCCATGCGTCGGTTAGGGACATTAAACCTCACATGTCGCGTATCTACCCCCCCCCCCCCTCTAGCTCCCGCGTATGGCGTCATCAAGCGGTCCTCAAAATTCGGAGCCCTTTGCCACGACATGCTTCATATCCCATGCGGTCGGTTAGGGACATTAAACCTCACATGTCGCGTATCTACCCCCCCCCCTCCCCCACCCCCTCCAGCTCCCGCGCATGGCGTCATCAAGCGGTCCTCAAAATTCGGAGCCCTTTGCCACGACATGCTTCATATCCCATGCGTCGGTTAGGGACGTTAAACCTCACATGTCGCGAACCTACCCCTCTCCCCCCCCCTCCATCTCCCGCATATGGCGTCACCAAGTGGTCCCCAGGTCCGTCACTTCTCCCTTCTATCCAGAGATGTGTTGTGCGCACAAGCCTGCACACCTTTAATCTTTAATCGCTTTAATCGCTGATTACATGACTGAAAAACTGGACGCTATACCTTCAAGGCTCACGCATTCGGCCTCAAGCTCGCTGCATTCCAAAACTTGTTCAGCTCCACTTTAGAGTGGGTTAATTGAACAACGCGTTATCACGTGGCAGATGTACACTCCACATCAAAAAATGAAGAAAATATTCGCTAAGCGCACCAGTTTTTTCCACTTAGATTGGTTAGTCCGTGAAGAGTGTAATCGCGTCCTTTCCACCTTTGCAACTGATCTCTAAAGCAGCGAAAGTTGCTGTTTTCAGACAGTGGGCGTAGAAGCCACGGAGTGGAATCGATGGAGGATTGAACGTTCAGTGATATCTGTCTTAGACTATACACTGAAGATTCTTCACTTTTCTTACTTCTGTCGCGCGCGCACTAACCGTAGCCAGGTTTTCGACTTCTTTCGGTGCAGAACGTAAAATATAGCTGGTTGTCGCATGTCAGTTCCCAACGACACCAGGACAGGATGTGTGCGACTACGCCATATTACAGGGCCATGGAACCGCGTTACAGTACACATTTCAAAGGTCCATCTTGCGCTAAACGAAATGAGGCATTAAAACAGACAGCGTCTTTACTGCTAAGCTGTGAAAGATGACGCTGTGCGGAAAATATGATCAGAAGGCAGCGCCCTCACAGCCATGCGTTCTGGGAAACAAAGTATTGAGCATGAAAAACTTGGGGGCATTCTGAACTATTTTCTTAAAGAAAAAAAAAAGGAATACAATTCAAGTTGCCTGCTATGGTGTTTGCAATAAGTGTCTAATGTGCTTGTAATTTTCCCGCGAAAGCTCAGGTTGGAACCGGTTTCATTGCCCTTATATGGCACGCATGAGTCATCACCTTTTATACGCTTGAGTACCTTCAGTTTGATTATCAGATGATATTACGATAATCCGACTCATAAATCCACCCGTTAATCCCCTCCAAGCCACCTTAGTTTTCTGGGGTGGACAAACTTTTAAAATTTTTGAGGTCTTCAGATTTTCAAATTTGGCGGTGCCCTATGATTGGTGCGCTGATGGTCACGGGAGGATAATGACGTCAGGCCCCTCTGAATCGCATTCATAGATCGCGGGTAGTCCTCATACCACTACTGCAGCAGTGGCGCATCGCTTGACTTCTGCACCCCTGCGTCAGTAGTGGTACTGGTAGCTGTTTCGAACAGAGCTACCTGCAGGGGCGTCTGAGGCCCAAGTTGCTCTTTTCGAGCTCCTGTAAAGCTCATGCGCAGCGCCACAGTGGGCCGGTAACAACTTCAATGGTGGACAATTTGCTTACAATCTTGTGGGTAGATTGCCACCTGCCACAATGGGCAGGTTGTGATGGCGTCACAAGATCACGTGACGTCTCTCGAACAATCGGGGAATTTCGTGAGAGAAGAGCCGGAAATTTTTTTAAGACTACCAAAATGCTATCGCATTATTAAGTCGAACAAATGATTTCTTCCGAAATGTTACATATGCGAATTCTTTTCGGGTCTGAAGTCATGGGAATCTTCGTGAATAAAAATCTGGCCGCCTGGCTTCCAGAACAAGGTACTCTCGTGCTTAGTTTTTCCGATGCCGAGAATATCGTAGTAAACTAAGGTAGATGAAGAAGAAATAGTCTTAAAAAAGTGAAACAAAGCGAAATAAACGGGGCATGAACGTAAAAGCGTGATTCTTGGCACCTAGGACACAGCCATAGTGTAGAGTTCTGTGCTGTGGGAACTTTTAAGGGCACCAGTACGAGCATCAAGTTCACGGTAGCGAGTGACGTCCTAAGCTACTCATTGACATCTGAATTCTCGGTGCAAATCAATACGTACTTGTCACTACATGCTAGTGATGACTCGCGTTTTGCGCACTTTAAACATCAAATTCGTCATGGTCGCCAGCCTTCGCTGACACCTGTCGTAATTCGTTCCACGTTCAAAAGGGGTCGTTCCAGGCCCACCATCACGGCCCGCACTGCTTGCAGCCCTCGGCCCAGCCTCCGGAAAATGTGTCCGAGGATTGCCTGACGCTCTCCATCTGGACACCCTTCATATGCCAAACGGAGGAAGCACTGAAGACGGTCGTGGTAGTCGTGTCCTCCGACTGGTTCCAGAAGGGACACGTGAGCGACTACGAGGGTGCGTGGGAAGAAATAGCCTCTCTCGACGTGGTGGTCGTGGCGATCAACTTCAGGCTTGGCGTCTTCGGCTTTCTGCGAACAGCCCCTTCACAGAACGTGCCAGCCAACGTGGGTTTCAGGGACATAGTAGGGGCCCTGAAGTGGATTCGAACCAGCATCGCTGCCTTTTACGGAGACCGGAATGCCATGGTCGCTTTGGGACTCGGGTCCGGCGGCGTGTTGCTGTCGCTTGACCTGCTGTCCCCGAAGTTCGAAATGATGGGATTCTTCAGGCGACTCATCTTGCATGGCATGGTGGCCGGCTCGCTGATGCCTCGTAGCAGCGTGGACAACATGCGAGCCCTCGCGAGCAGTCTAAAGGACTGCGCTAGATTCACGCTGGACCTGGCCGCTCTGTTGCTGTGTCTCCGGAACAGGAGCGCCCCCAGTTTACTTGCCGCTAGCCAACAGATGAAGCCTCTTCGCTTCGTGCCAAGCCTGGACGAGAACTTCACGTCCGGACCGCCGTCGCAAGCCGCTGTCACCCCGTGGAGCACGTTTCCACTGAGGCAGCTAAAGGACGTGAGCATCCTTTGTGGATATAGCAAGGAGGACGGCCGAAAGCTCTTCGAAGGCTTGCTAACGCAGTCCGAAGGCGTCGCCAGTGGAGCGGATCCCAAGACAGTGGTCGGCCACCTCACGCACTTCTTCACAATGCGGAGGAAGCCAGAGATCTACGACGAGCTTCCAGAAAGCGCCAAGGGTGCGCTTAGCCGGCCGGGGCACGATGGGTTCCGCGATTTCCTCTCTGACGCAATTTACTACTGCCCGTTGATTGAAATGGCGTCAGCGGTCACTGCGAAGAAAGGCGAGGTTTTCGTGTACGCCAACGTTGGCAGCGAAGCCTTCTCACCGACGATGAACTACAGCGAGATCACCGCCTTCGCCAAGACTGGGTGAGTTTCCCTTCATGTGCAAACACAGGCCCAACCGGGGATTTTGAAATTTCAAATGGCGTGCAGGGTGGCGCGTAGTGCGGTACATGCATTCCTCTCTGGGTAGTGCTGCCATGGTATTTAGCCGCAGAAACATAGAAGCTTACTGCGCTCACACGGGCATGTTTATTTTTCTTTCTTTCTAAAGCCCTTTCTAATAATTGTCACTGCAATTAAGTGGTGTCATAGAAGTCAGGAAAGTTGGATGTCTTGTTTCAGGGGCATGAGATTCGTGATCTGCACGTGGCAGCCTCGTTACGGCCTGCGGTCGCTGTCCAAAAGTGTACCTTTCGCGCTCGGAACTCCTTGTTCGATTATATGAAAATTGCACTCGTAGTCAAAAGCGGCGGCTTTTCAAGCACTACTTTTCACAAGCGACAAGTTCTGGGAACAACAGCCTTCGTTGAACGAAACTTTCAGTCACAAAAAGTTGAAAACACTAAAAAGAAGAGAAGCAAATGTGTGTCAGGTAAACAGCGAAAATAGCCAGTTTATAGCAAATACCGTCAAATTTGAAAGATTGGTTAGAAAAATATAAATGAAAATACCACCAGCATGGTGACGCCCGCCACCACCCCATTTCAAAGAAGATGCTGCTAGCATTCATCCATCCATTATCTTTTTTCACTTTCGACGGGGAATGTATGCTTTCACTAACAGTCGAGCAAAGTCCTTGATCACAGCAACTCTCTTTAAGGGAGGAGCGGAGCATTTGTATTCTGTTATTCATGTGGCGCACTTGAACGACAAATATTTGCTCAGGAGCGACACGGTTGGTGACATTGACTCCGAAAGCGCAAAAGAACTCGTCTGAAAATTCGAACTATAGCGTTGTCTCGGCCCACTGTTGATTCAGGGGTTTCATGCGCGCTGGAGATGTCGAGGTACCTCTCAAAGGCCGCTTTCGCGCTCGTTAAAGCGTATTTTTGGGGAATTCTCGAAAATATCTCGTTGTTTTTATAGCCACTGATTTTTCTTCTAGCGGCTTCTAGTGCTGCGAGCGACAGCAGAGTACACAAAGTTCGCGCAAACTGCGAATCCGAGCCCGGCATTATCTGAACAGTGACCTCTAGCTTGTGCCGTGCAGTCAACCCGCTCAACCCCGATAGAATAACAAGATGGCGGCTGCCTCGAAGCAACTGAGTGCCCCTCACCTCTTGAGGAAGAAAAAGTCTCGAGAAGCTGTTTTCATAGTAATGGGATAAAAAAAAAAAAAAGAGGTATCTATATTGGAAACGTGGCAATATGAAGCACTGTGGAAGTTGCTATGTTACGTAAACAGCATTTGAATTCAGTAGATCGAGGACCAGCAAACTGATATGGATCAATTTATATATTCCGCAGCGAAGCTCCATGGTCAGCCTTCGGTGCCGCCGGGGCAGTCTTCGTCGTCGATGGCAGCAAGCGCGACCTCTTCAAAAAGTGGCGCTCCGAAGAGTGTCAGTGGGTGCAGCAGCTGTCTCGGCGCTTGCAGCTGCTCTAGCGGGCACTCACTTGAGCGCCAGCGTTGCTCGGGCACCTCACTACGCAAGAGCGCACTACTGCCATTTTGTTGTTTATTGTTTCGATCATAACGCCTACCACTATCAGCAGTGCCACAGCAGACGACTGACTTTGTAAATTACAAGCAGCAATTGTGTATGTTAAGAGCATTTCATGCGACCATATTTATAGACACGGCCAAACACTGAACTCTGACTTGACTCGCTTGCGAATGAAGAATCGGACGCGCACACATTGTTTTTGGCAGGCATACAGCTCGCTCAGAAGATGCTTGGCGATGGGGATTTGTAAAGTAGTGGAACAGATTCTCTTCTGCGCATCTGCGACGTGGATCAAGAGGACATCACTTCGAGCTGCCGCGTTGTCTGCTGGTGCCTGCACGGAGACAAAGGGTGCGCTCTGTGCTCAGACTGACGTTCGCAGGCACCGGCACATCGGATCACACTGCACTGCCTTGATGAGACTATGCAGCATGCTCTGCAGTTTGAGATAGCATTGAATGCGCCTTGAACTGAATCAGCATTCATCCTAGTAAGGACAGCACCCTCATCTTTTCCACGAACTGTGTGGTTTGTCGCTAATACAAACAAACCCTACTCTGATGTACATTGCATGGCAGCCGGTTTCTTTGCGCCTTGTATGCCGATGTTTAGGAGTAATTAATTAACCACATAGAAAGCGTAGCACTCATTAGCGTCTGCAATGGTTTAGTGTCGTCTCTGTTAGCGTCTGGTGCTATGTTGGTTTAGTGTCGTCTCTATTAGCGCTCTGATTACTGCAGTGAACGTGGATGTTCTCACTTATCGTTTTGAATAAAAGGAGGGCTGGCGGGGAACGGAAGGAAGGCGGGTACTTGAAAGCATTCGCCAATTTGTCTAGCCTCAACGACTGTGATGAGCGCGGTGAGTGGACAGCTCACTCTCTCTTTACTTCCATATAGGCGAATGTGTGTGTCCTCGGATGCAACGCTTCTTGGTGACGAGAAACGCCTATAGGGGAAGCCCGAAGCAGTCGCGGGTTTAGTAATTGGCGGGTTTAGTAATAGTAATTTAATACTGAAGCGATATGGATAAACCGCCGCATTGTCGCGATAAAACACGCCTGAAGTTTAATCCCAAGTCGAATTGGCTTGAAAGGGAGTGACTGTTCAGTGGGGTATACTATGCTATGAACAATGTATTCAGCGCTGGCCTACTTCTCAGGCTTGTTAACGCTGAACGCAGAACTAAACCTTCCATCGCCTCGATGCAGATTTCAAGACAGGTTGTGTCCCTTGACCGGGCTACCAAAGTCTCAACTTGAAACCTAGGCACGAAGTTTGCGTTACATATCGGGGTAGAGTGCTTCGGAACTTCTTTTGTTGCGAAAGCAACACTACGCTAGTCGTGGAGCCATTTCGCGGAGCCGAGGCCATACTGCGCATGCGCGAGGACCAGTGACGTCACACGGCGCACAGCTAGCGCGCTACCGCCGTCGCTGCGCAGGTGACTTGGGTGCCGCCGCCGCGCTCGCCACTTGCGCATGCGCAGTAGCGGCGCATAGCTAGCGTGTCGGGGCCGCCGCTGCTGCCGCGCGCTCTCCATCGCCTCTCTCTCTCCTCGTTGCTTTCGCAATCCTCCAGGTTTAACCAGAGCTAAACCACTGCCAGTTTTTTTGGGCTGAAATTGGCGTGTAAACATTCGCATATAACAGAGTTGTCTCGCATGAAGATGTAAAATGGACTGGGCATGCGTGCGCGGAGTTGCTATACGACCACGCTGTCCCGCAGCTCATTTTAATGGGAAATCAGTGTACTGCAAGGAGAAGGGGCGGTCACCGCCGACCCTTCTTTGCCGGTGTCCGTGTCTTCTCTTTGGGTAGGAAGAGCACGGTGCGCAGGGTTGCCTCCTCCGTGTTGTCCGTCAGCGGATGCGTCGTGGGCGCACCGTAGTCAGCGTTGCTCGTTCTGCTCGCGTCGACAGCGGCCTGCCTGGACCGTCGCTGCGCCGGGATGGCCTCCACACGATCCCGCACCTGTGCCGCCATTAAATGCTCATAACACGCCGAATTCTCCGCCGCTGTTTTCTGTATACCTTTACTGCCATTTTGTGCTCGCTCCATTACTTTGATTTCTTTGAATTTTTCATTGAGCATCAATTTGTATCTAACTGCAGTGATTTAAACGTACACTGTTTTCTTTTTCAAGCGTGATTGCTGTGATGCCATTGTAGAAATATAAATTTGTATGGAACGGCAGTGAGTGGTTGCTAACTCATTTATCTGATTCCTGTTTCCATGATGTGTATTTAAGTCATCAATAAAAAAAATGCCAAACTTGTCGCCATTTATTCCTTTACGCTTCTCGATCCATACAACAGGAAGCCTTGATTAATGAAATGAAATGAAATCTTTATTTGCCATCAAATACAGATGGGGGGGTTGTGGAAAAAAAGCTTTCCTTGGACAGCTTGACGGGTCCACAATCCCTTATTTTGGCAGAGTGGCGGCATCACATAACATATTCTTGATATGCAAACATATACATACATTTTTAATATGATACAGACTTTGTACTCGTAAACGAAAACAACAGAAAACAACAAAAAGAACAGAAAACAACAGCGGAACTCACTTCTACAAATCCAAACGAAAACAACAGCAAGGCTAGATAACATTACACAGAAACCAAATACATCTGCCGGAGGTCCTTGTAGGTTGCCGTGAAAAGGTCAAAACGGACAGAATTATAATAATTCAAAAGCGTTGGTATTGTGTACTTAAGGCACTGTTTCCCGTAACTTGAACGTGACATTGGTACTGACCAATCCTCGAAGTGTCTTGTAAGGTAACTTGGAGTTCTGTCCTGTAATTGGGATAGGTTACGTATATTGTTGATGTTCCTGTGGATTTCTTGTTTATATACATGGCTTAAGCGATATCTATACAGATTGTGAGCTGGAATTACACCAGAGTTGCTAAAGAAAGTTGAGGTGGAAGCAGTATAAGAAGCATTATATGTGTGTCGGAGATATTTTTTCTGTAACAGGTGGATGTGTTCAATATTAGTGTATGTTGTGTTTCCCCATACTAATTGACAATAGTTCAAGTGTGACTGAAAGAGTGAATGATAAAGCAAACGTTTGATGCGTGTGGGAAGGATATACCTTAAACGACCTATTGCACCAGTTATTTGACTTATTTTGCTTAGAACATGCTTGACGTGATTATCCCAGGACATATTTGCGGAAAAGGTGACACCCAGACATTTGAAATTCTCGACTAAAGCGATGCATCGTGAGTTTATTATAATATCTTGATGCGGAGGTATGTGCTTGTTCTTCGGCCTGAATATAATCGCTTTTGTTTTGCTTTCATTTACCTTCATTGCATTTACTCTCGACCATTCCTCTAAGGATTTCATTGCACTGTTACATTGTTCAACAAGAAGATTAATATCATTGCCATCAAAAAAAAATACTAGTGTCATCTGCATAGATAATATATTTTGCTTTAGGGTTAATAGTGACGATATCATTCAGATAGAGATTGAAAAGTAAAGGTCCTAAAATACTTCCCTGCGGCACTCCACAATTAACAGCTTTAGCTTTCGATGTAAAGGCACCTATTTTCACAACTTGGGTTCTATTGGATAGGTAGGATTTCATAAGAGCTAGTGCCTGTCCTCGTATTCCATAGTGACTTAATTTTTCCAGCAAAATGTTATGGTTAACTAAATCGAAGGCTTTAGAAAAGTCAACGAAAATGCCAACAACTATTGCTTTGTTTTCAAACGCCGTTAATATATATTCTTTCTGCTCTAGCAACGCTAATTCAACTGATTTGTTTTTACGGAAACCAAACTGGTGTGGTGTTAGCAGATTATGTTTTTCAATGAAATTTGCCATCCTCGAATACAAGACTTTTTCAAACAGCTTTGAAAAGATTGGTAAAATAGATACCGGCCTGTAATTTCCCAGCTCATTACAATCTCCTTTTTTGTACAGAACAGTAACTTTTGCGCACTGCATTCTCGCTGGGAAAGTTGCTGATTCTAAACACATGTTAAAAATGTGGGTGAGGATGGGGGCAATAATATCAACTACATGTTTGATTGGGCGTACTTGAAAACCATCGATGTTACAACTGCTAGAGTTCTTTAAGGCTTGTATAACGGACATGATTTCATCCACTGTTACGGGCTGAAGGTATATTGTGTTGTTAATATAAGTGGAAACATATTTGCTAGCATGAGAGGATATAGAGGAAGCAGAAGCGATACTAGTGAAAAAATTGTTAATGGCAGGATAAATACTCCACAGTCTACCTCAGTTAATGAGCGGCGATACTGACGGCACGAAACCTGACCCGGGGCCTGGGTAGACGATGTAAGCTCACCAAGTTGCCAAAGTTAAATTAAGCCTCCGGAATGCTCAAGACAACGAAGATGTCCTTGATATACGCTTCAAAAGAATACCACGAATCCCACGTATAAAACTGAGGTCTCTTCCAGTTGTCATGTCAAACTTACCATAACGGCCAAAAGCAAAATAGACTGCGGACAAGTCGCTTAAAAATATTTGCAGCGCCCTGAACGATGGTTTACTTGAGCAGTAACAAAGCGTGTTAGGAATATGGCACACTAAGACCGATAACGAATAGCAGAGGACATCATGGTAGTCTCCCAAGTTCAGCAGCTGGCGAAAAATCTACACTTTCGCCCCATAAGACATCATACAGAGCTTGAGCGTCGTTAAGAGTTGCGTGAACAGGCCGCGGTGTTAGGAGCTGTTGAGTTAAACCCTGGCTACCGCATGCATCCTGACTCCTGCACATGAGAGCTACAGGGAAAAAATGCAAGCAAAAACCTCAAACCATAGTTAAGAAGAATGTGCCGTTCTAGAAATGGAACTATTAACGCATTCGCTGGTCGCAAAGATACGGACGAAATACGTTATACAAAGCCTCGAGCGCCGTTAGAGACTTCAAAACAGAAGGCCAAGGCATCTGAGACCCCCTGTGCTAGAATGTAGCAACCAATGTAGCAACTAGGCAACCATTTCTCTTATTCTACTTGTCATTGGTGGTCGGAACATTTCTTTTATATCATTTCGAAAATTTCACAGTGATTTTAGTAAGAATCATTAACAGGTTTTCTAAAACCTAAGGCAGAAATAAAAAGTCGGCAGCGCTCCACAAAGACTGGAAGCAAACGGTAGGGATCGCTTGTTTCAGGTGTGTGTCACGAATTGGGAAAACCAGTAGTTTAAGAACGATTTCCCCCTCTTTGCATAAAAAGATGTGGAAAACCCGCCGCCTCTCGTACTCTTTCGTACTCTCTTTATCCCCCTCTCGACCTGTGCTGGAATCACAATACACCCTTCGACTGAACCAGAGTTTAAGCACTGAGAAGACCTAACCTGATTTCGCTGATTGGTTAACTGCCACCTTTAGACCCTTCATCTGGAGCTCAGCCAGCAATGTCAGTCTGCGAAATTCATTCTCGTACTTCACCGTGGCATCTCTAGACAACGCTATTGGAAAGCAAGAGGGATTACCAATATCAGCCGCTGCAGCTAAGATCAAGCTGACCATACAAACTCTCATAGAAGCTTCGCTCTGCGGAGAAACACGCAGGGCTTGATCTTGGACTTAGCTGACTATTGCTAAATGAAGCACAGTGTGAATCAGCCAAGCTTTTTGAAGGCATCATTTCGAAACGATGAAAAGAAGTTCCGCACGGTGCATTGAATAGAGCAGTCGCCAATGAGTCTGACTTGTGCGCGAGTCAAGTTATCAAAAGCGGTGACGGATAGAATAGAAATGGAATGACTGATTACATGGAATGACAAATTTGTGCACCAGAAGGACGCTGTGGGCTAAGAAGCACGCTGTTGTGGAGGAATTCTGATTAGCGTAAATTTTCGGCTTTGACGAAATGTCCAACGCAATTCTGTGTACCAGATATGGACTATACACCGGGTGCAGACTATGTACAGGTTGCGCACATAGCTTTTTTTCTTTTCAGACAAAATTAAGCTCTGAGGATTATACACCGGTTATGAATTATGTAACAGAAATTACAGTTATTTCTGCTGCTTTGAGGATTTTTTTTAGAGTGCACCGACATTTACTGCCCGCATTTTTTTGCCTAGTTGCAGTGGACCGCTGTTAATTTTTTCAAGTACACTGGTCGGAACTGAACGCCGTCAAGCATAAAGTTGTTCAGTAGACCTCATTTGGCGAATGGAACAGGCGCTCAAGTGATGGGCGGAGTGCGAGCATGCATAAAATCCCCATGCCGAATAAGTGCTGGCCCTTCGCTGTGGCTATTGAGAATTTGTAATGTGCAAAGGCTAAAATAGTGCGGGACGTACGCGGCGATCTAATTACTTTCAAAAGGCACCTGGCAATATGCTTTATAACTTAAGAACTTTCCAAACTTACTGTTTATGCTGTATGTAAGGTGGGTATGTACGACAGATACGTTCACAAATGACAGAGAAAACTTCCGAACTTATTCCACGTAACACGTCAGAAGAGATTAATTGCTGATCCCTGCTACATAAGGCAGGGACTTTAAGAATATCGCACGGCTAACCACTCTGCTGGCGCAACCATGCGGTTAATTTACATTCCAGAAGAGTGCAAATACGGGCTGGTTGGTACATGTTTGAAGAATTGGAAAAAAACAGCGCAATGGAAGACGAGACAAGAGAAGGACAAACACCAGCGCTGCCTAACAACCAAGTGGTTCATTGCTACAGGTGACGTAGCATATAAATGAAATGGCACGAGTAAAAACACAAGAAAAAGCATGAGAAAAAGATACCGCACAACCACACAACCTGACTGAAAAAAGACACGTCACTGATTAAGATACGCAAGTTCCTTAGGTAGTAGATTTATCGATGGACTGCTGACACAGGTGTTACCTAGCTTTTTAATATGGCAAGCCTCCGAAATGAGCCTTGTGGTCTCATCTTTACAACGGGCGATGATAGTGGTCCGATTCAGATGCGCTTCGCAATCTTTACACTCTGCACAATGCGAAGCAAGATCGTTTCTGCGAGACTTGTTCTCTATATCTTTTGCGTGTTCACGTAGTCTATCACTGATGCAGCGTCCTGTCTCACCGATGTAGAACCTGCCACAAGAGGTCGGGATCTTGTAAACGACACCAACACGACACTGAACAAACTTTCGCTTATGCTTGTTTTGGCAGCCTTTTATTGCGAAAGCAGTACTACGCTCATGAACAGCCTTTCGCGCAGCGGCGGCCGGTAGCCACGCGTGACATTTAGAATGACCTCTGACGTCATGCAATGCCTAGTGACGTCATAGCGTGACGTCATACCAGGGTGAGAGATGGGCTACCAAGTCGAGTCGTCGCGCAGCGGCGGCCGGTAGCCACGCGTGACCTGTAGACGTGGCGCACTGCGTTCCCTCTTTAGACGCGTCGCGCCGTGTTCATTCCGTTAGAGGCGCTGCGCTCGCTTTCGCAACCTACCAGGCTTAACCAAAGCTAAGCCCTCGACAATTTTTTTTTCCTTCCATCCTCGTCTACACGTTTGCACAATCCGCTAAGTTTATTCCTGGCTGAAAAAACCAGCCTAATGCCTCCTTTGCTCACTATCTTCTTTAGATTGTGCGAAACTTTGTGCACATACGGGATGCACGCTGTTTTCTTTCTTTCAGCCTGACCCGCATCGGTGCGCTTGATCTTACGCAAACTACATTCAGCAAGCAGGGACTCAGCAACATTTGTGACCATCATCTTGGGGTATCCCGCTGAAGTCAGGTTCTGTGGTTGTGCGGCATCTTTTTCTCATGCTTTTTCATGTGTTTTTACTCGTGCCATTTCATTTATATGCTGCCTCACCTGTAGCAATAAACCGTTTGGTTGTTAGTCAGCGCTGGTGTTTGTCCTTCTCTTGTCTCGTCTTCCGTTGCTCTGTTCATTTCAATTCTTCAATTTACATTAGTTTACACCTAACTAGCCTTATTAAAAGCTAGGTCCTCCCGGAATTTTCACCCTCAACTGAGCTCACAGCACTGCTTCTGAACAAAACTTTTATGCTAATGTGACAGCATTTAGGTTGTCGTCTTGCAAAAAAGACCCCATTTCTCCGTAACGAAATTCCTTGACTGATCGACAGGGTCGTGACATCATCTTTTTTTCTAACGCAAGCCAAGGTACATGAGCAAACAGGCGTTCGTACTTTGTACGTGTGACTACGACGTAAAATAGAACGGAAAAAATTCAACACATTACACCACCAGCGCGGCCTAAATTAAGGTCTAGGAATATTCGTACTTCGCAAAAAAAGAGAAGGCAGTGCTGCAAGATAAAGCAATGCATTCGATAAAGCCTTTCCTTTGTATGTGGCAACACCTAAAGTCGGCAGACACTCTTAAGACTGCTTATTTGTGAGAAGGAGTAATCCCGCTCCCTGACTTTATCAACGCAGTCGCCGCACGCTGCGGCGCGATGTAACCCAATGCCACGCAGGTGGCAATTCTACCTCTGCATGGCTCAACGTAGCTGCCGGCGCGACGCCGCCGCACCCGTTCTGATCTGCGCGCTAACTTCGCGAAGGCAGTCGCCGCCGTACCTCGCCACCTCGCCCGCGCTCCGCCTTCAAAGTATGACGCGATAGCAAATGGGTTAATCGCTAAATATGCAGAGCTGTTCGTTCTCTGCTTAACATTCATATATCCCTCGGAGTCCTCATACCACTCCTGGCGCAGTGGCGCAGCGTTCAAGCGATGCGCCACACTGCCCTGCGATGGCAGGTGCTGCCAGTGGTGGAATTTGTGTGATTCAGGCAGCTCTTCCTGAGCAACCTCGCGCGACCAATAATTATTTTAATTGCCACCTGTGAGGTTGCATGAGGCCGCCATTTTTTATAGGTACCATCGAGATTGAGCACACAGACGCACAGAAAAGGTTTCGCTCAATGGGGCCAGTAAGGCTTGCGCCTTAATAACGCGCACCTGGAAGAAGGCGGCCACGGCCAGAGCCACAATGACGACGAAGGCGATGGAGAAGACGACCACGGGGTTGGGCCCCGGTCTCCGGCTCCGGTCCATGATGGGCCACGGAGGAGGAGGGGGAGGGGCCGCAGATGCAGGGGGAGCCGATCGTTTCGGTGGCGCCTTGTGCGGAGCAGCAGGGGGCGGCAGGCGCACCAGGTGGAAGGGTGGCATCGCAGCCGTCGGCGGCAGGGGTAGGCGGCGTCCGCGCTTGGAAGGCATCCTTTCCTTCGCGCCAGGGAGGCTCTTACTCGGACAGTGTTGGCTAACGTTGCTGGCGGTGTCGGGCCCGGTGTTTTTCTCACCCGATGCTAGCGCCGCAGGTGCGACCATGGCGATGGCGTTGTCGATGGGGACATCGTGCAGAACGGCAGTCCTCTAAGAAAAGACGTGAAGCTAGTTGATTCGATGACAGTCATTGTCCCATCTTCGATCTCCCAGTTAACAGGTTCCGTATCGTTAATGATCTACCAGCCTATACCGTATTACTACTCCTTTTCCCCCTCTGAACGCTCCTGTTTCCAGCAATTCACCGCCTGTGTCGTGGCCACTCCCCCGTAATGGGTACGCGTCGTCTTTATTTGAAGCCAACCATCCAGCTGTGACCGGCGTTAGGAAGGCGGAACAGTGTATGCAGCAAAACATGCACTGTTTTTTTTTTCTTCTTTTATAGGGATTGTCGACTGCGGAGCACATAGCAGCGATCTAGGTACAAGAGCAGAAGTTCGACATGAAAGACGTGCACTATACTTGGTTCGGCATAACTACAGCGAGTTGCACAACAGAGGAAGGGACCACACAACAACGTATGCACTGAGGCACTTGTGCTTAATATTGCACAATCCCCATTAAAGCTACGTTCTAAATTTCAGTGCAGTGAGCATAAATTCGCTGCTCGGTACAGCTTCTAGTAATGGTGGCGACTAACAAGCGTAGTGGTTTTTATTATTACCTAGGGAGAAAGATAGAGATACCATCTATGAAAGTTTCTTGAAGAGCAGTTCATCCACCGCTGGAACGCCTGGAAGGCAAGTTTCTTAATTTGGATTGGATCATGCTGAGCCGAAAACCTAGATTCTAAAACTAGTTCCTAGATCTAGTTCATAGAAACCAACATTCGTATCGCTTAACCGCTGCACCACTGCGCCAGGCCTGGTATGAGGACGCGCAGGAATCTATGAATATAAAGCAGAGAATGATCTTCTGCATAACTAACTAACTAACTAACTAACTAACTAACTAACTAACTAACTAACTAACTAACTAACTAACTAACTAACTAACTAACTAACTAACTAACTAACTAACTAACTAACTAACTAACTAACTAACTAACTAACTAACTAACTAACTAATTAACTAACTAACTAACGAACGAACGAACGAACGGGCAGACGGACGGACGGGCGGACGGACGGACGGACGGAGGGACGTGCGGAGGGACGTACGGACGGACAGCGCGCTGAAATAAAATGGCTGTGGGTGCAGCCAGGTTCAACATTCTCCCTCTGTGTCGCAACTATTTATTTCACCCCCAAAATGTACAGTAGTTTATCCCTCGAGAAAATTGTAGGTTCCAGCTAGCTGAACGCAGTCCGCTCCACCAAGCAGAGGCCGCCGAAAGGATAACAGAGGTGCAGGATGTGCGCGCTGGTCTCCGTCGCATACTCAATTTTCGCACGCCGAGCCGTGTCTTAATAAAACAAAATAAGAAAATTATTTATTACTGTGGTTCTCAAACAACGGCCTCATTCCGAAGTTTTACCGCAGCAGAAGAGGCCGGGCGACAAAAAAAAGCTCCATGAGGCTGTCAAGTGTACACGTGCGAGTAATAGCTTGGGTCATGATTACGAGCATACATATCTAAGGCCTTGAACACTACAAATGGAAAATCAGAACTGGTGTAACTACGAAGTTTCTGAGAAAGCAGTATAGCTTTCCTCTGTAGCCGTATCGCTGCGGTCGGGTGGATGCAAATGAGTAACTACTCACTTTTATAAATCTACTCCACCATGGGGGATACCTCTAAACATTTGATCAGAATTGCTGTGGTCAGATATTGCAGCATATTTATCACTCCCTTGAGCATGAGGCCCTGCGTGTGAAGAAGAGAAAGCTTTATTCGCGTAGTGAAAGAAGAAGCTACCTGCGAGGTCGCTGAGCCGCTTGCTTTCCCAGGAATGCGCACCTAAGGGTTGCAAGAATTATTTCGGCACTTTCGCGGACAGGAGACATGGATCTTTTCCTTCCTCGTCGACTGGAAAATCAGGATCTTCTATCAAGCGAAGAATTCAACTGTTACGACGGGTTCGGACATGGCGTCTTCCAGAGGCGCTTGCTACTTCTCTGCATCCTCGCGATATTTGTCAAGAACTCTCACGTTTACGCCACCACGCTTACAATGGCAGAGGTTGACCATTGGTGCAAGCGACCACAGCATTGGAACATGTCCACACAGGAATGGAAGAATGTGGCCATTCCCCTGGAAGCGGACGGACAGTACAGCAAGTGTCACCAATACGCAAATCCCTACAAAGGCAATGACACCAGCATGGTGCCGTGCACAGCGTGGGAATACGACGAGGAGTACGCGTCGACATCGATGGTAAGCCAATGGGACTTGGTATGCGACCGGATGTTCCTGCGCGTTGTACTTGTATTCTTGAACGTTGCTGGCTTAATCACTCTCGGCATCGCCGCGGGATCTATCGCTGACACTGTAGGCCGTAGACCCGTCCTAATGGCAACCACAGCAAGCTTGCTGGCATCGACTGTTGGCCTCTGTCTCGGAGGGACCTTTCCTGTGCACGCTGTGGCCAAATTCATCGCGTCGGGAAGCGCGGCTGCTCACTTTATCGTCGCTGGCACCCTCTTCTTCGAAGTCACGACCCACGAGAACCGACCGCTACAAATTGTGGTCGCCGGTGCAGCGGCGGTCGTCTTGTCCGAACTGTGGCTCATAATCATGAGAGTCATGAGAATTCACTGGAAGCTAAAGCAGGCAATTTTCCTGGCGCCTACGTTCTTGTCGGCCGCAGCTTTCTGTGTGGGCGTGGAGTCTCCGCGGTGGCTGATCGCAAAGGCCCGATTCCAGGAGGCAGAGGATGTCATGCTCGCTGCTGCCGAGACCAACCTGTTTCCACTTTATAACACGGCGTGCCTGCTCGACAAGCTCAAGGGTAAAGCCGCCGACAGCTTACATCCAGACCAGCGTACCGCCGCCGTGGAGATGCTCCAGGGTGTATCGATTCGCAAGCGGGCTATGGCCATATTCTTCACCTATTTGTCCGTATATTTCGTTTTACAGATCGTAGTCTACTACTCGCTAATGCAGCAGTCTCTCATGTTGAACTGCGTATCGTTTGCGCTGGTCGTGCTCAGTTTTGCGGGGATGTTCTACGTGATCACTAGAGTCACCTTGTTGCAGTTAGTCAGCACGTGCTTCGCAGTGCTTGGCGTTCTGCAGTGCCTGTCGAGCCTGACCGTCGCCTCCGATTCGCTGGTCCTGAAACAGAGCCTTGTCTTGTCAGCCAAGGCTCTGGTCTTTGTTGGATACATTATCCTCGCCACACTTAGCCTTGAGCTCTTTCCGACGGCCATTCGCGGTACCTCTAGCGGCTGGATTTACGGATTCGGTGGTCTGGGCGCAGTCATGGCGTCTGTGAGCATAATGCTGGCAATGGTTATCCGTGAGGACGTGTGTTTCGCCGTCGCCGGATCTCTGATGTTTGCCTCCCTCCTCGTACTGCGAACACTGCCTCGCAACACTACGGCCGAATGCGCCAAGATCGCTGTCAAGTGCGCATCTGTCTTCAGGGAACAAAACGTCGAGCGCATGAAGAAGACACTGGAACAAAGGGAGCCCAGGGACAGCCGGGATCATGGCAACCGAAGGAGAAGATCCAAGTCCAGTATCAGTTCGGAGAAGTCAGCAACGAGCTCTCGCAGCCGGCACGCTAAGTGAACTTGAATTTCCCTTCAGCTGTTCAATGACTTTGTTCCTCTGGATATGTGGTCTTTCAGGGTGTGTTTTTGGATAGCGTCTGTGCATAAGCAACTGCGATTTTTTTTTTTTTGAACGATGCTTACTGTGCCGTGCAGTTGAGAACGACTGACTCTTGAGCTGCTTCTTATCAGGGACTAGTGGGCAGTTGGACATCATCTGCTGTGAATAGTTGGCCGTACTGGACAGTTTGGGGTTCCGAAAAGTGCCTAGCAACTTTCATGAGCTCACTATATTTACTAAGAAGTTTAGCGACCACTCCATGAATGTAATCTTGTACCTGAAGTGACTATGCACACGTGACAGTTCAAACTTGTTTCCTTTTTTTATAATTTTCGGCGTAAATAACTACGATTCTTGCAGTTGCCAGTCTTTGATGTCGGTCGAATTCAGGGCTGCCTCAGAGATTGGTTGCCTATATCTGGCATTGAGGAATTAATAAATTCCAGCGGCAGAAGCATAAATAACGTGCTGCTGTTGCTGCGACGACATATGATCAAAATGTGCAAAGCAGGAATTCGGTAACTGGAAAAATAAACATAACGTGATCGTTGTCTTAAAACGCAGGAATTCTTAACAGCTCCGTCTGTTCACGCAGCAAGAGAAGTCATGTGATCGATGCTCGCGCCGATGCTAGATCGATGCTCGCGCCGTTCGCTCCAGTAGGGGACGTCGCGACCTACATCCTGCCGCCGTAACGGCCGACTCGACCGCTCATGGGACCGGTGGGGTAGTTTCGGTTTATGGGCGCTGTTTCCGGCCTTTGGAAGGGGTGCCTCTGACTGGTCGGAGAGCTCCACGGCGAATACGTCATAGAAATGACGACAGGGTGGTTCATCTTTCGTTGGCGCTTTCAATGTGGAAGGGTTCTGGGACTATTTGCGGTTTCCTTACCAAAGCAGTGTATCTCGAGCTGTGCGACAACGCGGAATGATGGAGAAGTAAAGGAAACAGACACTCTTCGCCTGGAGCGGCTGCAGCGCGTCATTCTTGTTAATAGAGCACTAGACTTTGGTAGCCGTTTTCTTTGAGGTCCTTCTTTGCGCGGCTGATTTCTTGCGTCCTTTTTCTTGGGCTTGAGCAAAGCTTGAAGGCCAGATTGAAAAGCACCGAGCCGATTGATCGCTTTTGTCTTATTGGGTGCGGCGAAAGAAAATTCAGGTGCTTCCCTGTTTGTATGGGTTTTCTATATACACTCGTCGCGATACTGTTTGTTGTTTGCTCGATGAAAACGTCGAGGAAGGGGAGGCGCCAGTTGATTTCTTCTTCTGTCGTGAACTACACGCTTGAAGCAAGTTCAGGTGCCCCCGAAATATTTAGGCGTCCATTCGTCGGATGACACAAAAACAGCCATCAACGTACCGCTGGAACAACCTTCTTCGTTTCGAATTCGGACACCTTCATTGACTCTGCTTTACTTATGTCAGAATGGACCAGCTAGCCCAGCAAAAAGTAGTACTTCAGCAACTTCCGTAGCGGGTCGAATGACGGAAGTGCGCAGTTTCCGATCTTTTCCAGGGCCAGATAGGTGTAGACCACGGAGATCGACGCACCCTTTGTTGTCCCGAAGATCGGCGTATAGAATGTCTAGTTGAACACGAAGTATGTATTCGACGGGCAGACTTTCAGCAGCCCAGTTTTCAGTTCGCAACATTGGCTTTGCGCAGCAATACAGCTAGGCAGAAGTATTTTTATGAGCTCTTTCAAAATAATTTTCATTCGGATTCTAGCTTGCATTTGAGGCCGCTCGGAATAGTTTCATCTCGTTCTAATCATCCCTTTGCAGTTATGTCCTAGCTGTTTTAGAGCGATAGCTTTACTAGATGAAAAAGTCGATCTCCGCATATGTACGATAATCGGTGCGATCCTTGAATTCTTGACTGACCTTGACAAGCCGCTTAGTTACAGCCTTAGGTTAAATGTCAGATGTCCAACCATAATTAATCATGCCCTACACAACGGCGACTCCCAAATTTAGTCCGGGTTATTTCCCAAATTTGGTCCGGGCCACCCTCGAAATTTGGCCTTGGCCGATTTGGTCCAAAATCAATGCCCAACCATAACTTAATGTGCCCGACACGATGGCGACATCCCAATTTGGCCCGGGCCACTGCCCAAATTTGACCGTGACGATTTGGGAATGCTCTCGCACTGAATATGTTTAACCAAGTGAAAACCTTATTATGTACCATATTTACTAAAGGTACACCATGTTGCCAGACGTCCACCATGGTGGCTTGCTCTATGACCCTTGAACTTTAACATCTCACCCCAAAATGAGTTTCGTAGAGGTGGCGCTACTGTCAGGTCACGTGACGTGAGGTCAACATATGGCGCGCATTAAACGCCGCATAGTCGAGCTTGCCTCATTACCCATGGAAGGAGTCCGGACCGTCTGTCTAGCCATGCCAGAGTTATAGCTCGCTCAACCTTTTGGTATAACAGTGGTTATACTCTGCCTAATGTGGTTTAAACGCCGATATCAGAAAGAACAGAAACTTTTGCACTGACGCCGAAATTAACATTAACTACCTAAAAATAATGGCACCGGAAAATGCAGTCACTACCTCGAAACATAGCTGTATAAACCTCTCATTTCAAAATGAGGACATCATGCGAAGGAGCGCATAAGCATTCATTCTACAGACCAACAAGGCCTTCGCCGCTGTGAAGAACATTCCTCAAAAACAAGACAGTCTCCAAATCTTGAAAATAAACCATGAAAAAAAGATGTAAAAAGAAGAACTAGAAAATCATGAATTAATGAGTAAAAAGGCTTTTAATGCTGCAATTAGGATAAAAAGTAACAAAAATCTTCTTCGTTCAATCACAGAAATCACCCACAGTAGCTATGCGATATAATAACGCATTGGCAAATATTTGTCCTGTGAATATTTTTAGGCATGCTTATTTTTGAATGGTTTGGTTCGAGTTATTATTCTATATCTCTACACTCAAAATAGCAAACTTATCCAGGAAATGCAAGCATTTTTTTGGAAAAAGAGCTCGAGCTAACTCGACCGCGTGGGTATGTGCCATGTTTACTGAGGAGAAGAAGAAGAACGAGGAGGAAGCGCGAGGAGATAGCTCGTTGTCCCCAGGAGGTCATAGCTGCTGTAAGTGACTCTTATTCAACTTGCAGCTGCAATTACATCTTAAGCGCTAGTTGATGTTAATTACAGCTGCGTTATCTCCTCAATCCTCCCACGCTTTAGATCGCTAGATGTTCTAGGGAGCCCCGCTAAACAGCTTAGAAGCGAACCCCTTGGGCTGCACTTTTTTGGGAGGGACTGTACCAACTCTGCATCAATCGTCAGTCTGCTATCATGCATTCGCACAATGAAGCGAAAAGCAGCCAATTTAGCTGTTTCCTCGCAGGAAGTTCCACCACCCTACGTACGTAACTTCCGTTCCTCGGCATGGTATCCTGCGCCAACGTTTGGCTCTTCATCTGGCGGAGGCTCCTTCTGCAGACGCTGTGGCGCCACTACGCGACACTCGCTGTCGAGCTCACCTTCGTGGTGGTCACCTTCGTGTACCTGCTGTCCCACGACCGCGTCGATCCGGCCCAGGTGAAGAAGCTCAACCGCTCATACATCATACCCCAAGAGCCGACGGCCGCGGATGCCGAACACATTCGCCACAAGCTACCACCCGGCCTCATTGTGGTCTACGGCCCCGCAACCGCCGACACTGACCGGCTCATCGCCGCGATGTTCAGTGCTGCCGGTGAGCCAAGCTGCGGTCATTATTCTTCACCAAGTAGTCCACATTTCGATGAGGCAATCACTTCACTGTGTTTCGAAGACGACAACAGATGTCAGCATAATAGCTTAGTCGAAGCACCTACTCGCCTAGTGCAAAGAAAAAAAAAAGTTCGGCGATGATGACAGCAACTGCGTGGGTAAACCTGTTACATCGGGTGAGCAAAAATTGCCCATCGGTCTGCCGAGAATGTGGCAGAGCTGTTCTAGCTGCTGTTGCTGGAGCCAGCCAGTCAGGGCCCCAGTTTACCCAAAGCTATTCGGGTGTGAGAACGGTTTGCGTCTGGGTCACAATCATGGTCGAAGCAATTACTATGATGGCTCTTCGAACGATATCCGAGGCGTCCGGCGGATCAAGGGCTCTCCTACATGGGGGAATAGTCAGAATTCGGTGCCAGATTTACTGACGAAAGCAGTAGCTTCTGCAACGCCGCCACATTCAGTGGGATAAGCTGCATAATAAAGGAAATTTCGCCATGCAAACTGACATGCAATGGTGAGCATGGTAGAGAGAGGGTGTGGTAGATGGTCCTTGGCGATCACAAAATGAACAAGGGAGGGGAAAACCTCAGGTTGCTTGAGCCAACGTTTCGACAAGGGGACTTGTCTTCGTCTGGGAAAAGCGTTCATCATTGGCAGGGATTAAATAGGGCCTTCGCTCCGAGGAGGGAGGCCCCGGGGGTGGGGAAGGAAAGTGGTGTGAGAGGGGATGCGTGTCAGGAAGGGGAGGGAGGTTAATCTTGATTGGCAGACAGAAAGACGGTGAAAATGACTTCTAAAAGAAACTGACCTGCGCCCTCAAAGGACTGAATGACTCGGCGGCGGCGTAGCAACAAGCGTGCTCGGCGGTCGTCGAAAAAAATTGCTACAGTTCTTGGCCGCACTCAATTTAAATCTGGCAAGGAACCTTCGAGATAAGGAACCCAAAGAAACTGCAACAGTATGGAAGGAGTCGGCGTCGACGCGATCAATCGAGATAAGTCTGGTCGCATCACGCGTCAGAAACGAAATTATAAAGCCGCCTGCCGGCTATTTTGAGCATGAACGAACACAGTACAAAGATGCGCGGCAATACGAAGGATCGTCGAACAACTGCAAGAAATCGCATGTCTTTTGGGGCAAAAACATGAGGTTTAAGAAAAGTCATCAGTCGCACCGAGATCTACCTGGGCATGGGAAAAGGGGCCTTGTTGAACGTGGGTGAGATCGAGCTTCGCAAGAGTAAGGGCAATTCGCGCGAGACCTGCTGAATGGCTAGGCGGATCAGATTTATCCGTCATTTATGACAGTTGTGAATTGCGCATGGGAAGAGAGATTTCGTGTAGTATAGAGGGGCAAATGAAGGTCAAGCTCCTCTGGAGGTTTCGGGGTAATAGCGCTGGCCGGCGCGGTATAACAATTCCTTTTCATTGTATTTTTTTTTCTCCATCTCAGCGATACACTCAGTTGACGCTAAGCCTTCCTTTCCCTCTTCGTCCATCCCAGAGATGGCGGGGGCTTGGCGGCTTAAGCCAATAAAAAGAGAAAAAAATTATCGGCTAAACTAGTCTTCGATTTAGTTAAAATATTCGGTGAGAGACTGAATGTCGCTGCAATGTTCGCTTTCTTTGCGCTATAGTTCTCAAAACGTGCTCCTAAAATTCCGGGGGCAACCTGCTAAGAACATTTTACTTTCCCCAATGCATCCCTCCCCAGTCTCCCGGCCTCCTCCCTAAAATATTAATCTCCCCGAGGCATTTCGCCTTCCCGAAGGAGGAACTTTCACGACAGGTTTCGTCTCCGGCCGTTCCCGCTACTTCTATTCATTTTACAGGCTCTATAAAAGTGCCCGCTCATGACTTTTACTCGTCAGGCCCACAGGGATCACACTACCACGCAGAGCCGATTTTAAACAGGGCCCGCTTTTACCTACCTGGGTACCTGGGCTAGTTATGAGAAGAACCAAAAATATGAGAAAACACTAACTAGAGCACTTAGTCCATACGGGGAATGATTAGTTCAGGTTTAGGCTATATGTTCTGTTGATGCCTTTGAAATCGATCTCACAGGGAGTGATGGTTAGTATAGTGTGGGACCAGTGGCCGTGGCAACGCAGTTACTCCGTATTACTAACCCCGGCGCAGCTTTCGGTCCCTTCTGGCTCAGAACCACGTTGACACCGCTTGCACCCCCTGATATCTCCGTGAACAGCTATCGTGGCAAAACCGACATTGCTTTATATGCCAGCCAGCACCTGCCTGACGCATTGCCAAAATCGTGAAGCCCAGGAGCAATTCTTCGTTGTGTGCGCGTCCTTACTTGCCTTCTGCAGGACGACAGTCGCCAAAGGAACAGGAAGATGACATTCAGCAGATACCATCAGATGAGGAAGGTGTGCCAAATGACTACATTCTGCCACTCAAAAACGCCAGTTCCGTGCCCGCCAAGTGCCGCGCCGTCGTAAGCAGGCTGCTGCGTAGTGACACGTACGCCCGTACTGTGGACCGCACTATGTGCGTCCAGTTTTACGACCCCGACAATGAACAAAGCCTGCGCTACAACTTGATAGAGCTCCTTCCGCCCGAAGTAATACTTCCAGAAGGTGTCTTGTACAGCCTGGAGGAGCTCTTCGCCAACCCCTCAATCACTGCCGGTGGTGACGTCCTGGCAAAGATCGCCGGTAAGCTACTCTCTAATGTTAAGAGCGGTACAGATCGGTTTGAGTGGGTGTTCCAAGCATACCTCCGCACGTTCTGCAACTCATAATCGGCACAGGCCGTATGCCGGCGCGTAAGGCCGCGCTAAATATGCTATGCAAGAAGGATTAAGTAGCAGGGTTGATGTCGAGTCTTCAAAGATACAGGCAAACATGATTTTAAGGTTATCGCTTTCATTTAGGCCGAACTGTAGCAACAGACTTTCCCTGGGGGGACTGTGAGGATGGAGGAAGCAAGGAGCTAAGTGAACTCAGTTCATTCTTGCCATCTTACAAATTACACGGCATTACGCACTTCACATACAGTAGCTTAAGCGTAAACTAGAAATTTTGCAGCGGTGTCAAATGCATGCAAAATGAACACAACTTCGAACGACGCGTGATGCGGGACAAGTGTCATCAATCGCGAAGTAACATATCTATAGTCGGATACAACTTAAGAAGGCAGCGGCTTTTCCCCGTCAAAGAACCCCCCCCCCCCTCCAGCCAATGGCGTCGGCCGATTCTCATGAACCTGCTAGAGTGGCAATGCAGGGAGCGGTACCACAATGGAGAGAGGGGTGCTATCCCCGACTATGGAGGTAGAAGACTATCTCCTTTCATCTGCCACTCCCTGCATTGTCACGCTAGCAGGACAATGAGAATCGGCCGACGCCATTGGCTTAAAGGGTGTCCTTTGACGGGGAAAAGCCGCTGCCTTCTTAAGTTTTATCCGACTATAGTCAAATAATCCAAGAAGTCTCCATGCAAGTATTTTTGGGAAGCTCAGGCGCTGTTAGCTTTGTACTATTTTATAGTCAAACTCTTTCGAACTTTCTTTGCGGTGTTGGCCTAAAAGCATGGTATGCTATGGTGTGGTATGGCATGATGCGGTATGGTGTGGTGGGGCATGATGTGGTATGGTATAGTATAGTTTGGTATGGTATGGTATGGTATGGTATGGTATGGTATGGTATGGTATGGTATGGTATGGTATGGTATGGTATATGGTATGGTGTGGACGTGGTATGGTATGGTATGGTATGGTATGGTATGGTATGGTATGGTATGGTATGGTATGGTATGGTATGGTATGGTATGGTATGGTATGGTATGCAGGGTTTAACGTTCCGAAGAGGCACATGGAGCTCTGAGGGATGCCGCAGTGGAGGGCTTTGGAATCATTTCAACCAATATACTTCTGTAACGCGCGCTGGCATCGCAGAGCCCACAACGTTTTACATTTCGTCTCCGTCAAAATGCGGCCGCCGCGGCATTGATTCGATCCCGAGAATTTGTAATCCGCAGTCTAACGCCAAAGCTACTGAACCGCCTCGGCGAATCCTAAAAAAGAAAGACTCTTCTGTCTAGCCATTCACGCTGTAACAGCGACGCCACGTTCGTGTTGTTTCCTTGCAGACACAATACAAGTACAGCAAATCCTCATCGACCATGCTCATATGGTTCTTCAAGGCGGTTTCACAAACAGTACTGAGGTGAGTTGGCAAGATTACTGTCACACAGAGGCCCTTTTTCATACACAGATGAAGAAAGAACTCGCGATACACGGTGCATGTTAGTGCAGGTTTGTGATAGCGTACGCGGAGCCATTCCAGGAAAGGCAAGACTGCACGAATAGCGCATGTCCTGTGTTGCTTCTACTTTTGTGCCCGCTTTTTGCGTGGCTACCCTCAAGAATAAAATTGTGCTTGTTCCCTTGTGTTGAAATTTGAAGCCTTTGAACAGGATTCGGTGCATTAGATTAAGGAAGTTTGCTTTTTCTGCAAGATAACTGCAGCCTTTCTACTTTCAGCTGTTTGCAGGACATATACCAATGGAGGCACCGTTTGAAGACATACATAATTACCGGAACGGACTTTTCGCAGCCGTAACAATCGGCTTCTGCTTACCTCTCGTTTTGCGCGTACGAGACATTACGAGAGAGATAGGATCGGGACTCAAGGTATGGTGAATTTCCAACCTAGTGTGTGAAAATCCATCTGTAATTCACCGCTATGCAGGGTGTTTTGCGTAACCTGAGCGAACGCTTTAAAAAAAAGTGATGCACCGTAGATGGATGAAACCAACCCTATTGTTTAGCATCTTGTGGCGCAACTAAACCTGTCGTAAATTCCACCTAATTAGCCAGTTAGCGATGGTTATTATGCAAATTTTGTAATAGAGGTATGCAGTTCAGGCCGCAGAGCGTCTCGTTGTAGAGCAAGTTGCAAAACGGCCGATTAAATGCTTTTTTTAGCAGCGTGCCTCCTTCGTGGTCCTTTCTTTCCCGGAATTTAAAGATAGCCTACGAAATAGGCCGCTCTTTCTCATTGCAGTATTGTAGCGCCCTCAACCATGTTTTGAACGAAGTAAAGGTAGACACGTACAAGCGCTAAAAAAACACGGACAGAGAAGAGACTTGGACAACACGAGCGCTCGTGTTGTCCAAGTCTCTTCTCTGTCCGTGTTTTTTTAGCGCTTGTACGTGTCTGCTATGAACCAACTAGCCCAAAGGTCTGTGTTCCTGAACTAAAGGTGCCCGCTGAATGTGTCGAAGTGAGCGGCGGCCGCTTTCTTTGGCACATTCAACGCCCATGCTTCGTTCCTTCAACATACTTTTGGAGCGCTACAGTAGCGCTGTTTACAGGAACTCTACAGGAACTCGACATGGGTTTAGTTGATCATTCGAGAGAAAGTGTCCCTTTTGAGAATGAATGGCGTGGCCTCTACTCTTTTCCTCGATATTTTTTCACTGCCCCTCAAAAAGTGGACTGAACTAGACTTCTGTCGAGTTTACGTAAAAGTAACAAATATCCGATCACAAGAGCGTAGTCACGAGGTTCCTTATTTCTCTTTCATGCGACGGCATCAAAAGCCTCATTGGAAAAAAAATGTCGGTGGTCATAAAATTCGCCCATTGGCTTGAAGTGACGCCGCATCAAGAGTTTGTCACGTTATCGTGTTGCTATATAACAACAGGTAATTCCGAGGGTTTACGTGCTCAAAGAGAAAAAGACCGCGCGGGAAGTACATTAATAGAAACTGAATCGGCTGTTTCTGAAACGCCTCCACAACCTAATGAAACGCGCTTAGGCCTAAGATGATTACAAAAATTGCATAATTAATACAACTTAACTAATTATGCAGCATTTAAAAAATACCTTGAGTAGCTCCGCACGACAGCAGACATTATGTCCTTGGCTTTACTCATGCGCGACGTACCGCTTATTTTTAGGCCTTCGCTCAAGTGCCGTGAAACAGCCCTTATTTGGCGAGAACAAATGTCAGTGCACATCTGCACTGTCAGCCATGAATGGCAACGGTGGGCTCTCCAGAGCAACCGAAATGAACAGTTCACAATCCGTACAATCACGTTGGTATTATTGTTCTTATATAACGCTGCATCTAAACTGAAATATGAATAGCCCAGGTAGCTTTGTTGTGGTCTAATTGAAACCTAATCTCGCGGTGCCCGTAGCACTAACAGCTCTGCCATTTTGATCGGCGTGGGTTCAAGAGGCCTGCCACATCAGGCAAAGAAAGAAGTCTACATATAAGGAAGAAAAACTCAGGAGTAGCATATTCCATCATCATCATCATCATCATCATTTATTTACCCTTAAGGGCCCTTGGCTTAGGGCATTACATAAGGGGGGGGGAGGTCGTTTCATAATCAGTGGTCAGTGAAATCAACAAGAAATACAAAGTACAGGGTACATGGTCAACATTAACATTATCAAAATATTAACATGAGAAAGACACAGCAGCTCAAGAACAACCTGAGATAAGAAAAACAAAAAACAAAAAAAAACAAAAAAACACATGCACACACTCAAAAACACGACAAAATAACTCAGCCCTTGAAATGTGATGATAATAACTGCCTGAATTTAATGGGTTCTGTTTCAATAACTATGAAATCGGGTAAGTCATTCCACAGTGTAATGGAGCTAGGTAAAAAAGATTTATTAAATGAGTTTGTGGAGCCGTGAATGCGCTGCAGACTTAAAGAGTTAAAAAGTCGTCGTGAGGTGCGAAGCGGCGGGTGTAATACAGAGTTTCTTAGCTGTGGGAAGGTGTAGTACAATTTGTGAAACAAACAGAGCTGTGAAATGTTACGCCGGAGTGCCAGGGGTTGCAGATCAAGGGATGCCTTGATAAGAGTTACACTGTGTTGTCTGCCGTACTGCGATGTGATAAAACGGGCCGCGCGATTTTGGATGGCTTCAAGCTGATCGATTAGATATTTTTGATGGGGATTCCAGATCGCCGAGGCATATTCGAGTTTGGAACGGTGAAGCTTTTCAGTGAAGCTTTTCTTTAGTGAAGCTTTTCAAAGAACAACTTTTTATCTTCTTTCATGAAGCTGGAATCACATGTCGGTCGCTGAGAAAGCCTTTCTCGGCTTTATTATTTTCTTTCCTTCATTGATTTAAGATATATTTGAGATTTGGGATTAACGTTCGGGGACCTCAAATCCAAATGTGCGACGGAGCTAGCGTCATCCACTTGAGGCAGGTGTGTGACCGCATTTGCAGGATGTGCAGGAGGTCATGGGCCTGTCTTCGAACGAATTCTGGGTCGGGCACTTTTTCTCGGCTCTTCCGATCTCTATGATCGAGGGAGCCCTCGCGGCTGCCGTGCTGATACTCCACGAGGAGCGTTACAAGCCGTCGAGGAACGTCACGGTGTACAAGGGAGACAACTTGGAGGTGTCGCTGGCTTCGTCCAACTCCACGACCGTGGCGACGCCAACGCCCCCCGAGCACCGGCAGCAAAAGTTTATTCGCGTCTACACCCACGTACCTCGGGTGACGCGGTACCTGGAGAACGCGGACGGCTCCCTCGTGGCGGCGACGTTCGCCATCTTCGCCTTCTGCCACACGCTGTTGGCGCTGCTGATCGCCTGCGTCTTCCCTTTCGGTGAGCTTAATCCTAATGCTTGCTCACTAGTCAGCTCAGCGGCACAGACACTTGAAAACACGTAAAGCAACATCTGAGTCTCAAGTGCCTTTTGCTTAAAAGACTTATTCTAGAGCGCTCACCTCAGCTGGATAGCTATCCAAGTCCGAGCTCACCTGCTTTAAAGTAAAGACACTATCTTCATTGTCGCCCACTGTACATTTGACCGCGTATAGCGGGTCCGCACTGCATACATGAACGTGTAGGTGAGAGGAAAGGGTACCCAGGTGATCTTGATGTGTTTGGAAGAATAAGAAGTAGTACACGAAGAAACTAGCCACGATAGTATGCATGGTTTTCTGTGGGAAACTCGTGGAAACCCATTCCTGTAGCAGTTGTACTCACCGCTTCGCGTGTGTATCGGTAAAGTCTCGACTTGTATCTAAGATTGCTGACAACGCAGGTAACAAGGTGTTGTCACACATAATTGTTAGAACCTGCGTGGAGACTTGTTTTGTTCTGTTGAGCCTAATCGGCCTTTTAGTGACTCTCACAGCCGGTTTTTCATTGTGAACTACAAGTAACCCGTACAGGTTTGGAAACGGCATGCTACGTTTTTGACATGGTCAGTGCCGGAAGATTTTCTTACGCACCATTCTTCCTCTCCTTCAGGTCGATGGGCAATGGTGATAGGGTTCGCAGTCTATTTCATGCTACCGAGCGTCGACGGTGACAAGCTGGGGCTGGTATTCGGCACTAGCCTCTTCGCGTACCTGACCGGAAGCAGGAATGAGAAGCTACGCACTGCCTTCTACCCCAGCGTGGCCCTTAGCAATGCCATGAAGATCATCGGCATATTCGACGACTTCGAAAGTACGATATTCTATTTTGTAAACTCCTTGTGTCCTTTTTTTTTCGCTTTATCCATAGCAATAGTTTTCTTCGGTGCACGTTAGGTCAGAATATTCTCCCAGTCCTCCATTAAGGCGTGTCTGATGGTCCATAGTATATAAAATGACAAGCAGATATTCATCGTTGAGTTTGTAAAAGCAAGTATATTTTAAGGCAAAATAATTGCTTGTCTAAGATGCTTGTCTCTTTACACTGCCCCATCGTCGAAAGAATTAGCACAGAACAGACACATACTAAGTACCGTCCTTTAGAAGTCAATAGTGTCTCATTACTGATACAGATGCTTGGAGTAAAAACTTGAAACTCGGGATCACCTCACATTCGTGAATGATTTTAACGGGATAGTGTGAGGATCTCGTGTCAGAGAAAGACCGGCGTCGGCATCTGTGTCGGCGTCGACGTCGTTGACTGTGAACGAAAAATCCCTAGAGTAGCAACCCACCGTAGCTGGAGGCAGCTAAATTAATGATTGGTCACGAGAGGTTGCTAGGGAAGAGCAACCTGGGCCTCACAAGCACCGCCGGTGGCAGCACCTGCCATCGCAGGGCAGTGGCGCACCGCTTAATTGCTGCACCACTGCGCCAGGAGTGGTACGAGGAATCCCAGAGATCTATGACCGTAAAGAAAGAATGCCCAATTCCGCATATAAGGGCATTAGCCCATTAACGCTATCATGTCATACCTTTAAGGCAGCGCTTAAGTATAACCTTCATTTTTTTGCTTAGCGCACTCTTGGCCACCTGACACTGCTAAAACCTGTAATCGAGCGAGGAATAAGTTCTTCGCAAGGTTCGTTGGACTCATGCTGCTGCTCTCATAGTTGAAGACAGTTTCGCCTCAGCATATCAACTCTCGTCTCTGTCCCTCTGCTGACTCGCTTCCGTATATTCGCACACGCCACGAATGCCACCAAAAGAAGCCGCTTATTGGAACATCCTGCCCAAGCCTGCTCTGAACCTGGACACCGTGGCCCTCAAAGACATGTGGGCGATGATGGCCACCACGGCCGTTGCTTTTATCCTTCTGATCGCCTACCTGTCAGAAGTTCTTCCTTGGACGGCGACGCGGCCAAAGCCCCTACATTTTTTTCTGAAAGTAAGCTTCGAACAATACTCCCTACTCTCCAAACATTTTCTTTTTTTCCTCATTAGTGTTACTCAAGTGGGGACCGTGTAACAGCGGATGAGTGAACATCCTTTTTCATAGACCTTCGGATTTGTTGGCAATTGCTCATTCGTTAAAAACTGGATGAAAACCGTACACGGTACTCTCGGGTATATTCGGTGCGAACTGCTGTTTTGTTAGTGCCAAACGCTTTCGCGTGACAGAAATTCTGTTCACAAGGTCTGGCAATGTTTACGCCATATTGCGTAGTGCAGAAAACTCGGTGAGAGTGGTGCCGACAAACACGATCGGTTTGTTTAGTTTTTATCCATAAAGAGCTTTCCATTGCTGTGTCCTTTTCAGACGTAGAAAACGAGAAACTTTCAAGACACTTCTTCATAACACGCGCCAACAAAGTACGCAGTTCAGCTGAGTCGCTGGTGCCAGTGGGATTAAATTTGTGCATGAAGAAAGAGAACATGAGCTACATGGTTGTGGCCACATTTCCCGAAGTAAAGCATAATAGGAGTTCATCATGCATATCCCATTAACTTGTTGCAGGCGAAGATGTTGCATCATAGGGTGAGAGTGGCTTAACAATAATCACGCGACTACAGAATATTGTTTCGGACGCATCAATTTCTATAATTTTTCTCTTGGGCGATGCGTTCCAGTTCAAATACTGGTTCCCGGCCGAACCGCGCGTTGCCGAATCCGAAGCATCGATTAAAAGTCCCGAAAGCGAAGACCGCTTTGAATCCCCGCCTGAACTGAGAGTTGCCCTCGAGTGCCAGAATCTCGTTAAGGTAAGCTTCCTTTATATACAATCTTAATCTGGGTTCCACATAAGTTCCAGATAAAACTCCTGTTACACATATTTAATCCAGAACGAGGCTCGTTTCAGCTTTTTCATTGGAGTACAAACTTGCGCAGCGCCTTTCGCACTTTGCTAAGTCGAACTTCGGTGGAACTCGATGATATAGTAAAACAGCCAGCTCGTCTCTTTTTTTTCCTCAGTGCGATTATGTGGAACACTGTCCCAGTTACTTCATGACGGGTTCCAGATATAACTAGGTGAATGTTCACGGGAGGAGAAGGAGGCGAGCACAATGACAGGACTTATTTTTCTTCCACCACCGGGCACGTACCAGTGGGCACGTTACATCTGGGAGCCCAGCAGAATGGAAAGTTTGGCAAGTTGGAAGTTGTTCGTGATGAAAATTGGGGCGCAAGCAAAACGGAGACAAGGACTAAGGCGCTCGTCCTGCTGTCTTCTTTCCTTGTCTCCGTTTTGTTTGCGCTCCAATTTTCATCATCTGGGAGCCAACAACCTGAAAATTAACAGAATTTCAACTCTCCCCTCAGCGGGGTTATTCTTGTACGGTTGTTTGTATTGTACCGAACAGTGAAGTAATTAAAAGTGAATATGCAGACGGGGTTGTGAAATGACAGACGTGCTTCTGACACAATAATTTATTTCGAGAATTCGATGAAGATATCTTCGGCACGTACACAATGCTCTCTCAGGTTTTAGATTGAAAAAATACAATGCGAACTGTGCAATAAAAAAAAGTTAAATACAAATGTGCTTTATGCATATACTTCAGTTAGCTTCCTGCTTGCGTTCACCTATGACTGGCGTGTAATAAGTGTGATGTCCTGGAGTCTAAATCAATCAAAAGATAGGCCCATTTCTGCAGGGCCTTAAATGTAATAAATGTAATTAGCCGTTATAATCATTGCTTTCTGTGATGAATTCGTCACATAACACCAATTCTTCCGTTCACATCTTTTAAACTAACAAAAATTAACGGTGCTTTAGCTTTAGTTAAACCGAGTGAGAAGCGGTAGCTTCACGATGGTTTAGCCTGGCACAGTCTTGTTATGTTGTTCGTTGAGCGTTTCTTTGGTATTTTCTAGGCCTACATGCAGGCTCATCCCCTGCAGGCAGGCCCTACCTGGAACTTGGTTCCACATATTGATCTTCAAAATATAACCGGAGTGATGTTCCAGATACGCGTATGTGCAGCAGTTCCGCACAAAACCTATTTGGCTGGAACGTTGTTCCACATTTTTTATTAATCTATGTGTCAGGACGCGATTCTAGTTATTCTGATGGTACTTTTTTTTAAAGCTTTAAGCTCAAGTGTGCAACCGCGGCTGGTCACAATACTTGATTCAAGAAGGTCATGACGATGTTCGCAAAAGCGAGTGCTTTGGCATCGCGGTAACTGGCACGGTCAGTACGCTGAGTATGAACAATACAAATGGTATGGAACCGGTACACTTTGAAACGGGGGGATTATTTAATATGGGCTGTGAGGGCACGTGCGATTCTTATTGTAGTGTATCGCAAAACTTAAATCCTCCTTCTCTCACAGGTGTTCGACGGCGTGGTCGCGTTGAACAAAGTGAACATGTCGATCTACGGGTCCCAAGTCACTGTACTACTCGGCCATAACGGCGCTGGAAAAACGACATTGATGAGTATACTCACAGGTAAAAAAAAATTCAGGAGGCACTCTTGCTCTCTAAAGCGCAACAAGGCGAAAGCCTTTCCTAGCGCACTGTTTGGCATTGACTGCGAGACTGTTTGTGCTGTACTAGTGCTTTATTTGACTACACGCTTTGACTACACATTACAACTACACACTTTGACTGCCGACTTTGATTGCTTCTTTAGCACGACTCTCTCTCTGCTTCGATGAGTTCGGTTGTATCCATGGCTCTGTTCGCAGTTACGAGATATGTAATGTGGTCACCCATGGACGCCTTACACCCCCTGTCGGAGCAGACAACTATTTTATTAGTTGTCTTCTGCTCCAAAAGGGGGCGTCAGGCATCCGCGGGTGACCTCATTACTTTGAATCCGCGCACTCTGACGTCATAACCATTTCGACCAACCGAAAAGCGTGACACCTCTGCTGACAACCTTCTGTCAACAACCTTCTGTCGACAACAATGAGGCATTAAAGGCTTTCGCCTTAGTACTCCTCGAATGCCCGCATGCTACCGGTAGTCGCCTTTACTACTATTGGCAAGACACGCAGAGGTGCAGTATGAAGGTGATGTGAGTAAGCCATACGAAACTTGGACGAATGTAGCCTCCCACCATCGTTGTCGTCATCAAAATCCCAGCTATAAAGGACTCGCCTGTCCCTCCGATTAACATTATCCTGTGTCGGTGGCGGCAGCTGCATTCCTGGGAAATGGACGTCCACAGGGTACGCGCACTGCTCACATCTATTTCTTCTTGATTTCGACTAGGATATAAACTCGCGTTTGTTCTCTGACTCATTTTGTCTTCTACTTGTCTCTTAACGGTCATCAGCATAACCTTGCCTGAAAGATTATTAGAAATCACCTCGTTGCACCCGTAACAAAGAGCTAATTCTCAGTGATTCTCGTGATTCTCGGATTCTTTTTTGAAGGCCTGATAAAAGCTGACAGTGGAACAGTGTTCCTTCACGAACGAGAAATAACCACCTATTCGACACGAGGAATCCTGGGCTTCTGTCCCCAGACGGATGTGTTTTTCGACGACCTTACGGTGTTGGATCATCTTCAGTACTTTGGCATGGTAAGTCTTCATTGCCTAATTAACTTCACTGACCACGCTGTATTTTCATGCTACGAAAGGTGGTAGCTTCACCCTCTCCTGTCTCCGTCTCTGTACTTTTTATTTTTTTTTGAACGCTGAACACACTGTTGCGTTTTCGAAAATGAGTGGAAGAAAATTCTATGCTATGTTTCTTTCACGTCAAGATAGATACGAGATGCAGCAAAAGCGGCGAGTGGCCACCATCGATCAGCCACGATCGATCAGATTGGCGCAGAGTGCCGTTCCTTTCAATATAGCCTGCAGCAAGTCTGTATTGAACCAAATGATGTGTCCGCTTTATAGCAAGTCAGTGAGCCATGATACACGCGACCAAGCACGCATATAAATTCAAAGTACTATGCTGTTTTCATGGGCCGATAAATTCACAGCTTTCCGACACCACTGGGCTCGAACTCTCCGTGAACTCAGCTCCTACCACATCTTGTGAGTTGCAGCTAATATTCAGCGCGATAGACATAGTGGGATGACCACGCGACACTACTCATGCCAAAGTTTAGCTATGCTTAAGTCTAAAACCTTAACATGTCCCCATGAAAGAACGCTAGCGTCGAGAGAGTGCGTTGCACGGAATAGTAATACAAAAGATCTGCTCGATGCCTGCGCTGTGCATTGTCCTGACAGTTTTTTTTTTTTTTTTTACCTAGAAGCCTAACGAACCGCACTGGAGGGCACTCCTCTGCGTCTTCTCAACCACAGCGGCATTACAAAAATTTTACGCCGAAAGCTGTGAAGGCGTTTTTAGTTTACGCGACGTCGGCATTTTCGGAGTCACATATCAGGTGCAACGCGTCACAGTGATTGCTCAGAATTAAGTGACGTCATGCGTAACGTTAAGACAACGCGACACATTGAATGACTGGGATGCTAATCACTGATTCGTCCGGACGCAATGCCGTCATAAAGTGATCGTGACGTCAAGAGGCATTTCTTACAACGTGTTACTAGTGCCAGTACAATAGCATAAACGCAACAGATGTCCTGCACCCTAACTAGAGGCACGAAACACTCCATCTGGACCTGGAAGCTGCTTCTGAAATTCGCAATACGATAATGTTAAGCATCCGGTCATAACTTATATCTTGAAGAAATAAGGTGACTGGTCCTACCAGAAAAACTGCAGGGAAACGCAAGGTTTAAGTCGGCATATTTAACATTATAGCTGAGATATAATATGAGAAAACACGAAACAAAATGTTACACGACACACATTTTATCTATGATAACTTGTTCGTGCGACAGCATTGTCACACAAAACCCCGCCGGTGTCCGGTGTCATTAAATTCGCTGATTGGTCGAGACAGGTCACGCGGCCTTGTGATGTCGTCACATGCTGCCGTGATGAGCCACCGTGATTGGTCGAGAGATGTCACATGATCTTGGGAAGTCTTGCCTCACAGTGGCATGTGGCAAATTAATGATTGGTTGAAGTGGTCACCTGACCTTGTGACGTCACCACAGCCTGCCTACCGGGTTGTGCGCGATCTAGTTTCTACAGAGCAACCAATATAGAGAATCAAGATCAACAATCAGAAAAAAAAAGTGTAACATATGCAAATGTCGCCACCGTCACAGCATAGCGGATTCCTGCTACTGCAGCTAGCAGTCAGAATACGGTGGTTGATGAGCCTACAATTGCTAATAAACTGACGCCAACATTGACACAAGTTGCAACAGAAGCTGCGACAAACGTGAAATCTAATGGTACCACGTTGCATTTTAAGGTGACTTAATTATCGCCATAGGTTTTCATATGGCCGCGGATCTGGCACCTAGGCTTCCGTAGAGTATGACGTGATGACATATCAATTATTCACCGGCTCCACAAATTGAGTGAACTTCCATGTGGCACAGGACGTTCCTTGTGTCTTCCCGTGGTTGGCTGTGGGGATGCTTAACAATCCAAAGGTCACAATGCTTATACGTGCACACACGTACACCCGCGAAATGATAGCCACCTCTATAACTCACTTAGTGGGCACCCCATTACACAGTGTATTAAGACTAACAAGTACAGCCAACGCTACAATGCCCCAACGCTATTTTTGTTTCCACTTGCTACTACCAGTTTGGCTGCTTCGCGTGAGGACCACTTCATGATTTCTAACTCGCTTTTGTCATTCGCACCTCATAATCACGTTATTGCTCACGTTTATTTCCAGCTGAAAGGCCTAATGAGTTCCCAGATCAACCGATACGTAAAGATGCTGCTAGAGACTGTGCAGCTCAGCGACAAGCTCTATGCTTATCCGGGCGAGCTGTCTGGTGGAATGAAGAGGAAGCTCAGCATCGCAATCGCGCTTATCACGCGTCCAAAGGTACTGACCCTTACCTTATCTTGTGAGCCCTATTTCTGAAACTGTGAATGCGGGGCAATTTAATAAAGTGGTTCATTATTTCCTGGAGCCCTTGTAGTCGCCATTCGTGGTTTGTGACCAGGCAACCACTCGATAGTCATCATCATCATCAGCCTGACTACGCCCACTGCAGGGAAAAAGCCTCTCCCGTGTCTCTCCAATTAACCCTGTCCTTCGCCAGTTGTGACCACCGTATTCCCGCAAATTTCTTAATCTCATCCGCCCATCTAACGTTCTGGCGCCCCCTGCTACGCTTGCCGTCTCATGGAATCCACTCCGTTACCCTTAAGGACCAGCGGTTATCTTGCCTCGAGAGTGCGAACAATCTAATGCACGTAACGTAAATGGAGCTTCGCGTCAATAAGACTTGACTGCAAACGCGGTTCATAGCTGATTAACTTTTTCTCGTCGTTTTAAACGACAGACTAATGCTCCAACAAGATACTTAGTTTTCTTTTTAACGCAGTACCTTCGACAAAGCTTCTCTGAAAATGTGAAATTCGAATCGTATCGCCAGGTAGAAATGGCACGCACTGACACCTGGGTCGGTACAGTGCATTGAAAGAATTCCTTTTTTACTGCTCTCCGTCTTTGTTTTTTTTTTTCCTTTTTTTTCGCTGTTTGTGATTGACTGAAGTGTAGCCCCACCCTCGCCCGGCTTGCGTCAGTGACGAGAAGCGAATTCGAGGTGATCGTTAGTTCTCTCGATGACAATGAATTTAAGTTTACCTGCCAACATCACTGGCTGCCAACGCGCAGGTCTTGATCTTGGACGAGCCGACGGTGGGCATGGACCCGGAGACGCGACGCGTCATCTGGACGCTAGTGCAAGGAATGCGCGGCCGCACGACGCTCGTCCTTTCCACGCACGACATGGAAGAGGCCGACACGTTGGCCGACCGCATCATCGTCATGTACAATGGCAACGTGATTTGTGCCGGTTCCCCCAGCTTCCTAAAGAACGCTAGCGGTAAGCGCTTCCAATCACACTGCGCCACATCGCTGCATAGTTGCAACGAAAGCTAGCGGTAGTGACATGACTTCGAGTATGAAATGGCGCATGTTCCAGGAGAACAACTAGGATCATGGCGGTGCGGCTTTCTGTTTGTCTCAATCGGACGTACTTCGAATCGCTTCAGAAATATACTGTTCCTCCAGTGCTTCACTGAAGGATCGCTCATTAACCCTTTTCACCACAGCTTCTGTGGTACAGATCGCGATGCCTTGACAATAGAGTTTTTTCTTCTTTCATTTTTGACGCTTCCCATAGTGTCCGCTGTGTCCGTTTTCTCGAACAACCTGCTGCCGTCAAAATAAGCGCCAGGATGTCTAATGAGCCAATGCGTATTTCGACGTAGGCTGACGTCATACCTACAGCAGATGTCGCAATGAGAACCTAGAAGGAAACCGGTACGGTCGGAACCGCTAAGTGAGGGTCACTATGAGAGGGGATCTGCTCCTCCTCCTCCTCCAGAATTCCTGCTCATTCCGTACACCTAGAAATCAGTCTTCTCGCTCAACCGCTCCTCTCAACCGCTCCTCGAGATGCCACATGTCTGCCCACCGATCCTTGAAAAGAATCACTTGTTTCTCCTCTGAACACGAGTTATCTCTCAGCGTTGACATGTGCTCCTTTGAAGTACTCTTACATACACCAGCCAAACTTTATTTTCACCGGTACGCTTCCAGACCTCAGTGCCTAAACTGTCCGCACACATATGCAGACATTGAACACTGCCTTACACAGTGCCACGTAGCCTTCCAGTCCCCCGCCTATCCTCCCCCCCCCCCCCCCCCCCCCCACCGTGGCCCATCTGGCTCGCCTCCCTGGATCTCGTCACCTTGGCCCAGGACCTATTAGACGTCTAACATAAAGGCTGTTCTAATAAAAGTGTTACACCGCCGCCACCACCACCATCACCTTTGAAGTAATGAAGCCCCTAACAATGGTATTCAAAGGTGCTCTCGGTTACCCCGTCATGCCCAGCGCCCACACCACGCATTCACACGCATCTGCATTTCCGGTGTTGTCAACCGCGTGAAGCAAACTCAAAGTGAACAAAAGGCGCCATTGCAAGCGCCAGTTGAATGCAGCCATACAAAAATGTTTGCTCCTCACCGCAGGTGTCGGCTACAAGCTGCGCATAGCCAAGGGTCCTGGCGCCTTCCGAGGTAACGATATCCTCGTCGTGACCCGTAAATCTGTGCCCCGTGCCACCGTCGAGCACGACGGGGACACGGAAATGGTCATCGGGCTCAACACGCTCAAGCGTAACGGATTCGAAGCCATGTTCCGCGAGCTGGAAGACAGAAGTGCAGCGCTGGGCATCCAGAGCATAGGAGTGACCGTGGCCACAATGAAAGACGCGTACATAAAGTAAGCTATTTGAAGCGGACGGCTTTCTCGCCTGTTCGCGGGCGGCGCGCATTGCATTATCATACATATTCTCGCACCGCTCGCGAGTTAGAAAACACGTTGTTACTGGGTATGACAGATGAACTAAAAATTAGCTTGATTTAGGCTGAAGCGAAAATGCCGTCCGCTGCAACCTTCCACCGTTTCTAGTTCTTATTTTTTCGGCTATAGCTGAAAAATAAATGAATAGAGAGAGCCGATAGCCCTCTCAGTCTGAAGACCCATTTGATAGCTGAAAAATAGATAGAGCCAATAGTGTCTATAAACACAATTGGGCGCTATTTCTGTATACTACACGGAGACATTTACATTTTTAAGACGTCCTAAGCTGAAGATTGGATGTGATGCACTTAGAATGAACTAAGTTTATGCTTAAATCAGAGCTGCAGAAGTTTTAGAATTTGCAAGCTTAAAAGGGTTGAATGTATAATTTTTGAGGTAAATCATGAAAATCATTTTTCTGCTAACATTTGAAATAGCGACGTAATCAAAGAATACAGACGCGTCGGCGTTCAAGCTTCTCCGCAGTACACAGTGCCAAGCAGAGGTGGCATTCATGACGTCATCTACGGCGGCGCTATGGTTCAAGCGAAGAAAAGGTTGTTTGAACAAAGAAAACAAATGCCACCGACGGTAAAGCCCACGAAGCCTTCTTTGGCGGCACCGGACCATGCACAGCAGCATGTGGACAAAGACAACGAAAGTCCGATATTTCGGCAACAGTGACGTCGTCACTTCACTTCTGAGCATTTCTCCGACGCTGCGAGGGAAATTCCGAGACTTATTCGGCGGATACGTCACCATTTCAAATGCATCTAGCGTAAACCTACTTGGCAGGCTGTACCTAAAAGGTTTCGAATATTTTAATCTCACAGGATTGTCAAAAACCATATTTCACCTTCCCTTCAAGCAAAAATGCGTTAAGCTGCAACCTTACACGATTTCTCATACTTACTTTTTCGCGCTTTCTTCTCTGCAACAGAATATATAACCTCTGGGCTGAAGGTCCCAAAGATCAAGCTTATGAGTCAGAAAGTAAGTTATTCTGCGTTCTCCTGGTTGTCTATGGCGCTGAAAGTTGTCTGCAACCTGCATGAGTTCGAATATGCGTATGTCGCTCGGCATATGATCTGCGTCGTGTGAGAGATACGTCACGCAACCGTACACTGCCAACATACTCCGCTTCATGCATGGGTGTCGTAGGTAAGCACGGATATCTCGTGCACGAACCCCTGGCCTATTTGCGCAAAAAGCCGCTCCAAGGTGGTGGCGTTTACTTGTTTACTCATGGTGCAAAAGCAGTCAGTGTACAGGGCGTTTCACATAACATGAGCCAAGGATTAAAAAAAAAAAAGAGGGAAAACGCAACAGGATGAAACCAATGACATTTATTTTGGACTCATGCGGCTCTCCTCAGGGTATTCTTTTATAGTCCGGTTAATTTTTGTTAATTACCTCAGATGGATATTGCAAAATTTCGGATATGCACTCCAGTGCAGGTACCTACGTTCCGTTAACTTGCAGAGGGAGCTCATTAACAATCGATCCAGTTTGTTGTGTCAGCGTGCATCCTGCGCGGTCCTTGTCTCCGGCATTTAAAGAAAGCCGGCGAAGTATATATAAAAAAAAACACGTGACTGCGCTCACGCGCTTCGAATTGCAGCGCTCCCAGCCATGTTCCGAACGAACGAACCATGTGCGGTGACCGTGTACAAATGAGCGGCCTCCGCTCAGTTCGGCAAGCTGCACCAACAAGCTTCACACATTTTATATATTTAATCTAGGCGAATTCGAAAGCATTTAAAACTGCAGCGAAATTCGATGTTGTCTAGATGCTGGAGCATGTACAGAAATGTTTCGGAGTAGACGAAGAACATTACCGACGACACCTAAATTGCGCGTTGTGAGACTTCTTCAGAGGGCTGTTACGAGAGAGATCGAAAGAATGAGGTGTCTTGACCTCTGACCTGCCTTTATACTACAGGTCGTCAACTGAGCGAAACAAGCATGTTATCGCCTCCCGTGACCCGGAGAGAGCCGCGGATGTGGCAGCGCTTCCGGGCTCTGATGCAGAAGAGGCTGCTATACCAGTGGCGCACGCCTTTCCTGTTCTTCACCGGCTGGATCCTCCCGGTATTCATCGCGTTCACTGCCCTGGGCATGGTCAAGCTCAAGACCTTCCAACTACCGGTCCAGTACAGGTGGGCATTCTGTCGTTGGCGCTATTCCGAGCTCGTCGTAGCTACAGCCTGATCGTGACCGAACAGCATGCAACGCGAAGCGTTGCTATGACAGCGACGCTAGCGACCTCTACACGCAAGTCGAGATAGTGCTTGGAGGTACAGTCCCAAAGAATGCAGCATCATTGCCGTTCGCGTGCGGTTCATGTCGTCGCCACGGAGCTATAGCTGCGGCTGTCGCTTAGGAAAAATTAAAACCAGGTTTTTTTTTTTAAACAGAAACATCAGAAAGCTTGTTGTTCTGTGCACTTCTCGGCGACCACAGGAGCAATGAAAATTTATTTCTTGCAACGTAGTGCCAGATGTGCACACCCGACACTACGAGTAGTCTTTGTCCTGTCTTTCTCCCGCTTGTCTCCGTCTTCTTGAGCGCTTGCTTTTCGTCAAAATCATGAGCAACCAACTAGCCCAAAACACAGCCTTACTGACTCTTCAATGTTTACGAGTTTTAAACGTATCACAAAATCCAACGCCGCATGTAATTTGAAATAAAGGGAATTACGTGGTCACCAGACATCAATATGGCTTTCTTCACGAATGTAATCGATGTGAGCCAATAAAGCGTGTACCATCGGCTGCCTTATTTACGAGCAGCCGATGGTAGACTAATTTGTTTTTTTTTTCTACTCTTTATGCTGCTGGTGTCATGCAGAATTAATTTAATTTGGTGCAACGATTGCTGAACTTTCGATCCCAATCCACGATGACTACAGTCGAGCCCACTTATAACAGCCGCAGATATAACGAACGCTCGCTTAGTACGAACGAGGGCGGTGCTACCGTCAAAATATATATTGGGGCAATGGCACAGTGTCTCACATAGAACGAACTGTAGTGGCCTCAACACTCGGTTAGAGCGAACGCAAAGCTGTCGGGCCCCCGTAAAATAAAGTAAAAAAAGAAAAAGCACGCGTTTAAAAATGAAAACGAAAAAGCGCGCGCGCGTCGTGACAAAGGAGAAAGTGGCGCCGCCCGCGTCGCTGTCATGAATCCGCGTGATTTGTTCTTCCGTTGTCACCCCGCGCTGAGGGCATTGCGCGCCGTCGATTCTTTCTGTGCGATGGCACTGCGTTGACATCGTTGCCGCATCCGTCCCTCTCCCAGATCGGGGAGTTGAAGGCTGCCTCAACGCGCGAGCCCAAGGGCTTTACTTGCGCCTGGTGCGATGGAGCACTGTACACCGACCTCTTCAGGTGCTAAAAGGAAAGCTGTCGACATCGCAACGAAGATGGCCATTGTTAATGAACTTGCTCAAGGTGCAAAAAACTGCAAACTGGTCAAGAAGTACGGACTGTCGAAATCGACCACTTCAACCATTACTAAGGGCAAGGAAAAGATTCTTGGTGCTACCGTGAATGCCGTCCTGACGACTAGAAAGCGCCTTCGGAAGGCGACCTACGCGGACGTTGAGGACGCACTGCTGAAGTGGATCGCTGACGCCCGGTCTCCCTGCCATGCCAGTTCGCATCAGCTTGCTTGCCACCGTGGAGATGTTGAAAGCGGCGTGGATGGAGCTCACCGCGGAGTGCATAGCAAATTGCTTCCGCAAGGCGTGTTTTATGGGCCCAGACACCGAGGACGCCATAGATCACCCACCGGAAGGCCGGTCGCACGAGGACTTGTGGCAATGCGTCGTTGACACGCAGCTGGCCGGACCTGACGTTGCCTGGGGCGATTTCGTTTCTGCTGATGACGACGCCGACATTTCGGAGCCATGCACTGACGAAGCTATTGTGCGTGAAGTTCGAGCCCTTCTTGACTGCCCACAGACCGACGAGGACGATTACGAGGATGCTGCTCTACCGCCGGTTGCTGTGAACGCTTCAACCACGATCGGTTACAGCGCGTCGCTTAAGGAACTCGTGTGCAGCAGAGGCCTTGGCGATGAACATATTGCCGCGCTAGAAAAATTAGAAACGGCAGTGATGCGATCAGCTTCGAAGAAGCAGACATGCATCACGGACTTTTTTCAAAAATAAAGTTAACTTTCGTCTCGCTTGCTCTTTTTGCCCGTATTATAGGTGGTCCACTTACTACGAACTTTGGATACAACGAACTAATTTCGCGTGACGATCAAGTTCGTTATAAGTGGGCTCAACTGTACTCCTATGTGACGTACTAATATTCTACTTTTGTTTCCGTGTTGCAGGCACATCGACCTCGATGCCGCCACTTTTGTGGGCGACAAACAACGGCCATTCAGAACGTTTATTCAGAAACACACAGAAACCGAGGAATACATGAATTACAAGGTTCTCCTGGAAAGCGCGAACGTGCCACACTTCCCCCTCAGCGATGCCCTGAGGCGGCTTCTTATACTTTTCGACAAAAAATTTTTCAAGTACGTGACGTACTACGCTTTCGGCTGCGTCTTCAGGCACACTGTGTAAGTGGCTCACGTGTTCGAGGAAAAGGAGCGGAACGATTTGAAACGCTACACGCGAAGCCGGGAGAAAAATGGTCGGGTTTTAACGTAGTTAAACCGAGAGACGTGCGAAAGCGTTTATTTAGCCTGATTGGTTCGTGGGTTTGTTTCGATGGGTCGTCGGCACATCTGACGACGATAATAGAATCAGGTTAAAGGGAAACTGGATAGGTTTTGAAGTGAACGAGCTTAAGAGGGTCGAATGTGTGAAACTTGGAGGTAAAGCATGTGAAGTCTTTTTAGGCTAGCACTTGAAATAGTGAAGTAATCGCCGATTAAAATCCGGACGCCCTTCAAGCTTCTGCGCAGCGCACAACGCCAAGTGGGGGGCGCATGATTACGTCATCGAAGGTATCGGTACATTTCAACGCACAAACGCCTGCTTTGAAGGAAAGAAACCAACGCCGCCGAAGGCGAACCCTGCCGGGAGTTGTTTGGCAGCGTCTAACGCGTCAGGGCAGGGTGTGGCTGACGGCAGCGGTAATTTGAAATCATACCTTCCGTGACGTCACGCTGAGTTTTCCTGCACTCCTCTGGTGCATTGAGGAGAAGCGCAAATTTTAATCGCCGATTACGTCACTATTTTAAATGCTAGTGCAAAAACACTTGGCATGCTTTACCTACAGCCTACATAGGTTTGAATCCTTTAATATCGTGAAATTCTGAAAAAACTGCTGCAGCTGCCCTTTAAGCTCTGTTCGAGGTTAAGCTGATCTGTTCGCTCCGCAGATGGAAGTTGATGAAGACGACGGTGTGAAATGTACAGCGCGAGTGTCTGTTGCAATTTAACACGAGGTGCGATCGTCTGCGGCAATAACATAATGCTCTCGTGCAGTGGTCAGCGAAGCTGATTTGTTCGCGCCGCCACGGGTTCGAAACCCAGTCGCGGCAATATTTATTTATTTATCAAGGTCAAGGTCAATTAAGGCTTCAGCGATATCTCGGCATTTGCAGCTTCGGTAGTGAAGCAGAGCTTTCGCTCTCGAACGAAGCTCACAGCCGTATTGAGTAGTTCAATGTGTTGAAACCATTCATTTCGATCTTAGCATATGAGGCGTTTCACATTTGCCTTCACATTCAAAGCGACAAATATTTCGACGTAACCGTTTAGCATGCACTGGTAGTATTCTATGTGCATTGCCAAAAGATTGTCATAACGCGGAATACGGGGAAACCATCGCACGGGTGTTTATCAGAGCAGGAATCTCTGTTTAAGCGTTGCAGGTTTGGAAGATTCGTTTCGTACCTTTTTAGGCGCATCTAAACACAATGAAAAAAAAATACTTGGCTTACTCCCAACTGGCTTTCTTTACTGGCTAAAACGCTGCACATTGCTGCAATTGTTTAAGTCCATCCTCTTCCCTCCACACTGCATCTTCTGCAGAGCCCCCCCCCCCCCCCCCCTTTCTTCTATCACTAGATCTGGGAATTTCCACACCCAATCTGTGTCCCATTCATTCACTCTGCTCCCCAGCCTTCTGAGAGACCGTTGTTATGGCCACACTAGCCGGTGACCAGCTCTAGCTGATCGACCGGGCCAGCCTGGAAGGGAATGCCAGAGGGCTCTTGGACTAAGGAGCCATCTAGAGAAATTAGTTAAAAGTTCGTTTTCTCTCTCTCAGCTGCAGTAAAGTCCGCCACAGTGTCGCAAAGACAAGGTTCTACTATTCTCGTTCTCGTAACCGTGCCCGTCTGCTGATCAACGCAGGATCGAAATGTGGAGCAACCCACTCAGTGTGATAGCAGCCAGCATACAGCGGAACCTGGTCGACACAGCGCTTTTGCGTCAGCAAACAGGCCAGCCCAACTGTCACATCCGGACAGGCGTCTCGCTGTACGCGCTCACTGAGGAAGAGATACACGTACGTACCGGTCAAGCGTTTTTCTATGTTGGCTATTCTTGCAGACGAAGAGGATAGCAGGCTCATAATCATCATCATCAACAATCAGCTCAGCTAAGCGCACTATGCGATAAGACATCACCGGAAGCCTCGGACTCCAGAGCTCCGTAATATTTAGGGAGTGTGCCACTGCTGCTTTCGGCTTGTGGTGGAGTTGAGGAGGTGGCGGGAAGTCGTGTATACGACTCTCTTCATGCAGCTCTGCAAGCGCTGGATTCTAGAGCAATTAAATGGCGGCGCCCTCGCAAGTCAATGGCAGCTGGTGACTACTGCCTGGCACACCACCTCCAACAAAGGAGAAACTAGTTTATTGCTCATTTACGGTTTTCACTGTCATCTTTGCAGATTGCCATTGTGTCGCGACTTTTTGAAATCGGCATACCAGATATGCGTGATTTCATGCAAATCAAGTTTGCATGAAAGCTAAGGGGTAATCGCACGCCACGTCACAACGACGCGACAGTTAAATGGGTGATGCAAGCAGGCTCTGACACATGTTTCAGTTCATTCGTTTTATGAAGTTTAACGTCCCAAAGCGACTCGGGCTGTGAGGGACGCCGTAGTGAAGGGCTTCGGAAATTTCGGCCGCCTGGGGTTGTTCAACGCGCACTGTCATTGCACCGCACACGGGCCTCTAGCACTTCGCCTCCATCGAAATGCGACCGCCGCGGCCGGGGTAAAACCCGCGTATTTCAGGTCAGCAACCAAGTACCATAACCCTTGAGCCACCGCGGCGGCGTCATATTTCAATTGACCCAAACAACATGGCCGAGCACGCGATTCAAGCAATCCCAACTTGAGAACGCCTTTTTTTCTTATCCTTTCAAAATGCACTTCATATTTTCTATGTACACCTCGGCGTCCGTCCTGTAGCTTTCTTCAGAGCCTTTCTAGACAGAGCTACGCCATCTTGGTTGTATCAATGGTGCTATGCGGGAAAGCACACTTGCGCAACATCCAATGAGAGTCTCGGAAATTTGCTTGGGCTGCAGGAGCACTTCCACTTCTGAAATCAGCGCGAAAGAACGCAGAGACGCAGTACACAGGACGGCCAGCCGATAAGTGCCTGTCTTGTCTAACCGCTGAAATCTCATCGTAGATATCGCTGAACACCTCGATGCCCCGCTCTGTCGCCTCCACTTCACCTAAATAAAATGCCTGCTTCGTATTCTGTTCTCGAAACCGCGTGCAGGCCGATGTCAGGCAGCGTGACCCTCTGAGCGACCTGAAGTCGCTGCTGGCGCACACGTGGGCCTACTGGGGCGCCATGGCGTCGGTGAGCTTCGGCCTCATCATGTCGTCGTTCGTGGTGCTCCCTTCGCTCGAGGTGTGCAGCGAGGCCAGGCATCTGCAGCTCATGACGGGCATGCCGGGGCTCCTCTACCTGGGCGCCCACTTCCTCTTCGACCTGGCCTTCTACCTGGTGCCTATGGCGATCATCTACGGAGGCTTCGCGGCCATCTTCGAAGTGCCCGCTGACACGCTCGGTGAGACGCGTGATTTGTTTTGTTTTGCTTTTATTTTGGCGTTGCCTTATAATATATGGCTCGCCGCCATGGGGCTGACCTAGATGCGCTGACGAATCATCGCTTATTTCTAGTTTCTATTGGCGTCGGAGTTCTGCAATCGAAGGCACCGCAGCGTTAGGAGGCAAGAATACCTATATGCTGTCAAAAATTTGTCCTCGCACCATTCACTTCGCTTTTTTATATCTTTTGTTTGTTTGTTTGTTTGTTTGTTTGTTTGTTTGTTTGTTTGTTTGTTTGTTTGTTTGTTTGTTTGTTTGTTTATTTGTTTGTTTGTTTGTTTGTTTGTTTGTTTGTTTGTTTGTTTGTTTCAATGCGTTCAATATCGGAATGCGTTACAGTATAGTGACTGCATGAAGAAATATAAAAAATTTGTGAAAGATATACATTTATAATTCGGCAGGTGGTTCAACTCATTTGTCGTTTTTGAAATTAAAGGAACGCAAAGAAGATAACTTAAGGCGATTATCAAAATAATTTTGAATTTAAGACGGAGACAAGGCGAACACAGCTACCTACGGAATTTTTTGGGGCTTCTTATTTTTTGGCTACCTATAAAAAAAAAATGCCGCCTTTTCCCGGCACTCACTTTAACAAACCGCTAATATTGCCTATTGGTCGCGGACGTGAACTGCAGGAGGTGTGTATCTAGTAACGAATCTCAGTAAAAATTTACAGCAGGCAGTTGCGTACAATCCCTGCATGCTATTATTCTTTTGATGTTGAGACGCATTCTACAGTTTCACACCTGTTTTCCGCAGCAGCAAATTTGTGTCCGTGCTGCAGACCCTCGGTAGCAATCTTGGACCACTCTTACCTAGAGAACAATAAAAAGCGCCTTTGTCTTCGTGACCATAAATTGTCCCCATCACTACCTAGAGTGTACATTGTATACATAAGCGAGATGCGGAGCTTCAGTGATGTGCGGAGGTTCGTCCAACTCACTTTGGGTAAGCTTTCCAGCTATTCAAGTGAACTTGAAAAAGTGGTAGTAGACCAAGATGGAGTAACCTCGATAGAATACGTGGGCTTCCCTGAGAGCTAGCCCGCAATAAAACGGAGACCAGAGGAAAGGCACTGTATCGCGTCTGCACCTGCAATCGCGATCGGTGGGATAGCATCTCCGCAGCAATAGAACCCAGTGTATCATGGGTGTATCTGCTATCCTTATTCCCTCTTCATTAAGCTCTCAGTATTCTTCATGAATAACAGTGCACTTAGACTGCAGTGCGCATTACACGTTCTCCAATCTGTGCTGCTTGTTCTGCAGTGTCGCTGATAATCATCGTGTTGGCGTTTGCGCCCGTGGGCATACTTCTCCCGTATTTCGTCTCGGAACACACTCCAGACGGAGGCACGGCGTACGCAGTTATCCTCGGACTTTTTGCCATTGCAGGCAAGTTGCTTTAAGCCTTTTTTGGGAGTTCCGTTTACAGTGTCTAAATATTGCGCTTAGATATTTTTCTAAAACATTTTATTGGCTGCCTTTTAGTCCCCACGCTTCCCATTACTGAGCTGAGCTCCGTAAAGAAATTGATGTAAAGGTAGGGTGTGATATTCGTACCATGCTCGAATATACAGCCATGAACAAACTTTCAGCGATGTCAAAAATACGAATGCAATTGCATGCCATCATGCTCATTATGTTGGATGTTCGTACACCGATCTTTAAATAAAAGCGCGCAAAGAAGTTATAACCTTCCGTGAAGCATTGTCTCTCGCATAACTGCAGTACTTGTTTCACCATTCCAGGCCCCGGAAGCATCATCGGGTTCTTACTGGCGGCTGATGCTTTTCGCGGGCAAAACTTTCGGATGCCCTTCATGTTTTTCCCGCCGTTCGCTCTTCCTGCGACCACCGTGCGTGCCATCAACCTGAAGTACGAGGTGGCCATCTGCGATTACCTGCGCAGCAAGAAGACGCTGAGAGAGAAGCACATCGACTTCTGTAACTCTGTAAAAGCGTACGGCTCGACGATAAACCTTTGCTGCAACAGTAAGTTCGACACGCGATGCTTGCTTTTCACTGGCGACTGGACTTACATAATGTTTTCATCTAAACGTAGCTTAAAGCACGCAGATTTTATAACTCTTCCGGCTGTCTTTGTCTGCTTGGAAGCAGGGACCGCATTATGCAATGGTTAATCCCGTTTTTACTTTATTTGTTCGCATGCCTTTGGTGGCTGATCTCAGAGATGTGGACCATGGTGGTTGACATCAGACTGGTCATGGCATGCTGGAACACGCCCGCGATGGCACTTATTAGCATAACTTTCCCCGCACATAACGGACAAGGCGCACAAGCGCCGACTATGACGAATGACGGAGCACAATGACGTGTTTGACACGCTTGACGAGCTATATCGGCGCTAACCTCCCCACTGGAAAGAAAAAAAATTCTGATGGTTTATCTTCAGTTAAAACTAGTGTGTAAGCGAAAGCTTCGTTCCCCTAAGCCAAACTATGAGTCTCGTCATTGCTTCAACCATAAGCAGCACTCTTAGCGTAGCCAGGAAAATGAAGCTTTCGCTTACACACCAGGTTTAACTAAAGATAAACCATCAAAAAATTGCTTGTTTGACCTTGACTTGATCTTGACCTTGACTTTCACCCGTGGCCTTGACCTGACCTATGTCCTTATGGACCACCTTGGTGTAGCACCATAGCAACACACCATGACTCTACTGTGGTTTCACCTCTAAATTGCTTGAAGGTGAAAACCGCAAGCGCCGCGAAGAAAGCCCGAGTTCCCGTAGTGAAGCTTTCGGTTCGAAATTATGTGGTGGTGAGCGTGGTTTCTGCGACTAGGATGTACTGGATGCAGTGGCAGCAGGATGGCTCGTAACACCGCAGTCACCAGGCCAGTCCAGTGCGATTGGTCGTGGGCTTCCCTTAATCCTTGCTCTTGAGACGTTTGATGTCACGACCGAAAGTAGTGAGAACCAAACGATTCGCCACATAATACAGTCTCATATATTTTTTCTAGTTCACTTTCGTTGCGCCCTTGCGCCGAGATTTTAGAACATGTAAACGCTTCTATTCTGCCTTTTGTCATCACTTCCCGATGTCAGCTCACTTTTCTTTTCTTTTTTTTTATTTTAGCGTTCACTGGGCTTGCGATTCGCTGAGCGCTCCTTAAAACAGCTGCATGAATTCTTCGGCACGTTTACCATCTTTTCTTTTTCTCATGCGTACTCTTTTTTAAGCATGAAATGCTTTTAGCGCCCGTTGTCGGCAGTGTGGTGACGTCACGCCGAGACCGAGAGCCATCATCCGGGCACTGAATTCCACTTATCCGGGCACTGAATTTCACTCATCCGGGCTCTGAAACGAGAACATCCGGGCACCGTACGAGACTTAACGAGATTCAGCGAGACTCTCTAAGCCCTCCTACGGGACCGGCATACAAGCGCCGGTTGCTCTCCAAACGAGTCACAAAAAATAACTGCTGCCAGTGTCTTCTCAATGTTTATCAAGATATCAGTCGAGCTGTGCATTTGATAATGCACGGAATTATAATTTCCGATTTCCCCCTCTGGCAGGCAGATGTATACACACTCGCGGAGTATTCGAACGCGCTGCATATACATTCTTGTCAGGCCTGTGTCTCGTCGTGTCCGCGTACGCTTCTGAATCGTCCTGGATTTCAATGCCGCCACCGTCACAGCTGCTTAAGCCGAGCAATGGAGCCTGTGTTAGGCCCGTAAACATTTCTTGCTTACTCCACGCTCGGTTACGGGAGAGGCATTTTTTTTTTCTTTATCTCAGTGTTTATCGCTTATGTCGAGTTCCGCGTGTAGTGCTCCATCCCTATTATGCTTTTGGGTCTGAAAATTTTTAATCTGCTGCCGATTAAAAATTGACTACACCCTTCCCACCAGCTCTGAAATTTTCGTTTTGAAGTCGCTGGAACCGTATCCCGCGCCTTGCTAGAGGTTGTCCGTTTTGTCCTTTCAGTACTGACAAACAGAACTCGGAAGGACTGGTACGAAATCAAGGCCCTCTCTACTTCTCCACACGGCATCGTGCCGGACATCCTCATCATGCTTACCTTGGGCGCACTTCTGTTCGCCTACCTGGCGTTCCGCGTGTCTGGCCGGCCTCTCTTCCGGCGCCCGAAGACGTGTCCGCCGCAGAGGCCCCCGAACAAGCAGGACGCGGACGTGGCGGCCGAGAGGGCCGTGGTCGACCTGATCTGCAGGCAGAGGCGCTTCGGCCAGCGCACGATGGTGGCGCAGAACCTGCACAAGATGTTCCGCCAGGTGCACGCCGTGCGGGGACTGTCCTTCACCGTGCGTCCCGCCGAGTGCTTCGGCCTGCTCGGCGTCAACGGCGCTGGGAAGACAACCACGTTCCGAATGCTGGCGGCGCTCACCCGTCCCACGTACGGCGATGCCTACATGAAGGACGCGGTCCTCTCCGAGGAACCCCGCTGGGTGAGGTCCACGAACCAGACCAGTGTGTCGCGTCGCGGGCCCTTATAGAACGCTGAAGGCTGAGCTAATTGGCTGGGTGATGATCCGCGGCGCTCCCTAGCTAAAAGTTCTTAGATGTTTGTGCAATGCCTGCGCTCTACGAAGGCCCGTTTGAGATGCTTCCAAAACATAGGGCCAACTTTATACATGTGAACGATGTTATGTGTGTATGTACGTGCGCGTGAGTGAGTTAGCACCTCTACATGCTTTATCATTCTCAGTCGGAGTTTATTGTCAGGTACAGGGTCCGTCAAAAGTTCCAAGCCCACAGGGTTTGCTTTTGAGCAACATAGTCGGGCTGTTGAGATACTCTCGAAGCTCAAAATATCTGTAGAGAATGGAAGAAGGATCGTTCTACCATCTGAGAACCTCGATAGCTCTATCGGAATCTTAAGTGCCAGGATATACCGATGAAAAGCGGACCATGTGGCCTGGGAACTTTTGACGGACCCTGTACATCGCAGTATCAGGCAAACGTCTTCAGTCGCACATCAAATAGGGCTTCCTCCTACGTAAACGTGACTGCGTTGGACTGCTAGAAGTTGTTCTTGCTATGCCGTAAAGCGGCTGACAGTGTGGCCATGCTCCTGCTGCAGCATCGTTATGTTACAAAAAGAAGTGCCCGCGCTCATCCCTCAGTCTGAGTGTGTTTGAGGGTGCGAAGACGTCAGTCGGGAACGCACAGTCACGTAAAAATTTGCAAATCTCGCGGACTTTTTTTAAAGTACAGCACATGCAAGCATGCTGAGAGTTACTTCGAGGAAAAAAAGCAAAATGAGGATTCCTCCGCATTCTTTAAAACTTATACCGAAAATTTTCCGCTGAGACTGACTATAAAAATGCTACCTCACTGATGTTCGTTACTTTAAGAATTCAGGCGTGTTTAAAAAATGTGCTGACCTGGCTAAACTCCTTACAAACGTGCACTATCTGAATATTCATAGAGCTCGTTGGCTGATTTAAATCCTGGCACAACCTAGCTGACACTGTATATAAAGTTCCACTCCAATCTAATACTTCTATGAAGCTACGAGCTATTAAAGGAAAACTTTCAAAAGTAGGCTACGGCTTAGTTAAACCAGTCGACGAGAGCAGTCACTGGTTGCAGTTGACAACTTACGAAATTCTGTAGGTCAGCTCAACCGCAAAGGCTTTCTCCAACAAAACTCTCGTTCACAGGCTCATTTATACTACGTGCTCTTCCCACAAAAGCGGTTAGCACGAGGAGAGATTTTCTAGTCGCTTGCGTTGTATGCTTCTTCGAAAAGGACAGGGCTTAACGCCTCTCCATAAAGAGTTGTTTTTCTTTTTTTAAACTAGGTAATCGAACCATATTCTAATATGTTAATGGTCTAAAATTTTAGTTCATACTTTGAATTAAAGTGCACACATCGCTGCACACAAGCTGACTACGCAGGATATGAATAGCAGATAGCAGGTTAAGGTCGAAGAGGCCGATATATTAACACTAACGAGATGTAAGTTTTCCTGCGTAGTGTTTGCGTAGTGGTGCCTGCGTAGTGTAAGTTGTGCTTTCCATCGAGGAAAACATTTTACGACGCAAGCTATAATTACAGTTGAAGGTAGGCACCTGACCCCACGAGTACAGCATAACTGCAGCTGCTCCCTGAGTGACTCACGGCATTACTGTGAGCACTGCTTATGTTCGCATTCAGCATTAAAACTATATCTACAGAAAACGGTGAGGCTGAGCCCATTAGGTGAATGAGTTTCTCATTTTTGATTAAGTGCTTTAAGTTTACACGCATCTGTTGCTTCGCAGAGAATACGCGAGATGTCCTAGATGCATGCGTTTATCAGTTCCCAAGCAAGTCCTTTATTACTTACACAGAGTTTCTCAATATAGTCTAGAGGGAAAGGTGGCGCTGCTGTGGTTCATACGCCATGGAGAGTCGCAGAAATGCCGCGAAGATAGGTGTTTTTTATTTGGCTTGACTGTTGCTGAGCATATAACGCGGATTCAGTCGTAAAACCTTGAAAAAATACTGTGAAAGTTTCCATACTAGCCTATCATCTAACTTTCACTTGCGTTAAATTTAAGTGAATACGTGAAAAACGAAATAATTTAAATAACTTATACTGCGCACAGAGGAGACAATCACGTCGCAGCTAACGATCACAAAGCTGAATTCACGGTTACGGTCCAACACTATCCAAATCCAAGTACGAAACCTCGTCTTCACGGCATTCCCGAGTTGGATGAAGTCCTCTTTAAGAAACTTGTATAGACGGTGGCGCCACTTTTTCCTCTAGGTAATTTTGAGAAATACTACGGTTACTAACAGTGTGAAAAAATCAAGACATTTACGTATTCCACAAGAAACAACAAAAGGGATAAGGAAGAGCAATTTAATACTCGCTAGACAAGCTGACTCCATCTAAACCAGCTCTTATCCATTTGCGCATCGTACAGTGGCAATCGAAGATCGGCTACTGTCCTGAGGACGGGGCGCTCTTGGAGAAACTGAACGCCTACGAGATGCTCTACCTGTTCGGCCGCCTCCGTGGCATTCCCGAAGAGGACCTGGCCACCGCAGTGGACCGCATCATCGGCGCCACAGACCTGCGCAAGCATGCGTCTAAGAGGTGCCAAGTATACAGGTGCACAACAGCTGTTTTCTTTTTTTTTTTTGCAAGTGCTGCTTGCGTTATATCTGTGTTTCCCGCCTGCCTAACATCACAACTGAGCTTAGAGACGACAATGACAACTTGCTAGAGCAGTTACTAAAGATATTTTAAAGAATAACTACACGGCTTGCTGTCCGCTTCGTCGTTGCGATAATACTACACGCATAGCTAGCCAGGAGCCGCAACTCTAAGGCCAGTAGCTCGTAAAGTCGTCTTCAACTACTCTGTTAGAACCGTGAACACTTTGTACTCGTAGCAACCTTCAAAGGGTGAACATTAAATGTGGGCTGCAATTTCTTTTTTTTTTTCTTTGCGGCGTGACGATGCTGCAGTGTCGGGAGTAAGCGCAAGCTGTCCACGGCTGTGGCCCTGATCGGCTCCCCCGCAGTCGTGTTCCTGGACGAGCCCTACGCCGGTGTGGATGTGCTGGCTCGTGCGCGGATTCACGACGGACTCGCCTCGCTCAAGGAGAGCACCGATTCCACCATAGTACTCACCTCGCACAGGTATTGTTTCACATGGAGAATCCTTTGTGCTCTTATTTGACTCATGTCAGGGTATGCGGTTATTGAAGCGTCGTGTTTAAATCTGTTAACTTTAGAGAGCAATGACAAAGAGCAAATTCGACATTAAGCGTTTTCTACATGGTAGGTCAGTCGTGATTTAAACACCCAATATGTGTACTCGTACAGTACAGTGTCGAGCGTTCCTGCGCTAAAGACCAAGGTCCGACTCTCCTTACGAAAGTGTCGAAATTATTGATACTCGAATCAGAGAAAGTCATTGAACGATGAGGTATCACAGTCGAATTCCACGAACCCGACCCTCCCCTGTTTCAATTTTCACTGGCACAGTTTGGAATGATGTATCACGCGCTAAATGTACGTCACCAAGCTGTATATTCGTTCCGCTCTCATTGCGATGACAAACGTTCCACCACTCGTTGCCATTCCATCTTTCCCTTCCTAAATTTTCTCCTATGTGCCTAGTCCGGTCTCTGGTGAGGTTACAGGAAGAGTCTAGTAGACAACTGAGTGCTGCAAGACACAAAGACGTGGTTCTTCAGCTGACGAATTTCTGCTCTACTGAGAATAAATACCTGTCAGTGAAGAAAAACAACTCCTACATTCCTGCTCATTTCGCAAGCTTGGTTTACGCTCCGTACCTTTCAATATGGGACGTTTATTCGCTCAGTATCAGGTTTCTCTATCCACTTCTTGGAAGCCGAAGTAAAAAAAAAAGCTCCTTCACGAGACATTTACGTCTCATTCCACCTCACTTAACGTAATGCCTAAGGGAGAAATAAACGAAGTCAAAAGGGCAACAACCACTGCAAGGCGCCGAATCCGCCTGGCACGAGTTAGATATACAACGAGGTGCGAATTCAGCAATCCAGGGCTAGATGTACTGTGCTCTAAAGTACGCAAAAGGCGCGCGGCGCGCCACCTGACGATTGTCGTCGGCTACTCTTCCGCAGCATGGAAGAGTGCGAGCTCTCCTGCGACCGGATGTGCATAATGGTCGATGGAGAGCTGGTCTGCATGGGAACGCTGCAGCACCTCAAGGATAAGTTTGGCAGAGGTTACAAGCTGCTCTTCACGCTCACTGATGACACCAGGACCGCGGTTGAGCAGCTCACAAGGGCCGTCCGCAGCACTCTGCCGGGAATCACGGTCATCGACGTGCGCCGGGTGAGCGCTGCATTTCCTATGTTGGTTGCGTTCAAACGTAACCCCTTAAGCATAAAGGTAATTGAATACGCATACTGTTCATTTTTTTAAATGGTGTTTAATTAGAAGGTTGACGCAAGTGATAAAGAGTGACACCGGCGATAATAACGACGACAATAATCATTCATGCTTTTCCACTTCGTGTGTTACCGTACAGTCACGATGAAAAGAAATGCGAACAGCACGGCGCCTGCGCGCTCCGCTGTTCGATTTTTTTTTTCACCGCCGTTTTACTTGTATGGTAGAAAAAAGACGCTAGAGTCGTCCGTGACACAATCTAGAACAATTTTAACGTCTTTTTCTTGCCACTCTAGTAAAAGCTCAATGAAAAAAAAAATCGAACAGCGCAGCGCGTAGGTGACGCGTTGTTTGCATTTCTTTTCATCGCGATTGTACTACATCAGCTGTGCTTCACACAGCAACCAAGAGCGCATCGAAAGTGGCGTCCTCTGTTGCGCGTAGCGCGATTTAGTAAATCAGGATAGGAAGCCTAATTTATTTACACCAGCGGTGGTGGAATCCCGTTCGGAGGAATGGAATGCAAAAGCTCTTTTTTTTTTTTCTGCTGGATACCATTCGAATGGAAAGTTCCAGTTTCGTTTTTGGAGTCCGCTTCATCATTGTTTCAGGACGATATTTGGTTACCTAAACGCATTGCACGCTGAAGTTTAAGCTATCATTAAACCGAAGGCACCAGCTTCAAAGTGCATACACATTGTGTTTGTGAAGTCCCCTCAGAGAATTTCAATAAAACTTTTTGCTGGGCGAGTTGGTTCATTTTGCTTGAGGGGATGTTTGTAGCGCGACATCTTCTTGAAGGAGAAGGGAAATGTACAATTATGTTCTTGAAGGAGAAGGGAAATGTACAAATGTGTGCGATCGAATCTTGAATAAACCAGTTGAGAGTAGCGCTTGTCCCGTTCGTCTTCTGTCCCTTGTCTGTTTTTGTCGCGCTACAAACATCCCCTCAAGCCCCTCAGAGAAGGTTGAATCTTAGTGGCTACATTTTTATCTCGAGCACTGAATAATCTGAAGCAGTAATGCTGACTTGCCAACTGTGAAGCAGTAATGCTAACTTGTCCTTTCGTGTTTTTCCTTTGCTTGTTTTTCAGAGAGTGGTCGAGTTTAGAATGGAGACCAAACTTCCGTGGAGCACGCTGTTTCAGAAGCTGGCAGCTTTGGAAAAAGACTTCGCGTTCGAGCATCTCTTCGTGTCCGACAACACCTTGGAACAAATATTCATAGAGTTCGCCCGCAAGGCACACGAAGAGAAACCGAAAGAAGCAAGGAAAGAGACGGACACTACGCGCGAACCGCCGCCTCAATTGCGGGCACAATAACGAAGTGCTTCCTTTTTTTCTGTGCGCGTCACGCAAAACATTTCCCTGTGCACCGCGTAGTGCACGACGTATTCATAACACACACTGCAAGATAATTTCTTTTTTTTTCTCCATCAGCAAAACCAGATTATTCCTTGTGACAGCCTATGCTTAATTGTGAAATTATTATACTACAGTCTAGCGCAAACACTGCCCGATTTCCCCCCGCCCATGTCTTGTCTTCAGCGAAACATAACATATTGCTTATCGCAAATGGCGATTATTATGACGATGTGATGGAGCGCTGTGTTTTGCCTAGCAAGCTTCAAGTTGCTGTCTGCGAGGTGCAGGGTAACAAACAACCGGTGTAATATTTATGCCGAGAATGTTTATGCAGTACAGTATTTATTAAACTTTGTCCTCTGCGCCGTTTCTTTTTGTTTTCATCGAAGTAAAGACCTTTGCAAGAATTTACAGATGATCGGCACTCTTTCTGTGACCTATAGTGCAGCTTGCTTTACATTGTGGCTGTCCAAACTCTCTCGAGGGTGAGGAGAACTACTATCCTCCCCCTTCCAGGGCCTGGACGTATTGGCGTGCCACAGAAGTTTCACTACGTGGGCCAGCAAAAAATTGGCCTATGTATATTTGATAAATGACGTGCGTAAAAATTGCATGAAGGAAGGAACACTTAGGAAGGGCCCTCGGTATCCGAAATGCACGGCAAAAAATGTGCCGGAAGTGACGTGTTCACGCAAGGGCCACTGGGAGTCTTTGGCCGATGGTGCAGCCAATATAACGCAGGGGCGCAGATGCACACACTACTGCATTGTCTGCTGCGCATATGCAAGCGCGCTGAGTTGACGGGCAAGTATAGACCTTATGCAAAAGTGCTGCCATCTACCGGAAGAAAACCGAAACAAGCAAGCGACGCCATGTTGGGGGCTTGTGGTCATGGAGTCAACGTAGTTGCTTGGTGCGGACCGTGTGCGATCGCTTTACTTTAAGTTTTTATTTTTTATTTTAATTTAAGTTTTTTATTTTAAGAGCTTTTGGTGGCTTTCTGGTTTTGTTCGGCATGGAGAATGCAGACACGGATGGTACAGCCGTGACAGTTAGCCTCCTGCGCCCACTAGCTATGTTCCTCAGGAAGTCATTTTCTGTGAAATGCTTTGAGCAGATGCGGGCAGTCGCAATGTTGAACGGGGAATCTCTCTCTATGGCGATTAGCCATGCTTTGCGCATGTTCAGCTCATCTGGGATGCAGTGGAAAGACACCTGCAAAAGAAAAACGCACAGTAAAATATGCTGCATACCTGGAAATAATTTTTTTCTGCATTTGGCTCAATGCATGCTTTGCTAAACATCTTGTTTATATTGGAACTAAGAAGAGATTTTGTAGTTATGTTCTTCTGAAAACTGCTGCTTAATGGACAATTTGCAAGATAACTTCGTGTATCATGCTACAGTGAGGTTAATTATCTGAAATAAGTCAGAACAACAATTAGTCGAACATTAGGGACGATACGTTATGAGCTGTTTTCAAATTTACATAAAGCCTAAAATGCCTGGGGACAGCATAGCCACCTAGTGGCTACGGCGTTGTGCTGCTGAGCCGAAGGACGTGGGTTCGATCCCGGCTGCGCAGTCGTTTTTCTGATGGAGGCGAAAAACGAAAACGCCAGTATATCGAAGTTTCGGCACAAGTTACAGATCCCCAGGTAGTCAACATTAATCCGATGCCCTCCACTACTGCGCGCCTCATTTATTTATTTATTTACAATACTGCGAGTCCCATCAGGGACCATAGCAGGTGGGCGAACAAAAATGACAAACATGATAAAAATTTGAGCAGTGCACTCTGGAATTCAAAAAAAAAAAAGTGAATACAAATCAAACACAGGTGAACAGAAAGGAACAAGCAAAATAAAAGAAAAAGTAAACATTAGCAAGCAAAAAGAAAAATACATGTCTAGGAGTCGGGTGGAGCATTGCCATAAGGAATTCAATTAGAGCACACGGGAACACAGCAGCGGAAAAAATAAGAGAGACTTTCTTCACGATTAATTAACAATCTAATGAAGTGATGAAAGGCGGTTGAGTATGTCAGTGAAACTGCTTTATTCGTTAATTGATAAGGATTCTATCCGTGACGTGAACTGAGATAATGTGGTTGCAGTTATGATTGATGGATCAAGGCGATTCCATTCTCTGATCACGAGTGGAAAGTACGAATACATGAACGTGTCGTTATGGCATGAGTATTCTGTTTTCGCGCGTGCGTGTTTATGCCTCGACGGGCGTGATTGCGAGAAAGATATGTATTTTGATACGTCTATCTTGTAGTAGTTGTGCATCAGGTGAAATAAAAATTTTAGTCGTGCTTATTGCGCTCTTTATGATAGCGTCGCTAAACCCGATATAGCCGCGAGGTTAGTTGGTGAATCTGTGCGCTTATATTTGTTGTGTATAAACCGCAATGCTTTACGCTGTACTTTTTCTAGTATAGCCCAGGTGTAGCTTCGGCGCGTAAAAATAATAATAATAAAGACCACCTGAACATCTGTGTTGCTCGCATTTCTGCTCCCCACGATTCGTATTCGGCAAATTGATCGCCCGACCATGACTGGCGACGCTGCACTGTGGGTCATACCTTGGAAAATACGATCTTCACAAAATACGCGACGATCGAACAGCCGACCACGAACGGTAAATGATCGATTTACGCTGCCTACTACGTACGCAAGTCACTGACACGGGCTACGCGAAGGTCCGTTGCGGATCCGTTCGCCTGTGACACTTCCCAAATTTAAGATTGCATAAGTCTTGCATAAAAGCGAACCGAAGGTTCAGGATAAAAAAACGGGCACATGAAGCCGACCGGCAGACACAAAACTAATCCCGCCGCCGCGGTGGCTCAGCGGTTATGGTGCTCGGCTGCTGACCCAAAAGACGCGGGTTCGATTCCGGCCGCGGCGGCTAGAATTTCTTTGGAGGAGAAATTCTAGAGGCCCGTGTACTGTGCGATGTCAGTGCACGTTAAAGAACCCCAGGTGGTCGAAATTTCCGGAGCCCTCCACTACGGCGTCTCTCATAGCCTTAGTCGCTTTGGGACGTTAAACCCCATAAAACCATAAACCATAACCATAAAACTAATCCCGCGTGAGAAACTACTAGCTGACCGACGCAGTGCGCCGTAACTGCTAGCAGGCAGGAGCGCTCCTCGGCAAATACAAGATGAGCAAACATCCGACTTATTAGCCTTTTTAGTTCTGTAAATGTTATTTGTGTTCCGACTTCGTCTACGATCTGATTGTTAACTCTCGAAAAGTACTCGACACCCGCAACAGGCTTCCTGCTGCCTCGCATCGTGCTCCAGGCGAGAAATAAAAAAAAAGTGCACGAAGCTAGCACTCTTACCTTGTTTCCTTGGTTATCCTTGAGTCCTCTTTGTGAACAGCAAGGTACAGAGTAGTATTTGGGCATATTGGACGACGATAAATGCCAGCGTGCGCGTCGATATATTCCCGCACTGCCATATAATGCGGTATCCGTAAGCCCCCAACATGGCGGAAACGCGCGCGGTCAACGCAAGGGGGCGCTAGTTTTTGCATAAGGTCTATAGCGACGAGGAGCTCTAACATCCGGCTTCACAAAATGGGACCTAACGGGCTGTCGTCAATTATTTCCATCCTCCATGAAAAATCGCACCATCTTGCAGCACCACTCATAGGTTATTTATCACTTCATGAGTAGAGAGAGAGAAATAACATTTGTCAGCACCCGTCAAGAGGTTGACGGGGATCCGAGGCGCAGCTCGGTGCCAGCCATACGCAGAAAAAGTTCCCAGACCTAACTCCATTATATGTTGGCAATCATGGAAGGGCATGCACAGCATTGGCTCCTGCTGATGCCATTAGCGGAAGTGACGTCATTTCCCTCCAGCTAGTGGGAACGCTCCGACCTGGTGACATCACGTCCTTCCAGCCAATGGTAATGCTCCGTTCTAGCGATGCCGCTTCCATCCAGCCAATGGTAGAATTTTATGAACTACGACTCATGTTGGCCCCACGGGGCTTCTAACGATGAAAAATGTCCGTGTATATGATCCAGATATATAAGCAGAAATCTGTCACTGCACAATAAAAGTCTGCCCACTGAACTTATTTGTTTCACTGTCCGCTATAAGACTGAAAGACAGTTTAGAATGAACGAAGCCGCATTTGTGCTTCGTCAGTCTTGCACAGAATCAACCATGAAACACAATACACGGTTGTAGGAGGTGGGAGGATGCGAAGTTTGCGGGGATATCGTGGCCACAGCTAGCGCACGGCAGAGTTAATTGGAGAGATATGGGAGGGGCCTTTGTATTGCAGTGGGCGTAGTCAGGCTGATGTTGATTATATAACAGAAAATCGTACACCATTTGTTTATATATGAGCTCCAGTCGTAGTAACGCATTCACCACGCGCGATCGGAATGCGCGATAGCAGCGACATTTCCCATATGGCTATAATATATAAAATATTTTAGCTCGTTCAGCACTATTTCCAGCTGGAACTTTCCATGCCGGACTGCAATTCTTAACTTTCCCTAATACATACTTCTCCACATACGCCTTAAGGTGTTGGAATCAACGTCACGATTAAAAAAAAAAGTGCTGTGCGTAGCAAGTCCGCGTCTCGAGCGAGCAGTTGCCAGTTTGTACGGCTTTTCATTTCAGCGCCACGGCGAGAATTTCTAAGCACAGTGTCACCGTAAAATAATGAAATATAGAAGAGGAGCCCATCAGGAAAGTGCTTGTCGAAACACCAACAAGACCACCTTCCGCCTTTCTGCTTTAAGTGAAGCGACATCGTCACATTAAGTAAAGCGACGTCTTCCTCATGGAATACGCATGGCTTCTCTTATTTTTATTCTCCGTATTCTCTCTTCTCTCGCACTTTCTTGGCTTGGTTCTTAGTTTGGCTTGGCTTGGCGCCCAAGTGGATCGGTGCCAACCCAGGGAAAAACAAGTGAGCAGTGAGCCGGGTTGAGTCCCCAAATTTCACGAGAGATGCATTCTTATCATTTCACGAATACACCAATCAGTTTAAACTGGAAAGGAGGATCTATCCGCCACCAGACAAAAAGCTCGACAAAAGCCAGGAGGTAACGTGGCGTCGGCTCCAGACGCGAGCCTTCTTTAGCCCGTCGAGACTAGCACACATGTATCCAACACGATACAACGCTACTTGCAAACAATGCGGCGAGATAGCCGGATATGACCACATTTTATGGAGCTGCAAAAAGGCGCCGCCACCGGCAGACCTACTACCAGTCCCTTCTCTAGAGCGGTGGGAGGCTATACTGGCCAGCTCAGACCCATTGAAGCAAGTCCGGGCAACTGAGTGGGCTCACAAGGTCGCCAAAAGCCATGGGCTCGAAGCCACCTAGTAAAATGCTCACTAGGGCTCAGTGCTCACAATAAACGTTTTCCAATCCAATCCAACGGTTTTTCAGCTGCACGACGGCGTACTGTAGGCTCCTATTAATTCCTTCCGTCTTAAAACATGAAGTGGATATAACAAATCGTATGTGCATATCTCATAGATCAGATTTCAGGCCCACTTATTCTTACTTTAAAAAAGAAAGCTCAAAAGGAAAGAAAAACGTTCAGACTAGCGGCGATGAGTATAACAGCGTTGATTCATTATTATTTTTTTCTCACTCTCTGAGGGAGAGCACCTGACCTCACTACGCTGTCATTCGCCACATCCCAATGTTTGGATCACTCAGTGTTGCAAGCTGTTACGCCAACGCCAAGACCAACGTCAAATAAACGATAAACGTGCTTTGACATCTGTCGCTGTGCAATATCTCGTACCTTCAGCGGTGTACGCAGTAGAAGCCGATGTTTTGAACAGAAAGTTGATACCTGTAGTCAGAAAATTGTGACGCCAAAAATTTTGCGTACCGTGGCCGGTCCTTCGTCAGCAGGTGCCAAGGCCTTGCAAGTAGAAGCGGAAGCAGAAGAAGAGAGAAGGGGAACGCTGCTGCTTCTGGACTGTGCTACTGGACTCTGCTTCTTCTGGTGGTTCCGGATTGCTCTTCACTGGTGAGGCCGTTCTACGTTGGGGGGTTTTTGGCCAAGGCTTAGGCTAAGGTTAGGTTAATGTGAACCTGAGGGGGCGTTTCGCTGTGAGATGTCTTTGACCTCCCCAGGTGGAGGGTCGGCAGCTTGGTTTGCCAGCTTGCCAGCCCAAAGCCTGCCGCTTGAGTGCTTCCAGAAAAATGGCATTGAGGCAATTCCTGTGGCTCTCGTCCCAATCGGTGAGGGGGCGATCAAAATGAAAACACCCAAAGTTATTCAACTGGAACTACGATCATTGACAGCCAACTATCTTCAGATCTCTGAAGTGCGCCCATTTGGCCGTAGAGGCATTGTCTGCAAATCGTCCGATATCGCTTGTGTGGCTGACTTGCTGCAGTGCAAAATTTTCAGTTCACTACCGGTAAAAGCATTCATTCCCGAGCAGCTTGCATGCGTCAAGGGAATTATACGCGGTGTGGACCCAGCATCTTCCCCGCAAGAAATTCTAGAAGAATTTCAGGATGCAGGTGTTGGAGTCCTTTCGGTATATCGGTGCAGTAGAGAAATAAACGGCTCGCGTGTTGCTACTGAATCGGTGATAACAACTTTTGCTGGCACTTCCTGCCCTACTGAACTAAAAATCTGGCCTATTGTATACCGTGTAGACACTCTGCAACCGCGCCCACTTCAATGCACCAACTGTTGGCGGTTCGGGCATAGCGGCAAAGCATGCAAGTCAGAGACCCGCTGCCGTTTGTGTGGCGAAGGTCATGCTGCGGATAACTGCACCTCAGAACAGCCTCATTGTTGCCTCTGCAGCAATAACCACCCAGCAGATGATGCCAACTGCGCAAAACGCAGTGAGGAGCGCAGCTTGTTAGATATTATCACAGAGAAGCGGTGCTCAAGAGCCGATGCTTACGCTCTTCTTAACAGGAAGAAGGATTCATACGCTAGTCGTGTGCGCGCTTCTGTTGGGGATATTGAGTCCAACTTGACTGCCTCCATTGTCTCCACTGTAGAAAAAGCCCTTAACAATGTTGTTGATCGTATGCTAAACACATTTTCTGAGGCGTTAGCTCAGTTTATTGCAGTTCAATCTGTGTCACCATCTCCATCCGTTCTGGCAGCGAAGCCTGCGTCTGTTTCAGCTTCTGCCGCTACTGCTAGCAGCTCAGCATCACCTCCTGATGCTTCCCAGGTCCCACCTAACATCTCTCTACCTAGCAATGCATGTTGCACCGATATCTGCACAACAGATGTTGAAATGTCGTGTTCTACGCAGAAGCGTCGTGCTTCCTCGTCTCCATCTAAATCTAGTTCTCATCAGATGAAAGCTAGAAAAGGACCACCAAAACTTCTTCCCAATGCTGATATCCTCAAAGAGGCGGTGTCTGCCTCTTCAATTGGTCAGTAATCATGGCAGGCATCAAAGTGTTACAATGGAATTGCCGCTCGGTATTCTCTTCTCTTCCAGATCTAGAACTACTTATTCGGAAACACAACCCTGATATCGTGCTTTTACAAGAAACGTGGTTATCACCTTATAAATCATTTTCAATGAAAAACTTTCGAGTTTTCAGATTAGATCGAAATGCTGGTAGGGGAGGCGGATTGGTAATCATGCTTTCTAAACACATATGTCATCAGGCATCTATCTCTAACAAAATTCTTCTCCCTGACTGTGAGCTTTTAGCGCTCAAAATTTCATTTCCGCAGTGTGCTGATATTACAATTGCTAATACCTACTTTCCTTTAGGTGTACAGAGGACAGACTGCTTAGACAGCTTGGTGGCTGGCGCAAGTAGTGTAGTTATTGCGGGAGATTTTAATTCCCACCACAGTGAATGGGGAAGTCGCACTGATTCCTGCGGCCAGCTTCTCTGGTCGTGGCTGTCTGCAAATGCTGTACGCTGCTGTAATTCAAGAGATATAACATTTATGCGAGGTGGTGCTCGCTCAGCCATTGACTTAACATTATCGGCAGGTAGGCTTGAGGTGACTGACTGGTTGACAGAAGATTCGGGTACTTCTAGTGACCACTTTCCTATAACTTTCACTATCCGGTTATCTCCGCACAAAAATAGTTGTGTAAACCATAAATTTGTCAACCACAATATTTATAAAAGTTTGATGTCCGCCTCACTTGCCTCTATAGTCAGTACTAGCCGGGATGACAGAGCTCAGCAGGCGGTTTCATTTTTGCAAAGTGCAGTAGACCATGCAATATTCACTGTGCCCGCAGCAGTCTCTAATAAACAGCCGTCTCCCTGGTGGACACAAGAATGTGAGAAGGCCTATCGTTGCAGAAAAGCGGCCTGGAAGAGGCTATCCTGCAACCAGAGTCCAGCAAATTGGTTAAATTACAAATTTTTCTCTGCATCTTTCAAAAGAACAATTGCAAAAGCCAAGGAGGACTATAACCAAAATTTGAACACTTATCTTTCAACTCCTCGTAATCGGAAGGCCCTGTATAGACTTATGCAACGTAACAAGAGTTCTCCAGTCCCTCACCTTAATTCTTCAACAGTGTTATCCCCCCAACAGGCTCAGGAAACCCTGGATAGTATTGCTCAGGGACTAGCGGTACGTTTCCAGACTCAAAGAAATGTCCCTTTGCGCGCAATCACACCCTCTTCAGATTATACCGAGGTTGATGCGTCAGAGCTCCTCTCAGTCCTAGCAATGATGCACCCTGCAGCTCCCGGGCAAGATGGTGTCACTGTTGGTATGATTAAAATTTTAGCCAAGGATTTCAAAAGCAACCTCCTAGATATTGTCAATACTTCATTGAACAATGCATGGATTCCAAGCATTTGGAAGATAGCGAAAATTATTTTATTGAGGAAAGATGCTGGTAAAGGGTACGTTTTAGATAATATTCGGCCAATTGCACTAACTTCAAATTTAGTCAAATTAATTGAAAGGGTAGTGCACAGCCGTCTCACAAAACATGTTCAGGATGTTAATGGCCTTAGCCCAGCACAGATTGGCTTTCGTCGCGGATGCTCTATATGGACCGCGCATGTGGATCTTGAGAGTAGAATCCGGCTCTCGATACGCAGAAGAGAAGTTTCAGCCTTGGTGACTCTTGATGTAGCAAAGGCCTATGATAGTGTAGAACATACTATTTTACTTGACAGACTTGCGCAGTTACATCCTCCAACCTACATTTATGCATGTATATCTGAATTTCTAAAGGACAGATACTTTTACTGCGCAGAGGGTACCCTACGTTCTAATACTTACCATCAATCAAGAGGAGTGCCGCAAGGCTCGGTACTATCACCGCTGCTTTTTAATATTTTGGTCAGTGACATCCCCATCCGTCCTGATATAACAGTTTTTGTGTATGCAGACGACATAGCTTTTTTCGCCTCGGCCACGGATATCCATTCGCTTTACCAGATTATGCAGGGATATTTGGATGCTCTTGGAGTTTGGTTGCACCGTATTAATTTATCCTTGAATGTTGACAAATGTGGCACACTGGTATTTCCTCCAGACACGCCTTTGTACATTTCATTAGCCCATCACTCTAATCTGATTCCACAAGTGGAATCTGTTACATATCTAGGTGTTACTTACCATCCAACCTTAGATTGGAGCCTTCATATTAAGAACAACATGCGTAAAGGAGAACGCGCTCTAGGCCGGCTGACACGAATCGCCAATAAAAGGTTTGGGATGCGCCGCGACACATTATTGTTACTTTACAAAGCTTATGTAAGACCTATACTTGAATTTGGTTGCGTTTTGTTCTCTGGTAGCGCAAACTACAAGGTCCAACCCCTAATCTTACTGGAAAGGCGCGCTCTACGTCTCTGCCTTGGTCTCCCAAAATCAGTTTCAAACGCCCTGCTTTATCTCGAAGCCAGTATGCCCGATTTAATTTCCCGCTTTCAAATAATCACGGTGCGAACTTTCCTCAGGTCGTTGGACCCGATGACTAATGTCAGTACTCCTATTTTTGTGTCTCAGCAGGCCTTATTTTTTTACCATCATTGGCCACGGTATAAAATGCCACAAATTACCTTAACGCAGAAACTTTTAACCCCGATTGGTGTTGATCTCAGTTCCTTGCAGTGGGTTGACGACACGCCGGCAGCAGTGGAATTCCATTTTGACCACATCTTCCCATCTCATGCGAAACACATGCCCACAAACATTTTAAACGGCATTCTTTCTGGTCATATAGCGGAATTCCCCCATCATGTGGTGCTTTCTACTGATGCCTCCGTCAGCGGCCAAAAAGCTGCAGTTGGCATCTTTTCGCAGGATTCGGCATGGAGCTATTCTGTCCGCATCCCAGATTATATCCCCATATTATTTGCGGAATTTTTGGCTCTTGGAATGGCCCTGCACAAAATTCCGTGTCATGTATCTCACGTTATTATCCTGGCTGATTGTTTGTCAGTTTTAGTCTCCCTTGAAACTTCCCAAAAATATTTTTGTGCCGCTTCCTGCGATTTTTTGTCCCGTCCACTTTAAAGGAGGTCCGTTTTGTCTGGGTTCCTGGTCATGCAGGCATTCATTCCAACGAGGTGGCTGATTATTTAGCAAGGTCAGCTCTTGACGGGCCAGTAACGCATCCCGTCCCGAATTTCAGTCTGCTGGCGATCTCCAGGTTTCAGCGGTTCCAACACATATCAGCCAGGTTACGCGATCCCCTACTAAATACTGCTGATTATCAGCACTTAGCGTATAAATGGAACATCCGTTCGTGTAAAACCAGGCAGTGTGAGGTATCAATGACGCGACTGCGGTGCAGGATTCCCAGTTTAAATTTATACCTATGCAGATGTGGGTGGTCTCCAACAAACCTATGTGATTCATGCGGGGTCGTTGAATCTGTGGACCATTTCCTCCTCTGCTGTCCAAAGTTCGCACTTCAGAGAAAGATTTACCTGGAGGTCCCTCTCTCCAGGTTAGGGCTCCCGTTATCTATGCCAGTGCTGTTATCGTTCGGAGCGAGCGCAAAAGGATTTGCTTTGAGTTCAATTTGTGAGAATCTACATGATTACATAATTGCAACTGGTAGGTTGATTTGCTAACTCCTTTAAAAGTCTCAGAGTTTTTTTTTATTTTTTTTTAAATTATTATTATTCTCGCCAAAATGTTCTTTGTTATTTCACTTCAAATATTCTTCTGTCGTTTTTCATGAATACATTTTTCAAAATTCACGTTTAATCCTATGAAAATCTTCTTATGTATACCACTACACCTTGGCCAATCCCCCCACGTGGGTATGTGCCATTATAAAGAGGTGAAGAAGAAGAAGAAGACTCGACCATGGACGATCCGTCCGCAGCTCCCCTGGATCTCGGTGTTTCACCGGGGGATGATGGAGCTGGGGGAGGACCCGGAGACCTGTTCTTCAAGTGTGTATCTTCCTTATTATGGACAGGACAGCGATTCGTCTCAGCATTTCACTTTCGCTGATCTCTTGATTGACTTTAGCACATCCACTGCTGCAGTGGCTAGAAGCACGTCGCCTTCTTTCCACGAGACGCCTTTTAGCACGCTTTTCTTCCTTAGCCACTTCCTTCCTGTCCCAGTGATATACACTGGTGTAATTGCAACCACACCCTGTAACCCTTGGGTGGATTTTTGTCCATATGGGAACCACTGGCATCAGTTCCGCAAAATTTCTCACCGGGCGCCAATGGTACCATGGTCAATCCTACCGACGTTTGGACGAAAGAGTGGTCCTCAATAACGCCCTCAAAATACACCACGCGAGTTTGCACTCATACCAAGGTGATCTCATCCCGCCGCGTCCGCGATCACGTATACCGCAGAATTCAAAGGGAATTATACTAACCCATGGAGTAGAAATGTGGAGGCTAACGAAAACGGTTCAGCTCAAGTTAACGACAAGGCAGCGAGCTATGGAAAGAAAAATAATATGTGTAACGTTAAGGGACCGCAAGCGGGAAGAGTGGGTCAGGGATCAATTCCGGGGAAGTGAGGTCCTATTCGAAATCAAGAAGAAATGGGCTTGGGCAGAGCGCATGCAATGCGAAGGCAAGATAACCGCTGGTCCTTAAGGGTAATGGAGTGGATTCCAAGAGACAGCAAGAGTAACAGGGGGCGGCAGGAAGATAGGTGGGCGGATGAAATTAAGAAGTTTGCGAGGATATGGTGGCCGCAGCTGGCACAGGACAGGGTTAATTGGAGACACCGGGTTGGTGTTAGACCTTTGTAACCGGGTTGACGCCACTCTTCGCAACGCCACTTATCCGATCCGCCATTCAGCTCCACACCGATGAAGCACTATTCGCAAGCAGCGACGGCTGTACCGTTTCGTTGCTCCACGAGCGTTTCCCTGTACCACGTTCCTGAGCCATGCATAGCGCTAGATGTGCACTCTAAACATGAATACTACTATATGGGAACAAAAAGAGAGTAGGCTGTCCTCTAGTGAGCTCTCTTTTAAGAAATGGAATCCTCTAGAGGACAGCTTATTCCTATTTTACTCTTTTACCGTGTAGAGTGTGCAACGACAGTGGTCCTCCGCTCCAGGTCTTACCACAGCGTGTCCTTTTTTCCCTCACGTGTGCGCAGCCCCGTCGGGGAGCTGTTCAACGCGTTGGCGTTCCTGTGCTGCTGCGTTTGTTTCTGCCTCCTGCTCATCATCTTCTTCATCCTGTCGCTGCTCGGCCTGATCACCATCCCGGAGCCCAAGCCGGCGGACACCGTGTTCGAGAAGTGGGCCGTCGTCTGCGACGCCCCGCTCTGCGCACACGTCGCCCAGTGAGATGCCCCACGGTCGGTCGGGACCGGCTTTTTCTGAGAGCTTGACGCTGGGTGCGGTAGACGTTGGAACTGGCGCGGGCTGCTCAAGGAGCTTAAGGCGCGTGTTTGGTTGCTAATGGAAAGAGCGCGGCGACACGATGTACAGAAATCCTGAGGCTGTCCCGGGCACTAGTTCATGTCTCGAACATAGTCTAGGATTCAACGAAAGTTTGTCTGGTCAGGCATGATACTGAACAAGTTTAAAGTCACTGACCACGTCAAGGACTCTGTCGATTCAAATTTAACACGACAGCGTTAAAGGCTCCGTTCTCCAGAAAACCCGGCGTCAGCGTCGTCGACGACAGTGTTGGCGTTGTCGGCATCGGCGTCGGTGTTGTGAGCAAAACATCCCCGGCATGGCTCTGGCAGGTGGTCACCTGAGAGCAACCTAGGAGGCAGGTGTGCCACCTAGATCACGTGACCTTGAGGTGTCATCGCAGCATGGCCACCGGATAGCGAGCAAACTGCCCACCGTGGCAGGTGGCAGTTAATTAATGATTGGTCGCTCGGGAAGAGCAACCTGTGTCGCACAACGCCCACCGGTGGCAGCACCTGCCATCGCAGCGCAGTGGCGCATCTCTTAACCGCTGCACCACCACTCCAGGAGTGGTATGAGGATTCCCAGGGATCTATGAATGTAGAGTAGATGATGACCTTCTGCATATATGGGAATCAACCCATTACGCTATCGCGTCATGCCCTTAAGGCGGAGCTTAAGCGTCCCCTCCCGTTATTCTTTCAAACGCCAGCTTAAAAAATGCGTCTGTGTTCTACACGAAGCTAATGGTAACTCCTGGTATTTCTATAGCGCCTTTATGTCTACTCCTGGGACTATACAAACTCTCTGAGAGTTTAACATTTTTGTTCACCGTTGAGCTCACGATTTAATAGGCTATTAATCGGGGTGATTACTATAAACAATTGGTTTGAGAATGTCAAAATAAATTGTAGTCTTCGTCAACTTCTTCCCAAGTTTGGGTCTGATAGTCTCAGCGAAGAATGCATGGGCGCAGAAGAGCGCCCTACAATACCTTTTCTTCCACTTCTAGCCGCAGCACTCAGCCCATATCGTATTAACTCTCGCACGTGCATCATTCTACACGCAGGAAAATCCTCGCTAAGAACGGAGCGATCGGCGATGCCGCAGTGGCTGTACTGCTTTGCATGGGAGTCACTGCTCCCCATCTGACGGGCATCGGGGGAGGTCTCATGGCTGTCTTCTACGACAGGTAAGCCGCGCTACGCACGCGAAAAAAAAAGGTTCTGGTTTGTGCTAGTTTGACTATGCTGGACTTGTAGAAAATTATGGGGACGCTTAAACTGCGCCAAGGGTATAACGTGACAGCGTTGATGGCTCCCTTCTGCGGTACCTCTTCACAGACAGTGACTTTTGTTTGCTGACATTCACATATTTATCACAACAAGTTTTCCAGATTCTTGTCTTCGAAACTGTCACACACTCCAGTTCAACCACAACTTTACTCTAATTAGTAATAACTTTACTCTAATTAGTATATAACTAATTAGCGCCCATTAAATGAACTCTACTACATACAACATTACTAAGCTTCATATTGAGTCAACATCACTCACATACCCCCCCCCCCCCCCCCCTCCTCTCTCCTCCTGCCTCAGGCAAATCAACGTGTCTACGTGGCCTATTCGGAAGCGTTCCTGGCTCGAATTCGTGGGTTCGAATCACGACTGAAATATACAGAAGCTTTTTTTTTACGTAAAGTCAATTGCTTAATATAATTAAGTCGTTTGAGACATGCGCTGACCTCTAATTCACATCACAAGTCCTCTTTTCAATTATTTTCATACAACACATAGCAGCATGACGTCATCGTGACGTGGGTTTTTCGACACAAGAACGCCAACGGGAAGACGTCGGGGTTTCCGCTGAACGGGAGTCGTAACGCTGTCGCTTAAACAAAGAGATTAGGCAGGGTTTAACCACGGTTATACCCACAGGTCTAGCGACTATTCTTTTCAGTTCCGAACAAGCGAATGCACTCTATGATTCAGGGTGACTTTATTTTCACGGCCCGTTATTAAAGGACAAATGTTGCGATGGGAGCCCAACAGCTATTCTTCTGCTAAGTTGCTGTGTTAAAAAAAAAATGTTGGAATGGCTGCATTTATATCAGTTTTCTTGCTCCTTTCAGTGAAAGCTGGTTACTGATATTTCAAAGTGCCGATGCGTTAGAAGTCGCACAGACAAGTGCTCATGTTTTCTGGTTTCAGGTCCACGAAGAAAGTCCAAGCCTTAGATGCCCTTGGAGTGTCCCCAAAAAACCTGCCAGCTGATATGTTTTCAGCGAACATTTCAGCTTTGAAACTCGGTACGCTCACGTCTTTGTTAGCATGCTTCCAATTCCTTTTGAATGATAGCGTTTGACATGAGCACCCTTTTTGGATCAATATATCTACTGTCTACGTTGGAACAACGGCACATCTTACCGATGCTGAAATGCGATGAACTAATACGGAAAAAAGGACTCGTACTTTCTCCTAAAAATGGCCTTGAAACTGCTTTGGCCGATTACGAAAGAAGTAATATATAGTTGTTAAGGCGCCTTAGAGAAAATTCTTCCCGAACCTCCCACATGAGCTGATCGATACCAAAGGTGCAACACTTAGCTCTTACAAAGGCACCCGTCAGACTGGCCCTCTGAAAAAATCGGTTCTGAGGACAGGAAAGATAGCGATAACTGGCTCACTTTCCTGTGCACCTCAACCACGCCGTGAGGGAAGGTACATGGAGGATGGAGGAGGAAGTGAAAGAAGAGAGAAAGTAGTGGAGTTAGTGGAGGGCTTGGGGATAATTTCAACCATGTGGGGATCTTTAACGTGCACTGGCATCGTAGAGCACGCGGGCACCTTTTGCGTTTCGCTTCCATTGAAGCGTGGCCGTTTCGGCCGAGATTGTCGCCTGGTCCTCTGGCGCAGTAGCGGAGAGCCCTAACCACAAAGACACTCAGGGCGGCTGAGGTGTCTACCGAACGCGAGACATTCACTACGCATTTTTTTTTTCCTGCGAGCCTTGCTGGCCTATAGACCAAGCCAGGCTTACCCAAGCCTTCCAAGGCTGTCACCGCCACTGAGATTTCATGTATGGTTTCGGATGCTGATCAGGTGCATTTGTTTTCTTTACCAGCAAGCTCAAGCCCAGCAAATCTGTACGAACACTTCTAGTTTGCACGACTGCCACCACATGCCGCGTGGCGCTGAGCACTCAAAATACCGCCGGAATTTCGAATGTTCGGTAGGCCCATTGATTTTCAATGGACTCCGGAAACGGTTTATATGTGCGTAAGAATTCTATAGGCCAGATTTTGCAGTGAGTAGGAAGAGTCGGCCATGAAAATCACTGTGTTCATGCAGAACATCTCGGCACTCTTGTTTTCTCAAAAGTGCATGTTTAAAATATCCTCATTGAGTTACGCGGTGTTAGCTACTGGCGGCCACCAGATCACACTAGTTGGTGATGACCAGGAAAGCTGAACATGGACATGTGCCAGCTATAGAGGTCAAGTTCGGTGAAGTTCCGTTTTCTTCGCGCAGGTGCCAATGCTCCCATAGTGCCAGGCGCCGTGGCAGGCTACCAGGCCCTGCACAGCAAGGCGAGAAAGATGAACTGGAAAGACCTCTTCGAGCCCGCCATAAGCCTGGCCAAGGAAGGATTCACGATCGGACCGCACCTTGCCGCCGCCCTGGCCAACAACGAGAAAGTGCTGAATGTCTCGGCCGCCCTCAGGTGTCCCACAATTCTTCCGCAATTCGTTGCCTGTCGTATTACCACCCATAGAAATCCAGCTTCAATTGTTGATCGTAATCCCGCTTTGTTGACCAAAAGAGACAGACCACTGTTGATCGAAGGGCACGTTTTTACATCGTTAACGCAATGGGTATGTGATAGGTTGTTTTTGTGACTTAAATGAAATGAAGTTTAACCTCAATATTGTTTAGACGTTTTGCAAAGTGTCCACGTATAACCTCCTTCGCTCTGCAGTTGTATTTATTTTATGCGCCTCGGCATTTACAGCGTAAGCAACTTTTCAAGAAACCGTCTTGTTGGTGGCGCTGCAGGAAGCGGTTCTCAAATGCTGCGACCGGTGCCCTGCTTCGCAAGGGCGACAAGTTGGTACAGCCTGAACTCGCCGACCTGCTCACAAAGCTGGCTGAGGGAAAAGCGGACTACTTCTACAAGAACGAACTGGCTGAAGATATCGAGAAGTCCATCTCGGCTGGAGGTACAACAAGCCATGAGGTTAAGGGATCGCTGCCAACTTTAGCAAACAAGCCATGAGGTTAGGGGATCGCTGCCAACCTTAGCAACCTTAGCGTCTCTCCTGCTAGAGTAATGATACGGGCCATACCTCGGAAGTAGCAGTGCATTCACGAAAAAGTGGACTACTTCTACAAGAACGAACTGGCCGAAGATATCGAGAAGGCCATCTCGGCTGGAGGTACAACAATCCATGAGGTCAAGGAATCGATGCCAATCTTAGCGGAACAAAAAAAAATTGCATGTCTCCTGGGAGAGTAATGATACGGGTCATGCCTCTGAGGAAGCAATTCATTCACGACGATGCCTACACCTGTATACCGACTATATCGTTAACGCTGCGGCAGAACTGGCAGTGTAAATCTTATTTAGCCCTAAAAGCCTTCGTGTCCAGCTAGGCACCACAATGACGCTGTTGATATAAGCCGCGGTTTCACATTGGAGAAGATGCATATACCAGGCGTTTCACCTAAAAAGTTCTGCAATGTTTTTAAAATAACTTTGTTGAGTTAGAAAAGCGCTTTTTTTGGCATAGCATTGTCAGTGGTGTAGAATATCAGAATAGAGTTAAGACGTGCTTTAACTAGTAGATTGACTAACTAATATTGAATATGAAAGAAGCCAACAGCCACAGAAACGAAAGGACACACGGGATTTCTTAACTAATTTATTTATTTTTTGCTGTTGTTCGATTTAGAATATTACTGAATATGTTATTGCTTAAAGGTAATTGATTAGAAAAGCAGAAGAAAAAACAACCACATGCCGCCGGTGGGATCAGAACCCACGACCTCCGAATTACGCGTCCGGTGCTCTACCGCTGAGCTACGGCGACGGCTGTCAGATCTTCTGCTTTCGGGGGGATTTATGTATTCTAGTCTCCCTATTTATTGAGAGGCGTCTAGCAGTTCGTAAGTAATATCCAGATCACTTATTATAATTTTGAAAACTCATTTACCTTTGGTGCTGTGGCTCAACAAATATTGGCTGTTTCGACGATTTGCATGCACTGGAGGGGTTGATTTGCCTGCAAGGTTTTCGAAAGTGCACGCATTTCGGCGTGATGTTGGTAAAATTCGCTGGAGTACAAATTCTAAAAACTGGTATGAATATTACTTATGATGGGATAGCTACAGGCCTCTCAATAAATAAGAAGACTAGCAGTAATAGTTAAAAAGTAACCTTTTTAATGTTAGCCAACCAGCCAGCTAGTTAGCACGTCTTAGCTGTCTTCTAATGGGCTACACAACTGAGAGTTCTATGCCGCGAAAAGCGCTAACTCAAAAGCCTATTTTTAAGAATGCACAATAAAGATAGTGGAAAGAGGGTGGCTCGACATTGTGCCCGTGTGCACATTTTTCGCCTTAAGCGACGTCAAAAAATCCCCTCACCACATAAATTTCTTCCTTTAATGCCTCATGCACGGCTGTAAAGCAGCGTTATACGTAGAACTCACGAGCAGGAAACGTCTTCGTTAACTATCCCCGTTAACTATCCCCGTTAAGCCCCGTGTTTTTACCCAATGCTAGAAGCTATGAGCGTCGCTGGAAAATAGTGGGAACTATAGATGTACACGTTTTTTCATCACCACTGCTCCTCTTTTTGGTGCACTCATATTACCACACTCACCGAAACAAAGCCATTTCTTCTCTTCTATCTGCCTTGCAGGCGGCGTTCTAAACAAAGCCGACCTCTCCGATTACCAGCCCTCCTGGCAGGATCCCATCACCGGCAAGATGGGGGACGAGAAGCGCATACACTCGGCTCCCATCCCGGGCGCGGGTGCCATTGTGGCTGCGGCAGTTCACAAGATAAGCGTACAGTAAGCTTCTTCTCTCTCTTCTACAGTCTTGCATTACTGTTGTGGCTTCAATAACTGTACCTTATTAGCACCACTGTACGGTATAAGTGGGAAGAGATGGTGCTAAGCTCTATCGGTCATTATTTGTGCCCGCAGTCTCCTGACCTGCTTGCTGTGGCTGCCAACCTATACACGCAGGTCAAATCGTGTGACGTCAGCAGTCGTCACTGAACGTCGCAGAAGCGCCATATGTTTAAAGCTAGGTGTAGAGTGTGGTGGATCGCGATCGGTACATTTTTGATGTCCCGTGATTCTACACTCTTAGATCGGTCGTCTGTATGGTTTTTAACATTCTGCGTTCTCAGCTACCCTCGCGCGGTTAGCCTGTGGTGTTCTCCTTGTCTACACAGAAACGGAATCACGCATACATCGAATTCCTGATCCTTCGACAGCGCCGCCTTTCGTAGGATGAAACCAGTGCGAATTAGGTGTTAGTTTTATTCACCTTGGTTCCGCTTTGCACATGAAGTGCCTAATTACTGCAGTTTTCATGTGGCCTTGGCCATCCAAAAAAGGCACCCTACGTTGAAGTGTCAAAACAAAGCTGTGCCCTCTAAGACAACAGTGATATATGTGGAGTTACGAACATCGACGATATCGATTACAAAGTGAAAAGAACATATATATTGACGAGAACAATGACAAAATAAGCGACCGGCTACGTATGCCCCATTTTATCGATTTCCCGTACCGTGGCTTAAAGGGCAACTGCAGCACTTTTTTGAGAATTTCGTGATATTCAAGGATTCAAATCTATATTGGTTGTAGGTAAAGTATGCCAAGTGTTTTCGCACTAGCATTTAAAATAGTGACGTAATCGACGATTGACTTTTGCGCTTCTCCTCAATGCAACGGAGGACTGCAGGGAAACTCAGCGTGACGTCACGGAAGGTATGATTTCAAATTACCGCTGTCGTCAGCCACACTCTGCCCTGACTCGTTAGATGCTGCCAAACAACTCTCGGCAGGGTTCACCTTCGGTGGCGTTGGTTTTTTTTCCTTCAAAGCAGGCGTTTGTGTGTTGGAAATGTACCGACATGGGCGTCCGGAGGGGGGGGGGGCAAGGGGGGGCGGCTGCACCCCGCTGGAAAATCACTCACTCGAACCGTGAGTGATGGCCGCACGTCAGGGGCGGCGGTGCACTCAGCCAAAAGAGTAAAAGCGGCCCTGCTTCCACGCTTTGGGTCACATCTGCAAAGTGTCGCGTCCGGGGACGCGTCGTTGCAGACATACAGCGGCACCGGCGAGCATGTGTTTCGAGCCGTCTTGAGATGTGTGCCTGTTTCTTTGATCTCTAGAGAGATAGCGACACGGAGGCAGACAGTGCACACCCCGGCCACCGATGAATTCTTCAGGAGGGAGGGACAAATCAGCCGTGTCCATCCCCGCTTTGTCGGACTGCTCAGGGGCAAGCGGGCGATGAGTTGGCGCCGCCGCCGCTCGCTGTCTCCTCCGATCCACGGGAGAGCGCAGTTCGGTACAAGCGCCGCTTTCAGAATTTTCGGCAAAGGGGATTAGCTGCTTTTGTTCACGGCGACGCAGTCTCCAGAGGCGCCCCCACACCAGCGTTCCTTGCGTCTTCTCCGGAAACCAGCGCCTTTGGTCAAGGCAGCCCGATGGCGCCTGCCTGGCTCGCCTGTCACCTCTGGCTGGGCCTCAAATCCCAACAGCGCCCATGTACTGTGCGATGTCAGTGCATGGTAAAGAGACCGTCCGTCCCTCATAGCCTGAGTCGTTTTGGGGCTCTGAACCTCATAAAAACACACAAAACAAATTTTCCGACCGGAGTGGCGAGTGTCCCTTCCCCTCGGAAGTCGCGCGGCGTTCCTTGCGTGTGCGCGCCTCTTTGTTTGTGCTTCGGTGTTTTTAGTGGCCGGTTGTCAACGAAGCTGAGAACAACCAAGACAGCGGACGAGAAAACGACGAGCGGCGAGTAGTGTGTGTGCAAATACTCGACTGTGCGGTTGCGCGAGCAAGATGGAGCGAGGTGTATGAAGCTGCGAGCGTGCATTTATCTTGTAAATAAGTTTTCGCTGCATACATAGTCATTTTTTGTTTTCAACGTACGCATTCAACCGTTTTTCCAATCAATGTGTATATATTTTTAACACTACCAACCCCGAGGAACTCCATAGCCAGCTTTGTCTCGCGCGGTCCCGAATGATGGATATTCGACGCTTCTTCAAGCGTCAGCGGTTGTCTGACGAAGCATTATCCAAATGCGCCCCTGCAGATTCTGGTGTGACATGTGACAACGGTGTAGCATTTGAACAGAGTGATGCAAGCTTTTATCACCGGACAGTAGCTGATGTCGTCGACTCCATGGAAGGGACTCTGTCAACAGTGAGTTCAGGTGATGCAGCAGGCCGAGATGATTCCATTTCTCCTTTCTTGGGATTCAAGTCCGGATTTGACCAGAGCGATGCAACCTTTCATCACCGGACAGTAGCCGGCGTCGTCGTCTCCATGGAAGGAACTCCACCAGCGAGCTCCGGTCACGCAGTAAGCCGAAACGATTCCCTTTCTCCTTGCTTGGGATCGAAGTCCGGAGACAACATCAAGAAAACAAATAACTTGCCTCAAGAATATGACTTAGGAGAGTTCCTAGGCAAAGCTAAACTCACTGGCATACCGGACTTTTTGAAGTTACGTCTTCTTACTAAGCCATGGTCGCCAAATGTCACATATGATTTTAAGAAGGATGTAACACCTGGAAAGAGGCCTTTTCGACATCAGTGGCTAGGAGATTACGCCCCCTGGCTTGCGTACTCAGCGACAGCGAAAGGCGCCTTTTGTCGTTTTTGCGTCATTTTTCCTCCGCGTGTTCACCGGGGTACTCAAGGTAGTTTTATCGTGCGCGCTTTCAGTAACTACAGAAAAATGCACGAGGCGTGCAGGGATCACGTAAAATCCCAATGGCACCAGGAGGCAATGACGGCCTCACAGAACTTTATGGATGTGATGAAAGGCAAGCAGCTACCCGTTGTACAGCAGCTGAACAGAGCACTGCACGCGCAAGTTGAAAGGAACCGTGAGAAACTATTTCCAATAGTTTCCACCATTGTCTTTTGCGCGACGCATGACTTGCCGATTCGCGGCAAGCAGTCCGATAGTGGAGTCTTCAATGATCTGCTTGACTTTCGTGTAGAAGCTGGAGATACTCTACTTCAGGAGCACTTCGCTTCTTCTGCTGGCAATGCCAAGTACACTTCTGTCCGCGTCCAGAACGAGATCGTCACAATCTGTGGCGACATCCTGAGAGAGCAGATAGTTACCGAAACTAACAAAGCGTTTGCTTTTTCCGTTCTTGCTGACGAAACTGCAGATATTTCAGGAAAACAGCAGATGTCTATAGGCGTTCGCTTTATTGACAAGGCGGAAGTCGAAGTGTGCGTTCGAGAGCAGTTTTTGGGATTTGTAGAACTGGAGCAATTAAACTCCGCTTGCATCGCCGCGGCAATCTTGAAGCTTTTGACGAATGTCGGACTGATTCTTTCGAACCTCGTTGGACAGGGGTACGATGGATGCTCTACAATGGCTGGAAAAGAAGCTGGAGTGAACAAAATTATACAAAAACAGTTCCCGAAGGCACTATTTTTCCACTGTGCAAGTCACAAACTAAATCTCGTCATCAACGATTTGAACGACGTCTCTGAAATTCGAAACACAATTGGGATAATCAAACAAACCATAAACTTCTTCCGCGAGAGCGTGCTCCGGAGAAAATTGGTGCCCAACATTCCGATGCTGTGTGAGACAAGATGGTCTGCAAAGTACAAGTCTATTAGGATCTTCTCTCAGCATTACGTGGCCATAGTCGAAGCACTCGAGCAGCTCGCGTCCACGGAATCATGCTCGAACGCTGCAACTAGACAACGAGCTCACATCCTCTACTGCGCAACAACAAGCTCATCTTTCATCGTCTGCTTGCATATTGTAGCGAAGTACAGCGCTCGGCTCGAACCAGCTACGAACATTCTGCAAGGTGTATCCATGGACTTCCATTCTGTGCATGGCCACATCACTGAGCTACAACGTATTTTTCGCGGCCACCGGACAAACGCTGTAGAGGAGTTCTCTAACATCATGAATGCAGCAAGGGAGGCAGCCAATCACTTAAATGTGGTGATATCTGTACCAAGACAAGTCTCTCGTCAGGCCCACCGAGACAACTACGGGATTCAGTCGCCAGAGGAATACTACCGTGTGGCACTATATGTGCCGTACTTGGACTCCCTCACTGCTTCTTTAGCTCGGCGCTTTTCTGAAAGCAATGAGAGGAGCTTCAAACTTCTCCAGCTGCATCCATCAAAAATGAAGCACTTGAGCCGTGTTGAGTTCGCTGTTCTCGCCGAAGAACTCCAGTGCTTTTACGGCATCGACAACTTCAAGGAAGAGGCCATCTCTTGGTACGAGATGTGGTGCAACAAAACTGGGGACCCATCAGAAATAACTTACTGCGAGCTTCTACATCAGGCCAAGACATTCTTCCCTGGTGTTGCAAAAGCCATTGAGGTGGCTCTGGCTTTGCCAGTTACTACCTGTACGGTCGAACGCTTCTTCAGTACAATGAGGAGAGTGAAAACGTGGCTACGCTCAACGATGACAAACGACAGACTGGACGGCCTTTGTATGATGAGTGTGCACCGAGAGCGTGTAATGAAGCACAGAAATGAATTTATCACCAGTGTCATCACGCAATTCGCCCAGAAAAATCCGAGGCGTCTACAGTTTCTGTTCAAGGAAGACTGACTGAGTGACTGTCGTTGCGTGTTTGTGAACATATTGTGCTGTGTGCTGGTCATCAATCCGGGTGTGTCGAGAACCCGTATGCAGCAAGACTGAGCACTCTTCTCCACGAAGTGATAGTATCTTTTTGCATTTTTATTAATTTTAATTGTTTCTTCGTTGATAAACTCCAATGTATCTCTCCTAGCCTCGCTTTAATTTGCTGTTTGTAATTTTTCTTTCATGTGTGTATTTTACTTATTTATTTTATTTGTATATAAATAAATAAATTTACTCCGCAAATAGTGCCTTTTTGCTACGAACATACCCCCCCCCCCCCTCCGGCGCCAACAACCAATGGGGCCCCCCCTGCAAAAAATTCTGCGGACGCCCTTGTGTACCGATACCTTCGATGACGTCATCATGGCCCCCCACTTCGCGTTGTGCGCTGCGGAGAAGCTTGAAGGGCGTCCGGATTTTAATCGGCGATTACTTCACTATTTCAAGTGCAAGCCCAAAAAGACTTCGCATGCTTTACGTGCAGGTTTCACACATTCGACCCTCTTAAGCTCATTGATTTCTAAAACCTATGCAGTTTCCCTTTAAGCATCGGCAACATGCATGGTGGACGGCAATAACTGCTAAACTGCTCTGGGGAACAGCTGGAAAAAATGTTCTGGTAACCAGCACAGAGTTTTTCGCTCGAAACTAATGAGTCTCTCACGTACTGTCCCTGAGAAGGGGCTTTTAAGGAAATAAAAATGAAATTAAATGAAATGAAACATAAATACGCAAGAAAAATTACATTTTATTTCGTGTCCATAGTTTTCCTTTGAAAAAAAGCAGTCAATGCACAGACAGAACGTGTCGTTCTTTTCGTATTGCTTGTCTTCCTCCCTTCCTTTATTTTTTTTCAACAACAGCCCAGTTCCAGATAACGTGGTTTGGCTTGTATAGTCCGTATCATAGCGACTTCGTTGTTCGAGGGAGCTCCTCACATAGTGGCTGCAGAGTTATCTTCGCTATGTGGCAGCCTTCAGCTACGCTCAGAAACTCTTCTCCACACAAATGTCGTCCTTGCCGTAATTAAGACAGTACATTAAAGAGCTACAGTTTCGTGTTCGCACATTTGAAGTAGTGGCTAAGTGAAGAGCTTCTTATTGGAAGGCTCACTACAATCGCATGGTTAAGCATTGCGTGCAACCAGCAGGACGTGTAACTTATATAAAACCCACAGTCACGTGAACGTTGTAGCAATAACCATGCGGCAGAAGTATTCGTCACAATAATCCTGTAATGATTAAAAACCTAATAAAAGAAATTACAGCCGACTTAACTCACTTGACCAAATGCGAAGTGCGCAAGCAAGTCACGTTTCATTTTGTTTTCGGCTTGAGGCTAGCGTTTAAAGGTCCACCATCATGCAAATATCGGGGAAATCGGTGATTGGGGACCTTAGTGGTAGCACACCATAAAATTTTGGGACCGCTTAACGTACCAGCGTTGTGTTCTGGATCCACTGCGCACGGTTGGAAGTTGATGAAGACGCCGACATGCAATGCAGAGCGCGCGAAAGTGGCGGTTAAACACGAACAACGATTGGTTGCCGCGATAGCACAGTGCTCTCGTGCAGTGGCCGGCGAAGCTGATCTGTTAGCTGGGCCGCTGTGGGTTCGAATCCCGGGTGCGTCCATATTTATTTCCAACTAGGCTAGCTGGCTTTACACGAACAGACAACGGGTTTTTCGTGATTTGAAGGCTAACTGCTGGCGCACTAAAATGACCAGGCATTTCGCTTATTTGTCTTCACAACTTCGCTAATAACGGATGCGCCGCAGATTTCAAGGCAAAATTAATTGCCACGACTTACCAGCCGACTTTGCCACTGTACAAATTCACTAAGGGTTGCTAATGAGCGCATGAGGAACGCTGTCATTTCATATGTCGGCAACGCGTGTTGCAGGACTGTGGTACGCCGAGCTGGCATTTCCAACGGGCAGTATAGAGAAGCTCAGGGGCGCCTGTGAGCAAGCAGCCGCTATAAAAGATCGCTATAAATTTATTCTGCCATATTTTGCATTCGTTCGCAGGAAAATATCGATCGAGGAGGAGGGAAAGGCCAAACTGCCCACTATGTCTGCTACCAGGATTCACCAGTGAGTGGACCTCTCCACTCTGCGCTCTTCCCCTCTTCTTCATGCAACACCTTATAATTTCGCCAACCTTAGCTGCAACCAGTGCTGACATTCTCTTGGTGTAAACGTTCAAATATGGTGCGAACATGCTATGGCCATGGTATTCAAAAAGTACGCAAGTTACGAATGCACTGTGCTCTAATTTAAGTGCTAATCTTCGAACAGCTTGCAGTGTTTCTGTGCTTCCACAAAGCATTATTTGCGTTGCGGGGACCGACACCATGCGCTATATGAGAGATGGCCTGCGATATGTTTCCATATGAAGCTAACTTTCCGATAAAAACAGCCATTAATGTCCTTCCGTCTTTTTCTGTGCCACGGTCCTGTTTCTATTCCGAGCTTATGGCGTGGATACTGACTGACGAGGCCGGGAGGGAAATTTATAGGTACAAACTAAACTGATGTGTGTAATTGAGAATACGATTTAGCTGCAGCGAAAGCGCCTATCCATGGCGCTCGCGTGGTTAGTGCACCAACTACGTAGTTTCCGCACATCTGGTTGTGTTTTAGCAGACACTTTAACACAGAATTTGATTTTCAGGGAAGAAATTTTACAATCAGGAATTTCACTATTATGGAAGGCGTTTTGTTTGTTTTTAAAATGTCACCTAAACAATGAGCCAATTCTTAAGCTCCTTTTAAACTCGCAGTCTGTCAGCATATCCGCAATGCCACTTTCAGTCTTGCAGGAAGTTGTGTATTCCACTGTGAAACAACAAACACCCGCTTCACGTTGAGCACGAGCTCTCAATGTCGAATTCCGGTCGCGGTGGAGGCCTGCGACGGGAGGGAAATTCGGAAACGATCATGTGCTGTGTGATGTCATAGCACGTTAAAAAGCCCCAGGTGGTCCAAATTAACCTGCAAGCATTGAATATAGCGTTTCTCAAAACACAGTAGCACATTAAAGACGTTAAGTTCTTTTTTTTTTTACTCTCTTTTGTGATGCGAACGATAAAGCGGAATTCAACCTCGACTCCAACTGTAAAGCTGCAACACAAGACCTTGCACTAAGTTGTCTAGCCAAAATACTAATTGTTTGCACTCACTGGACATGTTTCTTCATTAACCTAAGCAGCTCCCTCAGACCCTATTTTTTAAAGCACGCCCCTATCTTGAATGCAGAGAATACGTTTTTGAAAATTTATTCTGCTCTGTTCTCAATTCTGAAGCTTCGTGGAGGCTCTAAAGTTCTCTTTGGCGAAGCGACCTGAGCTCGGAGACGTGAAGGATGCGAAGGATGTGAGTAGATTTTGAATCTAAGCTCAAAATTTCACTTTTGTCACTCATTCTATCTGTGTGAGTTGCCTGTCTGAAAAGTGCCAAGTTGTACGCAATAGGACTAGATTAAAAACAAAAAAAAGCACCTGTGAGCCCCTTTCGTGCTTACTGAAGGGAAGGCTGCCTTAAAGCATGGTCAGCTTCTATGTGAAGGTGCTCATTCGTATTGTGCAGTAGGGCTCGGACGTGCCCATCCCTGAGTGCTCGAGACTCCTCCGTCTGTTTTTCGTGATGTAGGTTCAGAAGTAGGTCGACCACTAAGCTATATTTTTCGACACGTCTACATATTAAGCATCAAATAGGCTTATGCGACTCACAAGTAGTTCACTGGGGCCATGATATGGAAGAAAGAGAGTGGCAGAAAAAGAGAGGAAGGAACGAATGAAGGAAGAGGAAATTAAAAAACGATATAGAAAGATATAAATAAGAGGATATAAAGAAAAAACAAGAAAGGAAGCATGAAGGAGTAATAGGAATAAAGAGAAGGAAGGAAGGAAGGAAGGAAGGAAGGAAGGAAGGAAGGAAGGAAGGAAGGAAGGAAGGAAGGAAGGAAATAAGAAAGAAAGACAGGAAGGAAGGCAGGAAGGAAGGAAGGAAAGAAGGAAATAAGAAAGAAAGAAAGGAAGGAAGGAAGGAAGGAAGGAAGGAAGGAAGGAAGGAAGGAAGGAAGAAAGGAAGGAAGGAAGGAAGGAAGGAATGAAGGAAGGAAGGAAATAAGAAAGAAAGGCAGGAAGGAAGGAAGGAAGGAAGGAAATAAGAAAGGAAGGAAGGAAGGAAGGAAGGAAGGAAGGAAGGAAGGAAGGAAGGAAGGAAGGAAGGAAGGAAGGAAGGAAGGAAGGAAGGAAGGAAGGAAGGAAGGAAGGAAGGAAGGAAGGAAGGAAGGAAGGAAGGAAGGAAGGAAGGAAGGAAGGAAGGAAGGAAGGATTTTCAGAAATATTGCTCGACTAAAAGCTCTGCGATATTCCACTTGGTGGGGTTGGTCGTGTGCTGATAAGACCAGTGATAATTCGTAGCCGCATGGATATGTACAGCTTTACGACTCGATCATCCACGTGTTCACCTTTCACTGAAAGCACCATCGCAACTTCTCCTGTGTCACTATGAATTGGTGCGCCAACCTGCCCTGCATGAAATGCAAAAAACTGAACAATAGTCAGGAGAAGAGCCTCAGTCTTATAGTAAACGATTGAACAAGGCCACTTCTAGCGGACGGGGGCTCCGCCAGCCATGGTTCATTTTATTTTGTGTTGTCAAAAAACCGATCTTCCTTCCTTCTCTCTACAGTGGGTACCTTACGTGCATCTCGACGATGAAATCGGTTTGTTCTTGTGTGTGCAGAAAGAGAGCGGAATGGTCGCCGAGATAATCGGATATGCAGTGCAAAAATATGACAAGAAGAAGCCCCTGTCTTCGGCCGCAGAATATGGCATCAAGTACGCACCCGAAGAAGATTTTGGCGGTGCTCACATGACCATAGTGGGGCCCCGAGGCGACGCCCTGTCCATCACCTCCGGCCTCAACGGAATGTGAGTCCAGGGTCGGGCTACGAAATACTCGGCTATTCATTAGCCCCTTAGTAAGAATGATACTGCACAAAAGTATTTCTTCCGACAAACATCTTACAGTGACGCTCACTGTTTGAAAGTTCAGTAAAATTCAATAAGAACTCCGCTGTCGGCATGTTCTAAGCCTAAACCCACAACCTCCCTCCAGAAGCCAACGCAGCAGCAGAATGAAATGCAGCGAAACCAAATTCATCGGCGAAATGGGAGAGCGATCATTGCTGAAACAAATATCGCCATCACCACCATCAGCCTGACTGCGCTCACTGCAAGACTAAGGCCTCTCCCATATCCCTCCAATTAACCCTGTCCTGTGCCAGCTGAGGCCACCCCATCCCCTCAAACTTCCTAATCTCATCCGCCCATCTAACTTTCTGCCGCCCCTTTCTACGTTTGCCTTCTCTTGGAATCCATTCCGTTGATCCTAAGGACCAGCGGTTATCTTGCCTTCGCATTACGTGCCTTGCTCAAGCCCATTTCTTCCTGTCTCTTCCTGTCGCTGCTAATGCGGATTTATCGCATCGTATCGCATGATCAGCAGCGTATTTTTTTTTCGCTGACAAAGAAAACTATGTATACATTTTATCAATTTCGGCTTATTTTGTTCTTCATTATCATATAGATTACATAATAATTACAGCTGTGCCCGCATTTATGGCAGTATACATGCTTTCAACTTATCGTCACTCCCGCGCGCCATCCGCCTCTGGAAAGATCTTCCGGACTGCATAGCCCTGTAGCGCAATCTTGACACCTTTCGCGAACATCTACTCGAACACTTCGTTGATAACGCTTAGCATGTCATTTACATAATCTTGATTCATATAACTGTTTTCAGCTACTTGAGACTATTGCCTCATTGTTTCTATTTATGCGCAGTTATCCTCATGTATGCCTGAGATGTTTTTTTTTTTTTTGTATAACTCTGTGCATTTCCCCTTTTTTTGTTCTAAAAAAACATAGTTGTTTTGTATTTTTACCACTTTTTGTGAATTGCAGTATTTTATTATCTGAACTCTATTGCTTTTGTCTGCTTTGCTGCACTTCTACTATGCTTTTGATCTCTAACCTATTTTAAAAACTTCTGTTTTTGACCCCCCTTACACAATGCCTCTTTTGAGGCATTTAAGGTATGCGTAAATAGATAAATAATTTAGGTATATGTTCTTCATTTTTCTAACTTGCATGTTCATAGCATCAACACGCACAAAACGTGTTTTTTTGCCACTGCCTTGCAGGCTATACTAACGCGATGGAAAGAAACGCGAACAGCGCGGCGCCTACGCGCTCCGCTGTTCGAATTTCTTTTGATCGCGCTTTTACATGGGTGGTACGAAAAAGACGTTAGAGTCGTCCTGGAATGTATCGTGGACGACTCAAGCGTCTTTTTGCTGTCACCGAAGTTAAAGAGCATTGAAAAGAAATTCGAACAGTGGAGCGGGTAGGCGCCGCATTGTTCGCGTTCCTTTCCATCGCGATTGTACATAGAATCTGAGCCCTTCGTCAGGTAAACTAGCCTTTTTGCTCCATCAACCCGTTTCCTTGGAAAGAAAAGTTAAAAATTAGAATAGGAAAAGCTGCCTGGCTGTACACAATCACACCCCTATCGATGAAGATGTAGGGGCTGCAATTCTGTACAGCTGTACCGCTCAGACGTACTGTCGTGACTGCAGTAAGAGAGGGAAGAAACTATTTGCACAAAATTGTGAATTTGCTGGTTATTTGTTCACCAAATTTGAACAATATTTTTGATATTATATGCCAAGATGAAAACTAGTTAAAAACCAAAAAAAAACTGCTTTTCACGCATAGTTACGGAGTAATCAGTAAATGAATGCCTGTTCCCTCTCACACTGCTCACGGCTGTATCTGGTTGGCGTTGCGCCGTCTCTGCACGATCATTCTTACAGTGGCTCCCCTGAGCTGCCGTCAAAGCTGTGCAGGGTCGCGGTCACAAGCAGGTACGCACTGTTTCATAGTATTATTATTGTCGGCATGAACCTGCAGGTTTGGCAGCGGCTTCATGACCGCCTCGGGCCTTCTTCTCAATAACTACATGGACGCCTTCGCGAAGCCAGGCAAGCAGTTCGAGCTGGACATGTCCCCAGCTAACCAGATTGGCCCTGCCAAAAGGCCGATGACCTCTATGGTGCCCAGCGTAATCACGACGTCGACCACGCCCTCTGATTTGGTGGGCGCGTTTGGTAGCAGCGGCGGGCTTCCAGGCATCTCGGCGTTAGCTCAGGTAAGGGGCATCCCCATGGGGGTGAAACTTAAAAAGATTGAGCGCATCCAGAGACTGAGTTTATGAATTAACACGAGGGCCTTGAATCGGTGCGGCATTGGTTTGCCGCTGGATGCATCCATGTGCTGAATCGCATCGGTAATGAAAAATGTGAGCTTTTTGGATGGCACTCTGTTAAAGCCAACCTAGAAGCTCGGATGTGCTGGCTGCACAGGTGACCTAGAGGTTTGGGCATCCGCTCCGCAGACGAGAGGTCCGGGGTTTGATACCCAGAGTCCCCGAGTGCCTAATAGTTTTCTAACAGGTATAAACTTTTTCATGGCCTGATTCCCTGTTCCTCTCAGCTTAAATGCTTGGGAAAATGTGACTCTAACCCCAATTCGTGTAGACCAAACACGAAGAAGCCAGGAAGATATGGGACTCTTGACAACAGAAAACAAAGTGACCAAGTGTGCTTAGCCAACGTTTTGTCAAGAGGACTCGTTAGCCTTGTTTTGAGTGGACCAATCAAGATAGCCTTGGCATCTTAGGCCCAGATTACCTTGCCTGATTAAAATCAAATCATCATCAGAGGGGACATGCTGAATGCCCCTAGTAATTCAAGGTTCGTGTAACAGCAAAGACGTGATGAGCACGGGTGGAGGTAATCTGTCCGAAATCTGCTAAACGTCGTTTTTTTTTTTTTGTTTTACCTCACATTATACTCTCGTCCTGTGAGACAACATTGGTCGTTTCAGCCGCTTTCATGCGCCGGCAATTTGTGAGGTGGCAAGGTTCTCTAATGCGTGCGAGCTTATTGTTACAAACAGATGTCCCACGCTGCAGCTCATCACATGCACCCGCAAGTATGCGCTACCACGGTGCGTCTGGAACGACTCGCTCGTACAGCCAACTTTCCGGTCCACCACACCCAACACGCTGTTCACGGAGCCCAGAAGAAGGGATTTCGACCCGGTGAGAAAAAAAGCGCTCACTACCTCTCGTCACAGCTTCGCCGTTCTATGTTAAGCTGAAGTTCGAGCGTAGGGAACTACAGTACAGTGGTGGGCTATCAATAGGCACTTTTCGAAGGCACAGACTTCTTTGTGAGATACTCTCTCTATTAACAGCGCTATTGTTGCCCTCTGGACGCTACAGGAGTAGGGAAGAGTAGGGCAAAACGTGACACAAATTTGAAAATCATCGCTTTCTTTTTGTTATTCGCACATATCAGAAAGCAAATATTACCGAATTATTTCCCATGATCCTTGATCACGCTCACCAAATGTGAAAAGGCCTGCTGAAGAGGAACACAGTGCGCTTGACCGCAATTTGAAAATCCGAAATGCCCACCCCGCGGGTAAAAATTGGACAGTAGGCGGGGAAAAATGAGACGCCCGTCCAGAATCGAGATATTAGCTTTGGTTTGGTTTATGAAGTTTAACTTTCCACAGCGACTAAGGCCATGAGGAACAACGTAGTAGAGGGCTCCGGGTAATTTCGAATGCCAAGGGCTCTTTAACGCGCACTGGCATCGTGCAGCACACAGGCCTCTAGCATTTCGCGACCGCCGCGGCTGGGATCGAACCCGTGTCTTTCGGGTCAGCAGCCGAGCACCATAACCACTGGTCCACCACGGCGCCTTAAAATCAGGGTATTACTAATCCTTTAAGTATATGCACATAGAGGTGGCTTTATGTACAACAGACTGAAAAGCTGGGCTAGTTGTAGGTTGTTCATGATGAAATTTATGGGCGCGAACAAACAAAACACAGAGAAGAAGGCGCCTGTCCTGTGGTATATTTGTGTTTTGTTTTGCTCACGCCCACAAATTCCATCATGGCATTTATGTACGTTTAAATAATCTTTGAGGGCCTAATCGAATTCCAGACAGTGTACTCAGACCTCAATTCGCTAGTGTTTTCCTCATGGCCCAATACAACCTTGGCATTTCTGCAGCCGTGTTTTGCGTCTAGCCCGCCTACGCGATATTTTTCTAATGTCTTGCCTTCGTCGCAGTTTTTTTTTTTTTTTCAACTTTAGTCTTCCAATGGTGTTTTCGCCCAGCCCTCTTGAATGTACGTGCGATTTGGGTTCGATTCGTCGCGCGTAAACACGTGGATTTGAATGCGATTGTAGGCTAGATTGAAAAGAGCTCGCTCCATTTTTAGAATGCGTTGAACATGCAGCTGTTCTTACCCACCGGACGGAGTGCCATGCTGAGGTTCGAGAGAGTTTTTGTGCTGTTCCTGTATTTCGATATTCTCTCAATCGCTCTGTGGTATAGGCGCCTTTGGGAGCACCAAAACGATTGGTAGAGCCACGGCCCAGCTTGTATATCTCGCGGAGCTTATTTTGAATGTCTTCTGTGTGCTGTTGGCATTCGCTGTTTTCGTTTTGGTCGTTCGGACTATCCTAGAGATCAGGAAAATGGGAGTTTTAGAGCAAACAATAAAACGATAATCTTTACTACAGTCTCCCCAGACCACCAGAATGTCGCGTTTGCCCCACACGAAACCTGCGCTGCTAAAATTACTTCCAGATAAAACCTCGAGACATCAAAATTCTAAAACTTTTCATAAAAGAAGACCGATAAACGTTTGTAATAATCAAATAATTTCATTACATAAAAACCCCAGCCATCAAAATTCTTAAACTTTTCATAAAAGGAGACCAAAAACACTTGTAATAAGCAAATAATTTCGTTAATCTAGGAGGCCAGTTTGACTGAACTGGACAGTTTTGAAAAATTTGGCCTGCAGAACTTCCTGACATTTCGACCTCTTTATCGTTCACCCAGGATGGCTTTACAATTTCTTTTTCTGCCTACAAGAAGCAATGCGGTCAACATTAGGCTCATTTCTAGTACGTAGGGCGGGTCGTACCTGCTAAATTTCTATTTAATGTGTCTGCAAATTTAAAAGTTGTGGGACGCTAACCAACAAACTGTCGCTTTTGGCCCCACGTCACGTTTTGGACTACTCTCCCCTGTGCAGGGTGTCTCAGGGAAGACTAGGCAATTTTAAAAAATAGGTTTTTGAGGTAAAAATATGGATTTTCAGCAAAGTATTATCAGCGTTATCGGGCACCAGAAAACCGGTGAATCGTGTTAAGTAGTAAGCTGGTTAACTAATTTTTACTAATTAACTCTTTAACTATCGGAGTTAAGTGCCTAGTTGCAATTAGAGATTTGTAGCCGGTCGTTAGTAATAGCTACATCAGTTTTTACAATTTCGAAAATGTGATTACCTTGGCGCTGTGGCTCGACAAAATTTGGCTTTTTTGACTAGTTGCGTCCACCGGAAAGGTTGCTTTGCCTGCATGCTTTTCGAATCACATGTATTTTGGCACGATGTAGCCAGATTTTGTCGAGCCACAGCGCCGAGGATAATCGCGTTTTCTAAATTTTAAAAACTTATATGGCTATTACTAACGATCGGCTACAAATCTACAATTGCAACCAGTTGCCTAGCTGTGATAGTTAAAAAGCTAATTATCGGAAATAAGGTACACAGCTTACTACTGAAGACAATTCATTGGCTTTCCGGTGTCCGCCATCACTGGTAGTACTATCCCTCAAGAGTCATTTTTTACCCCAAAAAGCTAATTTTTGAACATTACTTAAATTCTTCCCTGAAACACCATGCATATTTGCAGCAGTGTGGCCAGAGCACGTAACCTTCAGTCAGCCACGCCTCACGTGTTGCATCTCCTTTGGTGCAAAAGGCCAACGCTGACATATACCAGCAACAAAACGCAACCAATCAGACGGCATATAGTGTGTGAATTATGGTAAGCGGTTAGAGAAAAACTGGGGCCGAGATTACTGTTTCAAGGTCATTTATGAAGTTACATTAACCAAGTTTTATTTCACATCGAGGATGTGAGGAGCGGGGACAAAAAGCCTATATAGGCTTGACGGTGGTCCCCGCCCCCTTCAGCAGCTTAATTGTGCACAATCACACAACGCTACAGTACATGGTATGCCTGTGACATATTTAAATAAAAGAGCACATTGAATCGAAATATACAGGGCATCAATAAGGACATAACCATCAAACATTCATGTCAAGAGGGAAGGCACAACAGCAGGCTGAGTTAGTACAGTAAAGAAAGAAATGATACGTTGTTACCCTTCTCTAATTACAGTTCATCACAACTGTTTAAAATGAACGGCATATTATGGGACAGCATTTGTCTGCCGTAGTTAGTTCGCGGTAAAGACCAATTGTCTCCATGCGCGTATTGTAGGGGCGTTCTCTGCATATTAATCTAGACAAATCAGCGAGACAAATTACACAGGAGCTATCTTATTCTGGGATTTCGTCTTTAAGCTGTAGATGTGTGTTTACCGTTGTCGAAAACCTTCGTTTGATCTTGTAGCACTCATTAACTATACTGGTCGATTCGTATGCATGATACCTTAGGGAATAACAGCAGTTGACCACAGCATTTTTCTTCTGGAATTAAATGTAGCCTCTTAATTTAACTTACCGAAAATTCCCGACTAGGCGCTGTCAAACTACGCTCTACAGAGGTACCTAATTACGGGCAAGAGATCAAACAATTCTAAAGAAGTGCGTTGGTGCCATATCTTTTAATTGCTGTGCCGGTTGCATTTACTGGGCAGCGTCTTCTGTTGAACACAGACAGGAGCTTTGCCTAATTAGCATGCCTGGCCGCTCGCTAATTAACTGAGATTCAGGTTCAGTGGCTTAGAAAACGTTGGTCATTCTCTTCCCATGCATTCATAAAGAAGGTAAGATAACATTCAAGCACACGAATCATGAATAACTAACCCGGACGGTGAGCCCCTTGTTATGGGCGCGTTTTCAGATGGTCAAATGCGCAATTACTGAGTACGTTTAAAATGTCTACATATCTTTAAATTAGTTTTCCTTTTGGGAAATGGATTGAGGCCACTCGAGAGATGAAGCGTCTTTTTCTAGAGCGTTTTACTTTTCTTGAAGTATTTGCAAGAAACGGTAAGGACATGAAAGGCGGCGATATTCATTAATGTAGGTTCTCATGCGCTTTTAAAAGGGCTCCACATAGTGTGGAAACCAGCAGGATGTTCGTTAGACTTGTGGCGACGCACTGAAGCAATATGACGTAACTAAGAGAACAAAAGCGGCAGAGAATTAAGGCGCCTTTGAAATTTCGGAGCCTGATTTGACCATAGGTGGTGAATCAGAAAGGATGGTGGAAATGAGTGGGGAGACGGTATTGATACCGCTAAAGGCATCGCGAATGTTCGCTGTGCATATGCTTCGAATAGACGAGCCCACCCCCACCCGAGGTCTGCAGAGAAGAAACCCAAATAAAACTTTCAGCGCCCTCTCCATATGCTGTTTTCTGCTTACGAACCCCAGATAAGAATGCTCGCGCGCTAAGAATTGGAAACAGCGCTACTGATGCGTGGCTTGTAAAGCAGTTTTTCAATGCACGAATTTGCAGGCGTCCATACTTCGCAAGCTGGGTAACAGTGTGACGGAGAAGCAGATTCTAGCATCGGCCACGGGCATCCTCGTCACAAACAGCGGCAGTTGGCTCGCGCCCAACGATACCAAGCGCGTCGATGGCAGCCGCGCAGGTGAATGACCCCGACAAAAAAAAAATTTAAAGTCGTGTTTCAGCTAACAAGCCCGATGAATAAACTAAAATATTTCTATGGCCAGAATGATGCTCCGGCCTTCCTGTTAGCTCTTTGCATGACATTTCTGTTGTTCACTAGAGAAAATAACAAAGTTGCGTTTGATTCGGCAGGGAGGCATACTACACCTGATTTATAATGCTACCTTAGTTGCAGAGAAAATAAAAGGGAAAGAGCACATGCGTCTCTTCTCATTATACGTAGGAAATGACGTCAAGTGTTGAAGCGCACAAAAATACACTACAAACATTAATATCGCCTGAACTATAGAGTATTCTAAGATCGAATGTCCGTTTCATTATCTGGACATGCATGCAGACATAAGGCATACGCACGAGTATTAGAATGGCTGGTGCACGGTTACTGGTCAGAAGATCATACTAGCGCCACTACGATTCCCTAAAGAAGCCACTGCGCTTGGCCATGAGGCGAGCTGGTCGTGGGCGTTGCGCCCTCGGCCGGAGGAGTTCAACGTCCTGGGCCACGTCCTCCGCATGACCTCCACTTAAATGAATCATAATTACCAATTATGACATGTTTTCCATTGACCAACAATCAAGCTCGACAGGACCCGTACCACGATCGGATCCACTGCTCAGGACTGGCCAAGCGGCCACTTTCATACCACCAGTGAGTGGCCAGTGTGTCTGAGAGAACCATCGCTATAAAGAGTGACGGTTCATAAACGGCTGAAGACAGAAGCACGACATATAGTCACGACCCGGAGCCGCGAGCTTGGTACGTGTTTCTCTCTGTACATCGTTCTGAGATCACCCCGTGCTAAATGGTTCGTGATTTTTATGTTTACTGCTTCAACACTAAGCTCTTTATTTGTAGGACTGCTACGTGTAGATTGTTTTCTCCTCCTTGCCCGGGCTGCAGGTTTGTTTGCGGGCAGATTTCGCGCCCAAGTAGAAATTTGTGGCATCGCTTCTTCAGCCAGTAGTGCGCTTAGAATCACTATCTGCCTCGCTCGTGCGACACAAATGGAAAACTTCCGTCGTACGCAAGGCTGACCGTTAAAATTGCCTCATAATCACGCTGAGCGGTGTCGCTCTCTGTCGGAAACGGGCAGAACTAGTGCCACGAGAAGCCTGTTGAATGACTTGACTTAGCACAGTGACTTTGTATCAAGTCACTGTTGTTTAAAAATTTGTTTCGTACTGGCGCTTCGACTGATGACGCACGGTACAGTTCCGACTTGATTACAGTCAAAGAGCTCTCAAGCATTTCTCAAGTAACACGAAACAAAACTTTTACGCTGGCCCGGAGCCTCCGCGCGGCTGCTCCTCGAGCTACTGCTCTCTGCCGTTTCCGGCAGATGGGGACACTGATCCGCCGAGCTAGCAAAGGCGCGATTTTGAGCGCCGGCCTGGCGAATTAAAACAGCTCTGTAGCAGGAACCACGCAAATATCGACGCCAAAATGCATCATTGTACCAAAGAAACTGCAATATACAGTCTTCGCGCAAATTTTTACCTGGAGAAAATCAGCTGCCTCAGAAGAAAAAAATCAATGGATTAAAATTTAAAAGTATGTGCTTTTTACGTTATATAAAGGCTATAATTAATCACGGGACATGAAGCGGCTTTGCCTCGGCAGGTGAGTGCGATGACTAGTACCAAAGCTTTTCTTTCCTTTATTTCGGGGGATTTCAGATACCCTGTTCTCCCAAACGTACACGACGCATTTCCAGCCCACACCCATTGTTGATGGGCTCATAGTGACAAAGAAGACAAACTACGGATAGCGGACAATTGCACCGCAGACAACAATAAACACACCAGTGAAACAACAACAAGCAAGTCATGTTCTAAGACAACCCGCTATCAAGACAAAATTGTGCACTACATAGGTAGTTCCAAAAGTCCGCGCACCTGTGTGTATGAAATAATAGTATCGGGATGGATTTTATGCTCCTTCTACATCTATAATCTTCGTAGGTCCCCAAAGCAATGTGGGCCCAAGTGAGCGCGTGCGCACAGCAATACGCCTTGCTGATCAGAATCTGGTGTTATTGTTATTTATGATACAACACAACAAGAACAAAACTATACAGGAGGTCCCGTAGTCAAAGAGTGGACCTCCTATATTAATAAGCAAGAAGGCACTACGTATAAAACATAGCAATTCAGTGAAGAATTATGTAGCTATCTCACCAGCAACGCTATAGTTAATAAAAAAGGCAAATGCCAAGATAAAAAAAACTTACGCTGGTATAACAATGGAGTTTTACAATAAAATAACAAACAAAAGGAGAGCAACAGTAGTAGATAAAGTTTCATTTGGAATGAATAGTGCATAGTTCATAAATATAATGTTCATATCCAGCGGAATAACTTTAATAATTCTAGTTTATTTATTTATTAGTTTACACACAGCGCGACATGTGGCATTACATTGGAAGGGGAGATACGATTAAACAAAACACTAATTCACAAACACAAACAAAGAAACAAACAAGCAAATTCAAAAGTCAGTTGCAATTACGATGCAAACATCTCAATGTCACTAAACACAGAAAATCAAAATATAAAATGCCATTCTCGAGCAGTCTAGAGAAAAAACAATCGGTTCTATTTCTGTAGTTCGCACACCTCATGATTGATCAACTCGCTGGGATCTGTAGTGTAGTGTGGGTGAAAAATATACTTTTCTCTAGGATTAGCAACTCTTGAAACAGATATTATGAAAATAATTTAAGCGTTAGGTTTTTTTTCTCACTTCAGAAGTTTCTCGTTATAATACCTGATTCACGATAGACATATTGGATTGCTGGTATACATAGCATGCTGCCAAGATTTCGACACGTTCAAATTAACATTTATCAACATATGTCGGGGGTTCTTACAGTACATGCGTACTCTAGAACAGACCTATATATTCTAAACGGTTTATTCCCAGAATCTTAGGCTAACATCCTTGTGTTACGACGAAAAAAAAAATCAACATTTTTCTTGCTCTCCCAAAAATACGATCAACACGCCGATGCATGCCAACAGAGTTCTGAAGTGATAAACACGCTTAAATACTTCTATTTCTATTCAAGAACAGTTAGTAATAAGTGCGTTTATATTCTAGACATATTTTGAAGCATGCTTTTTGTTCTTAATACATCTGCATTGTTTTTTGCAATTTTAATTTCATTGGCCACTGTTCGCACCACTGGCGCACTATATCTAGGTCCTCTTATACAGCATGTGAATTATAAGCATTTTTCAGTTCTCTATACACCGCACAATCATCGGCCAACATCCGCGGGCGGGAAGTAGCATTCTCTGATATATCATTAATACACGCAAGAAAAAACAGAGGCCCCAAATATGACCCTTGTGGAACGCCTGACGTCAAGGAAGTTACATTGAAATTTGCTCCATTTATTATTGTAATTAAATATTCCCTGATCAGGTCATCAAACTTCACATTCACGTTGAATCAATGCAGCTTGTTAATAAAACATCACCTACCACATCAAAAGCGTTTTCGAAGTCAATGAACACGTTATCAACGGCGCTACAACGGCCCGAGGCTTCACATACCCCGTGAACAAACTCGGTTAGTTGCGCAACGCATGATGCGCCTTGCCCGAAAGCCATGCTGGTTTTGATTTAGTACGGGACTGGGGTGGTTCGCAGTGTACGTGTATAGGATGTGCTCCAGAATTTTGCAGGTACCGCTAATTAAATAAACAGTGTGGTAATTGGGGACTCATTCCCGTGGCCCGGTCTTATGAATCATGACCACGCATGCAACCTTCCATTCGCTAGAAAGGGAACTGGCGATCACAGATTTCCTGAGTAAGAGAGCTAAGAATGGCGATCCAGAGTGAGCACACGTCTTTAAAAGGACATTGGACAAATCATCAGTATCTCTGGCTTTAGAAACATCCAAGCTTTGAAGAAGTGCGGTAATTGCCCTTTCATGTATTTCTATGGCCTCCTCCATTGCTGGACTGGCGGATAATGAATGCCACAGGGAATGCCTGGCAGAAATGCGGAGCTGAAGAAATCGTTAGAGTCGTTTGCTTTTTCGAGATTTTCTTCGATCAGGTGGCGACCGTACGCGAGAGATAGAATGCCTATATTGTCTTTGCCAGTCTGTTTAACGTATTGCCAAAATTCCTTTGGGTTCTTTTATAAACTTGATGAGAAGGAGTCAAGGAATCCTTTTTTAGTTTGTGCAATGGCCACCTGTAGTTCGTTGTTCGCAACCTCTAAGTTTTTCTTCAAAAAGTTGGGATTGTTTTTATAACTTTCAAATGCTCCTTGTCGTTCATTATGAAGGTGCCTCAATTTTGCATTACCACGGCTTATTCTTGCAGCGCCTCGGTGGCTGCGCCCATGACGGAACAAATTTTCCCTGAAATTCTAAAATTTAGGTTTTGAAAAGAAGCCATAGTTCATTACCACTGCACGTTTCTGGCAGCGCTTCGATCAGTTAAAAATCGGCTTAGTAATTATTAGTGCCTTCGTCATTTTGTATCCATTTAGCGGTTTACTATATTTTCTTCTGCCGCCGCGGTGGCTCAGTGGCTATGGTGCTCGGCTGCTGTCCCGAAAGACGCGGGTTCGATCCCGGCCGTGGCGGTTGAATTTATTTGGAGGAGAAATTCGAGGCCCGTGTACTGTGCGATGTCAGTGCACGTTAAAGAACCCCAGGTGGTCGAAATTTCCGGAGCCCTCCACTACGGCGTCTCTCATAGCCTTAGTCGCTTTGGGACGTTAAACCCCATAAACCTAAACCTAAACCTATATTTTCTTCTACTGGTAAGTGTTGCACAAGAAAAAATTATGAAAAATTAACTGCTTTGCTTTCACTAAATGGGGCGTACTTCGATCGAATTAGGTGCCTGTTAATCATAAATCTCGTAGCGTTAGTGTTTATACGCTCTGGCTGCGGAATGAAGGTAGATGAGATATGTCTATTGATTGCCTTGCATATGAACATACCAAGGCTTTGTTGGAAGAGTTCAGGTACCGAAAGAATTTGGAGTGAATGGAGTAAAGACTGATCGTTCGATTCGAAAGAGCTATACGTTAGTATTGGAACTGCTTGATTTTGAATTCCTCGTAAGGAAGTCAGATGAGTACTGTAAGCGTTACCTTGCAATACAATATATCAGATGCGAATGTATAAACGAGTAGTAAAGTGTTATTTATGTTGACTAAGTAAAATAAGCAGGAGTTCCAATTTGAATTTTTAGTCTATAAGCAATCATAGATCTGATGTCTGCTATAGGGGAGCGAAATTTTATATGGTCATAAAATTGTACTCCTAAAAATAATGACTCGCTGGCTGATGTGAAATGTGGTCCTATGCAAATGGAACGCGCATATATAATTTGTCGTTGAGCAGACCTCAATAATACAATGACAACAAACATGTTGGGATTCCCTACCAATTTCACCGGTGGTGAAATGCTACATAAATCTAAACCCTCACCTTGAAGAGCAACCACCTTATACGAAGACTGTCGATATACGGTTATTGAGGCCTGACTTATGAATGAATGAATGAATGAATGAATGAATGAATGAATGAATGAATGAATGAATGAATGAATGAATGAATGAATGAATGAATGAATGAATGAATGAATGAATGAATGAATGAATGAATGAATGAATGAATGAATGAATGAATGAATGAATGAATGAATGAATGAAACATTACTGAACATAATTTTTAAGGATGTGGTTGAGATCCCTAGTCCAGGAGTTCAGTGAACGCTGCAGATGCGTGATTATCAGCGCGAACAACAACCCAACGTCGGCTGAAACTGTTGGTCACCCAAAAAAGATTGCCAAAGGCCAACCAGTCTCCCTGAAAATCCCTCGTGAAGGCACAAATATTTCAAAGAACACTCTAACGAATCTTCACTGAGGATTGGGAAGGACAAAACAAATTCTGCTCGCTAGGTCCTCGTTTCTTGAAAGAAGAGAGAGAGGCTCGAGCGGATTTCGCAAATACCTTTTCAGCAAATTCAAGAAATGAAAAGCCTCCAATTTCAAAATCATTGTCAGTGGTGTTGAAACTTTCGCTTTAAGTTGGTCCTTCAGAGCAAACAGCAGAGCACGGCTGGCCCCTTAAAAACAGCGCCACAACCGGGAAAAGCCAGCCGGATGAAGTCTGCCATCGAAGTGATGCAACCATCAGGATTTAAACTCACCCATTATTGCCCAGGCTACATTAGAAGAATTCACAAATAGCATAGAAGATCCAGTTGTGACTGCTACTTAGCTTCTGCTTAGCAGTAACATTTGTGAACATTTGTGGTGATCAATGTTTTGATTATTGTATTGTAAGCCCTGTGTTTCATTCGTTTTGGTTCTTGCTTCCCATATGGCTCCAATTGTACCTGTTTTTTTTTTTTTGTAACCATGTGCCTAATCCTGTAATAATGCTGATCGGGATTGACAACTAGTATTCCGGAATAAATAAAATGAATGAAATAAATAGATGATCGCGATTTTTATTTTGTACTCCGGGCGGAGCATGGGCTCGAATTTCATTTGGTGAAGTGTTGCTATGACACCCCGGGTGATCCCTATCAACCACCCCAATGAAGGTTTCTCGAAACTGAAATTCCGCGATCTCCGGGCAAATCTGATCGACCGGTTCGTTCCCGGCGACAGCATGGCGGCATGGCGGTCGCCGTCGTCACTGACGCCTTGGCATAATTTTGCTTTTTTTTCGGGGCTCCAAGTCACTAGCCAGGCCTAGAACTCCTTGATTTTTTATTGTTCTTGAAAATGAAGGCCAGCGTACGTTGGAAAAGCTACGTGGGTTGAAAAAACGTCGTCCTTGCACCGCTTTCAACACCCACGCAAGAATAATTTCAGGGTTAGGGTTTAGGGTTTATGGGGTTTAACGTCCCAAAGCGACTAAGGCTATGAGAGACGCCGTAGAACTGGCATCTTCGAAAGTGGGCTTATCAAGGATTAAGATTACACAGAGAAGTAAAAAGGATACTGGATATGATTAAACGAAAAGGTTTTAGCAATTATTTTTTTACAATTAAAGTGCACACAGTTTTTGAACACCCCGTGTAAAATAGGCTGGTTGAAATGCTTTGCTCAATCAATTTCCATTTGATTCAGGGAAGCAAACTTAATGCTTCATTAAAGAGAAACATTTGCGCTCGCGTTATTACTCAAACTCTCCCAGTTTTCACAACCTGCACACAGCTGAGGATATTTAAAATAAATACGTCGCAGTGGAACACCCATCGAGCTGACCGAAGTTACCGATTTGTTCAACGAGTACAATGAATTGCAAGGGTTTTCAAGAGCGAAATACTTCTTCAGAAAAAGCACGGGGTTTCTTCGTCATTAGTGCATACTTAACAAGATGGCAGGAGTGGCACTGCCTCCGCGCAGAGACGAGATGAGCTGCAAGTGGGTCATTAGGAATGTAAGAATTATTTAAGTGGGTGCGTTGGGGTCAAATTGGCGGAGTATGGGAGGAGATACCAGAAAACGGTGGAGGCCGGTAAAGGCAGTGTCGCAGGCGGGTGACCAAGCCGAGAGGTCGGTGCTACCGACAAGTAGGTCTGTCAAAGAGGCAAGGATGAAAGCAAAATTTTGTGCGAAATGGTGGAAATATGAGAGCAGAGTACAAATAAACCTGAGCAGTTCTTCCACTGAGGTTGATTTCGGGAAATCAGCCCACGCAAGTAGTTTAGCCGGATTAGGGAGAAAGCCATCATTGCAGAGCACGTGTCCTAATAAAGGTTAACTGGCGGTCAGCGAAACAACGCTTTTTCATATTCAAATTGCAAGCCAGCGTCATTGAGAAACTGTAGTACCTGCTAGATGCGGACCAGATAGATGGGAGGCAAAGTAGAAAATACGACGACGTCGTCCAGGTGACACAGGCACATTTTCCATTTTAGCCTGCAGAGAATCGTGTCCATCATACGCTCAAATGTTGCAATAGCGTTGCACAAGCCAAACAGCATGACATTCTAGCCGCCGCGGCCGGGATCGCGGGTTCGATCCCGGCCGCGGCGGCTAGAATTTCTTTGGAGGAGAAATTCTAGAGGCCCGTGTACTGTGCGATGTCAGTGCACGTTAAAGAACCCCAGGTGGTCGAAATTTCCGGAGCCCTCCACTACGGCGTCTCTCATAGCCTCAGTCGCTTTGGGACGTTAAACCCCATAAACCAAACCAAACCATCGTAACGCGGCCGCCGCGCTCGGGTTCGAAAGCGGGTACGACACGATACGGGCGCTGACGCAATAGGGCACCTGTACCAATTTTAGCGCAATGATTGACGGCATATTGCGGCCCAAGGAGGTCTGTGTGAAGTAGGTGGAAGGACTGAAACGCTGGAGCAAAGTGACGAGCTCATCGCGTTGAGCAGGCGAGAGGTGGTCGTTAACAAAACGAGAAAACACGTGATCGGAGGCCGGGTTGGGTGGAGGAGCAGATGAATCGATGGTAGTAACCTGAAGGGAGAGGGGGTCATCAGACACGTACATAATCAAGTGTTTCCACACGACCAGGGCTCTCACCGCGGAGAAGAGTAGAGAGCCAAGAAAACTGATTCTATACATAAATAACGCTGGAGCCACTGCAGACAGTCAGACGAGCAAAAAGAAGGACGAAGCAGTGGCGACGAGTAGTGGTATTTGTCGATGCGAAAACAACAGTCGAATCAGGAAAAATAGTCGCGGGAAAGGGACCCAGGGCTGTAGAAAACGAAGAAATGGCTGTATTGGCGGTAACCGACATTTTCGCATAACGCATAGGAGTGGCGCACCATCGTTTGTCCGACACGATGGCAATTCAATGCCGGCAGAGTGTGACGAATTGCCACACTCCAAGATGGCGTTGTGAGAGCAACGCGACAGCACAAGAAACTCAGTAATGCAGAGAACGTCCTGAATGACAAATTGGGCAGTACCTGAAGCTAATGCGCTGCGAGCTGGCAGACAGGAGGGAAAGGTTCGTGGCTGGCGTCGTTACTTTACGAACGTTACGGCAAAGTTCGGCGCTAATTACGGATGCAGCAGCGCCCGTATCCACAAGCGTGACAACCGAGACACTATTGACACACACTTTTATAGCATCGGCTGTAGAAGACGAAGGACTTTGACAGTTCAAAGGCGAGCTCAGTTCTTGCCTCCAGAGATGCGGTCATTAGCTTTCCTCCGTAAAAGTGACAGGATGACGGCGCAAGGGAGATTGAAAACGGAGAACGAAGAGATGATGACGGAAAAGAAGAGTCGGTGGGACGATCCGATGTGAAGGGTTGCGGCAAAAGGCCAGAGGAAGGGATCGGTGAAGCAGGCGCATCGACATAGCGGTACGCGGGTGCTCTGTACCAAAAATTCTGCGCCCGCTGGCGACAGAGGCGTCCAACGTGTACAGAAAAGTCGCAAGCATAGCAGGCGGGACTGTTGTTCTGTTTCCACCACTCTGAGGAGTCGCGTCTCTAAGAATGAGGTGCCGTCCCCGAGACATCGGGTCGCCACTGCCTTGCGACGTCCCCAGTGTACGTAAAGGGGGGGGGGGGGGGGGGGGGGGGGTGACAGTGGTCTCTGGGTCAATGGACGCTTGAATCGGGCTTATAGGTACGTGGGGTGATAAGAGAGAGATGTGGGCGGCAGGCGTTGACGAGGTTGTGCCAGAAACACGGCGCTGAAGCCATAAGCCATCGGCGTTCATTGTGTTCCTTGGCGTTGTCAACGTTTTCCACTCCGATCCTTTTAAAGAAAGGAAGGCAGGCAAGCAAGCGCGGCGAGACACGCCAGCTATGAGTAGTGACGTGACTTGCTCCTCGCGCATGCGCGGCACGGCTCATCCACTCTCACGCGAAACTGCTCAACCTCGGCCAGTGTAGCTCACGCTACAAAATTCGCTGACATGCTACTCTACGTGGGGAACGGAATTGGGGATAGAAAGACGGAAGGAGAGAGAAGCACAAAACTGTAAAGAAGTTAAAGAAAAAGAAAGAAGGCTCAAAATGAAAATGATAGAAGCGAATGGACATTCACTTTATGCTGACGTGCATGAGCAAATATTAGTGAAGTGCAATGCCATACAAAGGGAATGACAAAGTTCGCGGCACGAAGAGCGAAAAATGGTGAAATTTATGGAGACATTAAAATTTGCCGAGTAGAAAAACGTCGGAAAAGGGACCTACAAAGCCTGCTGTTAGAGGCACTTGAGTGAGTGGTTTCACGTAATGTTCATAATGTTCATATAATTCCCATAGCCGGCATACGATGGGCATTCGACCAGAATATGTTGTATTGTTTTATTGAGCCGCCGTTGTCGCAGTGCGGACTGTTAACTTGTCTTAAACGGTACTGCAAGCTGTTTGTAAATGCGGAGTTCGGACGGAGCCGATGGTAACAGATTCCAGATTGCGGGCGTTTTTATTTATAAGTTAAGCAGAGTTAGGCTCATTTTTCCATGCGTCTTTAACATGGACGCCGTTGTCGCAGTGCGGACTGTTAACTCGTCTTAAACGGTACTGCAAGCTGTTCGTAAATGCGGAGTTCAGACGGAGCCGACGGTAACAGATTCCAGATTGCGGGCGTTTTTATTTATGAGTTAAGCAGAGTTAGGCTCATTTTTCCATGCGTCTTTAACATGGACGAGTGGCTAATATATGCGCAGCTGCGTTAATTATTAGCAAGTGTTTTAACCGTCGGTAATGACATCTTACACTATTTAATTAATTTCCGCATATTCCACCCGGTGCGTGAAAATAAAACTCCTGCGCGTTTCCCCGACTTCGAATGCGTTCATTATTTGCGGCCTTGTAAAACGCTTGTTTACTTCAAAAACATCGTGCGATGGAGCGTGGAAGCGGTGGTACTTTTCGAGCGAGAGCTCCGCAAACAACCCTGGGAAAGCACGGTCTGTGAGGCAAGCCCAGTCACGCGCGAAAAACCACTCGGCGAGGCGATGGGCGCTTTCCACGCGGTCGATCGTCGTCGGCGTCGCCCCGTTTACACATAGCGCATATTTTTATTTATTGACAGATGAAACTCGTAAGTGCTTGCGTTCTCTGAGCCCCCGTGTTACGAGTAAGATTAAAAGCCTCCCTGTAGCAAAACCAGAAAAAAAAAATTTCTGCTTCCGACGGAAATTGCTGTAGTAATTTAGGAACTGAACTTGCCGGATCAAGAACAATTTTTTTTCCGCAATAAAAGAAATTTCTGTCGTAACAACAACACATTCCGTAGGATTCAGCAGTCGATTGTTGACACAATAAATCCAGTTATGTCGCGACGACAAACGTGGGCGTTATACAACAGAGCATTGCGTGGTTCTGCCGTGACGATGGAACAAGTGAAGAGTTGTGTCGAATTTTTAGACCGACTGTGTTGTATTTTTTGAATGGGCTGGAACGCACTTACAGAAAGGCTGTTAGGTTTTCATTTAATGATTTAATGAAATCTAGCGAAATTCCGCTGCGAAAAACAAGAAAAATCTACGCCAGAGGTCATCTCTAAACTTGAAAAACAAGCACTGGCTCATGTGCTACGAAGTGGTATTTGCTCCACACGCATGCGCAGTACATTTCCGGTTACGACATACTACGCCATTTGATGACGTCAGTAGTTTTGTTAGTTACTTTTATTATTTAAAAATGATTATTTGATTTTAATCAATTTCGTGTTACGACAGACTACGCAATTTCGATGTCGTCATCAGTTTTTATTCATTACTTCAATTATTCTTAACTAATCAATTAAATTAATTTGGTGTTACGACACACTACGCCATGTTAATGACGTCATCCGTTTTTAATTGGCAGCTAAGGTATTAATTATTCCACTTATGCTCAACTAATGAATTAAATTAATTTCGTGTCACGACAAACTACTACATGTTGACGACGTCATCAGTTTTTAATTGATTGACAGCTAAGGTGTGACAATTAATTTCGTGTTGCAGCATACGATGGCATCGTGATGACGTCATCACTTTGATTGACAGCTGGGGTGGGACAACTTCTACGGACGCACACGACGGCGAGTGATGAGCCTAACAGGCTTTCGCCTTAAAGGATGAAGTTTTCTTCGGCAGAGGTGTTATTAATGATTCATTACTATCGCTCATGTCGCAATCAGCACGCCGGTTCCCGTCCGGGTGTACGCCATCTGAACCGCACCTTTAGAGATGGGATGAGCGAAGTGAAAGAGAGAGGGAGAGTTTAGTTTAGTTTCTGGGGTGTAACGTCCCAAAGCGACTAAGGCTATGAGAGACGCCGTAGTGGAGGGCTCCGGAAATTTCGACCACCTGGGGTTCTTTAACGTGCACTGACATCGCACAGTACACGGGCCTCTAGAATTTCTCCTCCAAAGAAATTGTAGCCGCCGCGGCCGGGATCGAACCCGCGTCTTTTGGGTCAGCAGCCGAGCACCATAACCGCTGAGCCACCGCGGCGGCGAAGAGAGAGGGAGAAAAAAAAAATGTAGTTACACTGCGGTCTAAGCTTAAAGAGAACACCCACTTATATTCCAGCACTAATCACAACTCAAATTTTAAATGAAGCGCATTTGCTGTGCAAATAAAATTGTGTCTTTTTCAAAAAAAAAGGCTAATCTTTCTGCAGTAGACGTACGTCAACCTGACGTTTCATATCGGCCACTTGTTTCCCGATAAATCGCATTAAAAGTTGAAGCCTTACTGGCATTAGTGCATAGGCGTTACATCCGAGTGTACACGGTAGTGTATATTCGGCGCACTGTCTATGGCGATGCCACTTACGCTCGAGATCGCGCGCTGTCGCTTCTCACACCGTAGGCCTGCACACACCCCCTTTGTTAAGGTGACCCGTCCAATGGCGGCATTGTAAAGAAGGGATTACTTCCGCGACCGGCGTTCCTTTGTTTTCACTCATGAAGGCGTTCTTATCGGAACCTGAAGCTTTAACGAAAGAAAGCGAGCGAAAAGCACTTTCTTTTCACTGCTCCCTCACAACGAAACGAGTGATCCCATGTGTACAACGTTTCTTTTTTAGGGTGATAATCGCCCTAAACGCATTAAAGAGCGCGCGCCACTGAGGGTGCCGCATAGTACGGTTACGTAATGCTTACCTGTTCTTGTTAGACACGGGACACAGGGGCATCTAGTTGTTCACGCGCTTGTTCACGCGCGCGTGCGCGCACTTTCTCTCTGATGTTACCAGGCTCGTTTATCTCCGTCGTGGTTGCCACAGACTAAACTATAAGCGGATTTGAATTCATCGTGAGAAATCCGAAGCCACGAAAGGGTTTTCGGATGAATGCTGCGGGTGCTGTAAAGGTGGGATTGGTGGGGATTGTTGCTGCTATCCAGGTGTTAAAAAGTGACACAGTTTTAACGAAGTTAAACCGAGTAGAGGTGTGAAACGCGTATTTAGCCTGGTTGGCTCATGGTTTTGCTTTGCCAGGTCGTCCGCACGTCTGGCGACGATATTAGTTCGATAGTAGTATTATTTGATGGAGACGACGATGTAAAATGCGCAGCGCGAGAGTTAATTTGGTTTGGTTTGGTTTATGGGGTTTATTGTCCCAAAGCCACTTAGGCTAGAGACGCCGTAGTGGAGGGCTCCGGAAATTTCGGCCACCTAAGGTTCTTTAACGTGCACTGACATCGCACAGTACACGGGCCTCTAGAATTTCTCCTCCAAAGAAATTCTAGCCGCCGCGGCCGGGATCGAACCCGCGTCTTTCGGGTCAGCAGCCGAGCACCATAACCACTGAGCCACCGCGGCGGCCTGCAGCGCGAGAGTGAATGGCAGTTTAACACGAGGCGTGATCGGCTGCGGTGATAGCATAGTGCTTTCGCGTAATGGCCAGCGAAGCTGATCTGTTCGCTCTGCCGGCGGTTGGAATCCCAGCCGCGGCAATATATATTTTATTTATTTATGGCTTCGCCAAGGTCACCTTCAAGGTCAAGCTTCATACAAACTCGGTGAACAGGTTTGACCTCGTGAAGTAGTACTTTCGCGCGCAAAAAAAAAAAAAAAAGACATACTCATATTGCGGGATCAGCCAGGGATCGGGTGGCTTAAGGAGGACTAATCAGCCTGGCATGATTTTTCAGGAAAAGGAGGCGAAAACAATAGAACTGGAGAAAAATTAACTTGGTTGCAAAAAAAAGAGCGGTTGAAAAATAAATTAATAACACGCGATGTTGGTCACAGACAGGGAACAAAGTATACAGAGGCGCCAATTGGTCAGACATGATATTTGAACGAAGAACAACATTGAGAGAACACACGCAAGAAGCGAGGACAGTACGGGCGCTACACCTGTCCTCGCCTTTTCTATGCGTTGTCTCAACGCTGCTACGTCCTTCGTTCACATAGCCCCGGTAAACATTAAACAGATGCTATAGTATGAGCTGGAGGCGCCGATAAATGATAATTAATAGAAAACTTAGTCCAGTCGGTGTCGGTTCTTTCACATCATTGTCGGCGTAGTTGTCTCTTCAAGTATGGTGCGTTGACAGCAGCCAATCGCATCCGCAAAGCTGAAGCTGTGAGCGTGCCAGTTAGTGAAACTCTGTGCTGATCAAGCTATTTCTACGTAACAACTGTTGTTCACTTGCTGGGGCCATTATGATCTTTATGGCTCTCAAAATAAAGCGCTGTTAATCAAGTTCCTCAGTGAATGAGCTGCGACTTCTTGGGCGCATTTTTGGAAACCATAGTACAATCCACAAAAGTAATCGCCGCCGCGGTGGCTCAGCGGTTATGGTGCTCGGCTGCTGACCCAAAAGACGCGGGTTCGATCCCGGCCGCGGCGGCTGGAATTTCTTTGGAGGAGAAATTCTAGAGGCCCGTGTACTGTGCGATGTCAGTGCACGTTAAAGAACCCCAGGTGGTCGAAATTTCCGGAGCCCTCCACTACGGCGTCTCTCATAGCCTTAGTCGCTTTGGGACGTTAAACCCCATAAACCAAACCAAACCAAAAAGAAAACGAAACGACTTTGCAAGCTGTCCTGGCTGTCTTAGGTTTATCGAGGTCCCCAGCAACCATTTTCTAATGAAGATTCGTTAATTTCTGGAAGCGTTTAGAGTGCCCCATACTAAAACAGCTGTGCCATCTAAAGATCGTTCGTAAATCTAAAGCTCGTATCCTTAAAACAGCAGTCTGTGTTTTATGCTTTAAATAGCAAATTGAAAATGACCGACTTGACGTACCTACCAAGGAACACACGGCTATTGCCGGCGTTTAGACCACTTTCCCCGCAGGGGCAGAGACCATGAATTTCCTCTGTTACACTTTCGTGAAAGAAAAAGCAGCCGACGCCATTTGCAGACATCGACGCCTCACTCATTGATATGAAAACATAAGAACGAAACGGGGCAGTCATTAAGCGTATTTTACGATCTCTGGACGATCCAGCGCTGATTGTGGGGTGGCGAGGGGCATGGAGCGGGGCGCCATCTGTTGAGAGCGAGGTGCGCGCCACCTAGGGAGAAAGAGAACAGCAAGGGACGAAGTACGTGTTTTGGGCCAGCATATGTGAAGTAAGCTTCAAGCACTTCGCCCTGAGCCTAGAAACACCTTCGCTGCCATTAGGACGTATTCCGAAGGCGTCGCCCAATGGACCGTGCAAGCCGTTACGGCTCGCTCAAATGATCCAACTTCGCCCTCTATCGCACTCACCCCCCCTTTCGTTCACTTTGGCCAGTGGAGTGTTTGTTTCTTCTTCCTCTTCTAGCAGGCGTATTTCTCCACCGCCAGACACATTGTTGGAAGGACGTTTTAGCGGCACTAAAACAGCATCGCATGGCCAGCGTCAGACGCGAACGGGGTTCCGTTAACATGCCGTACTTTTATGGCCCCTTTGACCAGAACACGGGGTTCCGCGTGGAAAACAGCTGCAATAAAGAGGCGCATGCTCAGGGAGCTAGGCTGTCGTGCGAGTGGAATGGCAACGCATGCTGGCAGCGAGTGTGACCGCAACGGGTCGGTAGACAGGTCTGAGAGCAGCTGCGTGAAAGGATGGCGTCAATTAGGCGCAGCCCGCTCGATGAGCCTTGCGAGTGAGTTGGTCTCTGGGTCTGAAGGTCGGGGAGAGGCAAGAAAATGCGTTCTTAATGACTGGACGACCTTCAGCTTTTCAATTGGTTTTGATGAAGTGCGCATTTTTTAGCCTTAGATAAGGCATATATGTCAAGAATGATTAGAGGTACGCTAATCATCAGGTGCGTATTACCACGAACATCTTTGTACAGGTTCCTCAGATATGAAAGGAAACAACCAGGTTCACCCGCCGCGGTGGCTCAGTAGTTAAGGTGCTCGTCTAGTGAGCCGAAGTTCCCGGATTCGAATCCGACCGCGGCGGCAGCGTTTCGGTGGAGGCGAAACGCAAAAGGCGCCCGTGTACTGTGCGATGTCTGTGCACGTTAAAGATCCCCAGGTAGACGAAATTATTCCGGAGCCCTGCACTACGGCACCTCTATCTTTCTTTCTTCTCTCACTCACTTCTTTATCCCTTCTCTTACGGCGCAGTTGAGGTGTCCACCGAGATGTGAGACAGATTTTGTTTCCTCAAAAACTAATTTTCAACAACCAGGTTGCAAAAAAAGACAAGCTATTCGGTATTTCACCACTACACTTCAAAGCAACTTTTGGATATTATACGGAAAAAGCAAAACTTGTTAAAAGACAGGTCAAACTGTGCTTTTCAAGCAAATTTACAGAGTAATCATTTGTTGAATGCACAAACTTTGTTCTTTTTCAAATTGGCGAGACATTTACATGCGCATGTCGTGGGAAAACTAACACGGTTAGTTTACGTTTGAGACATCATCTGAACGCTGCATGGCGGTCAGTTCTCGAGAACTGTCCCATCATCACCCGCTATTCTTTGCGAATAACAGGTGAGAAACCCCTTTAGAGTATAAAAGCGCTGTCGTGCGTCGTAAAAACCTCTGATTGTTCGACGATGTGCGATGTCACAAAGACGTCCCTCGTCAGAAAAGACCACATGACGACGAGGTGGGACGTCACAATTACTTTACCAGAAGTGACAAAAGGCATCGACAACTTTAAATGCTATAGCGTTGCCAATACATTGTATAATAAAGTGTCAATGAGTTTTTTTTTTTTTTTGCGTTCGCTATTTCTCGGGTCGCGTGAGAGTATTCTCCCCCATTGCTTGCTGGGAGTCAGGCCAGCGTATGCCTTAACGACCGTTAGCGCTTACCTCTAGTCGTAATAAATGACAGAATACACACTGAGAATACCAACGTTCAGGTGTAGGAAAGCACACATTATTCCATGTGTTGCCTTCCTCCGCGGTGTTGTTCAAACACTGCCCCATTTGCTTTTTTACTATCCTTGAGATTTCCCGTTACCCTCAGAAAAGAGGGGAAGCGGCACTTTTCGGGTAAAATATTTAGTCACAGTATGAAAACAGCTGCCGCTTCCTCTGCTAGTACAGCAATCAAATGTAAAACATGCGAGTGGTTTGATCTGACAAACCAGGTCGTACCATTCCCAAGCGCATTTTGCCTGGGAAAATCGACCAGCGTATCGAAGAACACTTTGTATCCATTGGAAAAATCGGTGGGGTTCTCATGACAAATAGGTCCTAACAAAGAACTTCAAACGTTCCGAGAACGCTTTCAACAGCCAAAAAACAGAAAACTGCGGCGACCACTGCGGCGACCCGCACTGGAGCAATGCGAAAGCAAAACGTCCACATATACTATATCGACGTCCGTGGCTATTCTGACGTCCATGTGCTATATCGACGTCCATGGCTATTTTGACATCCAAGCGTAATTTTCGCGTGTAATTAATTAACTAATTACAATTCATTAATCACATTTTTCCCACAGTAAGATCTCATCACGCACTATCTAACGCAATAAAACTTTTGCACATTTATATTAAGTGGACGACACAATCGTGCGGACAAGTTTTGATTACGCGACATAGCCATGTAATGGTTTCGCATTAATAATATCCGCCACAGACGTAGTACGGGGCAAAAAACACTAGTTGCGCGGCCGGAAGCATGATGTACAGTCACGAGCTAAAGTTTACGGGATGCGTGGGCTCAGGGACAAATTTACTGTAGCGCCGCCTACCGTAAATTTGTGCTGCCGACTGTATTTTTTTTTCTAGCCAATACAGCCAGCGCTCGCTTTACGCTCACACTGCGATTATGCGAATAGTTTCAGCTCCTGGAGTTTTCTTTCAGAATATTGGCTTCAGTGCTGCCGAGTTGAATGTTTAGTGTTCAAGACACTGGATGCTTTAGCGAGTCACAAAAAGATACGATTTACACGCGTTGTGATCTGAAGCCCAATTCCCTGTAACCCAAGATATGAAAATTTTTCCCTAAAGGACGTTTTCGTGCTCTTTTTACCGCTCTTCATGTGCTTGTCTCTTACGTCCTCGTCTTCTGTACTATGACATAGCTGCTTCAAGCCCAACCTCGCCCTGATCTCTAGTCCTTCAACTCATGAAGAAATGTTCCGAGTTTGAGACTGGTTCCGCAATTTATCGCTGAATAGAACGAGCATTTCTCATGCGAAATCACCTCTCAATAGCCAAGTTTTCTTTCTTTTTTTCGAGGCCACTGCCTATGTTCAGTCCTAGGTAAGCTTCAGCGTATTGAAATCACGCCCTCCTCTAGAATAGTCCCCCCGGAACAGCTTTTACGCTCGTAGCACGCCGAAACTATTTCTAGTGAAGTTAGGCCGCCGACTGCGCTCGCGGAAGTGTACTCGCGGTATTTCGCTTCCATGTTTTTTCTTTCTTAAGGAAGCGTACCCGCGGCAGTGAATGAATAATAACACACTTATAACGTTGGAATTTTGCGCACACACACGCACACAAGCAAAAAAAGGGGTGAAATCGAGAAGCGCTGCGTGCAAGAAGCACGGGTTGTCGGAAAACAGTGGACTGGCATATAATTACACAACATATTTTCTTCGTTTCCTCACGTGGTTTTGCATGCATTGACTTTGTACTTCGCTCACAGGCCTGGTATGTTTGTTGCGTCACACTTAGGTAGTACGTTTTCGTTTCTTTTTTTGTTCGATTTTTCACCTGCGTGCAACGCTGCCTGTCAACACCGACCTTATTTTACCGTTTCCGCGCTTCGGTTTTTTTATTGAGTTGCAGCGCAGGCTACGCGTTATTCACGGGAAAACATTGCGAATGACCGCGCATGGATGCGGTAAGGCTAGCCGAAGAAGGCCTAAGAAAATAGATATCCCTTCAGCCCTGTAAATATTGGATAGTGACTTCAGTCTTACGCAAAAAATAATTTTGGTGGCATTTTCAAAACAGGTACCTGAAGTCAAATCTTCCATATTTATGCACTGTTCCTAAACAAATGTTCTGTCTTCGCCCTAGAGCCACAATCAACACTATATGACTCTTGGTCAGCGTAACACCGCCACACAAATGGAAGGAAGCACCGTATAGTTAGGCGCAAAGGATATTCACTGCTACGATACTCCACGCTTACAGGCTGGTGTGTCACACATCTCACGCCTATCCTGCCCTTAATTTTAGGCCTCTGAGAAACAATGGACTTGGACGAGACTTAGCCGCTCACAGCAGCAGCTGCAGCAGGTTGCTGCGACCCGCGTCTATTCTTTCCAAATTTTCTTTCCTTCTCCGTTTCTTTAACCCCTGTTCTGTTCGTGCGAGTCAGTGACAGTATACCCTACTTGATGCCAGTCTACAGACTCTGAAGTTTACTCTTCTTCCTTCATTCAACCACTTGCAAGAATGCGTGCTGACACTTTTCTAAGCGAGAGTTACAAAGCAGAGCCCAAGAATGAATTTCTGCGTTAAAAATAAGGTGAAACTTTTGCGACACCTGCTCACGCGCCCGCACAAGCTGCGTCGCTGGCGCAGCGGCTTCGGAGGCAGTGTTTTGATATGGAGGTCCTCATTGCATGACAATGGAGCTGCCACGCTGGCACCTCACAATTACGCAGTCTACTTCCGTTGCAGCTTTGCCACGCGACGCTGCCCTGTGAGGTAATGAAAAATGCGGGCTGTGCCTCGTACGGCGCATTTGCATCTTGCCGGCACTCATCAATGGGACGAAAACTTGATGGCTAACATAAAGGCTTCAAATTAGGTTAAGAACATCGAAGCGAGCTATAGAAAGGGAAGTGATGAAGATAACGGCTATGTACAGGGAAACCAGAAACTTAGATTAGGTATCGAACTGAAGTTAACGATATTATCGCTGATATGATGGACATAGGCAGGGCATGTAATGCGAATGGAAGATGCCCGATAGTCTGTTGCGGTAGCAGAGTGTATTCCAAGAGAAGGAACTATTAGCTCGGAGTGGTTGGAAGACAGTAAAGGGAAAGGAGATCAGATTAGGAAGTTTCCTGGGATAGGGTTGTCACAGCTTGTCCAAGGCAGGAGAGACATTTTTCCTGCAGTATACATAACGTAGGACCTGATGACCATCAAAATGCTTGCTTTGTATCCTGACGCTTTATCCATCGAGCCATAGAGTTCGTCATTATTACCTAGAGGGAAAGTGGCACCACAGTGTATGCAAGTTTCTTACAGAGCACTTCATACATCGTGGAAATGCCGGGCAGATAAGGTTTCGTCTTTGGTTTCACTAGTGGCCGATAACGTGGATTCTGCCTCTGAATTGGTAGCTGCAGCGCGGTGCCCTCCTCTGTGCGCAGGTTAAATTATTTCATTAGTGCGCTTTTCAATTATTTGATAAATACAACGCGAGTTTTAAGCTGGTATGCAAAATTTTACAGCACTTCTTCGAAGTTTGCCTTGGGAAGAGTCTTCATGTTAAGTCTGAATACACGTTTCATTCCCGGCAATAGCCAAGCCAAATATAAAACCTCATCTTCCAGGCAATCGATCGCCTCTCCATAGGGGATGAACTATCGGAGCAACACCTTTCTCTCTAGGCAACCTTGAGAAGATATATGCATTGAGCAAGGCTTACTGTGAAGCTTTCTTCCTTAAAATAAATCTCTCCGAATGTCCAAGCTGTTGTAGGAGCGTCCAGCAGACCCCACAAAGGCCTCAAACCACGGATAAGCATTGATTACAGTTTCCCTTGCGGCGTAATCGTATAAAATACAGCGTACTTTTTTCAGGCGTGCTGCCCGTTGAGCTCCATGCGGAAGCCAACTTAATAGGCCCGCAGGGCTTTCTATCAGATCTGCGCGTCGGGATGGGAACACAATAGGCCGCATTGAGTGCTCAGCAAACTCTGTCCATCAGGGAGGTGACTGCTAGTGGTTAGGCCAAGCCACCCAGCGTGTCGGTCAATAGAATTTTCTAGCAATGACCCTTTTTTTTTTTTTTTGACCCAGTGCACTACAGAAGGTGCAGTTCGCAGTGGGGCCACTAGGAAGGGTACGGTTGAAAGAAATCTGCACCCGTACGTAAAGTTTTGCCATGATAAAAACTCCATCTCTTTAGAGCGCTAGAAAAGTTATAAAAGTATGGGCAATGCCACAGAACTGGACTCCCAATAAATGACATTAATGGCAGGTCGAAAAGTACATTCGTTGTGAGTTTCTCGCCGCATCGCGCAACCATCCGCAAATGCGACGGAGCTTAAGCCACGCTCGCGCCGTCGGAGCTGCTCCAGCGCGGCCCCGTTCGGTGCACTCCACTCGAATAAGCTCAGGGCAGCACTTGCGTCGAGTGCCGTTCAGTCACTGTGCGCACGCACGACCCTCGTGCAGGTAAGAAGGAGATTTTAAAGAAAGACGATGATCATTAATTGCTCTCGTTCGAGTCCAAAGAGATATCTCCCGTTTTTTTTTTTTTTTCTGTCACTTATACAGCCATTTTAAACCGAAAGAACAAACGAGCACGTATTGTAAGCATGCCCCAAAGACCATCTATATAATCAGCGTTTGGAGGGAATCGCGGGCGCTGAACCTGCGAGGGAGCTGTGCCCGCTGCGATAGCTCAGGGGCTTTGACGTTTAGCTGTTGATTCCAAGGTCGCGGGATCGAATCCCGGCCACGGCGGCCGCATTCGATCCCAAGACACCCGTGCCTTGCCCGATGTCAGCATGCTTTAAAGATCCGCAGGCGGTCTAAATTAATCCAAACCTCCACTACGGCATCCTTCATAAATGTGTCGCCTCGGTACGTTATGAACCACATACGACCACTGCAAGAGAAACTTTAGGGTGGCGATTAACGCACAAAACAGAACCGTTCAGAACATATTTAAGGACATAAATGTGCATTAATCCCAGAAACACCGGAACATTTTTTTAACAAAAAAAAAGGGGGGGGGGGGGGGAGTCAAAACTTCCAGCTGGCTTTATTTGTTGGTCTATTTCATTCTTATTTAACTATTTGTTTCTATTTTTCTTATTCTCCACAGTTCAAAGCTGTGTGTTTGTTTACTGCATATAAAACTTAAATTTAAGTGGGCAACGTTATAAAGATGGACATACGAGGAGTGATCGACTGTTTAAACAAGTTTGCGCATAGTTTGTTTCCATTGTGCAAATCATGCTCATCAACAGGGGCCAGGAAATCAACGACTTCTGTCGGAAATTATTTGTTTAGATTGCTCAAATTAAATGCTTTACGACTGGCTACGAAGCCAATTGGCTCAGCCCCACTGTGGTTTATATTAATAACGTCCTAGAATTGAAGCGTTTGTCAGAAATCTAACCAGAGTGCAAGCAGTTCGAGTAAGGGGTGCTATCTTTTCTGGAAGGATGTTGAGAAAGCGACCCCTCCACCCCCCCCCCCCCCCCCCCTCTCCGCCGGCGCTGTTCCGAAATCCCTGATTAATCCCTTACTCCCCACTGTCGCGACATACCGCTTACAGGCCGAGTACTCATTACTTCATGGAGCTTCCATGCGAAAATTGAAGTCAACATTTTCTTAGGAGTTTGAATGGTTGGAGCAGCTGCGAGCGAGCTGTACTAAGAGAGAAGGGGCGTGAATGCGCGACTTCCTGCTAACGTTCCAAAATTCCGAGCCTCTAATTTTTTGAGAATTGCTTTGGGAAAATAGACAGATATTTGTCGGAAAAAAAATTGAGTACTGTCTCCGGATCATCGAGATGGTTCGAGATGTTCGATTTGGCATTGCACACAACTGGCAAAAGTCGCAAAAGATGGACTAAATGCTAGTTATTGCTGATTGGTGGCATGCCGATGTCTGTAATTTTATAGCCGCTAACAAAATTTGGTATTGACTTTGGAATATGAAAACATTATCTAACATAATGTGGAGGTAATGTACTTTCTACGATTCCTTAATATTTTGGACTTCAAAATAGTTAAAACTGGAGCTGATATAAGACGGATATTCTAGCTTAACTATCTTTACCTTCCTCTTCTTCTTTGAGGCGCCCACTGTATTCTCTCCAGACTGCAGTGGACATCAAAAGAGCGCTAAAATAGGCTCTACAGATGCTTCGAAATGAAAAATCCGCGACGAAAACTGCATACATTTTAACTATAGTGCTCCTCTGACTAGTTCAACTACAACTAGTCCACGCCACGCCGTAGCCTCGCTTGCGGGAGGTCGCTGCGGTACCCCCCGTAGACAGCGCGACGCACTGTGGGACCAGGCCCCTCTGCGTGCCGCAGCGCCTGCCAGTCCTCTTCTTGGCGCCGGTGCGAGTCGTGTCAGCGGCGCGGCATATCACCGGCCAGCGCGCGATCCATACCGATCTGCTGCGGCGGGGAGATCGCCGCCGCCGCGCGCGACCTGTGGAGGGCGTCGTCGCGAGAGGCGCGGGAGGAGGGATGCCCTCGATCCTCCTCCGGAGCGCGCCGCGCGATGGCGTGGCGCCTGCCACCGCTGCCTGCGCTGCCGGGCGGCGGCGCCCTGCGCCAGTCGGGGCAGAGCAGCGGCGCGCATGGCGCGGGTCGTGCTGCCGGTGCTGCAGCTGCTGCTGCTGGCGCGGCAGCCGCCGCCGGCCGGCTGCGCGGACCTGGAGAAGCCGGCGGCGGCCGAGGTGCGCGTGCCCGTGTGGCCCGTCAAGCGCGCCGCCGTGCTCGAGGGAGACGTCGTCCTCGGAGGCCTCATGATGGTGCACGAGCGAGAGGACCGGCTCACGTGCGGAAAAATCATGCCGCAGGGCGGCATCCAGGCACTCGAGTGCATGCTCTTCACGTTGGATTGGGTCAACCGGCAGCCGGATCTGTTCCCCTTCGCGCTGGGCGCCTACGTGCTCGACGACTGTGACAAGGACACCTACGGGCTCGAGCAGGCCGTCGACTTCATCAAGGGTGAGCAGCCCCTTCCACTGCAGCCACCGAGGGCGCCGGGTCCGGCCGCGCTCTCGCTTGGGCTAGGTTTGCCTTCGTGGCATCTGCGTCGCGGCCGCACGAAGGCGCACCTCGTCCGGGCGAGCGCCGGCCTCCGCCATCGATCGATAGCCACGCACGCCGGCCTCTGCGCCATGCCCGCATTGCCGCTGCCCTCCCCCCGGTGCACGGCGGCGATGGCGCTCGTGACACGAGTGTGTCGGCACTGTGCATACCTTGCCGGCCGATGCTCGCCGCCAGAGAAGGCTCTGCCGCAGTCCTTCGGCATTCGCGAAAAAAAAAGCCGATGAATGCGCGCGAATTGCCGCAGAGCGTGCGGCTGACACCGCATGCGGTACTCTTTTCGATGCGAAGAGCGGGTACGCTAGCCGAAACTTCAGCTAGACTCACGGGGTAGCGGTGTGCGCGTGGGTGTGTTGCTTGGTCGTCTCGCAACAGGTGTGGATTCGGAGCGCTACAAGTTTGCGCGCCGTGAGCGAATGGCGTGCCGACGGTGTCCTCTGAATACCGCGCAGAGAACGAGCTCTGGTTTCGCTGCGGTCTTGATGCGGCGCCAAAGCGAGATACAGCGCTCAAATGAGTAGGGCACGGCCAATTGCTTTGTAGTGAAATTTTGAGGTGTCCTTGTCTAACACAGTTTGCGCAGTTAACCTTCTAAACGCTTATTAGAGTATTTCGGAATGAAAACGTGAGCAAGAGTTCGAAGGTGCAAACGAGGGCCACACTGGTGCAGTGCGGCGAAACAAAGCGGTATGATTTTTTTTTATCACAAACAAAAAGACAGCATAGTTAAAGACGACTAGAACTGCATATCAACGTGACGTGGCATATCATTATGGCGCTGTTAAGCCATGCGAGCGCAGGTGCATTTTTTTTTCCACCTATGACTACGTGCGCAGAAGTTGCAACGCGCACACACGTACATAAAAAAAAAAAAGTTCGTCGCCTGAAATGCTGGTTATTCTGCAATCGTGCAACTCCGTACTGCCGCTTCAAGAGCAGCTCCGCATTTGGTGTAGCCCACGTCGGCATCGCACAGGTCCGACTTTGATGTCAGAGCAACGTTCATGATTTCGGCCATCGCCAGCGGCCCTGCAGTACGCGTGAAGTGGCGTGGCGCGGTGCGGAGTGGTCAGAGCCGGTGTGTGTGCGTGTGTCTGTGGTGCGTGGCGCAGGCTCTATGGGCAACATCGACGACGGCGCATACCGCTGCCCGGACGGGTCGAGCCCCGAGCGCGTCAAGCAGACCGTCATTTCGGGCGTGCTGGGCGCCGCTTCGTCGGTCACGTCCATCCAGGTGGCCAACCTGCTGCGACTCTTCAAGATCCCACAGGTGCGTGCCCTGTAACTTACAGGTGCCGCCGATGTATACCCCCAGAAATATCGAAGAGAGAAAGCAACCTGACGCTCTCCTATCGTCGATCTATGCGACTGAGCGTATTGTCGAAAACGCAGCCGTAATTGAAGTAAGGTTGTGCTGATTGAATTTATGAAGCCTGAGTATGTGCGTTGCGCCATCGCTGTCCGGAGACTCATGTGAATGAAGGCATGCATTTCTATCGTTTTCTGATAGTGGCAAATAATACACCGTGCACCACCTCTACGAACGCTTATGCGTATGTTACTTCCAAATAGGTAGCTGTTATTCGCATGACGGTTACTGCGTAATGCTACTAAGAACCAAGCAATGCATGCTACAAGCATTTACTAGGTGTCGCTCATTAAGTAGCACAATGTTTTATTTAAGCGTTACGAACAGAAGTGCGCCAGGCAGCCCAATGGGTAAAATCTCGTCATGACCTGTCGTACTTCCGTTCTCGTGGAGTGAGAGACATGGTGGTCAAGATTTGCATATCGACTGCTGTAAACCACATTCTGAAGGACCGGACAGGTGCGCCTTGTTAATATGCAAAATCAATGCACTTTGAGTGCAATTTGAGAACGAAGTGTCTCGATTGTGCTGGCTCGTTGTTAATGGGCGCCAAGAACAACTTTACCTAATTTTTGTTCCCAGCAAACATCGAACTAAGTTCTTTTACTCTCTCTGGCCATGTTGACGTTTGGTCGGTTGCAAAAGTCGCATTAATTGATAACAAATTGTATTTATGAATGAATGAATGAATGAATGAATGAATGAATGAATGAATGAATGAATGAATGAATGAATGAATGAATGAATGAATGAATGAATGAATGAATGAATGAATGAATTAGAAGGAGGGATGGGTTGTAGTTGCAGAGGCAACTTCTAGCCGGTCGTCGTCATAGCCTTCCCTTCCACTTAATTTTCCCTGCACTTAATTCAGGCTCGTGAAGTCAATATCATGAAAAGAGACTCCATGATCACCGTTTGGCAGTGAATGGCGACGTAGCGTGGCCTCAGAGATACACGCTTAAAATCAGCTTTGACATCACCGCAGTTTGCTTGAGAAAGTGTCCGATAATGGCGATACCTGCATTTGTTTTGTTGTTTTTTTCTAGCTCATAAAAGTTTCGGTTTTATTGAGACGTGTCCCATTATCATTAGAGTACGATAATACATCGATACAGTCCAATCCAATGTGCTGAGCGTTCCTTTAAGCACATTTAACCTGGGATTATTCCTCGACAGAATGACGACACTGACGGTAACTCGACTGCTTTATTGCTGAATGCTGTCTGAGACTATAGCGCACAGAGAAAAGCGCACGAGTTATGAAAACGAGGTTAAAATATTAAACTCTGTCGACAACTTTGGAAGACAAGCGTATTTATACCGTAACACGGGGCTGAAAGAAATTCCCTTGAGACAGATCTCAAGCCGACTGAAATCTGAACGTTTCCTCGGTCCGTGAGATCAAGCTGGAGTTGCAGTCGCATTCAAGATCATCAGAAGCCTAAACCAAAACCTCCTCAGGTTATAAACCATTGACCAACATCTCTTTTGTGAAGTCTTAAAATACACACACACACACACACACTGAACTAAAACAATAGCAAATAAAGTGTTTGGCACTAGCCTGAGGGCGTGTGCATGAATTGCGCCGCTCGGCACCCGTATGAGGCAGTGAAATTGATAGCCACTGCAGTCTTACCAGCCGACACACATATAACAAGACAAAAATGTCAAGGCAGCAAAGCGCGTCTCGCAGCCCGATGTAGCATCGTGAGTACAGAATATGGAGGCAATCGATCCGCGCAGGAAATTAGCCTATTACAGCCTCAGGGGAACGCCGCGCCGTGCAAGTCGTTTAGCGCGCTCGCCTTATGGAAGTTGTAAGTGTCTGTCGATACCGTTAGAACTGCGCGCGAGCTGCGAGGCGGTCGAAAAATTTCTGCGACAGAAACGAAGTTTCCAGTTTCCGCAACATTAAAGGAGAGGAACTTAGCAAAGGCTTTACATATTACATCTCAGAAACGCGGCAGTGCGTTAATGACAGTTAACGGTGGCTCGTGCACCACGTTGTCTTTTTGAATTCGGCCAGCATTAAAGAAAAGAAACGAATATCCGTGCTACGGTAAAAGCGCGCTAACACATGCAAGGAACGCGCTGCTCCCTCCGGTTTGAATTCGGTCAGCGACTAAAAATTTATAGGAGCGCTTTATGATTTTTTTGATCATCAGCAACAGTACAGTCCTCGTTCGTTGCTCCACTAGTGCCTCGTCTCATTTCTTTTAACTTCACTCGAAACCCCGATGCAGTTGGAGTGGTAATAATCGAAGAAATTATCAGTGCGAGCCTTCCCCTGACATGGAAACGCAATTATAACGCCCTATACATCAAAAATAATGCAACTTTCTCGTTCAGGTCGGCACGCGTTGGTAGCGTGTTCACCTCTCAACAAGGTTTTACTCTGTAACAAAAGGTGGCGCTGCACGGCCGCTGCAGGTGAAAGTTAAAAATTGGATGAATTCAATGGAAAATAAACATAGTGTAGAACTATATCGATACTGGAAAAGGCAGATCAGGAAAGAATTTTTCTATCATAACTCAAGAGGCAGTGCCCGACTTTTTTTAAGCTAGGTCAGGGTGTCTTAGAACGCTCAGCTACAAAAAGAAATTTAACGAAGAAGATGACACATGTGCAGTGTGTGGTAGATCTGTGGAAGCAATTGAACACCTCATAATCAAATGTGATGGTATCCATCCGGATGTCGATGCAGGCACAGTCACTCTTCCTGAGGCCCTAGGGTTTAAAGATAACAATGGTCATGTAAATAAATCTGCAGTGGAAGTCAGCAAAAAGCGATTGGAGGATTGGTGGCTGAAAAGCAGGGATGTGACATAAGGTTAGAATTGTAGGAAACAGTAGGTAAAGATGATGGCGAATCTTAATGAGAATTGCCAACACAGTAAACAAAAAAAATAGTAAAGAAAGAAAAGCTGAGCATGGTGGCAATTGCCACCACCCCGTTTCAAAGGGGGCGCTCCTATCCATCCATCCATCCAGGTGAGCTTCTTCTCCACGAGCCCCGAGCTGAGCAACAAGCAGCGCTTCGAGTTCTTCCTGCGCACGGTGCCTTCGGACAAGAACCAGGCGCACGCCATGGTCGAGATCGTCAAGCTGCTCAAGTGGACCTACGTGTCCATCCTCTACGAAGAGTCCAACTATGGGCTCAAGGTGCGAACCCCCCCCCCCCCCCCCCCCCCCCCCCCATCTGCATTCTTCTGCTGGCAGTGTACAGGCGGATCCGTGTCCATCATACTGCGCCTGAAAGTGTTAACAGACCGCATACATAGACGCCAGCGGTTGTGACGTGGCAAATGTTCAAGTAACGAATTCGAAATTTGCCCCAATCCGCTGTGCACGTCATCGATGTTCCCCCAGTCGAAAAGCATGCTACTAACCAACGGATTCGAGAAAATTTCTCAAGGTCTAGTAGATTTCGATTAAGGGTCTCACTAACGAACATCCATTCGATTGCTGCCACGCGGTTGCAAAGGGAATCCATGCAGCTTATTCGAATCTCCGCAGTTCAAAAAAATTCGATCCACGGCCTCTCCGAGGCAGTCAGTCTACCAACCAGTCTAACGAGACCGGCATACAATCAGCAAAGCGAGACCGCAAAGAAAACTATGCGGGTTTGGCGCTATATGGTTCGCGCTTTGTACTCGAGCAACAGCGCTTTGGTATCGGTTATTGAGTACTTGCACCCTTAAGTGTCTTGCTCTGCTGAGAACAAAAGTGCCAGTGGTTCGAATCTGATGCAGTTGTCTTACTTTTTTCTTTCTACGTTTTCAACGATGCAGTTCTCGTTCTCAGTGTTATTGCTTTTATCATATTCCATTGCATGCACGTACGCTCTTTAAGCGTCTGTGCATATTGCTTCCGCAGAGATTAAGGGTGCTAACACGCGTAAGAGCACAAGTTGTCTGTGAGCTACAAGTTGCAGGGCTGTCGGCTGTACGTATACAACTCTTCGCAGGCGTTCAACGAATTGGAAGAACAGCTGCGCAGCCAGAACATCTGCATCGCGGTCAAGGAGAAGCTGACCAAGGACTCCGGCGTGGCAGCCGAGGGCACGTACGACACCATCATACAGAAGCTTCGCTCCAAGCAGCGCGCCCGAGGTACGTATGCGTTCGCAGTGCGCGCTTGCGCGCCGCCCGTCCGTAGCTGAGCGTGCGACGGTCGTCGCAGGCGTGATCGTGTTCGGCTCAGACCAGGAGGTGGCGGGGGTGATGCGCGCCGTGCGACGGAACAACGCCACGGGCCACTTCGCCTGGATCGGCAGCGACGGCTGGAGCGCGCGCGAGCTCGTCTCTGACGGCAACGAGCCGCAGGTCGAGGGCACGCTATCCGTGCAACCGCACGCCGAAGCTGTGAAGGGCTTCGACCAATACTTCCGCGCCCTCACCCCGGAGACCAACCGCCGAAACCCCTGGTTCATCGAGTTCTGGGAACACTTCTTCCGGTTGGTATCTATGCGTACACGCAGGATGTCTGCTTCGTTGATGTCGCGTGGGCCTCTTTCGTGTTTTAGTGCAAGCGAAGGACGGTGACGTTACAGCAGGATAAAAGAAAAAGCTGAAGGGCGTTCTCATTACGGAGTCCAATACCAGCGTCAGCCGTTCTGGAGGTCATTACATGTGTAACGGGGTTTAATAGAACCTGTAGGTTTAATTAAGCAGACAAGGAAAGGGGAATGAGGGGCTCGTTATAAATATGAGAGAAGCCAACAGCCACAGAAACCAAGGGGCACAGGGGATTTTTAATTTATTTATTTTGTGGTGTTGATCAATTTATAATATTACTGAATATGTTATCGCTTAAAGCTAATTGATTAGAAAAGCAGAAGAAAAAACAACCACATGCCGCCGGTGGGATCCGAACCCACGACCTCCGAATTACGCGTCCGGTGCTCTACCTCTGAGCTACGGCGACGGCTGTCAAACCTTCTGCTTTCGGGGGTATTTATGTTTACAAATAACCGAACCTTGGGAGTGTTCACCAGCGCCACCCACGTTCTTAAGCGGCGGACGTAGCACGTCCTGAGTTACCGCTGATGTGACGTAGAACGTCATCGAACGGCAAGGGTGGAAGCTGTGTTTAATGCAATCTAGTTAGCATTTTTACGGAATTCTATGGATATAAACTCACTTTGTAACCAGCTTTTTCAGCTCTTGTTTTGCACTCTTCCTGCTTACATTGTAATTCCTGTCTTGATACATCTGTTTTTTTCTTTCGAAGTGAAAATGCACTTGTTGTGAGTTTATTTTTCCTGACATTATTCTTTTTATTTTTCGCTTGTTTTTAAAACTTGCAAGCACTTTATTATGTCGTCTCTGCGTCGCCGTGCCATCTGCTGCGGGATGCAGACATTTTCAAGCTCATTTTAGGATTTTCGCTCGCCACTCTTCGATATCAAACCAGTCCATTGGACGTTGTATGCTTGAAACAAATTTGGCTATGAATTTGATAACATTACAGATTGAAAACCAATGGGTCACATGGCATTAATGAGTCACATGACGGTCATGTGACCGATGACAATCCGTCGTGTATTATTACTATGCTGTGATGTCATTTTATTTCAGGGGGTGTGGAGGGGGGGAGGGGTGGAAAGAGGAGACTGGGGCTCCTCGTTCGCTAATGTGATAGGCCACAAATCAGCACGCCAGTATGTGTTAATGCACATGCTGATGGGCAAGCTATCGACGTCAGCGTCGCCGTATTATTATGACGCCGTGGCGCCAAGCACGTCTGCCGTAGTTGAGAACAGATGCCGCCTGCAGGAGCACGGCGCTTTTATTTGCTCAGTTTTTCGAATTTTGCAAACAAGGATGGCGCCCAGTGGTCACCTTTAAAATAGAAACCGATATACTCCGCGCTTCATAGTATTCGCAAAGCGAAAAATGCTCTTTGATTCACTGATCCTGTATCTTGCTCCTTCGGATGGTCAAAAAGAAGCGAGAAGTCGGTAGTTGTCTTGCAATTCAATACTGTCTCATCTCCTTCTGCCATAGCCTCATGCGATGCTGCAGTATGTAAAAAACTGAAACAATAAGTAAGAAATAGCAAAGAAACAAAAATAAATATTTGCAGCTGTCATTTATTTTTCTTGTTCCGGAATGTGGGCTTTTGAAATAAGCGTCTGAATTTAGTGCTTAAGTTGGGATCGCAAAAGCATCTAAATTGCATCACTCGAGGATGAATTGCTTGCGAGTGGACGACTCTCGGCCTGTGCAGTTCCCCACAATTAACTCTCTTATATTCGGCAGCACTGGTGCATGAAGCCTGCTTCCATAACTGCTTCTTCTCTGGAAACGCACGTTAGCGTTTCGGGCAGTCTTTTATCATGAAAACAGCCTGTAAACTGCAAATTATAGAAATTAAGAAAGTACAGGCTGAAGAAACGCGCAAAAGCATTCTGTGAAACCAAATTTGCTATGCTCTCGTTTCGAGTGAGTTTTCAAACAAAACAACAAAATCTAGTCCCCTTAAACAGCACTTAAAACCTACTTTCATGTTCTCTCCAACAGCAAATTCAGAGTAGGTCGACGTTTTGAAATAGAGCACTTTATGAAAAATGGCCTGTAGCATGTTCGAAGAGACAGCAGCTCCACGGGCCGGAACCAAGATCGCAACTGTCAAACGCACTAAAACTATCAAGTTTCCCGAGCGACAAGTGCAAACTCCCGTTTTAAGGCATGATTAAACAATCTCCCGCAACATCATTCTATCTTTGCGTCCATAAAGAGCAATTTTAATTTCCCCCTCGAGTTAACGGATCCCGCAAAAAACGCCTCCATATGTTGACATTCGTGGTTCCGATACGCAAGAACTTTCTATGAAGTGTTTGCTTTCCCGATCCAGCACTTACCGCGAACAACGTTGTGTTTTCTCAAGACTGCTGTCGTTTTTTCCTCTCAGGGTTTAGCGATCGATTGGTCGCCTCTGACGCGTCATCCCTCGTAAAATTTTTGTCTTCCTTTAGCTTTCAGCGTCGAAAATGTTGAAACTACGAGCGGCGTTTCCGTGAAAGTGTTTGCCAATTTGCCGACATGTTGTCCATGTTCTCGCAGATTTACCCCTCTGTACGCACGCGTAGTTTTCTTTTGATTCTTCTGCAGCCTTTTACTCATTTTTGAGTTGTTGTTTTTTCTGGTCATTGTGAACCCACTTCTATGTCGCCTTTCGCTCAGCACTCTCACTTATTTCTTTTAATGAAGAATAAAGTGCAAATTTATATTGCGGTTCATGCTCGTGTCACAGCTAAGGGCACCCTTAGTCTGAAAAACTGCATGTGAAAGCAGCGCAGCGTGCCACCACGCACATATATGCATGTGATAATGAGCATATTTTGTATTTTCAGCTGCTACTCCAAGTAGCGGTGCCCATAGCTTTGCGAGGAAAGTTAACATGGCACGATAACCGTGCAAACTTGAGATTTTGACTTCTCAATATGGCTCCTTACCTTAGTCAACTTGGACAAGCAGAAAGGGACGGAAATCAGGGCTTGCCTGCGTCGCATGAAGAACGAAAACATTATTAAAAGGAAACGCGCGCTCACTTTCACGTGCACCGCCGCTATCGCTACTGCTGCACTGCTTTCCCCAACGTCACTTTCAATCCCTTTTTAAAGCAATCGACTGAGCAGGTGGAACATTTTCTAGCGCTTGCTGTCTTGCATAAATTCCTCTTTTTTATTGCTACATTTCAATAAAAATTCCTATCTCTTTTTCGCTCTCTTGCTTAGCCCCAACCTAGTCTTCTTTTCTTTTCATTTGCATTAAGAAAATAATGATACAACGAAGCAGATCGTTTTGTTCGTTTCGTACGGCACTGTTTCCCCTACTGTTCACATTTGCCTGTAAAGGGTGCACCACCGCAAAGATGGTCATTTTGAGGCAAAGCCATCTTACCGAAACGGTTTTTCCGAAATGGCGCGGTTGCGCCTTGATTGAAAAGGGGTCGCATGAGTCGCATGATAGCCGCCGCCGAGCGAACATACGCAGGGTGCTTAAGAAGGCGGCGTTGATTTCGCCGTGGAGAATCTAAGGACGCAAAACAAAACAAAAATCGCCCATGCCCAAGCAAAAGCGCGTTTGAGGCAGGCGGCACGCTTGGGAGTTCGAGCCATTTAGCAGCTGAGACCGCAGGTCTTGCAAAATATGCTAATGCCACCTTTAGGGGGAATTTGCTCCTGGTCGCGACCGCCTGCAGAGCGAGGTGCAGTGAGAGGGATTATACGAGGCGCCGCGGCGCTCTGGTCGTAGTAGGCGCGCGTCATCTGAGACGCCGAAAGAGTTTTTGCTCCTTTCATTGCTCCATGCACGACGGCATTATCGTTTGTGGTCGGCCATTTCGCACCGCCTTTGGTCAGCTAAGCGGTGAGCCGTCAACTTCTATTCGGTCTCGGACAGTTTTGTCCCCATCACTCTGTAAGTGGAATAAATTTTCGTCCGGTATTACGTAGCTGGTAAGCACTCGGGGAAATACTCGTGGCTAATTTTTTTGTCAACGCTCCTTCAAAATTCATTACCATAAAAGTTGAGATTTGCATCACCACATGTAGGACTTGGATGCATTTGTGACTTTTACTCGTTTCGACATTCACCCCTAAATTGCTGCCCGAACCGCTCCTCCAGCGGCATATCGCGCTTTTGAATGAGTATATTTACAAATTTTGTACCTCCGGTTAGGGAAGATTTTTGTTTTAAGGGGAGCTAGAACAATAAAGAAACAACAGAGCTATACAACTGCACATACCGAAAGGGGTTATAAAGAAAATACTACTTTGATCTCACATGTTTTATAATATTGAGCAGACAAGGGAAGGGGAAAGACGTGCTCGGGTTCGGATCCTACTGGCGGCATATGGTTGATTTTGTTCTGCTTTTTGATCAAATATATTTGGGCCCTAAATAATTACACTATTAATTTCCAAGTAATCAACACCCCAAATTGGAAAGAAAAAAAATATCCTATGCTCCTTGCTTTCGGCTTCCGTTATGTACGTTTCATAACATACATGATTTTATAATATTGGCGAAACTTATATGGGTTAAGGTTCTTTTACTTCTAGCTCTAAAAAAAATGAAATTCAAACTGTAATTTTCCTCTGCCTCTCAATGTGAGCGGTGGGTTCCGGGAATTGATTTTTTTTTTTTTTTTGTTTCGCTAAAGCACTCACCCAACCTCTCCAGCAGTAAAACGGCGAAATTATCCGCAATCTATGGAGGAATTCGGTGCATATTAATTATAGTTCAGCCTTGCACTGGGGTGACAAATGTAAGGCTGCTAACGAGAACGTGCCAGTATGGTTTATTCAAAACAGTGAACCATGCAGCTGCGGGTACTGCAGTGCTCGAAATAAAAATTCCGGTCATGTCGATCACAGCAGGCAGATCGACGCGATAGTCTCAAATTGTTTTGTGCTGGTAACATTTTATAGGCTTGCCGGAGGCCCGCTGAAGGGATAAAGGCTCGAAATTCCGAACGCAACAAATGATATGATTTCTTTCGTGGGATTAAGAAGATGTCTTATAGCATGTATCAGTCACAGGCGTTGAGTGAAACATAATTTAATGTGATTTTGAATGTTGTCCGAGAAGCCGCTCGGCATTTCCGCCCGCATCGAGTGACATCGAGGTGTGCTTGTCCCAATTATTGCGCCACCATTGAGCCCAGTCGTTGTTCAAAGGTACAAGCAGTGCTGGCCGGTTACGCCGACATCATCAGGAATGTGATAGCCCAGATGTGCCGGTCGAGAGTGGCATTAAGCTGCACTTCAGCACTGGCGCCTATCGAGGCCAAAACTGCCGGTGAAAAATCGTGTGTAATAATTATCAACACTGCGCGCTAATGTTTTGAGGTCATTTTCATGATTACAAGTCCCGTGGGCTTCTTTAAAGGCAAAAAAAAATGGACACCTAAAAGCTTTGCGTCTGTAGGCCTTGAATGCAGCGAAGTCACAGAGAAGCTGCCTGCGAAACTCTGAGAACATCTTTAGGCACAGTCGTGCTATGTATGTCTAGGAAAATGAAGCGCGGTATACCTGTGCGGTATGTCGGCGGGCTTGCAATGTACCTGAAGTGGAAATCGATGTCGCGTGACTCCAGACGTTCTGGCGCGAAGCGCCAAACGGCATTTCGTGCAGGCAAACATGACCTCTGTCGCTCGACACGTTTAACGATTCCTTACTAAATTAAAAACATCCTTTAATTATTCTACCTCATTACCACTGTCATTAGCGTGTCGAGACCGCTTCCAGATGCCTGCGACTTAAAATAAGCATCAGCTTTTCTGTTTATTTTTGTTTGGCGTTTCGGATGAAGCGTACGACATGAGAGCATGACGTACTGTGGCGTACTGTGCAAGGGAAGCACGCAGCAGCTCTGATGTAAGTTAAAAAATTCCAACCAACGGGAAGAGCAGAGCAATAGAATGAAAGCTGACTTAAGCGACATGCATCCAATTACTCGTTGCTTTCTTTTTCTAAAGCAAAATACGTTTTCTTTATTAATTTTTCACTGCCAGTGAATGCGCCCCGAAATCTCTGCAGTGAACTTTGACTGTTTATTATGCATGGTAAGGAAGCTTGTGGAGGGTTGTTTCAAGCGCCTAGCTTCTAGTCCACACAGTCGTTATAAAACTGAGGAAACAAGGAAAAACAAGGAAAAGAAATGAAAGGAATCAACAAGGAAAAATACATCATTAGATGCATGGGCGAGTGAAAAACTGGATAACACTTAACCTACCCTTAAGTAAAATGCGATATCATTAACATTAGCCATGTTTCACTGGTGACTAATTAGCAACGGTAATTGGTGACTCTAATCAAGTCTTTGTTGCCTACTCTGCGGTATGAGGGAGTCGCACAGGGTGCCCAAACTATCGCACTGAACAAACGCTCCTCGAGCGCTAGCCGTGGCTTATGCTGAACTGAGGCTCCGAAGGCCCGTGGTTCGAATCCTAACGCTGAAAAGGTTTTTTGTATGAAGGGATGGGAATGTGTGTCGGCATCGCACAATTCTACTCGTGTATGCAAAGCATTTAGCAGGTCCCAGTGGCGTAGAAATAGCGCGCCAAATTCACGAGCCGAAGGACAGAGGTTCGATTCCCGCTCGACCACATATTTCTTTCCGGCGAAAGTGTTTTTCTTTTCTCCGGAGGCACTCCACAGTGGCGGTTAGATTACGTCTTTCGATCAATGGCAACTGCGCTGACGTCACGACTGCGTCATTGCCTACTCAGCCAATGGGCTTTTCCGTAACACGTACGGACAACGCCGCCGGCTTTGCTCGAGCACAGGACCTCTAATGCAGCCGCATTAAAACTGCATAGTCAACCGTCGCCAGCGCCGCAGACAGCGGCTCAGTTAATCAGTCGCATGTTTCATTCTCCTCATGCATATGTGGTAATTCCGACAAAAGTCGACCACGCTATTTATTTCTCCGTCATTGAGGCGGCGAACCTAGAGAACGGCAGCGATTTCAGACCGGGCCCAACCACATCCCGACCTGAATTTTTCTGATTCTGTACCAGATGCTGGGTTATTTGAAGCAGATTTCTCACCCGCCTCGTTGTTGCGTTGAGCTCACACAGATAACAGTAAGGATTCGTGAGATGTGGCAATGCCCGAAATGTGACGTCGTCCTATGGCCTCTTATGGCATAACATCATGTGACGCAGCTTGACACATAACACTCAGTATGTTTCCTCAAGAATACGAGCGACACCCTCTGCCGGAAATTCTGCCAGGGCCACTCGCTTTGCTTCCTGCATCAAACAGGCCGGCTTCGATAGCACACGCCAGTAGCTCCCCCGTGGGCCACGTGAAGCGAAGGAAGTCGGAAGTTTAGCACAATATTGCATTCATGAAAAACGGTGCTCGCCTGGTCGCGACTTCCGTACGGACGAGAGCAACGACGCTCCAGCATGCCAGCTCGACAACTCGCTAGTAGTCCGGTGGCGTGCCTGCGGGCAGTACGAGCAGCTGTAAACACGAGCACCTAAATAGCTCATTGAGGAAAAGAGAGACACCGGAGATCTCCTATTGACAGAATGGCCGCAGAAAGCCAAGCATCCACCTCATAAACGGCTGTGGAGTAGTTTTCGGCAAGGGAACCCACGAGAAAGGCGGATTTTTTTCTTGGCAACCTAAACAAGCTACCGACAATTGAGGCGAGCAACCTTGCGACATATGTAAACCACCTCTCATCTAAGGCTGCTCGGGCGGACCTGTGAGCAGGGTGAGGTTTTACGAGGAACAGCCTGTATCAGAAAAACCTGCGCGTGTGAGAATGTGCTCGTCTGTATACATGCGTGAGTGGCACCTATAGAGGGAATGGGGTGGGAGGGGGGTTGCCCATGTGGTGGAGAGGCTATGAGAGGCGGCGAGTGGACAAGTCTGGCTGACCGAACAGATGGTCGCCCACGAAGGAAGGTTGAGCAGAAGGTCTAATGCCAGGAAGCAAACGTACACGAATGTATAAAGGCGTACTACTGGCGTATCGAAGTTGCACGGAATAGGTATTCAGTACGGCGAGACAAGTGCAGTCAAGAACAAACGTGGCAGTTTACCTAATAAAAGCGAAGGCAGCGCTTCGGCAAGGCGCACTAAGCTTGCCTATATCACGGATCCCTTAAGCGCGCCCTAGTAAAAGAGAAAAAGCAGCAGTCCTTTCTCTTTCTTACTTCGAGAATACCTTTTTTAAAGTCTCTACGAGCACCTGCAACACCTGGCAATGCACACTGGCACTTCTCGTGATTGGCTGCGCGTGTGATACGCTGTATAAATACAAACTTCAGCATAAAGTGCGGAGCAGTTTGCACTTTTGAGATGCCGGGTGAATAACGTCCATGTGCGGCGCGTAAGGCACGCGTGACAAGCTCAGGGGCTCTGTAACGGCGTCTCCAATGCAGCTGCAAGTGGAACAACAGCCTCGTAACACCGTTCAACCAGAGGCACCCACGCAACTGCACGGGCCGCGAGCGCATCAGCGACAACAAGAGCTACAAGCTCGAGGGGCAGCTGCAGTTCGTCAGCGACGCCGTGCTGGCCTTCGCGTACGCCCTGCTCGACATGCACAGGGCCAAGTGCGGCAGGGCCAAGGGCCTGTGCGAGAGCATGAGGCCCGTCAACGGCACCGAGCTGCTCGCCTACTTGCAGCGCGTCCAGTTCAGAGGTGGGTGACGCCTCTGTTTAATGCCGGATTCCCCTGGTACGCCGAGGAGGGAACAGGGGGTATGGTAGCCACTCCTCTGAGCGACACGGTAGTGTCTCAGACATTTCGAAGCCACTAGCATTATGCCGACGCCTGGTGGCCAAAAGTACAAGCTAAGGAGTGACGAAACCATCGCGGTGTAGATCAGGGGCACGAAGAATTAAAGACTTCCTCTCTAAACACCCTGCTTGCGTTCGAAGTGATTAGAAACTTTTGCTTTTCTTACGGTCGCAGCAGATACGATGGTCTAATGTCGGAACTTCGCCGCTGCAATGCATGACAACGTGCGTGTAGCCCAGGATCCATCTTAACACTGCGGCGCCGCCGCTCCTCCCTCCGCAGGCCTGAGCAACGAAGAGTTCCGCTTCTCGCCGCAGGGCGACGGCCCGGCCCGCTACAACATCCTGCACTTCAAGCAGGTGGAGCCCGGCAAGTACCGCTGGATGCCGGTGGGCAAGTATCACGACGGCGCGCTACACCTGGAACTGGCCAAGCTCCAGTTCCAGCTGGGCTCCTCCGAGATACCGCGCTCGGTGTGCAGCGACCCCTGCCCGCGGGGCTGGGCTCAGCGGCTGGTCGAAGGCGAGCTCTGCTGCTGGCACTGCGTGCGCTGCTCGGGCTACACGTTCGCCGCCGAGGGGGGCGTGTGCGCCGACTGCGCGCCGGGCACGCTGCCGGACGCGCACCACGAGCGCTGCCTGCCCGTGCCCGAGTCGCACATGAGCCCAGACTCGCCGCTGGCCGTGGCTACGCTCACGCTGGCCGCCGTCGGCTCGCTCTTCACCTTCGCCACGCTCGCCATCTTCGTGCGCCACATCGACACGCCCGTGGTGCGCGCTTCGGGCCGCGAGCTCTGCTGCGTGCTGCTCGCCGGCATCATCATGTGCCAGGCGACCGCGCTGCTCTTGGTGCAGCGGCCCAGCGTGCTCGTGTGCGGCGCCCAGAGGGCCGCGCTGGGCCTCTGCTTCGCGGTCGTGTACGCCGCCATCCTGGCCAAGACGGACCGCATCGCGCGCATCTTCCGCGCGGGCCGCCGCAGCGCCCAGCGGCCCGGCTGCATCTCGCCCCGCTCCCAGCTGGCCCTGTGCGGCGCCCTGGTGTCGGTGCAGGCGCTGGTGGCGGCGCTGTGGCTGGCGCTGCGCCCGCCGCGCGCCGTGCACCACCACCCGACGCGCGAGGACAACCAGCTGGTGTGCCTGGCGTCGGTGCAGCGCGCGGGCTACGCGCTGGCGCTCGCCTACCCGCTCTGCCTGGTGGCCGTGTGCACCGTGTACGCGGTGCTGACGCGCAAGATACCGGAGGCGTTCAACGAGTCCAAGTACATCGGCTTCGCCATGTACACCACGTGCATCATCTGGCTCGCCTTCCTGCCCATCTACCTGACCACGTGGCGCCACGTGAACCTCAACCTGACCAGCATGGCCATGGCCGTGTCGCTGAGCGGCACGGTCACGCTCATCTGCCTCTTCTTCCCCAAGCTGTACATCATCGTGTTGCACCCGGAGAAGAACGTGCGCCAGTCCATCATGGCCAAGTACGGTACGCTCAAGAACCGCGTCGAGTCGGCCACGCAGTCGGACGGTACGGCCCGCACCCGTCGGGACCCCAAGGCTTGGCGGCCGCGCAGTTCTTTATATCGGAGTGGGCTGCAGTTCGGCACCCCTTCTAGGTCGAGTCGCTCCGTACGGAGCCTACTTATACATGCAGCACCGCACGGGAAAGCTTAAAGACAGTCTGCAGTCATAGCTTTCTGTCTGGGACAAGCTTCAGCAGTCTACAGTAGCGAAAACGTGCACTCGACCCTCCTATGGGAACCGGTTTGCCCACAGTAGTCAAGGCGCTTTACGTAGTGCGAGGGAGGGGGGCACTGCATATTCTGCAATTTATAGGTTTTTAAAACGTTGACTTGCATATACTTAATCATTCGTTACTACCTGGTTCTCAATACAACGTAAAATATCACGTAATACCTTAATACACGAGTCAGAAAAAAACTGCTAGAAACAAGAGTGAAATTTCAGTGAAACATTAATTTTAGTGAAACCGCCAGTCGTAATGCGGGACGTCAGTCAAGGTGAATGTATCCGCAGTTTTCAAACCATTTGAAAAATCTTATGCAGCTGTATCATCTTGCCCTATTGACCCCAACGCCTGAATACTTGCCTTTAACATATTGTAAAGGTTGAACGTGGAGCTCCGTACCAGGAAGGAGACCGTGGACTCGGAAGCATGACCCATTAGTCAAACCGCTGAAGATGGCTAGATTAAGATACGGTTGGTAAATGGACGTCGACAAATGCATTCGTCTCAGGGAGATTGATCGATAAGCACGCATATGCAAGGGGGTTTTCCGCTGCTATGGACCTCGCGATGGTAAAGTTGCTTGCGATGTAACAGTCCAAGAAAATTCAAAGGGAACGGATTGAGTAATCTCTCAGGAAAACTGGGTTAATATCGTTCCTGCTCTAGGTTCGGCTCCGCCCTGCTATCTGTTATCGTGCTTGAAGCCGTATTTTCTAAGGACTCTTTTCTCCCACTCATTACTTCGCTTGCTCTCTACCGCTGGCAGCCAACGCCTGTGATGTCAATCCTGATAGCGACTAAAGGCGGGACTTAGCAATGCCAGAGAATCTGAATAACGAATCGGTAAAATGATCGCTGCGAAATACGGCACGTGGCTGTCTTAGCTGGTAGAGCGACTGCCCGAAGAAGCCGTGGTGGTTCCGAGATCGAGACCCGAACAGGGAAATATTGTCATCCACTGAAAAAACTTAAGATGTGCGGCCTCCTTTGTAGCCTCATTGGACAGGTCAGGTCGATGTGTGTAACAGTCACGGACATCTTGATAGTGTCTTCTTCAGAGAGGCGGCTGTTTTTGATTTCAAAAGATTAAGGACGGCAGAGTGGGCGAATCGGTGGTTATGCATGGTTGTTTAAAAACAGCGCTGCCAGAGACGAGGTGCGGAAGACACGAATCAGCGCAGTGTGTGTCCCCTCGTCTTCCGTGTCTCGTCTCTGGTAGCGTTGTTTTTAAACAACCATTGGGAACGGTTCTAGAAATCTCGCTTCCTTCCTGGTGTTCACGTGTGACACATGGAAAGCATCCACAGATGCCGCCAGTTTTTTGAAATTGTATTAATGTCTGCGGGTTTAAGCTTCGATTAACTTCGTGTAAAGGAACACAGCTACAACGACAGCTAACGTTTAGTGGGGATCGGGGTCATGCGGCGTGTGGTCGGCGAAGCTGGGATTTGAGGCCTGTTTAGAGTCGCTATACATGACCTACACTCTAAACACGAATTAGCCTACAGGGGGAATAAATAAGAAGAATTCTGTCCTTTAACGCACTCCATTACAGGTACAGGGTATGCTACTCAAGCCGTGAAGTAGATTTTCGTCACTAAAAATATGCAATACTTATGACTGGCAACGGAAGGAAATTGCCTCTTCAAAACATACGAAGTTTTAGCAGTTACCAAGATTTTAACCGAGGTTTCAGTTTCTTCTAACAGCTATGTAGAAAACCAGCGAAAAGGACGCAATCACAAGGAGGAGAAGTACACAGGACAACGCTGGAAACACAACTGAAAATTCTTTACTTCGCCAACATCAGAACAGGGCGCACATGCGCGAGAGCACCACAAATGCTATCAAAACAGCAAAACACAAAACTGATTAGGCGAGCGAAGAAACATGTGGCAACCTATGTCCCATTCATGAAAGTGTACTCTTTTGCCGTGAACCTGACAGAGCTGTGGCTGACGCATTCAGTCCCTAACTGCTTGATTTTAAAAGCTTCTAAGATTTCTCGTTCTATCTGTGTTTTGCCGCGGCAAATGTCAAAATCATCGGCCGCGGCAAAACACAGATAGAACGAGAAATCTTAGAAGCTTTTAAAATCAAGCAGTTAGGGACTGAATGCGTCAGCCACAGCTCTGTCAGGTTCACGGCAAAAGAGTACACTTTCATGAATGGGACATAGGTTGCCACATGTTTCTTCGCTCGCTTAATCAGTTTTGTGTTTTGCTGTTTTGATAGCATTTGTGGTGCTCTCGCGCATGTGCGCCCTGTTCTGATGTTGGCGAAGTAAAGAATTTTCAGTTGTGTTTCCAGCGTTGTCCTGTGTACTTCTCCTCCTTGTGATTGCGTCCTTTTCGCTGGTTTTCTACATACCATGCACCAACTGGCCCAACAAGCTACGCTTCTTCAATTCTAACAGCTAACTTCGAGACCTACGGTACCGCGTTTAAAAACCTCCTTCCAATGCTAACTGCACGAAGTTACTATGTTTTGCGGTGGGCATATGCTTCCCTTATCAAGAGTAAGCATTCCGTATATTGAGGAATCGATATCTGCCCCGGGACTTGGAAGGCATACCCTGCCTCTAAAATGGAGTCCGCTAGCAAAAAGCTTAGTCTCTTTTTATCCCATTTAAGCGCATTCGTTTTTATAGTGTGTGTACATACTTCGTGTTGGACAGCGCGAGAATGTGAAGGATAGCAGCGCCCTCCCGTAGCGGCGTCGCTAACTCGTGGCCTGCTTTGTTGCTTGCCCGTGCAGCAGACTACGAGATGAGCGACAAGCAGCGGTCTGCCTGTTCGCTCGTCTCAACCAATAGCCGGGCCAGCTGCGCTACGCAGACCGACGAGCACGATTTCTGGGACATGGATGTCCAGCTCTGACCCTCCGAGCACGGTGAGCTGCCTCTGCCTTCTTCAATATGCGCACCGCGACATTTTGCTTCTAGTAAAACCAGCTTGCAAGCTAGTTAGGGGGAGTAAGCGGCAATTAAAATTATTCCCGTTATTTATGCACGAAATGTAACCAAATTTGGCACAGATGTGCAAGTTTTTGTGATTCCAGAATTGCATTTCAAGCTAGCACGTATAGTTGGTAATTCAATAAATATTTTAAAGTCATCCCCGGGGTGTTAAATAATTTAAAAGAAAGTGCGCGTTTTTAATGTCAGCATGTTCACAAAGTTCTGTTCAGTGCAATAAAGCTCTTAGTTCTTTCTTCAGTGGCCCAGTACTCCTGGAAATAAAAGTTAAACTACTGCCTGCATATCTACACGGAAACATTTGTTGCAAGGAAGAACTTTATTAAAAATAAGAGGAGTTAAAAAAACTTGCAAAAACTATTGCGCGTGCACATACAGAGAGAAAAATCGAGAGCTTTATCGCACTCCTAAATGCCTCAGGATACACGCGCAAAAAACAATCATCCTACTGTCATTCCTTACGAAATTCCGAAGACATGGGTGATAGCGATTGCAAAAAAAAAAAAAAAAGGCGAAAGCCGTGAAAATCAACCTTACGTTTGCCTCTTTTGTCGCCTTGTATACGCTTCTGATTTTGCTCAGAGAAATGCGGCATTGCAGTCAACGGAAGTTCTGATCTCTCCTTCTCACGGTGATACTAAGCTCCTTTGTCGGAAATCCGCGGAGTTCGTGATATGCCGGGAAAACAAAAAGCGCGATTTGTTCACAACTTTCGACGACCATATATATAAAATAAACAGTAATTTTATAAATTTTTACTCAATATTTCGCTATAATTTTTCTTCACAAGAAAGGTGAAGACCCGAGGGTCACGGAAAAAAAGAAATTCAGAAATGAAAATTCTTGACCAAACTGGTCATTTTATTTCCCGCGCCCCCCTAAAACGGGTAGCACACAAAGTTTTTGAGCGTTCGTATTTTTTTTTTTTGTCTTCTAAGAGGCCTACGGGTCTAGTAATCATGAAAATGAGCGTAAAACACCAGCGCGCAGCGTTAATAATTGATCAAAAAACATTCTGTACCGGCAGTTTCGGTCTCGGTCGGCGCCAGCGTTGAAGTGCACGGTCACGGTCGATCGGCCAGCCTGCTCTACTACAATAATGATGACGTCAGCGTCACTGGCGAGCATTCGTTGTTCTTGAGAACAACCACTGGATTCGGTGACGTCACAAAAATTGGGGCAAGTGCACCTCGACGTCACTAGATGTGGGTGGAAATGCCGAGCGGCTCCTCGGACAACATTCAAAATCATATATTAAATTATATTCCGCTCAGCGCCTGCGTCTGAAATTTGCTCGAAGGCATCTCCTTACGCCTATGAAATGCATCATATCGTTTGTTCGCGTTCGCAATTTTGTGTCTGTATTGTACCCCTTTGAATTATACGCGCATGCACGGCAGCTGTAAGAGCCCGACATCCACGCTAGCCTGGAATAATTAAATCTTTTTTATACGTAGCATACTGCAATCACTCAGTTTAGCCCTTGGGCGCGGCCGGGCAGCCACCAAACCACGTGACGTGACGTCACGTCACCAAATCACGAAAAAAAAAGAAAAAAAAAGACGGCTGAACATGGTGGCGGTTGCCACCGCCCCGTTTCAAAGGGAGCGCTCCTATCCATCCATCCATCCATCAATACGTCACGGAGGAAAAGCTGCTGAGAAAATCGAGTGCCGCCAAGCAATACCTCGCGCAAAAAGACCGCGAAATATGCAACGCATTCTTGGCTTAAGCAAGCTAAGCCTGGGCATCTTTTTTTCTACCGGATACTCCCTCCTCGAGATAAAAAGAAAAGCTCGCACTTTTTCAGCCCACGGGGGAAAGGCGGAAGTGGCGACGATGAGGACATAATCGATCGAACACAATACCTTTCACAATATACGTAATGTTTCCAATATGACCCGACGGGCAGAGCCAATCCAAAACCGGGAAAAATGCGCTCTGAGAACTCTCATCTCTGCAAATGACCCGTGCTGAACGGTTTGCACTGCAGGGCGTTTGTTTAGACTGCGCTGGCTCCAAGAGAGAACTGCGCGCGGTGCGGCCGGCAGCAGACAGAAGCACGCGATGTGCGTGGGAATCGACACCAATGGCGCGGGCAGGCGCGGTGTTGGCGTGCACGCCACGATGAAAGATGAGCTCGCGTGTCACGAAGCGTGCCAAGAAGAGTGACGATCCGCCAGTCACCGCTTCTATAGCAGTTCCTCGGCTCTCGCGTGGCATCTGTTCGCCCCCACCCGCACTAGTGTGCCGCTTTGCACAATACGCGAAGCAATGAGACTTACCGAGAGATTCTTCTTCGCTGCGAGATAATGGTTCCGCAGGAATAAAAAGAAAAAGCAGGACAGGCAAGGAAGGAGACGCAGGGAGCATTCTGTCAGGGGGATCTTTTCCAGGTGACCCGTGCGCACGCTCTCTTTCAATTTCCTCACGCTTGATGATCTAACCTTCACAATGAAGATTGGTTTATTGGTTTGGTTTATTGGGGTTTAACGTCCCAAAGCGACTGAGGCTATGAGGAACGCCGTAGTGAAGGGCTCCGGAAATTTCGACCACCTGGGGTTCTTTAACGTGCACTGACATCGCACAGTACACGGGCCTCTAGAATTTCGCCTTCGTCAAAATTCGGCCGCCGCGGCCGGGATCGAACCCACGTCTTTCGGGTCAGCAGCCGAGCGCCGTAACCACTGAGCCACCGTGGCGGGTCAATAAAAAAAAAAAAGGAGGCAGAGAAAGAAGACAGGGAAGCTCTCTCGTTTCCATTCTTAAGAAGACTTAAGTGCAATCCTGTAATTCTTTAAGTATAATCTACGGGTAGGTTGCGAGTTCTTTCGGCCACGTCGTTATTTTCCCGGAAGCCGGAGGACGCTTGTAGTGTGAAGACTGCACCGTGGTTCTGCTGGCTGTTGGCCGCAATTCCCAACGGATTCGTGTGGACAAGCAATAATACGACACTGAAGTAACATCCGTTCGATTAAAATTTCAAGCGCTCTGCAATATAAGGTACTGGGCCCACGAATGTAGATTAATGGTTCCACAGCGCTAAGACGGGGCGAAAAGAGGACCGTCTGGACAAGCGCGAGCTGAAACTTTTCGTTAATGAGCGGAAATTCAATTACGCAGCGCGTAATACAGAGTTGGACCAAACGGAGAGAAGTAAACAAATAAAAACGGTAGGATGTTATTTTTGCCTCATTAAAGAAATACGATTCAATTCTGTGTATGGCGCTATACTGAAGGGCAGCTGACCCATATGCCTGCACTCTTACTGGTAAGAAAAATGTCTTCCTGATCGTCCTGCAAGACGTTGTAACCCACATTTATGGACGTTAGATTAGCGTAAGTTAGCAGCAACTGCAGCATCAAAGCCTGTCCCGTCTCAGAACGCACCAACGACAAAACCGCCCATATATTTTCATCGTTATCCTAGTGCACCTCTTCTCACGTCGGAATTTAAGACAGGAAGTGGACTGTAAGGAACGAAACAGCGCAACTAAAACGAAGGACCAGAAAAAGAGAGACACGAACACAGCGCGTGTTCGTGTCTCTCTTTTTCTGGCCCTTCGTTTTAGTTGCGCTGTTTCGCTCCTTAAAGATGCAATACCAACTCACCCACTATGATATATGTTGCTAGAAGTGGACTTGCTGGCTCAAAAAGCCCTCAATACAGAAAAGACTGATTATGTATTAGAAGAGCCGAACTACCTTCGGCTCGTAGTATATATTCATAACCATGTCGCCTCCATCGTGCGATCAACGAGGGCTGCCTGCGTAAAAAAAAAAAGAAAAAGAAAAAAGAAAAGGGCTTTTATAGGGCTACAGACACCGAACTTTTGCTTGCGCGTTTTCTGCTTTTAAATGATGCGTTAGACATTAGTATACATGGATCACCTCGTTGTATTCACCTATCACCGCTAAGTAATGGTCAAATGTTTTAGGGAACCCCCCCCCCATGGTGGAGTAGATTTGTAATAAGGGAGTAATTACTCATTGACATCCACCCAAGCACTGCCATACAGCTACAAAGGAAAGCTGTACAGCTTTCTCAAACTTCTCAGAGAAAAATTTGTCCTGGTCCGGGTATGGCTTAGCTGGGTGGATGTCAATGAGTAATTACTCCCTTATTACCTTGGGGGCTTCCTCTAAAACATTTGACCAACACTGTTCACACTTCGAGTTACTGATCAATTCGCTCTCGCCCTACCGTAAGCTTGCCGTCCCGGTTTGGTAGAGAGACTGCTCCGGTGAAGCGGTGGTCCCGGGTTCGTACTCCGGACCAGGACTAACTGCTAAGTTTATGAGAAAGCTGTATAGCTTTGTTTTGTGGCCGTATGGCTGCCCTTGGGTGCCAATGAGTAATGACCGCTGAGTAATTTATCATTGAATTTCTTCTTGGTGGTGGTTCGGTTTCATCAACCGAACGACGACTGTGACGTGGTCAGTATAGGTCACGTGAGGCATAAAAAAAACTGCAATTGCTGATACGTAATTTTAATTCACTACAACGCCCACAACAACGCCAGCGTGCCTCAAGCGCTGAAATGACAGCCAACGATGTATCAGAGGTTAAATTAAAAGCTTGCTTTCTGAGGAAAGGAAATGACGCAGTGTCTCGCTTCTCGATGGCAACCGCAGCATCGCCATAAGGTAAAGGAAGAAGATGGGAGCGAAAGAGGTGCCATAGTGGAGAGCTCTGGAATAATTTCGACCACCTGGGGATCTTCAACGTGCACTGACATCGCACAGCACACGGGCGCCTTTTTGAGTATCGCCTCCACCGAAACGAAACGTTATGTTGCTGATTTCCATACACACCATACAAGTTTGGTTTTTTGAGGAAAGGAAATGGCGCAGTATCTGTCTCACATATATCGGCGGACACCTGAACCGCGCCGTAAGGGAAGGGAGGAAGGTAGGAGTGAAAGAAGAAAGAGGTGCCGCAGTGGAGGTTTCCGGAATAATTTCGACCACCTGGGGATTTTTAACGTGCACTGACATCGCACAGCACACGGGCGCCTTTTTGGGTCTCGCCTCCACCGAAACGCGGCCGCCGCGGTCGGGTCCGAACCCGGGTACTCCGGCCAGACGAGCGCCTTACCCCTGAGCCACAGCCACCGTTCAGTTGATAAAACCGAAACCACAACAGCACGGGCGAAGGAAAATCAGATATAAAATATTTATCGGTCGTAAACGAATACCAGATGGTGATTCATGTATTCAAATGTCTTCTGCACTCTTGCAGAAAAGAAAACATGCAACTAAAATTAGGTGTCTATAGCCTTTTAAGAGAAAGGCGATCGACGGCGCTCTTCCCTTTGCGAACATGGCGTGCCATACATCAAAGTGGTCATTCAAAATATAACAACAGAGCTCTCCTAGTTTTCGTCACAGTGCTACAGTATGTGTTTAGTCATCCTCTGCTTGTCTGCCAGCATTATGAAAAAGAACAAAATGCCTGAAATCGAACTCATTTGGTGGCCGAGACCTGACAACATCCCACTGCACGGGCATCGCCATCGATTAATCGAACTTGAAGGGACGTCATAGCGGATGGCTCCGCAGTTTTCTGGTAATTTTTGCTGAATTTTGCAGCCAGGCGATGTCTTCTTGCTGCGCAAAGAAATTTAAAAATATTTAGTTTCGGGGTCTCAGTCGGGGGCGATTTCTACAGGCAACCTAGCGCGTGTGACGTCACAGTTTGGCACACACATTGATATTCGCTCTGTGTTTGATAGAGGGCGAAATTTCTGTTTGTTCTTGATCATTTCAGACGAATAATGACCCATGCTGTCACTTGGTCACCAATTAAGCAACAGCATCCGTGACGCCATGGTTATGTCGCGAGGTCATGTATCGTTTAGACCCAGTTTCAGTTTCTGCTTTTTTAAAACACTTCTACTCGATATTTTGAAGAAAGGTTTGTTTCTAAAAATGTGATGAGGTTATCAACTCAAAACATTCAAAAATCCACGAAGTTGCCCTTAAACGTCCACAGACATTTCTTGGCGCATCTTGCGTTCCGCATCCATCGAAACGCGGCCGCCGCGGCCGAAATCGAACTTGAGATGTCGGGCCATAAATAACTAAGCAAGGCCAGTGGGGCTATAAAGCGCACAAAGACTGTAGAAATCCAAGGTTTGACGAAATCTTGTCAGGTCGGGTGAATACGTGTTAAAAATAAAGAGGCACCGACCAAAAAGGTGTAGTCAATATGACAGACGTTTCGGCTTACACACGGAAGCCTTGTTCACTGAAGAAAAAAATTTCCATGAACAAGGCTTCCGTGTGGAAGCCGAAACGTCTGTCATATTGACTACACCTTTTTGGTCGGTGCCTCTTTATTTTTAACAAAGACTGTAGCCGCCTTAGGCATCAGAAAGAGCAAGGGGAGAGGAGACAGCGTCTATTTTTTTTTTATTTGAAAATACTTTTGGCCGTGGGGCCGTTACAGTGCAGTTACAGTTACATGGCATTGCAGCACGAATGCCCTTCTCATGGGCGGGAAATGAATACGGTGCGTAATATACGCCGCATCGTATCAATACACTGCCACTCACCTTCGAATATCGATGCGCACCGTTCAAGTGTGAAAGCCTTCTTTTACACGTAGTATTGAACCAATCCATACTACCAGCTGCTGCGCAACCCACAACGTCCCCCCCCCCCCTCCTCCTCCGCATACGTTGCCAGCGTTATGACTCGTTTTTCGGTAGTGCATTTCTGCAATGTCTGCGCACTTCGCTTTTTTTTTTTCATTATAGGAAGCACACCGAGAAAGGCGCGGCATGCAGTTAAGCACGGAGCTCTCTTGCCACAATTTTGCAAGTTGCTTGATGTCAGGTGAAGCTTCCTCAGCGTTGCATAGTTTTATCAAGACGAGGATACCGCGATGCCGGTTTAGACAGGCCGCTGTTGTCCGCATCGCGCGAGGCGACGCTCGTGGGAATCGCCGCAGGCGCCAAAGGGCGCGCGCGAGGGTGAATACCGAGCGCGACCTAACTAGACAGTGATCGGGCAGGTTCTGATCAGTTCTCAGTAGGTCGGAAACTTTAAAAAACCTGAATTTTGCTGTAGAGTTTCGACATTAGATGCACAACACAATTGCAGCTTGCAAAGGTGCACTATAAAGACAACTACATCCAATTTTTGCTCTCAGTAAAATTCATTTCTTATTAAGGATATGCTGACGCTCGTTCGGGAGTAATATTCATATTTATTGTTAAAATTTGGAGTTTCAAAAATAACGTTTCTACCGGATAGAGTTGAGGGTCTTATTCAGCAGAAAACCCGGTGTCGTCGTCGAGGGCAGCAGCGTGAGCGAAAAATCCCCAAAGAAATCCCCAGACACGACCTTATGAGTTGCCACCTGTCCACCATGGCAGGCGGCAATCTGCCCATGGGGTTGTGAACAAACTACCCACCGTGGCAGGTGGCAGTTCAATTAATGATGGGTCAGGAGAGGTGGCTCAGGAAGGGCAACCTGGGTCTCTCAATCCCCACCAATGGCAGCACCTGCCACGAGGACCACCAGCGAATTAATAACGTAGAGAAGACAAATACCGCATATACCAGTGTTAACCCATTAACGCTACGGCGTCAAACCCTAAAGGTGAAGCTTTAGCATTCCCTCCATTTTTTTTTTGTGCTCTTCGAACCAAACTGTATAAAAAAAAAGCACTCATTATCGTGTGGTTCGCGCCTGAAAAACGACTGTAGCAGTGATATCTGTATTTGATTTCTGTTGTCTTTTGTATCTTACAAAAGCTCGGTTTTCATTCAAAGTACATCTTTTGTCATGGCAATGAATCGACGAAGGTCAGCTTGAGTTTGTTGCAACGTCCATTTTAGCGGACAAAACGTGACCTGAACTTTCAATTAAGCCAGTAAAATAAAGGTCTCAGGTTTCAGTCATCGAAGGCCACGTCGTACTTCGGCGTGGATGAGATAACCCAGGTGCAAACGATCTAGTACAGTATTTTATCGATGATCACCAATAATTACTCGCTCCTCTAAATTTCCCAAAAATCACGGCCAACGAATAAATGAGCTAACTATGCTAACCCAGCACTGACTTGGATGAAAACTGCTACAATAAAAATAAACTATCCAATTTTAGTCTCCTGAAATCTAATCTTCTAACAAGACCGCAATCACACGTGTGCGTTCCTGCACGGAAATGCGATACCAAACTCTGTTTTCCTTCTATGCGATCTGTTTTTTTCAATCTCATTCGGACACGAACTTCGGGACGTGATTCAAGGACTCCGTTCACGGCGGGATCAGGTTTCTTGCGTAAAGTTTCTTAGATCTAGAGACGCCATATTTAGGCTTATAGAATGCGGAGGACGCTGGTACACGTAATAAACTTCCATCAGTTAAACCAATGAACATGCCTGCGAATGTGCATTTAAAAATGTGGCAGCGCGGTGAGACGCCATTAATGCGTATCGTTGTACGAGTCTCGCGTGCTGCGAGAGGCCACGATAACTTCTCAAAATTAATTTTTATTGGTTCCGCGTCACCATTTTGCCACTAAGCTTCAAGTGAGAGTTCTACCATGAGAAAATCTCTTTGGTAGTGGAGTGGTCAGATAAGGAAATGCATGGACATGCTGTGCAGCAGCTACAATTAAACTTCCTGTGTATTTTTCTGCTTTGCTCCCCACACCAGCAGCTCTGGCCGGAGCCGTCCAGTAGTAGCAGCAGCAGCAGCGGCGGCGGCTGGCCGAGCAAGACACGTGCCAAGAGCGCGCGCGACGCCGACACCCCAAGCGCGCGCGTGGAACGCCTCAGTGCAGGCGCCGTCAGCGAGAGCCGGGACCAGCGGACGGCGCGCCGCTACACACATCACCACACACCACACACAGGAAGCAGAACGAAAAGCCCAGTGCGGATCGCAATAACCCTGCTCCTGCTGGGACCACACACAACCAAAGAGAGGGGGGCGACCTTCAGCCACCAACATGACGTCGACGATGACACGCCGGTGACGACGCTCTGTGATCACACTGCCGCGCAGATATGTAATATGTCTCTATTTCTACACGATCAATCTCCTTCGCTCTCTCTCTCTCTGTCTTCTACACGCATAATATAAATATTCATATACCGCAAATTATATACATATTATATATATACATATATATATTATACATATACATGGACACGGCCGGGAATCTACAAGTGGCACTCATCATATCGTCTCCTCAGTTGTTGGTGCATTTATACATGCGAAATAAAAGCCTACTGTTTACGTTTTCACAAAAATGACTTTGCACGGCACATGCCATGGTGGATGTGCCCATGAACAAGCATTCCTGGAATAGGTATCCAAAGTTCAAGCTTGTAAGTGTAAGTACATGAGCTGCTTGCTAAGTAGCTACCATACAAAATTTGTTCTTTTTAATGCAGAAATTCATTCCTGGATGCCACATCACAATAATACAGTCTGGAAAAAGCATCCAGATTTCCTACAGAGCCATCGCTACGGCTAATAACATCGACTCGGGTTGGGAACCCAATTAGTCACCTATCAGGTGACGTGACAGGTACCCAATAAGTCCTAAAAAATAAAGCTAATTCCTCACTTCCAAAAAGTGTTGAATCATTCCGATGTGTGCCACAGTTGCGACATTTTCTGTTGCGTCACCTGTCGGAGAAGGTACTGCTATCCATTGACTTTGCGAATGCACACATATCTTCATAATTTTTCCACCTACTTTGGCGTTCGCTCTTTTCGGCAACTTTTGCATGTAAAAAAGCGCTTGTCCCATAAGCAATCCAGGTCCCTACTCACCTGGATAATTAAGATCAGCCATGCCTTTAAAAGAATGCTGGTTTGGTTTGGTTTATGGGGTTTAACGTCCCAAAGCGACTAAGGCTATGAGAGACGCCGTAGAGGAGGGCTCTGGAAATTTCGACCACCTGGGGTTCTTTAACATGCACTGACATCGCACAGTACACGGGCCTCTAGAATTTCTCCTTCAAAGAAATTCTAGCCGCCGCGGCCGGGATCGAACCTGCGTCTTTCGGGTCAGCAGCCGAGCACCATAACCACTGAGCCACCGCGGCATTGCATACTACATGCCCAAGTATTGCGCACGCATGGTCAAGTAAATAGAAAAATGTATGGTATCTATGTTATGCAGCTAAGAGGATTTGTACTATCCAGGTGAGCTCGGAAGAACGATAAGATGAGGAGCAGAAAGTAGCAGACGCAGAACAAGCCAGCCCTGACACAACACAGAGGCTTCCATCGGGAATCGGTGGGAATGCATTTCTTCAGCAAATGCACCCAACATTTTGTGATGCGTGCAAATTTATTTGTTACTACGACTTATGTTTGCCACCTTTGATATTTTGCATGAACTGGAAAGCATAATTGTTTGCAGTGACATCACCAGAGCATGATCAAAAAAGACACACTTCTGTAGTTGTGGCAAAAGATTTGTCTAACAAGACAGATGGCGCTTCAAATACAACAGTTTTGTTCTCCCACGGACAGTAGCCCCACAAATCAAACTCTTCATGCGTCACACCACAAGCAGGTCCGACATGACACGAGAAAGCTATAATTTTTTATGACAAATTTTTTCGCTACAAGGGTATCTGCCAAACGTCAGTCTCAAGACACAATAATCCCTGTCACTTCAATAATGAAAAAATTCCACTGAAATTTTCCTTTCCAAAGAGTAGGCAGTTTGGTGTTGCAACATCTTGCTCAGCAAATTGCACACTCGCAAGTAAATCAAGCAAAGCATAGTAAACCTAAAGAGATCTGTTCAACTACAATTAAGAAAACCTTTCTTCTCATATGTTGCTTCCTAACTAAACAATCATTATAAAGTTGAGAACTACATGAAGTAGGACACACACCAGAAAAAGAACACAATGTATGCCGAAATGTCATATGCAGCCCTCCTCTGTCTACATCGTTTAAGGCAGCTCTCAATTGTACCTAAGAATTAAATTGTGCGCTTACACCCTGGAAGAAGCCATTTGAGAAAGGCAAATCCAAAGGAAAAAAAGAGTGCATTCTTCAGTGTCCGAAAAATATGAAAAGAGCGAAGCAGAGCACTTCATGAAACATAAAACTCGACAGTCGCAACAATATCTCACCCCAACCTAGAATGGAATGAAATGCAGCATAATTCTAATAATGCAGTTTCCAACACGCACCTGGCTGAAATCAGCCAGACAACAACCAATATTTTTATGCACAACTCTAGAGCAATGGTCAACCGCGAGACAGTTAAATCCTAACAGCCCAGTGAGGATCCAATGGCACATACCAGTTATCGTCTGCAGTATCATACCTGAAATTAATAAATTTTTCTCAGCGCATCGCCGTGCCATTAAAACAAATAAATGTTGGATCACTGGGCATGCACTGCATAACATTAAACTAACTTTCTTTCGACTCAAATTTCTGCGATGGCAATGAAATCATCCCAGCATCAAGGCACAAACAATGCCCCTCTAAACAACAAGTAAAGACCGTATATTTACTAAAAGCGCTCCGCATCTCTAGCAAAAAAGTAGTAAACCTTCATTCCTGCTGCTACTAGCCCATCTCCTGGCCAAGCAAAGGCAACACTGAGGCAAGGGGAGTAGCAATAGTGCAGGCATCCTATTGCACGTTCTTGCCGCTAAAAAGCGAGCCTCCCACTTCTAAAAACAATACAGAAGGCGAAGGGTGTTCGCATGCAAAAAAACAAAGCACAGTTCCTAAGGGCACAAGTAAATGCACCGTGTAGGCCAGTTGTCAGCGCAGTGACTACAAGAAATAAGATTTCGCATTAACCCGAATTGAAGTCACACACATAGCCGCAACGTTCAGCCCCATTCACTGCAGGACCCAGGCGTGGCTCCCCTCTGGGCGGCCCCGTGTTGCTGCAGTCACGCCTTGAACACGTGCACCACACGCACCACGTACTGCCGACAGATGGGGCACTCGCTGAGCTGCTTGCCACAGGCTGTGCAGGTGCACATGTGGCCACAGTCCAGGATCACACAGTCCACACAGCCCTCCATGCAAATTTTGCACAGGTCCTCCTCGCCAAACGCATCATCTGGACCAGAGCACAGGAAGAAAAAGAGGAGACGGATAATTTCAGGATGGCAAGGCAGAGAGGACAGCAGACAGGTAGGCAACCAGCATGAAAAAAAAAAAAAAAAAAACACACATGGTTTGGTTTGGATTATTAGGGTTTAACGTCCCGAAGCAACTAAGGCTATGAGGGACGCCGTAGTGAAGGTCTCCGGAAATTTCAACCACCTGGGGTTCTTTAACGTGCACTGACATCGCACAGCACACGGGCCTCTAGAATTTCGCCTCCATCGAAATTCAGCCGCCGCGGCCGGGATCGAACCCGCGTCTTTCGGGTCAGCAGCCGAGCGCCATAACCACTGAGCCACCACGGCGGGGCGAAAAAAAAAACACATGAAAAATACAAAAGAAGGCACAGGTCCGTATACTCCTACCTTAATCCACATTTCTTGAGTGCCAGTTTTGTTTCTAATGCTATAGCATTTAGGCTGTCGTCATGCAGGTTTCTCCATAACGGAATTCCTTGACTGGTCAAGAGATGTTACATGACAATGTGATGTCATCACAATCTGCCCTGAAGGGTCATCATGATTGGTTCTGAGAGGTCACGTGACTTTGTGACATCATCACAACCTGCCCACCGAGGCAGGTGGCAACCTGGCCACTAGATTGTGAGCATCCTGCCCACCATGGCCGGTGGATCCCCGAAATTTGGAAGTTGGCCCACCCCGGAAAATGGATTAAGGTGGATTCAAGGGAATTATGGGTGGATTAGTGTGGATTAGTAGGTCTGATTAGTATAATTCCATATGATCTAATGGACAGTACTGGAACAATCTGCACGGTTATGACTCATGCATACCGTATGAGGGCAACGAAATTTGTTCCAACAGGAGTTTTAGCGAGAAATCGCACGAAGAACATCAGACACTCATTGTAGACGCCACAGCAGGCAGCCTAAAGACTATCACATTTTCTTTTTTAAGAATGCCCCCAAGTTCTTAGCTACTTTTTCCGTTTTTTCCCACAAACACAAAGCCTCTGCACAGACCCACTACAGCGGCTCAGGGGCTATGGCATTTCGTTCCTGAGCCCAATGTCATGGGCTTGAGACTGGCAGTGGTAGCAGTATTTCAATGGAGTAAAAATGTAAAAATGCCCGTGTGCCAAGAATTGAAGAGTATGTGAGGCGACCCCAGACCAATCTGGAGCCTTCTGCTACGGCGTGCCACACGACCTGCTGTGCATCTCTGATAACCTGGCCAGGGCTGTCCGATAGTATCAAAACCAGTGGGAGTGGTTTGGCACACCATGGCAACACCACATCCTTAGGGCAATTGGTAAGGCCCCTAGTTTCTTGCTATTCTGCGAAAAATCGCGGATTTAAATATTTTTCACAGGATTTAGTGGTGGCAGCCAAATTCTCATTTTTTAATACAACTGTTTCTATGGACATAATAATAGGTATGACAGAATGGCGGAAAAATTACTAATTTACCTTATTTCCATGAATAAAACAAGAGGGGTAGTTTGAGACCTCAGGAAATTTATTTTTGATATATTACGATTACAAGAAAATCCTAAACCGTTCATGCCAACCATAGCCGAAGGGCGATTCACTGCAGGTCAGGTTTCTACCAGAAAAAAGTTGCGAGCTTGCAAGCGTGCCTGAACTTGTACAAGAATTGCCAGTTCTAGCTACCGAGTGGCAACTGTACCTGAAAACTTCTTGAGAAACGAAATCCAGTGACTAACACCTCGCACCATTTCTTTTTAAGCAAGACGAACAAGGTGAACACTCTCTTCCATTGCAGTCGTTCTGGAGATCTTGTATTAAACAAGCCTCATTCTTTGAGCGAATGTAACAAGAAAAATTACCTGATGCTGAGTTTGTATACGAATCTAAGCACCCCCCTTTTTTGTGAGGAAGAGAGCGAAGCCACGCTACCAAGCACACTTGCTCACTCTGTCCTCGAGCCAGAGCCATCGGAGTCGCACGGAGTTCATGACGCGATCTCCGGCTTCGTATGTTGTTGCGGTCCAACATCACACGACAGATGCCAGCACAGAAAGCCAAAAACCGGCTGAAAGCGCCATACAGATGACCCCGATAAAGCAGCGCGTTCTCCCGTGGGCCTGGCATCAGCAGAGCATGGCAGTACTAGGTTTCGTGGGTGTGCTGTTGCTCTGATTAGTGTGTTGTTTGACCAGACTCATTGAGTTATCACCATGGAAAAATAAGGAGGGGGGGGGGGGGGGGGGGGGGGGGGGGGCAGGTAATACTTTTTTGAATCTAAACACCTCTCCGTCACTTTGGGCAACTCGAACTTGAAAAAAAAAAAAGGAGTGCTCAGAATCAAGTAAATATGGTAATAAATGCTACCTCTAAAAACTGCGAGTTCCTTTACAGTGACTCTAATTCAGCAAGACATTCCGAGTTCTGAGCAGTGTGTGGCATTTGTAAATATTATGCAGCTTGCCCAGAATCTAGAACTACTGCAACACTTAGTCAAAATGTCCCAGCTATGAGACCGCAGTATTAGTGGCCGCCGTGACTGCCAAGAGCCTTAAACAAGGGTACAGTTCAGACACCAGTGAACACTCAATGTAATCAGCATTTGCATCGGAATGGGCAAAACGTTGTCAGAACAATCCCTTACTGTACAAAAGCCAAAATGTGGTGTACCCACGCAGTTGCTATCGATGAGTTTCTTTGCATTGGGTCATCGCTTTCTTGTACAGCACTATTTCAACGGCAATGGGCAAGTACCATCAAACAACAGACTGCATCTTATTGGAGAAATTTTTTTGAACGCGTGTTACGAGAAGTTGGTATGCAGATGAGCAAGCCTGTCTGAAAACGCTGCCTCTCGGAAAATTTAGACGCGTGTTCTGCGTCCCAAGGAAGAGTACTCTGCCTCAGTGTTACGGTACAGTAAACAGGCTTTTTTTTTCTCGAAAAGAACTCACTAGCCTGAAGACGCAGGCTCAAGGTGACAGGTCACGGTAAACTATTACTGTTGCTACACCAACTCAGAAGGAGCTGCATTTCGCCACCAATCCAAGTTTACAAACAGCACCAATTCATACCAAGGAAGAATGTTTTCGTCACAGCAAAGTCATTTATATGAGCAGCGTAAACAAGATGAGCATATAACAAAAAAAGAGAAACTAATGACAAGCCCATGTCAAACTGACCACGATACCAAGGAATAAACCCAAATGAATGAACATACGTCAGCTGCAGTGCAAGCAGCAGCGAAATTTACTCCCGTTTGCAACTCCAGGAGAATGAAATATTCTTCCCATCCCTGACGAACAAACAAGCCTTGCGCATGACTCTTGTACTTCACTGTATAATTACAAATAAGCTCACGTCTTCGAAACAACAAGCACATCACAAAATGCACCTGAATTGGGTATACATAACAACATTCACAACTTTGGGATTTCTCAAATTTGCTTTTGCACAAACCTCGTGAAGAATGGGTGAGACGTGGGCTGCATTGACGCAAATGGACGGCTGCGACAGGCCACATTTTTTTTTTTTTGTCCTGACACCTTCTTTAATTTCATGATTATTAATTGCCTCGCACTGTAAGTTCTTGTATCTACACAAGAAATGCAGGTTCCATACCAGGGCATATTTTACACTCCTGTTCTTGAGTTTAACAACCACTGACGTGCATGAACACTGAATTGCCTGAGCTTGATACAAAAACAAGTCCAAGAACAAATCACTTCCCTCGCTCGCTGTAAAATGTCTATCACTGGAAACAGCAACGACAGCGCACTTAAATCAGCACAGTACGCTAGTTCGTCGGTCCCAAAGGCCACACTGTCGACAAGTCAAGCTAAATGAGAAAGAAAACACTGCAGAAGAGTGCATCCCTGCTTTCCCTTGACGCTGAAATAGGCCTATGCTGAATAGCCCGGCTCGCTGCGTGGTTTGTCGTCGGAACGACCAACCAGGTGGCATTTACATGTGCAATCATCAGTGACAAAATCCACACTGCCAGTAGACCATTGACGCATGCTACAAAATGCGATTAGGACAGAGGTCTACCAGCCGCTGCTGAAGCCATCGCAGTAGTTGGCGGGCGTCACGTTATATGACGCAAGGCTTGGTATCCTCGCTAGAGCTGGTCATGTAGAAGTCATAAAAAAAGATGCCGAAGCAAGAAAATTCTGCGAACGATTTCAATGTGTAAAGATTTCGGGAACTGCATTTCGAGATTTCCTGAGAAACGCAGCCACCCTTCCGCTCAGAAAAAAACGTTGGCAGTGTTTCCAAGGGATACTCTATCCACATTACCAAGTCTGCTATTTCCCTTTAGTGTTCCCTTAAAGAACCACAGAGGTTTGTCAGTGCTCCCAAAGATCAGGAGAAGTATGACAAAATATTATTGTGGGACCATCGCATACCAACATGCTGCCTACCAATCTGTGACCCAAAAGTGCATTTTGTTAATCACACAATCCCCAAGCACAAAACGCAGAAAGATGTGTAGCCTACTCAGCAATCCCTGTGCCTATCTATCATTTTATGCGAAGCATACTAAAATAGCCCAACCCAGCTCGTCCAGCGCGGCGGTGTCGTTACCATTGACCTTTCGTGACCTCCATGTCATACCACGTGATGCGTGACGTCACAGCAGATGAGAAACGGGGCCCCAGCTCGCGCCGTCGCGCGAGGCGTCGCGACCAATGTGTTTCCTGCTTCTGCCGCTAGGTGCGCTGTAGTGAACACGTGATGCTGGAGCGGCGGTATACAAGGGGGTGCGCCTGCCTCTGCTAGGCGTACACGGGATAGAGATGCCTCCTGGAGACAGGGCTGCTCGTTGGAATGAGAAGCAAAAGTTGCGGCGTGCTACAGAGACTGATGAAGAGCGTGAAGAACGTCTAGCCAAGCGGCGTGCTCGATATGCAACTCGGCGACAATATGCTTCGCATCTGACTAGGCTTAACCTAAGCTAAGCCTCAGCCATTTTTTTTTTTAATGCAAAAGTATTATATGGCGCATCGGCAATGAAACCCAACATCATTGACTGCAAAAGTGGTGACAAAAAATTCCTGATGGCGTCACCATGGTATCCGAGAAAAATTTTCTTCTAAAGGTGCGGGGAATTGAACCCACGACTTTCAGTCTGCGAGGGAAGCATGCAACCCACACACCACAAAATTGCGTTGCTTCTTGGCAAACGAAGTGAACTTATAATATGCATTGCCTTACAACTGTGTGCTAATGAGTAAGGGTCATTCGAAAGGCACAGAAAAAAATTCTAACTAAATTAAAAAATGACAAGGACACAAAAATTACATTCAAAACAATGTTTTTGAGTTCAGAGCATATAAGCATGTAAGCCCCCCTGTAATTTTATTACAACTCTTCAAGAACTTGACAGTCCTATGTTCCAACTTGTTCAATTAGACCAAGCAGAAACAATCAATTATCATTTTTAAAACGTCACTTATCAAAACAGTACACAATGAGATTCAAAGCACTGTTCCGGCAAAAGCCAGATTAGGATGCGGTGCACCATGTTTTGTACACAAAGCCCTCTACGCCATCTAAGCAAGACAGCTGCTGTCCAATAGTTGAGCATGACATACTGCATTGATCTTTAACACTCCTACTGGTACCTAGACTATGGAGCACACCACTGTGAAGAACCACCAACTAGAGTTTAAATATGTGACTTGTTTAATGTGCACAGTGATCTTAGTACACGAGCATCTTTACATTTTGCCGCTACCGGAATCAAGCAGCTCAATGACTGGACACCATATCCACAAAGCCACAATGGCCAAACTGAAAAGCTATGCTAACAGCAGGTTTCAAGACATATATCAATACTCTGTTATTTGAATCTGCAAAGCCAGACAGGCCACGTATCTATCTTTTCAGCCTCAGGGAACCCTAACTGCTCTCAAAAGGTCCTGGTCTGCCCAACATGCCTGCAAAAGGAGCACACAGTCACACAGCCCCTAAAAAGAAACGGTCAATTCAGTGTTAAAGGGACTCTGAAAGGGGCTCTAATAAAGTTGTGGTATCCCTGAGATGTCAATGTACGCCGCATCACGAATACAGTCCAGTGAGAATTTTTTTTTAATGCGCCTTGCAGAAGCTGTTATCTGTAGCCAAAATTTGAGTTTCCGCATCTTCACGCCTTTCCCTCTTCTCTCGTCATTTTTTGCATGCTGGAAGGTCGGCACTCCTCCGGCGGCCCCATCTCCGGGGGCGGAGCTTCCTGCCCCCTCCAGAGCTACGTGGCTTATTGGCCGCGGCCATAGTAGCTGCCTGACGTCTGAAAGAATCTAACCAATAGCCACCTCTCAACTTGTATACGCAGGTGCGGGCAACGGAGGAGTGTGCGAGCACGAAAAAGTCGCCGAGGAGGACTCGCCAACTTTCGCGCTTGATTGTGCGTCCTCTGCTGTGTGTAGAAGTGTATTACCGTACTTGCCCAATTCCAACGTGAACCTTTTTTCGGGGAAAATACGTCTCAAAATCGCATGCGCGTTGGATTCGAGTACAAACTGAAACTGCCCCATAGCTGCCCATCGTCATCGCCATTATACGATGTGGGAGCTCACTAACTGCTGGCAAACATGGGAGCACGTTTGCTCGTCGTTTTCTGCGTCGCAGGAGCCGTTTTCAACCGGTGTGGTGCTTGTCATTTCTGTCGGTGAGCATGGCACAAAAGAAATTCACGGGACGAACCGCCTCGCCTCGGTTTTGCTGCATTTACAACGTGAGTAGCAAGCTATAGCATCGTCCGTAGCGCGACAGTGGTGTTCTCCAGCAGGCTCTCCATGCGATATCGTTTTTGAGAATGGATGCAGCGGCCACGAAGAGACGTCGTGTCCACCACAAGAAAAGCTTGAAGCGCAAAGTTATTCTGCACGCAGAACAGAACGGCAATAGGCATGCTGCCCATCATTTTGGTGTGCCAGAGACTTGTGTTCGCAACTAGCGAAGACTGAAAAAGTCAATCTTTGAGTGCGAAATGTCAAGCAAAGGCCGCCACGGTCCGCAAGCGGGGAGGTTTCCCGACCTTGAAGATGAGCTGGTCGACTTGACGCGGCAGCTTCGTGTGGACCACATGCCTGTCACCACCGAGGTGCTTTCAAGAAATGCGGAATTTCTAATGCCATAGACGGCACTCAAGACGAGATGTTGTGGTCGGAGAGTGAGAAGAAGCTGTATGAGAGTGACAGTGAATGAAGTTCAGGTGAATAAAAAGCCTGTTCTCACCTCAAAATATAGAAACGGTTGCAAATTATTTTCATTCATGGATATCACATGCACGTTAGAAGCGGGGCTTGAAATGTTTTTTTTTTTTTTGATGCCGTAAATTGGGTGCACGTTGGAGTCTGGGGCGCGTTGGAATTGGGTAAATATGGTATTATTTACCTCAGGTTTTCATGACAACACAATGCAGTGATTTAATGGCTTATGGCTCCAGTGCCGCGTTTCTGGCACAACGTTGTCAACGCCAACGCGTGCATTGCAGATCTGTCACTACTGCCACGTAGTTTAAAGCACGACTGTGGTGTGCTTTACAGGGACGCCGTACAGGAGGCCTCCTGATTACTTTTCACCAGCTCGGTTTCTTTAACATGCACTGAAAACGCACAGCATACCACTGCAATGCAGCTGCCACAGCTGGGACTGGATTCCAAAACCCTGACACCGACATGGATTTCACACCCTTACACCGACATCCGGAAGTCACAGCAAAGGAGAGTTGCAAAAGGAAAATAGAAAAGGCAATGAGAACCAGTGCAGGGAGTTTTGGCGTACCTCGGTGCTTGCGTTTCTGATGCCAGAGCCAGCTTAGCTTTTCGTGCAGCTCAGCCTTCTCGCAGCAACCGCGGTAATCGACAAAGTTGCGGGTTAGCATGAGCTTCATCTGCAAAACAGATAGCTGGCCCAGCTCCTCCACACTTTCAAACTGCTCGAGCGCCATTTCGAATGGCACAGTTGCTGGCGGTGCGTCCGTGTAGTCGCCACCTGTGCCATTGCTGCTGCTGCTGCTGCTTGTGGGTTCGGTTTCTGGCGGTGCTGGCACATGCTGCATAGAAAATGCACACTTAGGCAACTCTCTCTCTCACCTTCAGCTTTCCAGGGGTTCTCAGGTCAGGTCCCACAGTGCCCTTGCTGGGTTCCCCCAAGTACCTAAATCTGTGCAAGTCTCAATCCCCCTCTTTCCTTCACCAACTTCGCATAACCAGCATAACAGCGTCCACACCAAGCATGCACATGCCTTTTCGTTGTTGCGCCTCTGTAGGTGGATTGATTGGATTGGCAACACCTGATACACCGGCAAAAAACGCAGGTGGCCAATGCGGCTCTTATTTCTTACTAAATCTAGCGCAACTGGAAACTTTTGCAGCAAGTTGAGGCATTTTGGCACAGCATGGCGCAGAAATACGCAATCGTATCTAAATGACGCATCTGGTGCAGCTGTTCAACCCCAGTAAGTCATGACTTGGAGTTAACCTAGACTAGCTGAATAATTACCGAATTTTTTTCTCATGCTGTTTCGGTTTCATCAGCCAAACAATGGTTATGACGTAACATACTTTTTGAGGTCAGGTGAGCCATGCCAGAAACTGCGATATAACTGCTGCTTGTTCATTTTTTGTGATTCCTACTCTTGGACAGGATTGCATCTGAGCTGATGCAAACAGAAAACAAGAATGCAGCAATCATAATGCAGTTTTTGTATGGTTCACATGACCTCAAATTGTCTGTACCGTCACAGCTGTCGTTCAGCCATTGAAACTGGACCTAAAACAACATGAGAGAAAAAAATTCAATTCTAAATTTTTTACTGCTTTTTGGTGCAATCCATGTTTCTGTTCATGTTTTTTAATGTGCTGCACATCATTAAAAAGGAAAAACACAAAACCAAAATTTGGTATCTCTACCCCGTTAAAGGCCCATTCACACTTGCCCAAAAAACCGGCGAGCGAAGCGGATTCGCTCGCCGCAAAAACAGGGGCCTGTTCTCACTTGTTCACGCGCGGGCGAGGCAAATCCGCCGCGCCGCTGCTTTTTCTCGCTTTTCCGTACCACGTCGCTGCTAGCGGCATACACAGATATAGTAAGAAAAGAGCATAAATTTACGCTGTCTACGCACCATAAGCGTATGCATGCTTACGTACGTTAAACGCAGGCACATTCTCACTTTTAGTTCAGCGTATGCTAGCACAGATGCAAAAATAAACTCAGCGTGTAGTGGCGCCATCTACTTGTCAGTACGGGAAACATTACTGCCAACAAACCGACTGTGCTGTTAAGCCTAGAAGCGACGGAATCGTCACTCTGAATAAAAAAAAAAAAAGCAAATTTATCACTTTTACACTTTCTTGGAGGCGAGGTGGGAGGAAGTGAAAGACCTGTGCCGCATTTCTGGCCAGTGAACGATATGAAAAAGGCAGCAACAACGAGAATTCAATCCGAATCGGGGGGTCCAGCTTCGAAGGGCGCCGCCATGTTTGTCGCCGCGCGGCGGAAATGGGTCCAGCCCGATCGCCCTCGCCGCGCTGCTTTCCGCGTCGCTCGGCATCAAAAGCGGCCGAATCTGGTTCGCTCGCCGGATTTTTGGGCAAGTGTGAACGGGCCTCAAGTGTTCACACAACCCTATTGATGTTGAAAGAATGGTTCACCCCAGAGGGTGTCTCTGCTGGAGAGAAGAGTGCATCCGCAGCAGGGAAGGGATCCTCGGTAGCAGGAAATGGGCCACCCCACTGTGGTGGGGGTGGCGGAACATAGGCCGGTGGTGGCCTCTGGGGTTGCTCTGGCCAGTCTCGACATTCCCGTTGCTCCTGCCGCTCAGCATGCCCTGGCCGCTCTGCCCAGACTAGGTCATCTGGCCATTCTGGTCGCCCTGCCCTCGTAGTCCCAGGCTCCTGCACAAAGTACCAGAAAAGCTCAGCTTGGGGTACTTTGAGCCCCATCAAAATGCTCTGACAGAAAGGACTGTAGGGCAGGAAAAAGAATGCCCTGTTTGTGCATATTCACGGATCTCACCAGACCCACAGCATAATTTAAAAAATAATGGCCAGGGCTCTCTGACAACACCAGGGATTTAGGCATTGTAGGGCTATGTTGCTTGACATGTATGCTAAAAGCCACGTAAGGCAGCAAAACCATATAGAATAAGGAGAGAAAATAATGTATTTGCTTGCATAGACGTTTATTTATTTATTTATTCATTTATTTATTTGCCCTCAGTGCCAGAGGCATTACAGAGAGGAGTGGTTAAAATATACAACAAAGAACAAGAAACGCAGCTAAATGCTACAAAAAAAAAAGAAAGATGCTCCTAATTATACAATGTTAGCCAAGCGTTACCTAAACATACAATACAACAAAGCGTTATAAAACAATGTTCTCCTAATCATACAGTATTAGCTAAACACTTTCGAAACAATTCATTATTAGTAATGGACACAATTTCAGCAGGAAAGTGGTTCCATTCACGAGAAGTAAGTGGAATGTATGACTGAAAAAAGCTTTAGTGTTACAACGACCCAGAGCAACTTTGTGAATGTGATCAATGCGATGGGAGCGAAAGACCAGTTCTAGAATTAGTTCACTATGCAGTATGGAATGATGGAAAAGCTAATGAAATAATGCCAAGCGAGAAATTTTACAATGCGGTGCTAAAGAAAGCTCAAGGCTATTTTCATGTTTGATATACTGGCTGTTCGGTTGTAATTACAAAGGATGAAGCGAGTGGAATTATTTTGAACAAGCTCAATAGAATGGGTTAGGGTGACTTGAGCAGGATCCCATACTGATGACGCATATTCAAGTTTCGGGCGTATTAGCGTTCTTAACCCCTTAAGGGCTTATGACGAGCTCAGCTCGTCACAAGCGACCAGCACTTTTTTGCTTATGACGAGCCCAGCTCGTCATAGCTTTTCCGCAATGTTTCAAGGGGCTTTTGGCGAGCCCAGCTCTTAAACGGTACTTTACCACATAAAACATAGATGGCAGCACGGGTCCCATCATTGGCGTTTTTCTTGAATGCGTTTTTGAACATTAGATAATTCCTGCATCCCGTTTCCCGCGTTTTTTAAGAAACATTGCATCATCCGTGCGTGGATCTGGTGCGGGAGATTATTCTGCTTCGGATGATAGCGGAAGTGATGACGATGCCGTTTTTTGTTCTTCTTCAAGTGAAGAGGATAGTGATGACATTTTTACTGACAGCGAGTCAGAAGCGGAAGACAGCAGCGATGACACGATGGCGAGCTCCTGTGAATGGTGCCGGATAGACCTGGACAATATCCCAGCTCGACCTCCGCGGTTTCCCTTCAAGGGTTCTCCAGGACTAAAGCTCACAGTAAGTTCTCCTCCTCAACCGCTGGAGCTCTTTGAGGCTTACTTCGACGATGAGCTGCTTGAAGTTATAGTTGCCGAGACAAACCGGTACGCCTCTCAGCTGTTGAATTCTAGTAAGCTGGGCAAGCACTCTCGCTTCCGAAAATGGTATCCGCTTACGCGAGAGGAATTGCGTGTTTCCCTTAGCCTACTATTACTGCAAGGCATTGTACGGAAACCAGATGAAAGGATGTACTGGTCAAGAAACCGTCTGATTGAGACACCCGTCTTCAGCGAGGTGATGCCTAGAAACAGGTTTCAACCCTCAACCTCAGGCCGAGCATCTCATCTTGAGTACCGGCTACAACTTGTTGAGGAGACCCTCAGCAAGTACGCGAATGACAACGGTACCAAGAAGAAAGGGCGGCCAGGACGTCCCCTGGATATGAAGCGGTTCGGTAAGCGCCACTTTCCGTCGCACATCCCACCAACAGAGAAGAAGAAAGAACTGACATGCTGCTGTGTAGTGTGCTACTTGAAGCGAGACTGCAATGGGAAAAACATCCACAAGGAAACAAGGGTCTGGTGCAGGTGGTGCGAGAAGGCCCTCTGCGCAGTGCCATGCTTCGAACGCTACCACACGGACAGTAGTCTCATCTAGTTTGAATGCATTTAGAAGCAGTGGTGCATCTTTTGCATGCCAATTCTAAGCCGCTTGCACTATCTGGACTTTCAAGAATTTATTTTGTTGTTTCTGAATGCTCCTCAAGGTGTTAGGTATGGAGTATTGCACAAGGGTCCAGGTAATGACTAATAAAATATAATTTATCCGCCATAAATTGTTTCTGTGATTTTTTTTGCGTTTCAAACACGTTACTAAAGCATTTTACGTAATAAAAAAATTTGGCAATTTGGGAACATAATTTTTTTATTTATTTGGCCCTTAAGCGGTTAAAAAGCAGCAATTTAAGGGAAGATGGAGAGCTGGAAAAATTACGACGAAGGTAACCTAGCATGCAATTAGCATTACTGATGATATAATTAATGTGACTAGCCCAGGATAAGTTACTCGTAATATATACTCCGAGGTACTTGTAAGCGTGAACGGATTAAAAAGCAGTGTTATTTAGGTGGTAAGTCATGAGGCCAGAATCTGTATGAGATACGTGCATGAATTTGCGTTTTTTTTAGTATTGAGTTCCATGAGCCAAGAATTACACCAATTCACTATAGCAGTTACGTCATTTTGCAGAATCGTAGTACCATTAGCGTCACTTAGTTCACAGAAGATAACACACTCATCAGCAAAACAATGAATATTAGAAGACACAGTAGAGGCAAGGTCATTTGTGTAGATAAGGAAAAAAAGTAGCCCTAGAACCGATCCTTGTGGCACACCAGAATGCACATGCGTTAGCGGGGAGTTATGGCCGTTAGTTGCAACAAATTATAAGCGATTAGTAAGGAAACATTAAATCCATTTTAGAAGACTGTAGCCAATATTTAACTGTTTTAATTTGTAAAGAAAGCACTCATGTGAAACTTTGTTGAATACATAAGAGAAATCTAAAAAACGCAGTCTGCACGAAATGAACGGTCTAAAATGTCATGGAGCTTGTGCATGAAGGATGTAAGCTGCGTTACACATGAATATGATTTTCGGAAACCATGTTGAGATGCGGTGAAAAATGAATTTGATTCAAGAAAGTTAATGAGAAAAGATTACATGTTCTAGTAGTTTGCAGCAAGTGCTGGTGACAGAAATGGGTCGGTCGTTCGCTGGATTAGTCTTATCACCGGATTTATGTAATGGAACCACATTCCCTATTTTCCAAGCAGCAGGAAGTGAGGATGTATCTAGTGACTGCTGAAAATTTTTTTTAAGATTACTGAACTATAAGCACATGTATTTTTTAGAAACTTGGCTGTTATTCCATCGTAACCGGGTTTCTAAAAAATACATGTGCTTATAGTTCAGTAATCTTAAAAAAAAATTTTCAGCAGTCACTAGATACATCCTCACTTCCTGCTGCTTGGAAAATAGGGAATGTGGCTTGGCTGTTATTCCATCGTAACCGGGGGAGGAACGCGGGCGTTTGCATGTGGACGGACGCACTCCACATCGGCTCCGTGTCTTTTCGAAGATTCCGACCGAATTTTCACGTGGGCCACCGAAACTTTTCGGCTACATCGACGGATAACGTCACCTGGACCACGGCGACACCACTCTTGAGCCGGTAGGCCCATTTTTTGGACTTTTATCGGACTTTTGAGTGGCCACCTGCGGCCGGGAGCGCTGAGCCTAGCGTAGGCCTAGCGCGCTCCCGGGGCGGCCCCGTGCGGTGCTTGCGTGTCTAGACATCGGCCAGCATGGAACCCCGGGACGCTGACGACCCTATCATGAATGAACCTACCCGGACCTCGGCCCAAGGTTCGGCGAATATTGAAGGTACGGACGAATCTCCTGCCGCGTCGCCGGTCAATGCGAGCCCCGGACTCGGGGACGCAGTGACCGAGGCCATGGAGACCTCGCCACCGCAGCGGGACGACGGGGCCGACATCGACCCACTGCAAGACGAAGACATGGATCGTTGGGAGCTTGTTTCTTACAAACGGCGCCTAAAAAGGAAAGGCTCGAAGAAAGGCTCGAAGGGGCCAGGCGATCCCCGGGAAGAAGCAAACAAGATAGCGCCGACAGCCGCAGCTGGCGGAGCAGAGACGCAAGCGAGTGGCGTGCCGCGCTTTACATTAAAACCACATCTGGCGGGAGCGCAGCGGCAGATAAGGCCACGTCCGCCGCCGCTACCGAAGGATGATATCAAGATCATTTATCGCCCCAAGGGAGGCCTAAAAATCAGCGAAATCCGTGTCGACCAGGCAACGCAAGCCCTCGTCGCGGCCAGCGGAGGAAAGATCAAGGAAGAAGACTTCATCATGAGACTCCGGCCCGGATCGAACATCATGATTGCGAGCACGCCCGACCTGGACATCGGCGACGTGCTCAGGAAGATCGAAAAGCTCACGATCAATGACCAGACCTATGCGACCAACACCTATCCAGCCCTACCGGACGACCTGAAGCGTGCGGTAATCCACGGCGTCATGCCGGGGCAATCACCGGCCCTACTGAAATCGAGGCTGCGGCTTCGATCCCAAGGAGTGAAGATCCTGGAAGCGAGAATGCTGGGCAAGTCGGAAACGGCGCTCATCACGTTCGACGGCCCGTATATCCCGCACTGGGTCATCTACTGCTCCGGAGAATTCAAGACCTACCCATATCGTCCTACGAGGCAGATCTGCTACGTGTGCGGTGAGCAAGGCCATCGTTCGGACGTCTGTCCAACGCCGAACACCAAGCTCTGCAGGACGTGCGGCACACACGACCCACCAGAAGGCCACCCGTGCAAGGCCAAATGCATGGTGTGCGAAGGCGACCACGTCACCAAGGAGTGCCGTCGACGCCTCAAAACTACTGACGAGCTCCGGGGCAGCACGACCGGCGGCCGGCAGTCCCGGAAACAACAATGGCAGCAGCAGCAGCAGCAACAGCCGCAGCAGCAGCAGCAGCAGCAGCAGCACCAGCAGCAGCAGCAGCAACAACTGCCGCAGCAGCAACAACCGCAGCAGCAGCAGCAGCGGAACCCGCACCTGAGTCGAGAGCGCCGACCCAGGTGGCTTAGCTCGGAGCGGGACCATGGCCGCTCCTCGAGCCGAGGCCGTAGCACCGTGGGAGATCGCAGCCAGAGCCGATCCAGAGATGACTCTTTCCCGCCGCTCAACCGGTCAACGGCCAAGCCGAAGCAGCAGCAGCAGCAGCCGCCGCAGAAACAACAGAAGAAGGGCGGCGTCAAGGTGAGCTGGGGAGCGGGCTCTCCAAACCCACTGATTCCGCACTCGGATCAAGATAATATTACGCGTAACTCGAAAGAAATTAAAGAACTAAGACAGGAGAATGCACATCTCCGAAAAAAAATCGATGACCTCATTAAAGAGATGCAGGCTCAGAGAGCAGGGCACGTACCGCGGCCCCCGACCCCGGCGGCCGAAGTGCAACGATCTCCAACCCCATTAGCAGTGAACCCCGAAGAATTAAGAGCTTTCATGCAGCGCATGGATGATTTCATGATTCGCACCGAAGGACAGTTCCGGCAAACGCATGCAAGATTAGATGCCATGCAGGTCCAACTCAACCTGTCAGAACAGAACGTCACATTACTACAGCAAAAAGTTGCGATGCAGGACCAAAGTTTCCGCAACCACGTCAAAAGTCAAAATACGCAACGAATAACAAACGAGGCCCGGGACAGGCTCATACACGAGCGCCGTTTCGGAACTGAAGGCTCCAATCAGAACAATGCCGAAAACCATGGCTAAACAAACTCCACTAGAAATCTGGCAATGGAACTGCAGGGGGTACCGCCAAAAGCAGGGACTCCTAATGCAGTTTTTACATACGCAAGGCTCCACACCCGATATAATAGCTTTACAGGAAACTAACACGACACCGTCACTCAGGGGATATACGTGCTACGATAGCGGACGCACGGCAACCTTGGTCAGCAAAAAGTTGGTAGCCATAGCCCATGACCCAATTCCCAACACCAAAATTGAACACTTAGTGACGGAAATTATTCCCAAAAAGAAGCGTAAGGAAAAGAGTGTCTTTATCGTAAACCTCTATAGCCCGCCTCGCCAGCGGGACGCGAATTTTGATACACTCTTTCTAGGGGCCAGCAAACTTGCGAAAAGCAACTCGTTGCTCATTGTAGGCGACTTCAACGCTCGCGGACAGCAATGGGGATACCCCACTAATAATCACAAAGGTATACAGGTCGAGGACGCGGCGGAAGCGATCCAATGTACCCTCTTAACAGACGAACTTCAACCCACGCGCCTTGGCACTTCGATCTGCCCGGATACGTGTCCGGACTTAACGTTTGTCAGGGGAGTGAAGCACGCAACGTGGGAGAATCTGCTGGAGAATCTAGGCAGTGACCACTATATCCTGAAGACCACGATAGCAGCCACCAACATCAAGCGCAAGCTCGGCACGGCCAAGATCACCAACTGGCCGGCTTTCCGCAAGGCTTGCGCGGACCTGGAAGGGGGGATTACTTCCATAGATGATTGGTGCCAACAACTTAAAGACATCCAGAAGCGGTACACTCAGGAAGTGGATCGCACCGAGCAAACACCAGAGGTGGACCCTCGGCTCATCAGGCTATGGGAGGCACGTCGAGGACTCACCAAGCGCTGGAAGAAGCAGCGCTTTAACAGGAAGCTCAAGCTCAAGATCGCAGAAGTCACTAAGATAGCGGAGGAGTACGCGACCCAACTGGCCAGGCAGAGCTGGCAGCAGTTCAGTAGCTCGCTGGACGGCACCCTCAGCACGGCGAAAACGTGGCGTATACTCAAGACCCTCCTCGACCCTACCCAAACCAGGGCCGAAAGCGGGAAAGCTATCCGCAGACTCGTCCACACCTTCGAGGGTACGGAAGAGGAACTGCTAGATAAGGCCAAAGAGAAATGTTACGGCACGACCTTGCCTGCGGCATACGCGAAACCATACCTGGGGAAACCGAACACCCACTTAGACAGGCCGATCACCAGGGAAGAAGTGTTCGCTGCCATAAAGGCATGCACGCGCAACACTGCGGCGGGAGCAGACAAGATCCAGAACGCACTCATACGCAACCTCTGCGACGAGGCGGTCGACCAACTGACCACCTTCCTCAACGGGCACTGGGCCGCAGGAACGGTTCCTGAAGAGTGGAAGCATGCAGAGGTCGTAATGATCCCCAAACCGGGTAAGAAACTCCAGATTGAAAATCTCCGACCTATCTCACTCACCTCCTGCCTAGGCAAGCTCTACGAGCGAGTCGTTACTCGGAGGCTCCAAAGCTACATGGAAGACGAAGACCTGTACCCCCACAGTATGTTCGGCTTCCGAGCCCACCTCTCCACCCAGGACATCCTCTTACAACTCAAAGAGGAAGTCCTCACCAACGTCCCGAGCGTAGGCGAGAACGTGGTTATGGCCCTCGACATCAAAGGAGCCTTTGACAACGTTAGCCACACGGCTGTAATGGAAGGACTTGACAACCTCCACTGCGGCGAGAAGATTCACAGCTACGTGAAGGCCTTTCTCTCCAACCGCACTGCAACGGTTGGGCTCGGAGACCTTCGCAGCGCTAAATTTTCGACCCCCAACAAAGGCACACCTCAAGGGTCCGTCATCTCGCCACTACTTTTCAACGTGGCCATGATCGGCCTCGCGAGACAACTCGAGAAGATCGAAGGCATACAGCACGCAATATACGCTGACGACGTCACGATCTGGGTTACCACTGGGTCGCTCGGCCAGAAAGAAGAACGACTGCAAGCAGCGGCTACCTGCGTGGAAGAATATGTCAGTGCACGAGGCCTCGCCTGCTCCACCGAAAAATCAGAACTCCTGCGAGTCCACAAAGGGAAACACAAGGAAGGGTCCCTCAATGTCTCCCTCGAGGGACAGCTAATTCCCGAACGAGACAGAATACGAGTCTTGGGAATGTGGCTGCAGAGCAACCAGCGATGCGGCCATACGCTCGGCCTTCTCAAGCAATCGACCACTCAGGTCGCCAGAATGATCACGCGCGTGTCGCAGAAGCGGAGCGGCATGCGAGAGGGGGATACCCTGCGCCTGGTTCAGAGCCTGGTGGTCAGTCGCGTGGGTTACGCCCTCCCGTACTTCAACCTCAACAAAGGAGAAGTGGATAGTGCAGATACCATACTCCGCAAAGCTTACAAGACAGCCCTGCATCTACCAATGAACACCTCCAACGAAAAACTACTGGCTCTTGGAATTCACAACACCTTCGAAGAGATCAAAGAAGCCCAACTGGTCACACAGTTAGCTAGGCTCCAGCAGACTCCTACGGGGCGCTCGCTCCTTAGGCGACTGGGGCTAGGCCGAACGGCGGAATTCGAGAATCGTACTGCGAGCATACCGGACGCAATTCGCCAGACGCTAAAGGTTCGCTCCCTTCCCCGGAACATGGACCCCAACTTGCATGCGGCCCGTAGGGCAGCCCGGGCGAGGTATGTACAACAAAATCTAGCTACAAAATCCACCACGGTATACACGGACGCAGCTCCGTATACAGGAAGCTCACATAACAGCACAGTGGCGGTAGTTATTGATTCGAACTTAAAGGAATTAGCTAGCGCCTCAGTGAGGGATTGCACGGTAACCGAAGGGGAGGAGCTGGCCGTAGCTCTAGCGGCGGTAGCCGGTTATCGGAGCAACATGTCCCTTACCATCCTTACAGATTCGAGAGAAGCGTGCCGTAACTACATGAACGGCCGCATAGGTCGCGCCGCGCTCCGGCTCCTCCAGAGCGCGACCCCACCAAAAGTCACACATAGCATTTACTGGGTGCCAGGACACACCGACATAGCGGGGAACGAACGCGCCGACGAGGTAGCTCGAGGGTATACGAGCCGAGCTTCCTCCCAATCGGACGATCTACCCGACCGAGTCAGCCCTACGTACTCAGACATTCTCAACTACCATAAGGGGGTACGGATCCGCTATCCGCCGCCTCATCCTGATCTAAATCAACTAGAGGCAGTGTATTGGCGAAGATTGCAGACAGGAACATTCCCAAACCTGCATATCCTTAGCAAGATTTACCCGACGCAATATCGGGACACTTGCCCGTGGTGTGGCAGCAAACCATCGTTGTACCACATCACGTGGGAATGCAGTAAAAACGACAACTTTCGCAAAGACCCGAGTGCAGAACAGTGGGAGAGCCGGCTCTCCAGCGGCGATCTGGGTTGCCAACAAGGTCTGATCCAGCACGCCCAGCGAGCAGCGAAGCTCAGCGGAGCCCTGGAATAGGGGCACCGACCCTGTGAGAAGAAGGAAGATGGACCTCTTCTTTCTCGTCTGCTACTAGCACCTTTCTAGAGAAATAAAAGTCTTTCCTACCTACCATCGTAACCGGGAGAAGAGTGATTTGGCAGGTTATCAATTAACTTAACAATGCCTTGCACATCTACAATAATCCTGGGCATCTGAATGAAGTTATAATGATGTGTAGGAGGTGAAGGAACGTTCGTGACAGGAGAGAAGTTTTTCATGAAGGAATTGTTAAGGGCTGTAGCACACTGACTCGCGTGAATGGGGTTAAGTGATGAATCTTCCAAGCGAAGTACAGTCGGAGGTTGAAGGGTTAATTGTGCGCCTAAATTTCCTAGGATTTGTCTTTAGCATGGATGGAAGAGTGTTAGAAAGAAAAATTAACTTGGCTTCCTTCAATGCAGTGACGTAAGCTTCAGAGGCTATTTTGTGTGTGGACCAATGGGTATCAGTAGGTGAAAGTATAGTGGCGCGATAAAGACGTTTCTTTTTGTTAGATAGGCGTTTGATGTGTGTATTATACCATGGCGCATTAGCACTGGTGGTAATGCTGAAGCAAGGAATGTGTTTTTCGATGAGATCATGAACTTTTGATGCAAAAATTTCCCAGTTAGCTTCCACAGAGCGATCATCAAAACCGGTAAAAAAAAAGTCAATAAAGGCTGAAAGCTCGTTATTTATGGCGTCAAAGTTAGCCCGCTTATAATCTCGCAATGTCTTTACTTCTCTGGATGTCTTTGATACGTGGGCATTAATAAAAGATGAAAGCATACAATGATCGCTTATGCCTAGAAGATATGAGACTGAAGATGCATAGTCATCCTAAGGATGGCTGCTAAGGATTAGGACGAGAGTGTTCAAAGAGTTAGATGTTATTCTAGTGGGCTGCAGTATTAACTGAGAGAGCGAGAATGTAGAACACAGGTCCAAAAATTCATTACCCTCGGAAGTAAAGGATGCCAGGTGAGGTGGTTGCGAGTTAGCTGCTTTTTCAAAACTACGGTTTCCAAAGTTGGGGGTCGACCAATACATGAATCACGGCTGAGACGAAGTGTGAACCTAGCTACAAACATAAATAAAAAAGATAGAGAGAACGATGCCTATGATGCTACTGCAGAAAGCTTTGCCAACCGCCCCCCTCCAAACCTTCAAAAAATATAGCAGCTGCAACTACCGTTACTTCACAAGGTTTCACGTACCCATTCTTCTTAAAAAGGTCACACAAAAAATTCTTGCATAGGCCTATACAAAGATAAGCACCACATAATCACAGAACCCCGCTGCACTATCACAGAATAAACTATGGCCTTGCGGTAAAAAGAAACTTACTGCAGTCACTCAGCTGCGCAGCAAGTACTTTTCTAAAACATTGGTAACTGTTCTCAGCAGCACTTAAGAGAGCCGTCATTTTATGTGAAGAGGCACAGAAAAATTGTGCAGCAGCACAGTCAGTTCAATGTTGCCAAAAAGTGCACCAGATACTGAGAAAGGCTACAAGAGTGCATTTTCGAGTGCATTAATAACGCCAAGTTTTCTGTGCACCTGTGGAGGATCACTGCCGTTAACGTACAACATTGATGACACTGCAGATGTCAAAGACTTTGGCCAAACTTCAATCGAACCAAATAATGCTTGTCCCACATGTTCTACTACAAATTCCTTGGTATGAAGTGTCGAAATCACACATCCGGTGACATATTTCTCAAGCCACCTCAGCTCAGACATGTCATGCACTGTGCCGGTCAGGTCACTTTAATTGAATATTCAGAGCTCCGAGCTTCCGCTGCTTGACCTGTATGACATGCCAACTTTTCCTCTTTCTTTCCGGTTCCCTAACTTAGGGAGTCAATCTATAAAACGCACAGACAAATATCTAAGTAAATATACACTAACCAGCCCAAAGACTGCTACACAATGGAGAAGGAACACCTAAACCAAATTCAGCCAATAACTGCGCTATATGTCAGTTGCTTTTCTTGTTTGGAACAATGAGGATGATATGATGCATTAGGCAGAGACCTGAAGAGGGCTTCAGGGGGCTTCAGGAAAACCTGAAGCCACTTTTGAGCTTGGAGATCTATCACATATAATGGACAGACTGCCCTGCAATGGGCACCTTATCCAATTCTCTTAGTCCTGTACAGCACAAGTGCTCATTGTCATATGTGGGTCCGTGATACATACTTCTGGTCACATTGGATGACTTGGATTAGCACCAATCAAAACACAAGTGCAATAACGTCCCTCAACAGACATGCTACCATCTATTTTATTCAAAGGCCCCCAGTGCAGCCAGGCTGGTTACATCCATAACTTTGGTGGCACATAGAGAGCGCTTGCTCCTGTTGTGTATAACACACCCCCTTTTTATCCTTTTTTTGTTCCAAGTCCATTCTGTTTGCAGGACGAACTTGTCTTCCAGATCGGGTATGGGCTGGGACTGGTAGACAGCTGCTGGTGCTGCAGGGTACAGGTGCTGGCTGAGAAGTCTCATTCGCATTAGGCAAATGGCAGAGGTCTTCTGCATTCCTTTGTGCTCCAGTCAATGGCTGCGGGTCTACAGGGCACAGGTGTGCCACACTTAGGTGGTAGTGGTTCCTGCAATATCGACCTCCGTCACGAATCTCAACGATGAACTAACATGGCTCTTGACTGAGCACCACGACAGTCTCCAATTTCAGTTCATCGTTCAGTCTGAACCAGACCCATTGTCCAGGTTCAAGTCGTTTCAAGGGTGATGTGTGTTGGTCCCAGTGCCTGTACCGTCCGACTTGATGGGGCCTGAAGTCCTCAGTGACAGATTTCGACTTCGTAGTTTGGAATTAGGAAGGGTGAGTGCACTGAGAGCAATGTGCAAACTCGTTGGCCCATCAACATTTCTGCTGAAGATGACAATGCGGACGATGATGTTGCTTCGTAGTTGAGAAGAGCAATGTCTAGGTCCTCTCCCGACTCTTATGCCTTGCAGAGTGTGTTATTTGTTATTCTAATTGCTCTCTCCGCTTGTTCGTTCGATCTAGGGTAGTGCGGTGACGATGTGTGATACAGAATGGACCATGAGGCATTGAAGTCAACAAACTCTTTGTTGTTGAACAAGGGACCGTTGTTTGTCATGACTTCCAGCAGAATACCAAAACAGACACACATCTTCTTGAGGCCGCAGAAAGTAGCACGACTTGTACTTGAAGACAGTCATCCAACTTCCACATACTTTGAGCAGTAGTCGACTACGAGTAAGTGTGGTGTCCAACCTTGGCTGCTGACTCGAAAGATGCAGGTTCGATCCCGGCCGCGGCAGTCGAATTTTGATGGAGGCGAAATTCTAGAGGCCCGTGTACTGTGCAATGTCGGTGCACATTAAAGAACCCTAGGTGGTCGAAATTTCCGGAGCATTTCATTAAGGCATCCCTCATAGCCCGAGTCGCTTCGAGACGTTTAAACCCCATAAACCATGAACCAAATCAAAGCAGATACGAATAATAAAAATTACCCCATATTCTCAATGAATCCAGAAATAAAAACAGACAGTTTAAATAAAAGAGACATGTTTCCACAGAACACACCAACGAGAGAAAAAGATGGATTGCACATAAATTCTTTTCGGCTTTCAACAAGGCGTCCCATGCTCGCTGAAGACACCTACAGCAGTACTGCTATGGGAAAAGCACAAGATGATTTTCGCAGAGTAGAAGCTTTTGCTGACCTCATCATCACAGCTCTAACTACAGAGCAACTAGCCTGTATTTGTTTCAGTTTCAGCATGGCCTACGAGTTCAGCCCAGCCCACAGAGCAAAGTTTCCAGAACAATGAATTCGGTGGTACAGATTTTGATGCCAGTGATTTTCATGCAGGCGAAAAGAAGCAATGTCATGTCATTATGCACGAATAGTATGTTGGGCACTCACTGTACCATCATAATTCACGGCAAACCACTGCAAAATTCCGCATGTTAACTACCCTGATTTTGGAAACTGACGGTTTCCCCGACAATTCCAGGTTTTCCAGGCCACTGATGCAGTGTTAGCTGTAATCTGTCATAATGCTGATTACGCGTTCACCCCACGTATGCACTATTCATAGCGTTAACCACTGACAAAGAAGTGACTAATGGTGCTCATAAAGGCAACGATGCTGAGAGTGTGTGCGTGTGTGTGCCTCAGGTCGTAGAGTACCTCTCTGTGCTGCACAACTTTTCGTGGAGACCACCCCGTTACAATATTTTCTTTTAATTGTTCACATATGATCAACCATGCCACCTCTTTGTCAGACCTGTTTTTGACCATGGCATTTTGTTACCACAACGTGAAAATCCTACAGCAATAAACTTCTAAGGTTATTTCTCAATAGGCTAAGAAAGAGCGACTGCCAGCTGCCAACTTGCCCATTAATTGTCCTGTGATTACAACTGCACAGCTGAGAATTTCATGACACCTAACACACGTTGTCTACTTAAAAATAAAACACACAAGAGGAAATTCATGAGTATTGAAGTCTGTAGACAACACAATAAAAATGAGCATTCAGTCATGAAAAGCACTTTTCATAACTGCAACACAAAACGTTAGAGCATAAATTACATGCACCACAGAAATAACAGACACTGATGCAATGACACAGTATAATTTCAGCACTACACCGAATGTGTCATTACTTTTGTTACTTTGAAAACTGACAGCAAGGCTTAAATTTTAAGCTGTGCAGCTAAATAACGGTGCCGAGGAACCGCTAGGGTACATAGCAGAACAGCGACAGCGAGAGGGCTGCGCTGAGCTCAAGGCTAGCGTTGGCAAGAACGGCTTGTATGCTGCAGCCGCCACAGCAAAAGCGAAATTTAAATGTCCCTGCGCTGCTGCGGCCGGGTAAGTCATGGTACGCTGCGTTGGGGACAGCGTAGACTTCACAGTACACGGACAGGACACGATAGTTCACAGGGCGCGACAGCGGACCTACACATACGCACAGTAGTCCACATTTGTCCAGAACGTTCGAGCGGCATGGTCCGAGGTGTGTTAGTGAAATTAATTGTCGCTAGCTGCACGGCTGGAAAAATTTTTGAAGACATAAAAGGTAAACCGCAATCCATACAACGGAAAATGTGTAGTTTTGAGCCCGAAGCCGCTCAATACCTTCTGCATGCTTCGTAGTACGCGGTTCGCGCGCTCTAGAGTGAACTCTGTGCAGCACCGTTATCTTACCGGGCCGGCAGCAGTTCCAAGCAGCAGCAGGTCGACGAGCTCAGCCTTCTCGCGGGCGCCCAGCGGTGGCGCCAGGCCCCTGGCTTGCAGTAGGGCGCGCAGATCTCTCGCTCGCAGGGCGAGGAGCGCGGGCCTGCCGCCGGCCAGCGCCCGGCAGCGCGGGCAGCGGCGGCCGCGCACGCATGACGCGCAGAAGTCCGTGCCACACTGGTCACACGCGTGCCGCCTCTTCAGCAGCCCGAATTTCGCCAGGCAGCTGTCGCAGCTCCCCAAGCGAGAGTGGCTGCTGCCGAAGAGGCCGCCGTCACTGTGCAGGTTCATCAGGTCGCGGAACTCCCTCATGAAGGCTGGCGCCCCCATGCCTATCCGGTGCGACGCGAAAGGCACGGCCCCCTGCACTCAGTACGACCACACGTAAGAAGAAGGTCTACAGATAGAGTAAAACTCGCCGTCGGGCCTCGAAAGATAGCCCGACCGACATTTTTTGACGGCAAACAATGCCTGCACTTATTTCGAAACTACCACGTCAAGTTCAGTAGCGGCGGTTCCGACAACACATAACATACCTTGATTTGAACTCGCTTCCCAGGTGGTCTACGTTTTCTTTACTAGGTCATGCTGCTAAAAGCGTAAGCCTCTTGTTTACGCACAAGCTTAGGAACAACAGCTGACGGCCAGTACCCGCAACAACGCCATCATCATTGCGCGCTGGATGCGGCTGACTGCGCGATGGCTGAGCGTGGCTAATGATTTACTAAACTCTCTCGAATAAAGACACCAGCAGTTGTAAGCTTCGCCTTTATATTAGTGTCGTTATTTAATAAAATATTACTTTTTTCATAATAAAGTGAGCAATCAGCCAAAACAGCATTGTCTTCTAAACACTTTACAGAAACTTTCGTTTTCGGCTTCTTTTCACTAATCTCCACCAGGTGGCTGGATGTGGCATTCCCGCTTTGCGACAGTTTGCTTTCCGACGCGAGCGCGAGCGACGCTACTGTTGCAGTATATTTTAGGCACTATAGTACAGCGCTAACGATGTTAAGCTGTAGCCATGGAGGAAGGAAAAAAAAGAGGAGAGGCCGTCACGTGACATTTTGTGAAGCCGGAAACAAGCTCGGCGCCATCTTACTCCGGCGGGCTTCTGTTTACATTTGGCCGCCGCGCCGATTGCGCGCGCGTTTCAAAGCCAACGAAGGAGCGTGCTACCGCATGGGCGCAGCCCCCGCGCGAGTGGCGCTCGGCTGCTTGCCGGTTTAGGGTGCCCTATGCTGGTGTTCGTCAGCAGAAAAGTTAATAAAGCGGAAATACCCGTGTCAGACAGGCGGCTACTTCCAGTTACTGCTTCGTACTGCGTCGTATTCGTGCCGTCTCCAACTGCCCGGCCCTGGTCACAAACGCCATAAGACCCTCCTCCCCCCCTGGCAACGCCTGTCCCCGGGAATCTGAAGGCTGCATTCGACGAAACTAGTATGCTTGCTTGTTTAGCTCAGCGCTAGAAATTTGCCTTCACCGGGAGAGGTGAAGGTCAATACGCTCCACTGTACGCTCCACTTTTCTCTACTTGGTGAAATACTAGCTTGTAATGTCACTGCATAGTAGCACACTTTACTTGTGATCGACAATACAGGCAATGAAAGTCGATCTGTTGTACGTAATGAATGCATCAAATTATTTTTCTTCAACATAACCACAGGCCCTTTTGCTGGGCTAGTTGGTGTGACATTATGTTCAGGAAAGTAAAAACAGCATAAATTTTACACAAATCACACAGAAAGATGGACAGGACGGGCGCTGTCTGTCTTTCTGTGTGGTTTGTGTAAAATTTAGCGCTGTTTTAACTTTCCTGAACACAATAACCACCACAAGCATATCAATGAAATTCAGCGCACATGCGGATCCTCATTTCACCACGTACTTTTTACGACAAATAACACTATCACAGGACATGGGCACAATAAACACATGTGAGAAAAGGCCTCCAAATTCAGTTAGAGCTTCGCCTTTTTCGCACTTCTTGACCATGACATCAGCTAGAAAAGCAATTGCAAACCTGCTACAGGAAAGCGGTCTAAACATAGCGCGTGACCAAAATCACAGAATTGGCCACGATATTGATACATGCATTCGAAGATACAGTAGTAGTGCATGCGCTAGAAGAGAAAGAAGTTAAAGTTCGCTCTCGCTCGCGCGCTCGGACCACTGAGGAACCGCCGCAGTTTTTCGTGATCCGGTGTTCGATTTCGCGTTGCACGCTACAATATGAACGAATACACTTGAGCCCGGCACGTCCCAGAGGCAAATAGCTCGCTAGATACTTCAATCCTTACACGCTTCAAACGGGCATGTAACAAAGTTTCTGTATACACTAAGAGCAAAGCGAGCGCAGCTGCTTCCTTTACAATATCGCTCTCCGCCCATGTCATGGCCCCCGCCGCTCAAACAAGCGCAATCGTTGAAAAACGAAAATGACAGTTATACCGATGTCAGTGACAATCGCTGGAGCGTTGCAAGAACACGCATAGGTAGCAACGAGGTTTCACTGCCGATGTAAACGGGAGCGCGAATGGCACACACACACTGCACGTACAGGACGCGAAACGTCCGCACAATGCACCGACGACCGCTCTAGCGCACGCCGTATTGAATCACTGGTGAACGAACAGCGCGAATGCAGCGGCGGTCTCCCGACGGCTCCGAGCAGTGACGCAGTAGACGAAATGCCCGTGCGATCGTGGTCGCCGAGCACGTTGAAATCAATGCACGCAACGAGAGTTCTGCAGCGAATTCCACCTGGGATATGAGTGAACAGCGCCAACGTCAGCCTGTGAGCACGATCAAAAACAAACTCGAGCAGTTGAGGAAAGCACGCCTACGCCGCACCTCAAATGCTACTCCGCGGCCGTCTGCTATCGCCCGGTTTGTAAACAGCAACTACAACGCCGTTGCTAAGCTGCCGGAGTAAGATGGCCTCCCAATCGAGAAAAAGCCACGTGATTTCCTCCACACTTTTCTCCCAGGGTGCTGTGTGGAAAGGGCCTCTCCTCTTCTTTTCCTTCCTCCATGGCTGTAGCTATAGTGAAACTCAAGAATGAAGCGGTTTTTCCCCGTCAGAGGACCCCCTTCCAGCCAATGGCGTCGGCCGATTCCCGTGAGCCTGCTAGCGTGACATTAGAGAGAATGGAAGATGAAAGTGGGTGATCCCCTCCATACATAGTCACGCTAGTAGGTAAAACTAAAGCTCCTCAATGAAACAAAAGTAGCGAAAAGCTTTGAACTTTCCGACACTGCTCCTATCCTGGCGGGCCGCCGGAGAATCGAGCCTCCCATTGGCCGAGGCGCCGTAGTCACGTGTTAGCGCGCGCTTTTTGGCTCCACAGCAGACGCCGGCGCCATTGCCGAGGCTGGGAGTCGCGCTTCTTTTTCTGTGGTCGTTTTTCAGTTGTCAGTCGTGTTTATTGGGATGATTTGGTGTGAAGCGCCAGCGGCTGCAGTCTTTCTTCGCACTAAACGCCATTTGGCATGATTTTAAACAGACTCGTTCGCTAGCGGGTACGAAAGCCGTGCTGAAGTGCAGGTTTAATGTTGCTCGCATTGCGCGGCGTGTCGGCTTGGTTGCAGTCGGGCTCGTTCGCAGGCTCGTTCGCATGTTGTTTGAGCCCCGCCGTTTACGTTGCTCGCTATGCAGGTCTAGGCTTGATGTTGCGCGCATTGCTTGCCGTATTAAGGCGAAAGCCTTTAATGCCTCATACTGTCGTTAGCAGACGCGTCGGCAGCCGTCTCGACAGACGCGTCAGCAGGAGTGTCGACAGACGCGTCGGCAGCCGTGTCGACAGACGCGTAGGCAGACTCGTCCGCCTTTCGGCGTCACTGTTTAAAAGGCTCACGGTTCCAGCATGAATAAAGGCGCATCTAGTGAATGCATGGGCTTCATAAATAAAATAGAAGGAGTAAAGTCAAGAAAAGGGAAATAAAAGAAGAAAATAAACAAAAATAGAAACAAAATAAAAATAAGATGTGAAAATAAAAACAATAAAATTAAGAAAAGGAGCAAAAAATAAAAAATTAACAAAATATGAAAAATAAAAAGTAAATAAAAACAAACAGTGGCCAGGAAACGCTTTCGCCTTGCAGCACTTTAGAGAGCCAAAGTGCCCCCTGAATTTTTTGTGTTGCTGCAGCTGAGCTCCTGGGCTCACGAACTCGATACTAAAGGGGCGGTACTCGCTGTTCGAGCCTACGCTGCTCATGCTGCTCGCGGTGCAGGTCTAGCTTTCATGTTGAACACATCGCTAGACGTATTTGTTTTGTTACAGTTGCACTTCTTCGCTCACGAACTCGACACCAAAGGTTTGGTTTGGTTTTGTGGGGTTTAACGTCCCAAAGCGACTAAGGCTATGAGAGACGCCGTAGTGAAGGGCTCCGGAAATTCGACAACCTGGGGTTCTTTAACGTGCACTGACATCGCACAGTACACGGGTCTCTAGAATTTAGCCTCCATCGAAATTCGACCGCAGCGGCCGGAATCGAACCCGCGTCTTTCGGGTCAGCAGCCGAGCACCATAAACACCGAGCCACCGCGACAGCCAGCTGCCCTTCAAAAGCTCACTTCAATAGGCTGCAGCGTTGACATGTAATGCCAAGTGCTGAGAAAATTTTCTTGTTACGCTTTTCGCATCAACGAAAAGTATATTTCTGGACATTTGAAAGTTCAAGCTTTATCCTTGAGATGGATCCTGTCTTGATCATGTTTGATTCTACTTATTGTCACTGGTGCGCTAACTACGCGTTGATTCGTGTAAGTTAACTCTTCAGATGGAGAATCTAAATCAACCACGGCGGTGAAAGTTAGAGGAAAAAGAAATGCAGCAAAGAAGAAGACTGTCACCGCCATCACCATTAAGCCCGAGGACATCATCATCATCACCGACAAACCTATGTGACTCATGCGGGGACGTTGAATCTGTAGACCACTTCCTTCTCTACTGTCCAAAGTTCGCACTTCAGAGAGAGATTTACCTGGGGGTCCCTCTCTCCAGGTTAGGGCTCCCGTTATCTCTGCCAGTGTTATTATCGTTCCGTGCGAGCGCCACAGGATTTGCATTCGGTTCAATTTGTGGGATTCTGCATGATTACATAATTGCAACTGGTAGGTTGATTTGCTAGCTCTTTTAAAATTCTTGGAGTTCTTTCTCTTTCTTGTCACCAAATTGTTCTTTGTTATTTAACTTTAAATACTATTCTGACGTTTTTCATCGATACATTTTTCAAAATTCACGCTTGGCTCCGATATTTTCGCCTAGAGGTGTGCATAGGTGTGCATAATCGCCTAGAGGTGTGCATAGAGAGGGGTGCATAGATGCATAGAGAGTTATTGGGATTATTTTTTTTTCTTGGGAAAATAAATAAAGTAATAAATAGAAATAAAAGAATGCTGGGGAAGAAAAAAGTCAACAGAAAGCAAAAAGACCAATGCCATTCTTAAGAGGATGATGAAGGAGAAAAAGAATGCGCCATTACTGAGGAAGCAATCCGCCGACGTGGGTATGCGCCATTATGCATGAGGGCATCATCATCATCGTCATCATCTGAGGAAGCAGAGGAGGAAGAATGCGCCATTTTGTGTCTTGGCCACTCCCCCGTAGTGGGTATGTGCCATTCTACTTGAGGCCAACCAACCAACCAATTTTCGAACAAGAAGATTACGCTGTGAAGAAGATTGCGCAGAGCTTAAAGTGGGAGACATGGGACGCGAGTGGGTGATCAACAGAGCAACAGCGAGTTCTCGTTTCTCCATCATCGAACCATTCTGTCGCAGGAGAACGTCGTTCGTGTTGGTGCTTATTTACTGGGAAATCCTCTTCTCCGCTCAGCCCATCATGTCAAGCTCACTGAAGGACGAGAGGCCGGACATGCGGTTGAAGGCAGCTCAGCGTCCGGCGGACCGTCCCTGGTCTTCCGAAGTGAGCAACCCGCCGCGAGAGAAAAAAGGGTCTCTGTGCTACTCCTTCACGACACCACCAGTGCGCACTTACTGCCAGGTGACAGGCATCGCTGTTCCCGTGAATTTCGCCGGAGCGGACCAACTTTGCTTCGACATTGAAATGAATCTACCGGATTCCCATACCGCTCCCGAACGCCTACAGACTGTGATGAAACTGTTTCATATAGAAACATACAAGCTCTGGCTTCGGATTTCGGGCGAGGAGCCGACGTGGCTGTTCTCTTGGGACCAGTGCACGCAACCACTACGAGGCACGAAGTTAAATTTTGACAAATTGTGCAAAGTCTGCAACATCGCAGTCGTCTGTGAAGTGCCCTTCTACCGCTTCAATGTGTCGAACTGCTTGACACTGCAAGAAGGCGCAGATGAGGTAGAGTACTGCTACTATAAGGAAGGAGCCACTGCGCATGAAAGCAACGCTCGTTGCCGAGAACGGTCAGCTTCCCAACCGGATATGACGAATATGGACTCAAGTTTATTAGACTATATTAGGCCGCTACTGTATCCTGAAACGGAGTATTGGATCCATCTCCGAAAAGAAGATGGCGGTCAGCTGAACGTAATGATCGCGTTAATCACACAAGACGTCGACGAGTCCTCGTGCTTCACTATCCATTACTATTATGGAGAAAAGTGGTTGTTCAAGCACAACTGCAACGAAACCTATTCCGTTATCTGCGTAGAGCCTCTACAGAGGCCGTTCGATAAACACGATCATAACTGCACGTGGCGGCAGCCAGATAACCATTTTGACGTCTGCGTTGAAGAGAGCCACGCCTATAACTTCACTGCTGCCCAGGATTTCTGTGCCGAGAAGTCAATGACGCTTTGGCAGGGGTCTAATCTGCTGCAGCTTACTTTCCCGCTTACACCTCCTGACAAAATCAGGAGGAGAGAAATTCTGTTGTGGGATCGGCAGTACCTGAACAACTGGGAACCACTTAACGATATGTGCTTCGTCGCCAGCATGCTAGAAAATCCCCCGGAGAGACGGCGTCACAACTGCACCTACAAGTTTCCATATCTATGTACTCAAAACAAGACTGAGAGATTTACGCCCCATGGGCAGAGCGACAGGTTGTACTGCGAGAACATCGATAAGACTGCAGGAATCCGCCCGCGCAAGTGCTTGAACCGCCACGGCCTGACCTTTGAACAAAGTGTCGAGGCTTGTGAACAGCTCGGGATGTACCTAATGCCGGAGGGGCTGCAGGATCTCGACTACGAGTGGCTGACCGGCGAACAGGAGAACAATACGCATGACAGCGGAGTGACCCCCATCTGGCTACACCCGCTCAGGAACTGCAGCGGAAAGTGCGTGGCCCTCGAATGCATCGACGGCTCCTTGCTTCAGCAGGGTCTGGACTGCTCTCAGAAACTGGCCTCTATCTGCTTGTACCCACCGGCAATATTTCCTCTTCCAGCACTTGGCGAAGAGGACTGTGAGAAAACCAACGACCGGCCAGAAGCGAGCAATAACGACACTGCTGGTGACTCCAGCAATCCAGACATCGCGGGAACCATCCCGCCCAAGTGTAGCAATGGTGGCCGGCGCTCAGATCACAACGCGCTATCCTGTGTGTCACCTGAGCTACAAGAACAGTGGAGGCTTTTGGAGCAGTCATCCGATGTCGATATGATCTCTGAGCGCTTAGATACACTGGTAGATGAGATCACGTCCACTTCCGATATCGAAACTACGTGTCATCACGTGCAGCAGGTACTGAAGAGGTTCGACGAGCTGGCTGCACTGCTTAACGACGCGGAGAAGGCAAAAGAAAAGGACAAACTGGCAAAAGCGCTCGTTCGATTTATGAGCAAAGTAATGCTGATGACAAAACTCTGGAGCTGCATACCCGTAGACGAAAGACTAGATCTCGCCGCCGAACTGTTCAACAAAGTGCAACGTTTCGCTTCGCTGTCGTCTCATAGGTGAACGCTGTTGCAAGAAAATAAAAACAGTTATAAAGCCTAAACCAGGGTTCTCATATTCGCGCTGGTAGCACTGCCTGTCCGCTAATTTTGGAGCATTTTAAATTTTAGTGATGTGGAAGAATAAATAGCGCTGTGATGTTTCTTAGATAATGCGCGCATTTTTTCATTGCAGTAATAGAGCGATTTCGCTGCGCATTTTTTTGTTTTCATTTTTACTTAAGAGATTCATTAAGAAAGGGGAAATTTATTTTGCATTCTAAAAAGAGAAGACGCTATGCTGTAGCCTCTAGGTTCGAAGCAAACAGAAAACGTCCTGTCCGCAACCCATTTTTGTCTATATATAGTTGTATACAGCACAAGGTAAACGAGGCAAATGTTCTAAAAGGGAGGCTCTCCACTCGATGGCGTCCACCAGTTCGCATGAAGTCGATGTTGATCTGCTTGAACCTAACAGCGTGATATCGCAGGGGTCTTGTATAGTTGCGAGGAGACTAACCCTAGTTAACGGATTAATAGCGATGTCATGATAATAGGTCGATGGCCTGGGCCTCCTTTGAGTGGCGTTTGCCGCTATGCTCATAAGTTGTATGCGACTATAGTCGTAGTTTGATCTTTCCTGCCAAAGTATTTCGCAGTAGAGGCATTTTTTCGGGCACTTCATTTCTAAAATCGGAGGGGAACGTGATGGAGTGCCCACGTAATATATTTATTTCAAAAGTGCTGCAAGTAACCTTGCATCGTAACCCGCTATTGTTCAGTTTTTTAGCGTGTTTGACTAATTAAGAGACACGCAAAACGTGAAAAAAAACTCGAGTTTAGGATTGAGGGAACCTTGGGAATGTAGAATATTATTGCTTAATTTTAATTTTGAATAGTAAGTCTGCAAAAAATGTCCCGCAAATGGAGATTGTCATAAAATGAACACAGTCAGATTGGCCTTTTGAATCAGTTACGGATCTTACTTCATGGCGTTTCATTGCTGTTCCGTTGATCTCAGTACTTTATGTAACTTGACGACCGTCGGGCATAACACGCGGGGGTCGCAGTCATATCTATTTATTTATTTATTTATTTTACCCTCAGGGCCTTGCAGGCATTGCAGAGGGGAGTGGGCAGAAAATATAGAACGAACAATGGAGAAAAAGGAAACGGGTACATAAAACATTAATCCATAAAAGATACATGAGGGTACATAAAAGATGAATGAGAACGGTCTGTTAGCCGGCAGTCGCAGCTTACTGCCGATGTATGAGTGGAAGACGGATTTTTTTTTCCGAATGCATTCTTTCTAAGAGCATGAAACTTTCGCCGCCTCCTAAACTTCTCTACGGAAGAAAAACGATTTTTGCTTGAATGCAAAGATTATGTGCAGTATTGATATTTTTTCTGGTACCTCTAGATTTCAGGCATTATGTGAAATCCATATGATTTCTGCAAGCATCCCGATAAGTAAAATTTCCTCTTATCCCCAGCACACATGTCGTATACACTGTTACTTTTTCTTACAAGCGGCCCTTCCTTTTGGAGTCAAGAAAGTTCGGAGAAGCAGGGCGCGGAGGAGGTGAAAGCGCTCCATAAGAGGATGAGGAGGACAGAACCGAGGAAAAGAGCGTCGCGGGGCGCCACGGGTGTGTCCGAGCGCAATTCCCGCTCGTATATCACGTGACAGCTCGATGCGTCCGACTGGCAGGACTACTGGCGCCCAAGACGACCATTTTGGTCATGACAGGCGAAAAAAAGCTCCGAGGGGTGCAAGGACACAAGGATGACGCAACACATGTACCTGCTGCCCTGGTAAAGCACATCAGTGAGAAAGCGTAAGCGCAGAGAAAGACTTCGGTTTCTTACCTTGTAGTGCGCGTGAGCGTGCTATGCTGTCACTCGTGACGCTGGCTCTTCTTTCAAGTCATGCACCATGGGAAGCCAAGCACCAGGTCGGACGATGGCTTGTAGCCATCTGAGAAAATCGGTGGGTAACTGGCCGGCAGTGGGTGTCGCGCCCACAACCTACCGAAGCCGATGCGGGTACACGCAGGGCATCATGCATGACTTTCACTGGAAGCAGGCAAATCAGCGTATCGAGAATTGAGCCACGCAGACAAGCAGACAATTCAGCCACGAAACTGGCTGAAAGGCACTCCACGCGTTGGCTGACTCTTCCTACTTTCAGAGGTGAGTTCAAAAAATAAAGAAAGGCGGGAGCCGGGACGATTAATTCGATTTCATAAGGAAATCGGCCGTAGAGGACAATAATTCGAAGTTCTTAAGAGTGCTCGGAGCGTGTAGATCGAGTTCCCGTTTTAAAAAGACTAGTTCAAAAGAGTAAATTGCTGGGCTAGTTGGTTTATAATGCACAGATGATGGAACCAGAGAAACTAACGCAGGACAAGACAAAGAGGCACACACACAACACCGCTGGAAGAAGAAGAGCTTGACAACAAGCTGTTTATCGGATCCTTTTCATCCTATACAGATAGATGTCCATAACAGACAGATGTATATAATCACCGACAAAGGTAAGCGACGCTCAGCTCCAGTGGCGGTCATATTTCACGCAAAATTTGCCTTACTCTTCTATGTTAACAGCAGGTGCACCGTGGCGCACCCGTTTACCGCGTGCGTCACGCACGGTGCAATGGAAAACGATGCGCCCATGAAGATATAAAATCCACTTAGACCCTTTCATATGTGAACAACACACACAACATTGCATTCGCCTATGCCGCATGGGCTGTTAGGTCGACGCCTTCGTTCTTGCTACAAAGGTCCTTCCGCGGGCGGCACGGATGAATATAAAACAACGCACGGGGACCGGCCGCGCCGTCTATTGCGCGTGGAACACACCATGCTAGCAACAGGTCTCTGGGTTGCGGATCTCGGAGGCCGCAACGTAGCGTCTGTTCCATTGGCACTCGGCTGGTTGCGCCACCGGTTCGGTGAAAGACTTTCCGTTCGAGGCACATGTGCTCCGGCCAATGATACAGTTGTCTCCAACGGTCACGCTTGCAAGAGCCGTGTATGAATAGCCTGAAACAACTTGCCGACCAGCATGACACTGCTTAGCTGCAAGGCCTACGTGTCCAAGGAACAAAATAATCGTCATCATTACCCAGGTTGTTTAGCTCCTACCCACATGCTCCATCCTAACTGTCAGGCGATAAAGCTGTAGAGTAGTTATACTGATAAAAGCATGCACTTGATGCACTTGATGCACTCACTGTGTACACTGTACAGTGAAAGCTGCGGCCAGTCCCCATGTCAGTTGCATGCTACGAGGTAACGCCTCACGATAAACAGTCGTTACTCCATGCACAAAATTTAGGCGTTAAAAAACCGGCAACAACGGTGTTTTTATGTCACGTGATTCTAGCTGGGACACTGATAGCCGCTATAAATAATATTCCAGCAACGTTCTCAAATCAGGATTCTCAGGAGTAAGAAAATATTCGGTTTAAACACATTTCAACGCTTGCTGGAGAACTTGTTCACTGATGTTCTGTATCTTTCGGTGCAAGAACTCTTGGCAATGCGGTGATGACCCTACTTCCTCTTTTCCTTTTACACCAAAAAGTACGCAGAACAAGTGGTTGCTCTTGCGGCGCCTTCATGACATAGTTGAGCTAAGTGATTTGACAGCAGTGTTTGTTTTCTAATAGAATGTCTGCACACCCGAAAAAGATGCAAAATAAAGGCTAACTGCTTCAACGAGCGTCGAAATGTGTTTAAAGAAAATATTTTCCCCTCTCTGAGCACCTTGATGCAATGAAAGGAAGAAATGCTCATAAATTGGTTTTGTTGTAATAGCGTCCTTCAGGGTTCTAGTTCAAATTTATTGATGTAAAGAAATTGTCTGGCTGGATTAATACGCCATGAATACGGTCAGCATAAAAATGGCAGGGTGCCAACAAGCATACCATCAGGGTTCCGACTGCGGTAAACTAGCAAAAATATGAAGAGGCCAGCAATGGCGCGAAGCCGTTGATTTGAAAGTACTTAACGGTAAATTTGAAAGTACTTAAGGGAAACGGCGACAGCAAATGTAGCGCTTGCTAAGCTTGATGAATGGACCCAAAAAAATAGCTTGAAGATTAATGCTGATAAAACTAAAGCAGTTTTGTATCATACTAGGAACAAAAACATAGACACACAAAACACAATTACACTACGGTCAACTCCTGTAGGGATTGTGTCTAGTTTTAAAACTCTGGGTGTCATTTTTCAAAACACAATGTCATGGGATGCCCACATAGATTATATTGCAAAAAAACTATCACAAATAGTAGGCATTGTTTCGCGAAATCGCCATGCATTCCCTCGCCACATTCTGATGCTGATTTATAATGGTCTTTTCTCCCCTAGATTTAATTATTGTCACTTGGTATGGGCATCGACTACTAAATCTAATATAGACAGAGTGCTCATTCTCCAAAAAAAGTTTTTAAGAGCTGTCGAAAACGTACCAATGCACCACCACACACATGAATTATTTAAAAAATACAATGTAATTCCAGTAACAAAATCCTATGACTACCGGCTTTGCAAGTTGTTCAAACAAGAAACTAAATGTAACAATTGTACAATTCAGAACATAGCTCAGCTAGAGAATAATGCAGTTTCATACCAGACGCGTCATTTTGAACCATGGAAGGTTAACACAAGTAGAACTACATGCGGTCTACAAATGCTGCAAAACAAGTTACCCCGATTACTAAACAGTTTGCAAGCTAAAAATATCCAACTCGACAATATAACTTTCAAAGCACTGCGCGATCTTTTCAAAACGAAGTAAAACGAGATTTTGTGTCTATAATATTTCCCCATGAATGTATTAAAAATGTGAGTACGTGTTACACTGAAATGTGATAACAGTATATATGTTTTAGCGTTTTTCTTGTAATATGTTGTTTTTTTTTTTCACTTTTTTTTTCTTTACATGTTGTGATAAAATATGCTGTGTATAAACTTTTCTTTACGACATTCCGCCAACTGCCAATGAAAGGGGGCCTGCGGCCCTGTCAAGCTGGCTTATGGCAGCTTTTTCTGCAGGCTTCCTGCATCATGTAATGTGATGTGAATAAACTTCTTCTTCTTCTTCTTCTTCTGTTGGGCTTCGTTCATAGGTTTGAGTGGGTGTAGTAGTAGTAGCAGTAGTAGTAGTAGCGGTTGTAGTTGTAGTAGTAGTAGTAGTAGTAGTAGTAGTAGTAGTAGTAGTTGTAGTAGTAGTAGTAGTAGTAGTAGTAGTAGTAGTAGTAGTAGTAGTAGTTGTTGTTGTTGTTGTTGTTGTTGTTGTTGTAGTAGTAGTAGTAGTAGTAGTAGTAGTAGTAGTAGTAGTAGTAGTAGTAGTAGTAGTAGTCTGCAAGAACCAAAACCTTGAGGCCAACATTCACCACCTGTTGTGAGTTTTCCTGGCGTTGACGCCGACAAGAATTCGGCACCTGGCGGCAGTGGATCTCTCGCCGAACAATCCTGATTCTTACACCGTACGGACCCATGGACCACATCATCGTTCACTCCTTGACTTCATTAGATCAGCGAACCCTTTATCATTTATTTAAGAATCCTCGTCATCCTTCATTACACACCGTTTTACGCCTTCAGGCAATAAACATCGCTTTTAAAAAAATAGGCATCAATGTAAAATCATGGACAAAAATTTGCGGGATGTGGAATCGCAGAACAAGAAATTATTTCTGCGTTGCCTCGCAAGCCAGTCAAATGGTATTCCTCTAGCAGATGGAGCACGCCTGTCTCGTCATGCTTCTATGCATTTCATTCACCTGCTGGGCTTAACCAAATTTTTTTCCGTGAATCCGCATCCCGCAATCTTTTGTTCACGGCTGTACCTGAGAAATGTATCTTGTCCAGCTGACCCCCGGTGCTACATTTTATGTCTTCTGTCGCACTGCAACGCCATAGAAGTCAAGTGCCGAGAGGCGCGTATTGCTGAAACGTGGGCGGGCTGTGACGATGTCATGACGCTTTCCTATGAGAGCCGTGTGAGAGCAGCTGAGGTAGCAAGGTAACCCGGTGATGTAACGGCCTGAAGTCGAGCACGGCTTCCCTGCTTGGTACGGCACGCTGTAGTATGCACCTTAGGACAGCCAAGTTGTTGGACACAGCAGTAGGGTCGTCGGGGCATTCCGGCGGAGGAAGGAACAATATACTCTCCCGATCCCGGACTAGTTCCCGTCGTCATCGCCCGTGTGTCCATGGATCCACTCGAGGCGGATGCGCACGTTGTGCGTTGAGAGGGCTCTGATTGTAGAAGTAATACACAGCTCATTCATTAATTCGGTGAGAGCTGCTACGCACGTCCCTTATATTGCGGCTCCAGTCTGCTTTGAATAAACGGGGTGAAGCACTCTGGCGTAGATGTGAACACGATGCGAGGGATAGGGGCAGTAGAGGTACCCCTGTCACTCAGTCAGTACAGATAGGTTGACACTGAGGTTGAGCGGAATACTTCGAATATTATTCGAGAGCAGCATTTGAGGAATGCTGCGCATCGTTGAGAAACGTAGCCCCCGAAGTTCGCCAGATTGGTAGACTTTGTTCTGCAAGGCCGACTGCTATGCTTCTCACTGCGACGTAATCCGCATATTGTACGACAGACAAATAGCGTAGCCCTGATTTAGACTTGCACAAGAGAGCAAAATAATTTTTTTTCCTTTCTTCTCTAACACCTCGTACACTCAGCTACGCCCATGAATACAAGACTTACCGCTGGGCGTTCACAAGGACAAGTATCCTACGTGTTCCGGAACATGAAGAGGTGTGCAATAAAGTAACGGCACTACACACGTACACAGTGCCGTCGTTGTGCACAAGTTAAGCAACGTTAACTCGTTAATAGTAAGCCACTCCCATCCGGAGGTCCCGGGAAACGCAGGTTACTGAGAGCCTTTCTTTCACCAGCCGAGACAAGGAGCCCCAGGATGACCGGCTGAAAGTTTTGCGTTCAGGCAAAGAGGAGCCTTTACAGGTATAATATAAGTACTACCAGGGAAGACATAGAAGGTGACAAATTTTTATAGGCTGTTCGTCAGGTTCTTGATTATACTCTTCAATACTAGTACAAATGTATAGTGCTGTGCGAAACAAGGCTGAAAAGTATGAATCCGCCACGTGCATTGACGCTTCTACAAACGAAGAACACAAAATGATGGCTTCTATAAAATGCATGTACAGAAAGAAATTCTATATTTCTGGGTAGCTTCCAGAAATAATGTCGCTATTTTGTATTAGGTACAAACCATTCGGGAAGGTTATGGCTGCGACATCATCGCCAGTCACCCCCTTTACCCATTTGTCCGTACGGCTCCTGCTCGCCTGGGCAATGTTCTCTTTGACCTATACGTTAACTTCGTAGTCTTGGGTTCATTCATTTCCAACACAATAGGACGCCGATGGTGCTTATGACCATGTCCTCCTTGATGTCTGGATGTGCAATTGTGCGCAAAAGTGGAGAGACCATGTGAATGGCGGTGATTGAAATTCTTACGTGTACAGAGGCGTGACTGGCAGAAGTGCTTGGTGAGACACCCTATGCGCATCTTGAAAACAGGCGCTGCACGGTGAGAAAGCGCCCGCATGCGGTTCTCTGAATTCGCGTGGTCTCTCCACTTTTGAGCACCGGTGTACAGCTTTACAGTCTATCAGAACATGTTTAACGTTACTTGCATGAGCTTCCGCAGTCTGTCTGTCTGTCTGTCTGTCTGTCTGTCTGTCTGTCTGTCTGTCTGTCTGTCTGTCTGTCTGTCTGTCTGTCTGTCTGTCTCTCTGTCTGTCTGTCTGTCTGTCTGTCTGTCTGTCTGTCTGTCTGTCTGTCTGTCTGTCTGTCTGTCTGTCTGTCTGTCTGTCTGTCTGTCTGTCTGTCTGTCTGTCTGTCTGTCTGTCTGTCTGTCTGTCTGTCTGTCTGTCTGTCTGTCTGTCTGTCTGTCTGTCTGTCTGTCTGTCTGTCTGTCTCTCTGTCTCTCTGTCTGTCTGTCTCTCTGTCTCTCTGTCTGTCTGTCTGTCTGTCTGTCTCTCTGTCTGTCTGTCTGTCTGTCTGTCTGTCTGTCTGTCTGTCTGTCTGTCTGTCTGTCTGTCTGTCTGTCTGTCTGTCTGTCTGTCTGTCTGTCTGTCTGTCTGTCTGTCTGTCTGTCTGTCTGTCTGTCTGTCTGTCTGTCTGTCTGTCTGTCTGTCTGTCTGTCTGTCTGTCTGTCTGTCTGTCTGTCTGTCTGTCTGTCTGTCTGTCTGTCTGTCTGTCTGTCTGTCTGTCTGTCTGTCTGTCTGTCTGTCTGTCTGTCTGTCTGTCTGTCTGTCTGTCTGTCTGTCTGTCTGTCTGTCTGTCTGTCTGTCTGTCTGTCTGTCTGTCTGTCTGTCTGTCTGTCTGTCTGTCTGTCTGTCTGTCTGTCTGTCTGTCTGTCTGTCTGTCTGTCTGTCTGTCTGTCTGTCTGTCTGTCTGTCTGTCTGTCTGTCTGTCTGTCGACTGCGGAAGCTCATGCAAGTAACAGACAGACAGACAGACAGACAGACAGACAGACAGACAGACAGACAGACAGACAGACAGACAGACAGACAGACAGACGGACGGACGGACGGACGGACGGACGGACGGACAGACAGACAGACAGACAGACGGACGGACGGACGGACGGACGGACGGACGGACGGACGGACGGACGGACGGACGGACGGACGGACGGTTATTCGGTCAAGGTCCTTGATGGTTTCTCGATGTTTGATTTTTATTTTGGCCTGTTTTATTATTATATATGTGGTTGATTATAGTGCTTTATTAATATTTAATGAATTATGCGTCTCCTTCAATGGTGGGTGGCTGGTGTCACGCTCCAGTGTAGCCGCTTTTTCCCCGGTCACCTTTTCCGCCCGGTCAGTTTGCGAAACAAAGTTACTTTAATTCTTCTAACAATGTTTATATCTGTGCTTCCCGTGCTTTAAAGGACTACTAACCCATATCCTCCAATACGGCTTTTTTTTCCATGAGCCCATAAAGCTTATCTATCGAACTGTCCACTGGTTAACCTCTAGTCTTTGCTGCACAACTGCTTTCAAGTACCGCAATCGCAGATGTCAGCCGCGGAACCATCATACCCTTCCGCAGTCTTCGTATTACTCCATATATATTGTATCTCAGAGTGCTCTATACTTCATTATGGCCGTGGTTTCTCTTTAAGTTTGTTTTGAGATGGTCTTCGTGAGTCTTTAAATAATTTTTTTCCTTAATTAATCCACACACCAGGTCCCACACCCCCGATCCCCAGATCCACACCCCATTAATCCTCACCTATACACATGCTACGTCTCTAGGCGTCGTATTTCACATCCCTGTATTGAAACGGTTCCAGTACCGCTGTCATTAAGCGCCATAATGTTCAATTTTTCAACACCGAGCTTGAATTTCTGCTGCTTCCGTCCTAATATTTCTAAGCGAAGCTGTGCCTCGCTTAAGCTATGTGAAAAAAATGCTACGCCATCCGCGTACACTAAACACCAAAGACATCGGGCTATTACGCTAGATTAAACTTAGCCCTCTCCTGTAGCATGTGTCCCCATCCTTGCTATTAAATCATGAATTATCAGCTATTAAATCATGAATTATAGCTATTAAATCATGAATTGAAATAGCCCTAGCCAACGTTGAAGATCAGCAACGAAAAGATCATGAAGTTCTTGCAAGCATGATTGCAAAAATAGACCATTTGGAAAATCGTGGAAGGCGTAATAATTTGATTTTTTACGGCTTAACTGATTCTGATGCCAGTGAGACGGCAGCCAAGTCTGAGGAGCTCATCATAAGTCAGTGCACTGAGAAGCTGGAATTGTCTTCCTTGTCTATTGAACGTGCTCATAGGCTGGGTACATTCTCCCAAGGAAAAAATCGGCCTATCATTGTGCGCTTCAATTCCTTTAACCCATTAGCGCCCAGCGTACTTTTAAAAGTACAGTTAATTTTTTTATAATTTCACCACCAAAGACTGGAATTTTCTTTTCAAGTAGGGCATGCTTTTGTCAACAGGGGATGGGCCAACCACCCTTAACTAATTTGGCGCACTTCCTCTGCTCAGTATGTCAGCTTTCCGTGGTGAAACTTCAGGATATTTGTTTCCCACGAACTGCACCGGTAGTTGCTTGCTTATAATTTTCTCACGGCCGCATTTATGTACATATTATGCTAGTTTCAAGTATAGAGCAGCACGAAAGACGATAGTAAACAACGGATGCTTTGAATGTCCCGCACCTTTGGCGTTTTTTGCTCTGTGATGATTTATATACTGCTGTACTTTCTATAGTACACTGGGTCTTCCTGTGTGCAGAACGGTACCTATTTATTCCAGTTCATAGATCTTATGGTTCCTTCCAATTTTTCGGAAAAAATCACTTTGTCTGCTCAGCAAGGACTCGGAGGCTGCTGTACTTGCCGCTAGCGGTCTTGAGTATGATGATGGTATGATTTTAAATGGTTGTAATAAAGTTTGGTTATAAGAACTGAAGGTTCTGCAGAGCAGACAGTTACTGTTATGCCATTCACACCGTCTGCGGAAAGTACTTGAGTTCAGAAATGAAACTTTTGGAAGCGCGTGTTGTCCTGTCGTCACCTGAGGTGACCATCACCTGAGGTGACCATTAGTGACCATTTCATTTTTTTTTAGTAATCTTTTTACCTCTCAAGACATTCTTGTAACGCTCCACTGGGAGGAATTTGGGGCGACAGGAACCGTTCGCCAAAACGGGTTTAGGAAGTGTCCACTCGGGCCAATGAAAGCGATGAAATAGAAGCAGCCATGAAACATCGATTCTTGCTTCGGTGGTATAGGTTACATGCCTTTATTGAAGTCTACGATCAACAGTATGGTAACTTTGGCTTGCAACTACAACAGCAGTGAGCCTACGTGTTTTGTAGAGTGGCGGTCGCCCATAGCACAAGAAAAACAGATTTTTTTAAAGCCAAAACTCCTTTCCTTTTACAACAGTGGTATGGCAGGTGTTGACCTTTCGCATCAAGCCATCTACTGCCAGTATATCACCAGAAGGGACAAAAAGTGATAGTGGTTGTTGATATCAAAGCCCAACTTTGCAATTGTGAAAGCCTGAACAATCTGCCAAATTGCTAGAGACGAGTCTGCTGACTATTTTTGTTTTGGTAAGAACGTTACTCCTTATTATCTACACCTTGACATGCAGTAAGCAGCGGTTCGCAGACACTCTGCCTCAATCGTATCTGATCCTTCTTTGAAAAGGAGAAAGCTTTCCGTGCAAAGTAGGATAACTGCGCTGCCAGTATAGCCAGAAAATTTTCATGAGGGCCTGCAAGAAGTGTTATATTACCCTGAGTAAAAATCGCAGACATAATAACAAAATTCACGCCACCAATAGGAATGCAGTCAAGTAGCCACATGTGCTATGGGGAAGACCCAGTGTACTATAAAAAGTACACCTGTGTAACCTCTGGAAGGAATAAAGCAATCGTGACGAAATTTCAGCAATCTCTTTTTCTTTATATGAGATTATTATGTGCTAAAAATGAAGAAAATCCCTCTGTTAGATTTTTCTTGGTCCCTAATGGGTTAAATACCACCAGGCTGTGCTTGCAAATGCATTCAAGCTCAAGGGATCCAGTGTTACTATATCTGAAGACTTTTCCCGTACTCTCCGTGATAAGAGAAAGAAATTATGGGATTATGCCAAACAAAATGGCGAAAAAGGCGTGAAAGCAGTTCTGAAATATGATACGCTTCATTTGGGTAGTAGGCGTTTCCAATGGGACAGTGAAGCCGGCACCGTACGGGAACAACGACAAACCACTGTTCATTCTGCGATGTGCCCAGTCAGCGTTTTTTCAATCAATTGCCGCAGTATAAAAAATAAATTTGATGACTTTCACTTTCTTCTTCGTACCGTCCAACCGACCTTTGTTCTGGGAACAGAATCGTGGCTCGATCCGACCATCTCAAGCGCTGAAATATCTCCTGACACGTACGAGTGTTTTTGTCGCGTCCGTTCTGCACGTGGCGGAGGAGTGTTTATTCTGGTCCATAAAAGTGTTCCGTGCGCTCAAATGGAATTCTCTGATAGTGAAACTGAACTGGTTGTTTGCAAAGTACAACTGCCGAACGGGAAAGCAATGGTTCTTGGGTCATTTTATAGGCCTCCTGGTCCTTCTGTAAAGCCGCTAGTTGGCTTATCTCATTTTCTTGAAACCATTAACACTGAATGCCTTGTTTTAGCGGGGGACTTTAACCTTCCGGACATTGACTGGTCAGCTGACGAACCAAGAGATATAGCCCGAGGGAATCTATACTCAACTTTTTTTTTTGACATTTTAGATTCCAACACCTTTTGTCAGTATGTGCATGAGCCATCACGAACGGACGGAACTGATCACGTACTCGACCTCTTGCTGTGTAACGTGCCTGATGTTGTATGCAATGTACAAGTGTTGCCTGGTTTGAGCGACCACAATATTATTCTAGCAGATTTATTAGTTCACTATGTGAAGGTTGCAAAACCACCTAGGCTAAAGATTTATGTCTACAGCAGGGCCAACTACTAGGCGATTAGCGCTGCTTTCGATTCGTTCTTTCCAACTTTTGATGAACTCGCGGATAACTTAAATATCGAACAGCTATGGAATACATTCAAACAGAAACTGTTCGAATTACGTGAAGCTTTTATTCCATCAAGCGTTATATCAAGTAAGAGAGCTCGAGATAAACCCTGGTTTAACACCGAGTTACGTGCCCTTGTTCGCAGACAGCGACGAATGTATCGAAGATACAAGTTGTCTAAATCGCCAGAGTGTTTGGCCTTGCTGAAAACAATAAAAAATGAATTCAGACAGAAATATCACATCGCTTAAGACTTGTATTTTTCGAATTTAGGAGAAAAACTTGTCAGAGATGCCAAAGAATTTTGGAGATATGTGAAGCGTAATGGTAAGGATGACAGCTCAGTACCTGCTCTGAAAAATGATGAGATAATCATCCATGATGATGAGTCTAAAGTTGAAATGTTTAGCCGTTATTTTTCATCTGTGTTTTTGTCACCTAGTTCACGTTCTGTCTGTTTTGCATTACCTCTTGAAATAGATTGCATGCCGGAAGTTACTTTTTGTGTTGACGGTGTGCGTAAATTATTGAAGGATTTGAATCACGTTAAGGCTTGTGGCCCTGATGACATTCCTGCCGCAATTTTAAGGAATTGTGCGGATACATTATGTCTGTATTTCACCCGGCTGTTCCAGAAGTCTCTTAATGAAACCGAATTGCCTGCTGATTGGAAGGTAGCGCGTGTCGTGTCCATACGTAAGAGTGGTATGCGAAACTCCGTTCAGAACTACAGACCCGTTTCCTTAACCAGCATAACCCGTAAAATTATGGAGCATGTAATATATAGTTGCGTTATGGCCCATCTCACCAAACACAATCTCCTATGCACTAGTCAACATGGTTTCAGGCGTGGATTTTCCTGCAGTACGCAGCTGGTAGAGTTCGTTCATGATTTGGCATCGGCAATAGATAAGCAACAAGTTGTGGACTGCGTTTTCTTGGATTTCCGCAAAGCATTTGATGTTGTCGCGCACAGACTTCTTCTCTCCAAATTGAAAGCGTATAACCTGGATTGTAAAGTAATTGCGTGGATTGCAGAATATCTGTCGTTACGAAAACAGGCTGTTGTTCTGAACGGTATTTCTTCACAGTATGCACCATTTACGTCGGGAGTTCCCCAAGGCTCAGTATTGGGACCACTTTTGTTTTTGCTGTATATTGATGATATTTCAGTTGGCATACAGTCTTCATTCAGGATGTTTGCCGATGATTGCGTTGTTTACAGAGTAGTAAATTCCACTTCTGATTCGCAAATCCTGCAAACTGATTTAGATACTGTAGCAGACTGGTGTGTACGTTGGGACATGTCCTTAAATATAAACAAAACTGTTCACGTCATCTTCACAAGAAAACGTGCTAATCATCCGTATAGGTATAGAATTAATGATTTTACTCTAAACATAAGCAAATCATTTAAATATCTAGGCGTCTTTTTTACATCGGACTTACGATGGAATAAGCACATTAATTATATTGCGAATAAGGCAGCAACACGTTTGGGTTTTAGCCATTTACCAAGTAACTTTTACCAAGTAACACAGCTGTATTTCAGTCATGTACGCTCCATACTTGAATATGGATGTGTTTGCTGGGACCCACACACATCTGAGTGTGTAGGAAAATTAGAGAAAATTCAGAATAGGGCAGTTAGATTTGTTCTTGGTAATCATAATCGGCAAGTTAGTATGACAGAAAGCAAACGAAAACTTAACTGGCAAGAGTTGAAGGACCGTAGAAGGTACATCAGATTGAAATTTTTCCATGAGATTTATTATTCAAAAACTGGCATAAACCGCGAACAATATATCCAGGCACCTCATTATATATCAAAGTGACTGGACCACTGCTTGAAGGTCAGGGAATTTTCTTGCAAGGGTGACGTCTTGCGTTATTCTTTTTTTGTTAGAACTGCTCGGGACTGGCACAGTTTGCCATCGAGCATTGTATGTACTACATCTAATGAAGCATTTTTCCATGCACTGCAATAATTGTTTTATACCTATAATGAAGTCTGTACCCCCCTGCTGTAATGCCCTGCGGGGCGATGCAGGTAACTAATAAATAAATAAATAACAGTGGCATCAAGCGGCCCGCCTGTCGTAAACCACTTTCTATTTTCACCCCCTCCGCAGTATTTAGTCCTTTCCAGTTTATTTGTACATTATTGCCTTGTATGTCATTCATATTCGCTCAGTTATGCCTGTGTCTAGCCCTGCTTCAGTTAGGAAGTTCAATAGTAATTTCAGGCCCACGTTACATATGCACCTTTTGCATCAAGGTAAGCAAACAGCAGCGGTTGGTTTTGCGTCCCAGGTATTTAAGTTACTACAAATATATTGTCCTTCAAAGTTCTGCCATGCATAAAACCATTCTAGAGTTCTGTCAGTATTCCATTCCTCTTTATCCATGTTTGGAGCTCTGTTTTGGTATCTTGCATCGCAACCGACGTTACTGCGATCGCTCTGTACAACTCAGTCCTGGCTCTGTCTGATTTACCTTTGCATACATTAAACTTAGTCTGCTGTGCCGCTTATCTTATATGGCGCTGACTGCGGACGTCCGACACACGGAGCCTTGTGGCTTCTTCTCGGTCTCGAATTCTTTCTCTGCTAACTTGTACAAGTGTTCACACTCCTGCACTGAACTTGTACGCATTTCACAAGACTGTCCTATACAAATTCTGCCGGTGCTCTTGGTTCCACTTAGCATGCCGTTCCCACTAACCTGTTTTGGCGTGTATACAGCCTAACACTGCGAGCCAGCACCATTTCAGATAGATCTCCCTACCGGAAACGTTGATTCCCTATGCAAATAGGGTTATACCGACATTTGCCAAGATGTGTTCTAGCAAGTCTTCCCCCTGGAAACCTTGAGTTTCCCCGGGAAGAAAGGAGAACTCTATTTTGGAAATTGGTGAACTCGTACATGGCACTGTCTGTGCTAAATATTAGAAATAGAACTCCCGCCTAAGCCCAGGTTCCTAGCTGACAGTTTGACTAAACTTGGCCGCGGGGATAATGAACTGTTTTTAAGTTCGGCTGCCAAGTCTACACATAAATATACCCAAAGACGGGAAAAGAGAAGAACATCGATTCGGCATTGCGAAGTCGGTCTAAGTGCCCTCCGTCCACGTTGAAAACGGATCTCCCGTTCTGCAAACGCTGTCCCTAGAGTTGCTTCAAAACGCATCCTTACCGCACGAATGCCGACTCACTGCACCGTCAAAAGCGTCCTCTGCCGGAGCCACCTGAATCGTGTGACCAAAAATAGCACGTTTGCGAGAGCGCCCCCTACATGGCACATATCGTTTCCACGATAGTATGTCCGCCCTGGATCAGAACGTTTATTCAGAACGTTTATTCACGCAAAAATTGATACAGAAATTGCTGTGTAGTCATCTGGATCCTTAGCCGCTATGGCTAGTGATGGATCCATGTTCATTATCCATGGATAACATGTTCATTGGCCAGGAGGGTAACAGGAGTTAGCAGCTTCAACGCACTACGAAGCAGACGACGCCATTCACCTCAGATAGCAGCTATCGCTGGATAATCGTAATCGCGTGTAACAAATACAGCTTTCTCTAGCGGAATCTTGGAAAATCTGCCCCGTTGTGAGATGAGCACGGGCAGCTGCTGGCATTTGCGCTTATTACGGAACCACCTAACAACCCTACGCGAAGCTGTTGCGCCTTGGGCACCATTGAGCAAAGCAGGCCTCTTTCTATCAGATCGTGAGTGATAACGATCATGAGTGAACGCAGTGTGTACTGGTGCAGTGGGCGCGGCTCCGCGTGGGAGATCGTGAATTTGGATGTTGTTTTTTTTTTCTTGCAAAAGAGGGTCACGTTAAGAACGCCTGTTCGGAGACACCTATATGCAGAGACTGATTCCAGAGCGTCGTTCCTCACGACGCCCTGCAGCATTCTTGTTGACTCGTGAGCGCTGCGAAGGCACAGTTTAAGAGGTAGCATAATTAAGGTCACCGAAGTAATTAACTTAGTGCAATGAAAAACAATCATCTACTGGTAACTGCTAAGCGTAACTTTAAAAAGTATTGGCTTGGATATTTAAAAAAGAAATAAGTTATTCCGTTAAATGTGCTTTCGTGTTTAATCTTGCCCACATCGGTAAGCTAAAAGGCTTGTCTATTGAAGTACTTGCGCGCGTCAAATAACTCAACATGGTTAAAATAGTCCCGAGCCCTCTAATACGGCCCAACGTGGGGCTTTAGTGCGTATAAATCTATTAGTATGCAACAGTGGAGCTGTTAGCCGGAGCGTCGGATATGTGTTCGTAGTGTTGTAAAGTGACCGTGTATTGCAGATGAATAAGTACCTACATGCGCTAACGTACATACCCGGGCGTGAAAACAAGCGCCCATGAAAAGCTGCTGGAAGATTAACCATCCATTACTGCCAGTCAAGGGCATCAGCTGACCTAATTTACAGAGACAGATGTCTCGCCATTTTTTTTTTTTTAGCGCTCAAGATTACATGGCTTCAGGCGACATTTTTGCATCAAATCCTGTGAGGTGAATACTACATAGGTATCCACTGCAAGAGAGAAAACAGTAATGGTTTGATCTACAGAGACCTTACTCGTTGAATGACAAAATTTGCAGACAGTAAAAGTAAACAGCCGTTGAACAAATAGCCGATTTCTAATCAGTTCCTTCAGGCGACAGCCCATATGTCGCACCGCTCAAGCACGCGCTTCTCACCGCTTATGATACGCTTCGCGATGCAAGCTGTGCCGCAGCAAACACCCATGGAGGCGAGAGATAGTAAGAGTCAGACGACAGGAACGAAACGCGGGTAATTAAAAGGGAAAACTAATAGGCTATCTTAATTGCCGCAGCGAATAGCTGGGACAGGTCACATTCCACGGTTATTCTATTAGCGCCGAGAAGACAACGCGAGGCGCTCTCGTTTCCTCCACCACACAGGCGGTCCCATCCATTCTGAATGCAAGGTTCGCGCGCGCGCATGCATCGCCTCGGGTGAGGCGCAAGCCACCGCAAAGCGCGGCAGCACAACAACACATGCCGCGGGTGGAGCTGCCGCAGAAAATGAGTCGAGCAGGAAGAAGAAGGCCCCTCTGGTCAGCGCCGACTGGGCGTGCCGCCACTGTGGACAGGCTGCTGCCCCATTTCGCGGCTGCTGCTGCTGCTGACCGGTAGCCGCTGGCGCGCCAATGAGGCGCTCCACGCGGCGTCGGCCAGCTCTTCAGTGAGCCCTTAATTCTTGGCGATGCCGAGCCGCTAACAGAGGCCAGTCGCCGGACCACTTCTTTTCAACAGGGCTGTCTGTATGTCGCTCACTTGTGCGCGTGTTCAACGTTCTTGGAGAACAACATTGAACATTCGAAAATTGTACGCTACTGTTATGGAAATATGGAAGATAATGATCCACTCCTCTAATGTGTAGCAAAACCTTGTAAGTTTTTTTTTCGTCGCTCGCATCGGGCTGTTAACACTGCCGTAGAGAAACCAGTGGCGAACGCTTTTGACTATAGCAAAAACGCCAAAAACTAGCCTGTCGACAAGAGATTTACAGATTTATTGATTGTTATATGGAAGCGAGATTCTAGACGCCGGTGTACTGTGCGATGTTAGTGCGCGTTAGAACCCCAGGTAGTCGAAATTTCCGGAGCCCTTCATTACGGCGACCCTAATAGCCTGAGTAGCCTTGTGACGTTAAATCCCCATAAACCATAAACCAAACTATTGATTGTTATAGTGAAATCTTACAATATATGGAAAAATTGCATTCCTAAACTCTTTTCCGTCAGAAATCTTTTTGTCCAGAATTGTTGGCTATGGTTCCAATCAAAGAGACGCTGCAGGCAGCATCGTACAGTTTTTGTTAACAGTTGAATTCGGTTGTTTTCTTGCTTTTACTGGCTACGGTGCTGTTTGATCGGCCGCACAGGGCGTATTTACTGCTGGGAAACTTCGATATTCAAATGCAACATTTTTCCCGCCACTCGGCTCCGAACACGTGACGTCAGTGGTGAAAAGCAGATCGTGGAGCCGATGAAAATTCACTGGCAGTAAAGTTTAGCCTGAGATATCTGCAAGAAAAATAAAGCTTTGGCGTCATTGCAGTTGGGTTGTGAGAGCGGAGTGTGAGGGCAATGCTTGTCCTGGATTTGGGGGCTTGGGTAGGTTATAAAAGGTTCGTTTTAAGTGCGATAATCATATTTGACCCTAGAACGAGACAATCGATCGATATAGAGCGATGAAAAAATTTTCTTAGTGTCCCTTTGACATGCACTGCTCATTAAATACTACTGGTGTAGGGTACCCATTGTAAGGTAACCCTTGGAACAACACACAAGGCCGTAAGATACACTTTTCCTTTTTTAACAAGACTCAAGCTAAGGCGTTTAAGGTAACGTTCTTCCTTCCTCTCTTTTTTGCACACTCACCATGGGCTATGTTCACAAACATTGTGTATAAGCCACACCACGAGCGTACTTCATCCCAGCTTCATTAGCGCCTACTCCGTGGATAATTCCCTAGCCCCAAGTTCGTCTCGCGCCCGCCATTTTGTTCCTGATTTGCTCGCTCGGGCGTGGCGTTCATAAGCGCTGTAATAACTTCAGCGGGTCGGCAGCGTCGACCGTGTCGGACTTGCTTTTCATCCTTGCAGCGCACTTGCATTAATAGGCTGTTCAGGAACGCATACTAACCATGGCGAAGCAGCGTTATAGGAAGAACACGGCGGACGCCAGAAGCTGTCGGTGGTACAAAGGCTGTCGCTGTAGGCTTATAGTTTCTTATTTTATTCAACCAGGAACTTCAGAAACGCCAGACCTTTCGTTGGAAGCCCGTGTCTGCTGTTTATTTTCCTTTATTCGGTTCCTGAAAGTCCGAAATGCTCCAATGTCTCGCCACAGGAGCTCCTTCATAGCAATAAAAATGCTTGCCAAGCTTAAACGGTTTCTCTTTCCCCTCCTTTGATGCACAACAGCACGTCGCAACAGGGCGGAACACAAGTTACGTTCAGCGTCAACTGACGCGCTAGTTGATTTTCCATGGTGTTTTACCAGCGCAAGAAGACTCGAACGAAGGAACACAGAACAAAGACAAACGATTGTCTTTGTTCTGTGTTTCTTCGTCCGCGTCTTCTTGCGCTGGTAAAACACCAAGTTACGTTCGTGGGAAACAGTGGCGTGCCACGGAAGGTGCACAGCCTTTCCCGCTACTAACGCTGTATCACTGAGCCGTCGGTGTGCGTGTGTTAAGTTTACAAACGAGGGCTTTACGCAACCTGCACTATCGCCCGACGCTGCGATGTCCCCAAGGAGCCACAGACGGTCGAAAAGTGCTTGCTGAAGTCCGCAGCTTACCCTGCGGAGCGATGTGCCAACTGCAAGCCATCGAATAGTCTGACAAAGTGTAGACTCGTCCTGGGGCTGCTAGGTCGACTCAGAGGTGTTCACTGGACACCGAAGTAATGTCGATGGTAGGAAAGGCGTTGATACATTGAGACTTTCTTGCGTTAGCGCTTAAGAATAATGCATTTCACTGACTTGAGTGATTCAACCATTCGCTGCAACAAACGGTGGCGGTTGCAGTAGAACTGTTTGTGACTGTACTGGCAAAGAAAGGACTTGGCTTTTTGGTGCGTCTTCTTCTTTCCTAGAAGTGGATTTTAATTACCTGCTAGCCTAACAAGTTCGTGAGGAGTATATGTCCGCTTCCCACCTCGCCCAGTGAATGATTTACCAAGGTAAATTATTTCAATCAGTCGTGCTTCAGCGGGAAAGCTTTGTGTATTATGTCTGACACGCCAGTGTCCTGCACGAAGCTACGTAACTGCGCAGCCTCACTAAGAGAAAAACGCGTCCAGCAAGACGTTCGCGGTGAAAAAGCAGCGAAAGTCACGTCACAGCTCTATCCTTTCCGATGAGTTGTTATTCTGATAGCAGTCAGAAGGTGACGACACTGACACTCTTCTCGTGCCACGTTCGACACATTTGACCGAATCAGACGCGCCCGAGGTCTATTTTATGTGGGGCTAAGGTCCCTACCATAACCCTATGCTGCTCGACAACTCTTATGGCGAGTGTTTTGCCGCAAACTACATCTTCGAACTAGAACGGCTCCACACCTTAAAGAGACTCTGGAGAGAATTTCATCGAATTTTTGATCGAGTGACACCCACTCCAACAGCGCTCACATATTCACACTCTCAAGCCGCTTGTCGAGCATCTACAAGCGACCGTGTCCCGCGAAAGGCGCTACGCATCCTGGTACACACTCTCCATCAAGAACACGTCGTCAGCTGGGTCCCCAGCCACGAAGGTTTTGATGGCAGTGTCAAGGCGGACACCTTAGCACGAGAATACACTCACCGAGAGGGGCCATCCTCTCCTGCCCTGTACCCCCTATCCTCCCACTTTGTTACCCGGCTCGAAACACAACTCCTTAATAGAAGCCTCTAACCTCTCCCTCCCTCTCCTCTGAACACTCCTGCCTCCTACGGCGTCTTCAAACGAATACCTATCCCAAACTACACTATTTGCATCACCTACACCCAACACTTTAAGAAGACAAATGTCCATGTTGCGGCGACAGCCCAACCCTAACATATATCACATGGACATGTCTCCGAAAACCTCACCATCTAAAGCCGCGCAATGCGACCCTGGAGCTGAGGGAGGTGAAGCTGACCAGCGCATGCCTCGACAACCAGGCAGCGCTCCTTCTCATCGCCAGAAAGTCCGCAAAAGCCTCCGGAGCCCTGGACTGAGGGCCCATCCACATGTGCTGCAGCCGCCATCCTCTTCAAACTAAACGTTCACTCACTCACTCACTCACTCACTCACTCACTCACTCACTCACTCACTAACTCACTCACTCACTCACTCACTCACTCATTCACTCACTCACTCGCTCGCTCGCTCACTCACTCACTCACTCACTCACTCACTAACTCACTCACTAACTCACTCACTAACTCACTCACTCACTCACTCACTCGCTCGCTCGCTCGCTCGCTCACTCACTCACTCACTAACTAACTCACTCACTCACTCACTCACTCACTCACTCGCTCGCTCGCTCGCTCACTCACTCACTAACTCACTCACTCACTCACTCGCTCACTCACTCCCTCACTCACTCACTCGCTCACTCACTCATTCACTCAGACTCACTCACTCACTAACTCACTCACTCACTAACTCACTCGCTCGCTCGCTCACTCACTCACTCGCTCGCTCGCTCACTCACTCACTCGCTCGCTCACTCACTCACTCACTCACTCACTCACTCACTCGCTCGCTCACTCGCTCACTCACTCACTCACTCACTCGCTCACTCACTCACTCACTCACTCGCTCGCTCACTCACTCACTCACTCACTCCCTCGCTCGCTCACTCACTCACTCACTCACTCGCTCGCTCGCTCGCTCGCTCACTCACTCACTCACTCACTCGCTCGCTCGCTCGCTCACTCACTCACTCACTCACTGACTCGCTCGCTCGCTCGCTCACTCACTCACTCACTCGCTCACTCACTCACTCACTCGCTCGCTCGCTCGCTCGCTCACTCACTCACTCACTCACTCGCTCGCTCACTCACTCACTCACTCACTCACTCACTCGCTCGCTCGCTCGCTCACTCACTCACTCACTCACTCGCTGGCTCGCTCGCTCGCTCACTCACTCGCTCGCTCACTCACTCACTCACTCACTCACTCACTCGCTCGCTCACTCACTCACTCACTCACTCACTCGCTCACTCACTCACTCACTCACTCGCTCGCTCGCTCGCTCGCTCACTCACTCGCTCACTCACTCACTCACTCACTCACTCGCTCGCTCACTCACTCACTCACTCACTCACTCGCTCACTCACTCACTCACTCACTCACTCGCTCGCTCGCTCGCTCACTCACTCGCTCGCTCGCTCACTCACTCACTCGCTCACTCACTCACTCACTCACTCACTCACTCGCTCGCTCGCTCACTCACTCACTCGCTCGCTCGCTCACTCACTCGCTCGCTCACTCACTCACTCACTCACTCGCTCACTCACTCACTCACTCGCTCACTCACTCACTCACTCGCTCGCTCGCTCGCTCACTCACTCACTCACTCACTCGCTCGCTCACTCACTCACTCACTCGCTCACTCACTCACTCACTCACTCGCTCGCTCGCTCGTTCACTCACTCACTCGCTCACTCACTCACTCACTCACTCGCTCACTCGCTCGCTCGCTCACTGACACTCACTCACTCACCCATTCACTCACTCACTCACTCACTCACTCACCCATTCACTCACTCACTCACTCACCCATTCACTCACTCACTCACTCACCCATTCACTCACTCACTCACTCACCCATTCACTCACTCACTCACTCACCCATTCACTCACTCACTCACTCACTCGCTCGCTCGCTCGCTCACTCACTCACTCACTCACTCGCTCGCTCACTCACTCACTCACTCACTCACTCGCTCACTCACTCACTCGCTCACTCGCTCGCTCACTGACACTCACTCACTCACTCACTCACCCATTCACTCACTCACTCACTCACCCATTCACTCACTCACTCACTCACCCATTCACTCACTCACTCACTCACTCACTCACCCATTCACTCACTCACTCACTCACTCACCCATTCACTCACTCACTCACTCACTCACCCATTCACTCACTCACTCACTCACTCACTCACCCATTCACTCACTCACTCACTCACTCACCCATTCACTCACTCACTCACTCACTCACTCACTCACTCACTCGTAAAAATTACTTGTACGGCTCTTTCTGCGTTGTTTTGTCCGGCAGAGAAAGAGACCTTGTGCCTGAGGAAATTGCATTTCAAAATGGTACAAACCTGCGACATCGAGATTCAAAAGGACTCCGTAATCACCGCTTCGAACTTAATGGTGATATAGCCCAGCATGACAGATCCAAGAGCTATCTTGACATCACTACACTGTGCTCACGATAACGGCCTTCGGCGGAGATACGTGTACTTCATTTTCTCAACTTTCATAGCCTATAAAAGCTCGTTTTTTGTGTGAAAGTAGCCTGCGACTATAAAGTGCCTCCTAGAAATAAAATGCATCTGCGCCTGTGACGTCACAGGAGGAGTGCAGGGACCTGTCCTTTCAAGGAGGCACTGGAATTGAACGCAAGGCAATTCAGTCGATAGAGGCCAAATCAATCACTCCTCAGCGTCCCTTTACGCGCGGAATACCTCCGACAGCTGGCGGCAGTTGGTCATTGCGTCAATACACAATACGAACTGACCCAATAGTTTATACTCGAGCCCGCGCATGTAGCAGCACGCGTCCAGCGGGCTCTTTTATGCGCTTGTATATATTGATCGTCACCACTGGACTGGACTGCACTGCACTGGACCACGTGCTCTCTCCCGTCACGCTCCGTTATATATCAGTTTGCGCCCGACGATTTCCTGCTCAGATAGCATCGAAGATGGAATAGAAGATACGCGGCTGCCTTTTTTTCAACACGCGCGTTCCCCGCAGAAGCAGTCGCGCCTTAAATTGCTGGCTCGATTCGAAGCCCGCCAGAGGCAAGAAAAGCGTGGGTGCTATGAGGTATATTAGCAGCTTAGACGTGTGGTGAACGTGTTAGAGCGGCTGAGTCTTCATTATTAACACCAGAGTAGGCGAAACTTCGAAGGTCCAATTACAACTAAGTGAAACGTGTGCTTCAGCACGTATACCGACGGCACTACGCTACTCTTTTCGCCGAAGTCTTCCGGTAATGAGCAAAAGTGAATAGTGGAGTTGAGCTGGTTTGGATTAATTTCCTAAAGAAGCAACTATCTTTCAGTAGAAGAGAATATACCGAAATGTTACGCTTTTTTTTTTGTCACGGTTTTGATCACTGGAGAATAGAAATCGTGTAGGAGCTCATCATCATCATCGTCAGCCTGACTACCCCCACTGCAGGGAAAATGCCTCTCCCATGTTTCTCCAATTAACCCTGTCCTGTGCCAGCTGCGGCCACCATATCCCCGAAAACTTCTTAATCTCATCCACCCACCTAACTTTCTGCCGCCCCCTGCCATGCTTGCTTTCTCTTGGAATCCACTTCTTTAACCTTAAGGGCCAGCGGTTATCTTCCTTTTGCATTACATGCCCTGCGCAAGCCCAATTCTTCCTTTTGATTTCGTCTAGGATGTCATTTACCTGCGTTTCAGATAAACTGAAATAAAGTAGAAGAGAACTACACACCACCGATGGGATCCGAACCCACGGCCTCCACATGTCATATGCAAAGCTCTACGAGTTGGGCTACGGCGGTGGCGTTCCCGCCAGTTACTTTGCAAGCTATTTATGTCACGTGAAGCCTTAGCTTGACAGCATTCACTAGCGTCGCGCCCACACAAACAGGTGGACCCGGTTCGTCCTGCTACACCGCTGAGGTGCGTTCTGTTGCACTTTGGTCTCAAAGACTGCTGGTTTTTCTTGTCTTGTGAGATCAATCAAATCGTATAAGCATGTGCATTTCGATCATAATACTTTCTGGAACAGTTTTGTGTTCATTTTCCAAGTGCTAAATATTTGCACGTCGCGCGTATGGGGCTCTCTGTTGACAGCGTTTCTATGATCAAACTGCTGAAGTGTATTTCTTTATTTTCTCAGAAACTGAATGTACTTTCACAGCGCGCAACAACAAAAAAAAGCAATCAATGAATGGTTCTTCCGTCAAAAAAAAAAACAACCAAACAACCTTCACTGCACATGCTACAAGCCCATGCTTCTCGTCAATTCTTTTTGCGAGCTCGGATACGGAAACCCCAAGCCTTGGAGTGATACTGCTGAAGCTGAGCGGTGTACTCCAAAATGGCGCCCGTGGCGTCACATGAATACCTTGGATAGTCGCAGCTTCAACTAGCATAGTTCGTATTCACTGTATACCCGTGACCGTATTAAGGGCTGTAATGCAGGAAACTAGCTGATAGTACTAATCCCCAACTACTACTACTAATACGATGATTCCGACTAATAATAATAATAACAATAATAATGCTAGCTGCCTGAATTGATCCACTTGGTAGTCCACACCAAGTTAGTTTAAATCAAAGGAGTCACAGGAGGAGGACGAAAGTAAGTTAAATGATGTCGCAAGGTCTAGTGACCTCTCTACCAATTAGTCGCATCCGAACCCTGCCAGGGTGGGCAGTTTCCTCACATTCCAATGGTCAGGTTGTGATAACGTCACAAGGTCACGCGACCTCTCTCCAGTAATCAGGGAATTTCATGACGGAGAAACCGGAACTATTTAACTCGATGACGTTAAGTCTCCCATGCTGCCGAAAATCTGTTATCATCGGAGCTGTGATCGAAAAATCCCCGGAGAAGCAGTCTAGTTGGGCCACCTAGGTCACGTGACCTTGTGGCGTCATCACAACCTGCCTAACGGTTTGTGATCAAACTGACCACCGTGGCAGGTGGCAGTTAAATTAATGATTGGCCGCGAGATGTTGCTCGGGAAGAGCAAACTGGGTGCACAAGCACCCCCGGCGGCAGCACCTGGCCTCGCATGGCAGTGGAGCATCATTTAGAGCACTTACGCATCGCTTAACCGCTGCACCACTGCGCCAGGAATGGTATGAAGACTCCCAGGGATCTATGAATGTAGAGAATGACCAATTCCGCATATATGGGTACTAACCCATTATATCTATCGCGTTATACCTTCAGGGTGGAGCTTATGTCCTCTTCATTTTTTTTCTGCGAGACGACAATCTTAATACTATCTTATTAAAAGCTTTGCATGCTCTGTGCAGTTTGCATTAATCTTAACTGCTTCTGAATGCAAACCCTAAGAGATGCTGAGTGGCCATGGCGTTCGGTACTCCAGCGAATTCTGCCCGATATTGAAAACGGGCCATCACCAGCGCTATGCACGTATCTTCCGAGTGTTTTAACAGTTCTTTATTTAATCTTTTCGTTTTTTCAGTTCAGGGCAGGGTCATACTTCGCGTTCGTTCCTTAAGTGCCTGCCCTTGTTGCCACGTTTCAAAGACATCTGTTTTCTCCCTCCCGCAGTGCAGAGGTGCAGACCGTCGTTGCAATGTGGCTCACGGCTCTCTGCCTTCATTGTACGTACGTCTTCATCCTTATCGCAAGGATCGTTCCCCTCCCAGAGCAACTACTCTCACGGAAGTAGGCCGAAGGAATCAGAAAACAAAAAAAAAACGTCGCCTTTGTACTGGCTAACCTTATTCGTCTACGTCGTGTTTGCGCTGCTGCCGTCGGTGTGGTTTCTGTAACCATTAATGCAAACCAGCCGGCCCGAAAATTTCCCGTCTCGATTCAGGGATTATTTCGCTCGGTCGTCTTTGCGGCAGCCTTGGGGACGCCCCGCGTGATGAGCCTGTCCCGGCGGTTAAGCCGAGGCAGTAAAACAAATCCTCCCCCGAGTCTTAAACGGAAGACCTTCCCGCAGTCGGTCGCGAAGCGCTCACCGCCTCCTCCCTCAGCCAAAGAGCATTGTTCTAATGCGTCCCTCGTGCGAAAACAAACCCGCAGCGATCCGTCCTCGACGGGGAAGAGGGGGGGCTGATCGGGTAAGTAGCGCGGGAGCGGCGAGAGTCGAACTCGCGATGCCGCGGCGGCCGATCCTTATCTGCCGAGCAGCGTTCGAGGACAATGCGACCTTCCGATGGGCGCTGACAGGGATGCGCTCCGCGCCGCTGCGGCGGTCGATAAGGGCGGAGGACGCGCCTGTATATCGGATCGGAGACGCCCTGGGATGAGCACAAACTGTCGGCTTCTTCTTCGCTAAGAGGCATCATCTCTGATCGCCCTCCTCTCCCTGCAAGGCTCATTTTGCGCCCATCCGCGGCGCCGCACGCATACCTGGATTTCTTTCTTTGCCGTTTAAGCTCTGTCTGCTGATGCTGGGATTTCTTTGTATGCGCGCCGCGCTGCTGAGTAGGCAGGGGCTGCTGGTGCTTCGGAGGAACTCCTGCGGCTTCTCTTCCTCTATTTTTTGTCTTTATTTCGTTCTTTGTTTTTCCTTCTTCGATTCTTTTCGTTTCCATCATTTGTGCTCTTTCTCTCGATTACCCGCAGCTCTTCTAATGTCTGTTCCGCCAAGTAGTCCTTCTCCCTATTCATTTTTTATATCATGCTTTCCTTCGTTCTCTTCTTTGTTCCTCTCTTTTCCTATTGCCGCCGTTCCTATGTCGCTGTCTTATTTTCTATTTCGCTTTTCATCATTACTAGCCTCCTTCCTTTCATCTCCCCTTCCTTCCTTCCTTCCTTCCTTCCTTCCTTCCTTCCTTCCTTCCTTCCTTCCTTCCTTCCTTCCTTCCTTCCTTCCTTCTCTCTTCCTTCCTTCTTCCTTTCTTTCTTTCTTTCTTTCTTCCTTCCTTCCTTCCTTCCTTCCTTCCTTCCTTCCTTCTTTCTTTCTCTCTTCCTTCCTTCTTTCTCTCTCTTTTTCTTTCTCTCTTCCTTCCTTTCTTCCTTCTTTCTCTCTCTCTTCCTTCCTTCTTTCTCTCTCTTTCTTTCTCTCTTCCTTCCTTTCTTCCTTCCTTCTTTCTTTCTCTCTTCCTTCCTTCTTTCTCTCTCTCTTCCTTTCTCACTTTCTTTCTTTCTTCCTTCCTTCCTTCCTTCCTTCCTTCCTTCCTTCCTTCCTTCCTTCCTTCCTTCCTTTTTCTTCGGCGGCCATACCCTCTGGGAGAAAACATTGGGGACACTGCAGAACATTTTTCTAACAGGGCAAAATAGATCAGGACCACCAAGCAACAATTTCTATAACAAAGCCGCTGACCTTCAAAGGCGTTCGTTTCCAGTCAGCGCGTATGTTTTGGATTTCCCGGTCCTATGGCCCGTATCTAATCAGCACTGTTCAAAGTGCAATAATAGGCCGCTACCAATAAGCCCAAACAGCAGTGCTGCCTCCCTGCAAGAGCACAGAAGTGGGTGCTTTCCAACAATGAGAGTCCTCTCCATATTCCCAGCTCTCTTGCATCATCCCTTTCTTATTTTATTTCTTTGCATCTTCTGCCTGTCCTGCTTCATTTGTTTCCCGTATTGCTACAATTGATGCTCCTATGTCCATTCAGCTTAGTATAAGCCCTTAACCTCATCTTGACTTAATATCCTTCAAAAGAACGCTTGCTGCAAACGTCCATTTTCGTATTTCTTTAAACACTCGTTTTTCTGCACGATTGTAGCTGAAGTTAAACTCTTACCTTTTATTCGTGACATGATAATGCCATGTAAATCTCGACTTACTGGGAACAAAACAACTAAATTTTTCGGCACTGCACTTTTATACTGCAAGTGCAGAGGGGGATAACAGAGCGAAAGAGAAGTGATTTATTATGCTCCCTGAATGCACCCTCTTACGCCAACAAGATTCACTTCATGACGGTGCACCTGTCGCATGTCACCTGCAGGTACTAAGCATAATTTAATTCGTTCGTAGCTAAGTCGCGTGTGGCTCGCACATTACAGATAATACATGTAGTCATAAAGGTACTCTCTCTGGGCACGGTTCCAAATCAGACACTGTAATATTCCTACTGGTTACTGCGGGCAGTCTATAGGTACGCGAAAGCTACGACTTCGCCTACCATCAGCACGTATAGACGATAAGGTGATTCCGCTTGCTATTCCAGATTTATCGAGCCTGACGCCAGTACACGCGAAGAGCATAAAGTAAACGACCTGTGCACGTTCTCTGAGCAGAGAGAAAGTGCAGGAGGGTGTGAAACCAAGCCGGCGTATCTCTCACCTTGAGGAAGCGAGGGGGGATGCTCATCGTGTTCGCGAGTCCTTCACACGTTTCTGCGATCCTCTTGTCGAGCGCCGCCGCACTTTGCGTTTTTGTCAAGGGCTGTGCGGAAGAAGATGCGCGCGTCTGCTGATTTCCATCTCTATAGCTTTCGAGCAGTGCGGCTGAGTCACAAGCTAGCGCTCTGAGCTGCTTGATCTCCTTAAAGTGCAGTCCTTGACTGGCGATGGCGTCGAACAGTGAGAACTGTGCAAAAGGTTGTCAGGCCCCTCGCCCTTCTGTCCATGCAAAGGGAACGTCGGGTCCTTCACAGCAGCACACCGAATTGGTCATGCCCATTTTCCTGTGCCCCAGCCTCATCGTCTAAATGGCTTCTCTGTAGCTTTAATATGTCCTGAATACTATGTAGTGCAAGACGTTTCCTGACATTTCTTTTTTTCAGTTTAATTTTATTTCATTCCATCCTGGTTGCTTCCACGAGTGACCACATCGGTGCCATAACTGATGCGTAGACTACGGAGGAAGCTGAGTTTCTTGTTCTTAATAGGCCATATTTTCAGGGAGGGGTGAGGGTGTGGGGGGGGGGGGGGGGGCAGTGCACGTTAAGTTCATCGCCTCGTTATGCAATATGTTATCCAGGGTTATCTCACACAAGCAACCCCCTCTATATTACATTATTTTACAATTCCAGACCATACTTTACCTAGAACTTCAACCTAACGATGGGATGCAATTCCATCCTTGGTTTCAGTATGACATTCTGTTGATACTGTTGATACCGCTGCGCCCCTCATAGCCCATGTCGCCTTGTGGCGTTAAAACCCGTATACCACCACCACCACTATTAAGATGCACTTAACTTTAGCCTTCATGCAATTGCAAACTGGTGTCATCGCTGGTACATGAAACTCAATCATTATAAAGAAGGTCTTTCTCGGAATAAAAAATATAAAAATATCCTCTTCCATTTCAGTGCGCTGTAAAGCAATCCCTGAAGACAGTCTCAGCTGCCTTGGCGCAACAATCGCTAATCGCTTGAGTTGAAAATTCGTGCGTAGGCACGTCGTAGGCTAGGTTTATTAAGACAGACTTGAGTCAATTTGGTTTATTGGTTTATTGGGGTTTAACGTCCCAAAGCAACTCAGGCTATGTGGGACGCCGTAGTGAAGGTCTCCGGAAATTTCGACCACCTGGGGTTCTTTAACTTGCGCTGACATCGCGCAGCACACGGGCCTCTAGAATTTCGCCTTCATCGAAATTCAGCCGCCGCGGCCGGGATCGAACCCGCGTCTACTCCTACCGGTTAAATTCACGGCTTATAACACACTAATCAGATCTTGTACGTAATATGCATGCGAAGTTTGGGATCTTTTTACTAAGGCAGATATTTTTAAAAACTTGAGCAAATTGAAAGTCTCGCAGTTCGTTTTATATAAAATCTCCACCAGCGGCTTGTGGTTCTCCACCAGTACTAAAGACACGGAATAACATCAAGACCTTAGATACCCGTAGAAGACAGCCAGCCTAAAATTCCTATCTTGTTATATCACCGCCAGCTTCGCCTCAACCCTTCAATATACCTCCAGGCATATCATCGTCGAGAATCACGAGGCATCACCATCCATGCATAAACTAGACTCCTTGGTTGGTTCGTATCAACGTGTCTGAATATTACCTTCATCCGACAACCGTAACCGAGTGGAGCAACTACCTGCTGAGGCATTTGTCATAGCGATTTTGCTTCAAGCAGTTCAGCAGCTATTGGAGATGTGTTTTCATGTGCTCCGACCTCTAGTTTCGATGTGTTCTACTTCTGCACATGTCTTCATTCGTGCCGTTTAGTGCAGTAGTTTACTTTTATCAGCACTGTGTGCTGCAGGTATTTTTTTGTGTATCCCGCTCCTGTTTGGTCCATACACTGGCCTGCGGTGTCTGATAAATAAATAAACAAACAAAAATAAGTTCCATAAGAAGACAGCTGATACGTACTCTGTTTTTCTTTTGGTAGATATCGGCAAGCCACTGTTCTTAAGTTACGAGTGCCACTCACATGCGCTTAAGCCTCTCAAGGTAGTTGTAGCATGGCCCAATTCTGCGGTTGCAGCTATAACAACGTACGATTCCTTTGATGTCGCGAACGCGCTTTTCCACCGCAGCATAAACGCGGTAACTGCGCTTGCTTTCAGAGTTGCCTGAAGATGAACGGTTATAATACATACTTGTTTCGATGTATCCGTGCTTTGTTGTTTAACTTTTTTTTCACGTCATGTACAGCTCACTGCAGTACCGTTCACAACAGCGTAGGCATGCAGAACAAACGCACAAAAATTTGGCCGTGTCGTTAACAGCGCAGTCGATTTACCCACTCTCCTCACGTATAGGCGCGGACAAAAGTAAATGGAGCACGCAACTGTCTTCGAATATTTTTCACGCGTCACCTAATTGAAATTTCCAGCAGTGGTGCGCGCATGCTGGTAAAGGAGATTGGTGGGCTTTCTTGTAGGCAAACAACGCTTCTTCATTACCAATTGAGAAAGCGTGATTGCACTTCGAACGCAATAGCGTGTTCCGTTTACTTATGGCCGCGCCTGTACAAGAAGATACGCTAATGAGTCTATAGGGCGGTGACATCACGTAAACCGAGCGGCCAGCGGAGCTATTCAGGGCCCAAACACCGCTGTGTTTGCTGACCGTTAACTGCTTGGCCACAATTCCTTTGCTAAATAGAGGTGAAAATGTTCAGACGTGACATTCCAATCCACAGTAAACAGTACTGCTGAAGTCTATTGATGCTCAACTTCCATCATGCGTTCTCAATGCTCCGCAAATGGTGTCTATAGTTACGCGAACGCATGCTTCAAGCTGAAATTGTGATTATGAAACAGCACGCATAAGGCTCTTCAATGGTACCTACCGATCGTAAGATCGATATAGATAATGAAAGAATAGAGATCGAAATCATTTAATAAGGTGTTCATTAAAAAAGAAAGTGTTGGGCTTTACATATTGTAAGCAATACAGCTGCGTAAGTTCTTTGGTTCGTTGGCACTCCCCTGTTCTGCATTTCGTGGCCGGGGCATCACCTCCTGCATTGTGGCTGGCTGTAGCTCCTCCTGCAAGATCTATCGGTTTTCCTCTTCGCAGAGGTGCGAAAATATTTGGCACTATTCGGCGTTGTTCGTTCGCATAAAGATGATGAAGTTTGTTTCGTTCTCAACAATACTGGCTTGTACGTGAACCACCAAAGACTTGCGCATTACAAGCGGGCATACCAGCGGGTCACCAGGGGGCCGCTGTGTTCTGTTATAAACAGCATGCTATGTAAATATGGCTGTACTGCGTGCCCCGGTTAGTTCATTGCACAGATGGATAAGGCAAGAGCCACAAGAATCAGACAGGGCGCTGTTGCTGTGCGCTCTTTTCCGTCACGCTTACGATCACCAGGTAGTCCAAGTGCAGACTGTTGTAGATTCCTGTTTTCAAGTTTTTCGTGCTCACAACAGTGAATGCCTTCAAAATGCCTTCAACACAGTTTAGTACAAGCAGAAGACGGAAACTCAGTCCTGAAGTTGCGTACATGCCTGCACGCCCATAATGACATAAGTGTGATTTAGGGTGGGCGAAGAAAAAAAAACAAAAATAAGGTCGTCCTGCCCGCGCCGCTAATAATGACACTAACATTAAAACGGGGCCATACAAGAGTGCTGTCTACAAGACTGTCCCTCATGATTTCAACGATATTTTGCAGGGCTTTCCTCGACGCTCACAAACCTAGAACTTTATACCCTTGAACCCAGAGCAGCTGGTTCAAGGCTTAAAGGGATGGAGACACCAAATTTGTGGTTCGCGCGTTCTTAGTTTCAAACGCTTCTTATGGCTCCAGGAAGCATGATACACACTGAAATATTCATATATTCACAGTGAATAATTTATTATCGCATTTTTAGGTGAGCGATTTTCGGTTTCGGTTTCGGAACGCCGAGTTGTACAGTGACGTCACAGAGGGGGAACATCAACTACTTCGCCTGGTCACGTGGGCCCACAAAAGTTGTGACGCACCTACTGCTGCATCGTCTGCTTTCTCACACACGTGCTGACCAGCGCATGAAAAAAACAGCGGATGGCTAGCAGCTCGGATTCTGACGGATCTGATTCCAATGAGTGAGGACATCGACTTTTTTTTGATCACACGCTAATATCGCCTTCGCGGGTTCGCGTGAGGATGCGAAACACTTTGCAAAAAGCCAGTGAGCATCGCTGCGCCGCTCTACCCAAGCTGCGCCCACAACCGGTGTCACACTTCGCCGCCGTGCAGCAGTACCTGAGCGCTGCTTGGGATGGTGTACAAATATCACAAGAAAAGACAAGATCGCCTTGTTATCAGAACTGCCAGCTATACTCGAGCAGCGACAAAGCATGCCTGCTTATGTTCGGAGCTTTCGGCAACGGCACCGCTCGCGGGCGCTCCGGGCGACGAGCTCTGCTGCTGCCTGGCTGGCGTGGTCGTCGCTAGGCCTATAGCCTGTTTCGCAAGCGGCCGGCGCTTCGGAAGTCGCCTGCGCTATAATAAAAGGCTTACTTTTCACAAATAGCTTTAGTGTCAGCAGCATCATCTCACAATAAAATAATAGTATGGTCAATTGGTCAATCTCCTCGACGCCTTCGTCAGCGGAGTAGGGTGCCTCGATGCGCGCGCATCGAGGCACCCTACAGCGGAGCTAGCGGGCGCCAGGCAAGCCGGACCCGAACGTCGGGCCAGCGGCAGCTGCGAGGCGGTTGTGGCAAGAAATTTGCTCATATCACAGTTGTTACCTCTACCAGCAGCTCAGTATTAGTCAGCGATCCTCACAAATGACAATTTTTTCACATTTCTTGTCCCATGGTTTATTATTTATGTCAAGAACACTCTTTAGCTCGCTTTTATGACGTCGGCAGACGGTATCCAGGCTGGCCGACCGGCCGGCAGGCTCGGCGTACTTCACGTCCGCACAAGAAAATACAAAACAGCCATGCTACCAGAAAGGATGCTTCCTAGATTCGAGATACGACAGCATGACTCTGCTAAAAGTGGATCTTTCGGCAACGACACTGCCTCCTGCAACGCCGGGCGACGACCTGCGCGCTGGTCCCAGACTGCCCTAGTCGTCGCTAGGCCTAGATGGTTTCGCATTGACTCCGCAGCTGAGGGCGCTTCGGGACTGGTCAGCGCTCAGAAACGTGCTCCGCTCGGCACCCCTTTACTGTGAACTCGTCCCATAATAATAGATATGTTCGATTTCCAGGATGTCTTCAGCAACGCAACTAGCAGACGGCAGGCGAACCGCACCAGGTAGCAGCAGCACAAAACCGGCTATAGGTTGAAATTTGCTTGCATCGCAGTCATCACTTCTACCAGGAACTCGGTATTTGCCAACGATCGTCAGAAACGATGCATTTTTGATATTTATATATCCCAGGGTTTGCAATGAACGTGAACAAACAATACTATCGCGTTCTTCAGATGCCGGCGGTCGGCACGAAGGCTGGCGCAGGCCGCTCGGCTCCAAGGAGTGCGCCCTATGTCATCATGACGCTGCCGCTCTCCGCGCTGGCATTGGCTGCCGCTTCCCGTCGTTGCGTTCGCCGCGAGCGGCCCGCCGTTTACATCTACCAGGCCGGACGCAGGCGGCGAGCTGCAATCGGACGTTGCGACGCTGTTCGCAACGGCGCGCCGCAAACCGAGCGAGGGGCGGTTAGCAGCAAATGCGGCTCGCTGGTGCGTCGACTGCGCTCACGCGGCTGTGCCCCGCTCATCGTACGTCACTGTATTTTGGTATGACGTCATAAAAACTTTAATTTTTCTTCCCACCTTGTGACGTCAGCGTTGATGGCGCTAGCGATGGGTCTAGATCGTGAGAGTGAGCATTTAGGTAATCTTTGGAACCGAATTAAAATATTTTTTAAACGTTTGTTGTGTCCAACACCTGGCTGTGAGTGCCCTTGCATACATAGGAATCCCATAGCAGGCTTTTTATAGCTTCAAAATTTGGTGTCTCCACACCTTTAATCTGCAAGTGAAGCTTTCCTCGGCTCCTGTCGTGCCAGGTTACCACCACTGCATCACGGTCTTCCACCATACCTTACCCGACGTGGCTTGAAGACTGACTCCGACGTCGAACACAAACTGCAGGCGGACAATCACTTTTTCCAAAACAATATTTATCAGACCTCATTTAATTACAACTATGAAAAGTGATTGCTGAGCATGAAAAAAAAAGAAGAGGAAAAGAAGAAGAAGAAGACGGTGACCTCTCCGGTCACCCCACATCCATCGCAACTAGCCGTCGCCGCACCGAGTGGCAGCGAGGCGCCGCCATCTTCAGCAAAAGCTGAGAGCATTCCGTGGTGTAGCCTGCTCTTTAATGGCTCCCATTCGTTCTCAACTCGCTCTGCGTTCCGAGAGCAACGGGCCGCGCGATTATCGCGTGGCCGGCGAGCCAGTGTGATGCAGTAGTGAGAACAGGTGGGTGGCCGCAGATACCGATCTGCCCTTGGCGCTACCACTCCTCAGCATAAAACAGGCCTTCGAGGAACTCGCCGTGCACGGCCCCAACGCTCGCACACGATATCGCCACTTAAATTAAAACACGCGAAAAACCGACTTAGCAAGTCCGAGGCCGAGCCTCTTGGTCGGCTCAGAAAGAGTCCGCGGGCAAGTCCTTCGTTGCCGCAGAGGCTTTGGGCCCAGTTAAAAAGGGATTGTCTTTGGGGTAGACGAGCCACAGACGTGACGACGAACACAGGCGGTCGCGCAGCGCAGCAGTTCGACGCACGCGACATCGCCGCCGTGGAAGAAGATATATTATTCTGAACAAGTCCTGACTAGCGTTACCGGCGGCAGTGCCAGCGGGGTCCCCAATCACGGCGCTGAGGAAGGCACGCCGGGCTGGTCCTCGCTGGACACCACGCTGGGCGAGGTGGGGGGCCAGGTGGGCGAGTGTCGGCCGTCGGGCGAGTTGCACACGCTCGGCTGAGACGAGTCGGGCGACGCCGGCGTCGAAGGCCGCTGCTGTTGCTGATGCTGCTGCTGCTGCTGCGTCACCTTGCCCATGAAGCTGCGGATCTCGTCGAAGTAGGGCTCGTCCCGGCGCGGCGACCGGTCGGCCTGCGGCACGCCGTCCGCCTCGTGCTTCTTGAGGTGCCTGTCCAGGTTGGTCTGCTGGCCGAAGCAGCGCTCGCAAAGCGGGCACTTGAACGGCTTCTCCTTGTTGTGGATGTTGCGCACGTGCCGCTGCAGGTTGGACGAGATGCTGAAGGAGCGCTCGCAGTACTTGCACTTGTACGGCTGCTCGCCCGTATGCGTGCGCAGGTGGCGCGTCAGGTTCGCCGAGCGCGGGAACACCTTGCCGCAGAACTTGCACGAGTAGCGCTCCTTGGGCCGTGCCGCGCCGTCGGCCGCCTTGGCCGGCGGCAGCCGGGGAGGTGGCGGCGCGGCGCGCATCAGCTCCAGCGAGGCTCCCAGTAGCGGACTGAGGAACGAGAAGCGAGGCGCGAACGCCGGGAAGGGGAGCTTGTCGGCGTGCCGGTACAGCGAGTCGAAGAACAGCGTGGGCGGGATGGGCCGTGGGTGGGCCATGGGCTGCGGGGGCTCGGCCGGCGCCGCGGGCAGCGCCGCCGGCGGCCGCCGTGTGCGCAGGTCCAGCGGCTCGTCGGCCCCCGGCTCGTGGAGCAAGCGCGCCTTGTGCGACAGGTCGCAGGGCGCCTCGGCGGCCGCGGCCGGGAACGAGCCGGCGGGCTGCTGGGCGCACAGGGCGCCGGGCTCCGGGCAGACGGCGCCCTGCTTGGGCGAGGCCCGCTGGTCCATGGGCGGCTCCGAGTCCGAGCTGAAGGGCTCGGCGTCGCTCTCGAGGCTGCTGCTGCTGGGCTCGTCCTCGGAGCCCGACGAGCGGCGGCTGGGCGACGGGGCCTGCTGGGCGCGATGCAGCAGCGGGAAGAGCAGCTGGAGTGGCGCGGCGCTCATGGGCTCGGGCGGCGCGCGGCCGCCGGCGGGCGACGAGGCGCAGAAGCGCTTGTGCTTGGACAGCGAGGTGACCGTGGCGAAGCCCTGGCCGCAGCGGTGGCACTTGATCTGCATGCGGCAGGTGGCATGCATGCGCTTGTGGCGGCACAGGTTGGAGAACTGCGTGTACGCCTTGAGGCACACCTCGCAGCGGAATGGCTTGACGCTGCTGTGGATGTGCGTGTGCTGCTTGAGGCCCGACGATGTGGCGAACGTCTTGCCACACTCTGCGCACGCGTGCGACCGGGCGCCCAGGTGCTGGGAGCGGACGTGCCTCTGGAGGTTCGACGGGTCGGTGAACACCTTGCGACAGGCGTCGCACACGTAGCGCCGCGATGCGTCGTGCGCCGCCTGGTGTCGGATCAGGTTGCTCTTCCAGCTAAACACCTTGGGGCACTGGTCGCAGCGGTACTCGCGCGCCGGACACCGCGTCACGTGCTCGCCCAACCTGCGCACCAAGACAAGACACCATGAGCTCCAGGACACCACAAGGACCGGGTCAATGCGGGGACACTGCACCGGACGCTTCCCCAGCCAAATCCCCACCACAAGGGCAGCCCCGATTTGTATCAAGAAGTCACTGGGCGGCAGACAGTATACATCAGGTGTAGGGTAACGCAATACAGTTGTACGCCAGAAGGAAGGAAGGGTGGTTACGCTAAGACCGGGCCTGTTGACGTGCCTAAGCAATGCCTGACAAGAACGCACAAAACGACACAGGCATATGTGCGCTGCGAACCTGGTGACGTCTAGGAATATTTCATGAACTCAAACCTGAAGATTTGTAAAAAAAAATTCCACTCGCGCCTTTAATATGGTTTCGGAGGTTAAACTTATTATAGGCGCTGCAGTTTGTCATTGCATATTTCGAATAATAGTAACTAATAGATAACGGTAGAATAATTGCAGAAGAAAGGGTGCCCAGATGCCCAAGTCACAAGCACCAGCTTCTCTGCCCATCACGTAAAGGCAACCTGCAGAACATAGTGTGCACCTGTGAGTTGATACAACTTTTCAGCAGCATTTCTGCAAGAGGAATATTACGATTTAGGTAACAAGTACGGCGAGTGGCGCTGTCGTGCTACAGGTTCTAGTAGGGCCTTGGTTTCCTCATAGTTCTTCTAATGATCAGAGCCAGTGCAAAAAAAAAAAATAACTAACTGTAGTTAGTGCGTATAAGAGGCGATAACAAGTGAAGCTAAAGAAAAAGCGCGGCACGTAAGCTTCGACATAACAAAACAAAGTTTAAGTAGAAAGGGTACCATGAAAGTAAAATTCAAAGTTTCCCCTTTCCCCGGAAAGAAGGATTCGGCAAAATGTTCTCGGCCCGCATGGTCGAAACCAGTTTTATCCCGTGACCACAGGCGCCGTAGTCTCACTGGCCAACAGGTGAACACGGCATTGCCCTACTTTCATTGGACACAGTCTGACCCGAGATCCCGAAGTCGTGACGTCACTGAGTTTCTTGTTACAGTACGCTTGCTTTTACGGCGCCGATGGACGACGGTCGCACTGCGAACCCCAGGAAAGCTACCTAATAATAGTACCCTTACGTAAAAGCGTTGCGTATTCATAATGTCGAAAGTAAGCTTCATACACAGTTTTTGTGCAAACTTATCGCCGCGTATCAGTCTTCAGTTTCTGCGAATCCGAGCTCTGAGTGATTGCACCCAAATGCAGGCTGATATGAAAGTCAGGACAGGAGTACACACATCAAGCCCTCGTCGCACATATTATAAAGACTTTCAGCGTCCAGTGGGCTGTCGTCAGCTGTTCTCCCTGAAAGAACGTGTTCATTTGTTTCTTATTCGAAGCCCGGCGCGGCAGAAAATAGGCGCCCGTTTATCTCTACGGCCATCTCCTTCCCCGCGCACTGCTCCTGTGAATCTGGGATGATCTTGAAGCCAAGTATGCAGATGCCTTGTTCCGATAAGGACGGCTCGCTTATAAACTCCAGTCCTTGGCACGCTTCTCTCGCGATCATTCCGTCTGCCATCTGGAGTGGAAAGCCAAAAGCGCCGACTGGCATCTCGTCAAAGACCTGCCTCCGCTGTCTCCGGGTAAAGATGCACGCCTGCCGCCCAGGTACTGCGTGAATGGCGTCAGCAGCGTGTCTTTCTTCCGGGAACACACGGCTTTAATCAAGACAGAGCTCGGCAAGTTGGTGTTGTGTTTGGTGTTCTGTATTGGTTGCTCCTTTGAGGTATTAAGTATTGGTGGGTTTTAGTACGTACAGTCTTTGTCAAAAGTAACCAGGCTGCACGCTTTTCTTCTCAGTAATATATTAAAGCTATTATGCCAGCCCTCAAGCTCTAAATCTCCGTATGGCAAGAAGAACCCCTGTTCTCACCTTCAAATAACTTTTTGATCTTCAGGGAAGCCGTGAGGGCTCTGTTATACGAATGAGAAGCAAACCATACAGCCTGGTTACTTTTGACAAAAACTGTACATTGGTGGGTACGTGTGTAAGGGTACGTGTGTTTGGTGGACTGTCTATGGCTGCGACGCTTCTTTGTATTTATTTGTGCTTGAATCTAAGACCCCAGTCCTCCTGGCCAGTTCGCCAACAAAGACTCACGCAGATGACTCAAAAGGAAGACAGGTCTGCGCCGGCGGCGCCACGGAAGCCTGCACCCAGTGCGTTCGCTTTGCGACGGCTGCAGCGGGAGCAGCAGGGCGTTGTGTGTCTGTGCGTGTGTGTGTTTATTACTTCTCGCCGATCCCGAGTCCTCCGCGCGCGGTCTCCTTCGGAGAGCGGCAGGCGACCTTCGCGCCGGCGCCGGTCAGCAGCTCTACGGCAGCGGCGGCAACGGCGGCAGTGGCGGCCCATCGGCATCCCAAGGACGGCCGGCCCCGAGGCAACGCCCCGTGCGATGGCCCGGTTTCACCGCCGCCGCTGACGGAAGCGAAACCGGGCGTGACCGAGGCCGGGCTCTCTCCCAGCGTCGTTTCCTGCTGCTGCTGCTGGACACAGCACCACCGCCACCTCAGCACCGACCACCGGCGTGTACTGCACAACCGTCCCCCTCCTCCGCCGTTGCCGCGGTCCGAAACTCGCCGACCACCGCTCCTCGTGGGCGCGAAGAAATCGCCGCCCGTGCGCTTTTCGCGCCCAGCTGTGCGCCGGACCTGGTTCTGCCGTATGGGCGCTGCCGGTCGTTCGATTGGACCGGGGCGAGGGAGGGGGAGACCTTGCTCGTCGATCCGCTTCTCTGGCGTGAACGGCAGCCACCTCGTCGTCGGCGGACAATCGGTCCTCTCGCGCCCGCCCTGCCTTCTTTCTTTTTCGATTTATTTGGCTGTCTTTTTGTGCCTCGATGCCTCTGAGGTGTTCCGCACGAAATGATAGGAGCGGGCATTCATCTGTCCCGCGGCACCGGGCTGGCATGCGCTCGAGCGGGCACTGTGTCACGAAGGAATCTTGCAGCATGCATCATCACCAACGCTCTCGCCACCGCCGTACTGGAGGCTCGCGAATTCTCTGCCCTTCTCGCTGGTAGAGTGGCGGCGATTAGTGCACGAATGCATGAAATAAAACAAAAAGAAGAAAAGAAAAAAACTTCGGACAACCCTTTTTGGTAGGTACGACGCGAGAGAGTATATTGGTGCTTGGGCTGCAAGCTCTTGCACTGCTCTGACTTCCAAACGCACCCGACCGTGCGAGTAAGATTCACTGCCCAGGAATGGCTTGGCGCTAAATTGCGAAACTTCGCAAGAATAAGTGGACACAAACCTGATGTGAAACACCGCTCGTCTCAAGGCAACGCGAAGGCGAAGGGAAGTGTAACGCCTTCACAATGCTCGATCACCGAAAATAGCTTTTCATAAAGCAACAACAACTTACGGACACAGCAACCTCACACCGAGGTGAAGTATCCGCAAGAGCTGTATATGTTGCCCTTATGAGTGCATGTGCCCCCATCCCCGCAAGGATCTCGCGGCATCAGGTCGCAGACCAAAGCGGTCGGGTCCAGAGAGCACAGTGTCTGTGATCTGACACTTGTGTACCTATGTCCTGGGAACCAGGGTAGACCACAGACCACAGTGGCTGTGATCGGAGACCTATGGCCTGCGGTCTGTGGCTCGCTTTTCGACGGTCCTAATGTTCTATGAGGCTCAGGTCACCATTTCCTTTCGAAACCAGATGAAAGCGAAAGATTTCGAATATAACGTACAGCGACTCTGACGCCATTTCGTCACCAAACAAGTCACTCATAGTGTAATTTAGACCCCACCTGCAGCTAGCAGCACGGCTGCGCAATCACCCAAGCGATGTGGTTGCTACTAGTTTTCTTGGCTGTACGCGACGACAATTTAACGGCCGTTCTCGCCGCAGTTACCTACAGCGTTAAACGAACGCGGACATGTATTCACGCATGGCCTGTCACGTCCTTCTGTAACCTGAGCCGCCGAGTCAGGTGAAAGCCAAGTGGGTCGTTTCCTCTCACAGGAACTGAGGCTCGATGACTGGCGTTGGCAACGCTGCAAACGCCTGGGGACCTCAGAAGACTGACCGCGAAGTGCGACGCGCGATAGTCAGGCTACCTTTGCGAAAGTCACGCCGCTGCCTGCCTGTGACAATAGCTAGAGGTATGAGGACGGTGCGGTTCTCTCTTTGAGATTCTCAGATTAACGTTGCATATATTTTACAAGCGCTACTCCCGCCGTGTCGTTGGGTGCCATAAGGGTATACGCTCCTGTGCGCACTTCTCACTTAACCGCTGGAATGAAAAGCGCCGTTAGTGGCAGCTAAGGAAACAAAACTAAAAACAAAACTTAGAAATAAAACACCTCTGATTTGTTTTGTTCTTCGCTCAGTCTTCTACAAGTTTAGAATAAAATATGTCCGACATTAAATACCATCAAGGCCACAAACAAGTATTAAAAATAACTTGGATAAAATTTTATCTGCTTTTCCTTATATATGTTCCGCCCACACCACATATCGACGAGTCACAATGCAACTCTACCGTTTTCAAGTCGTTCGTGCTCAGGGTCGGTCAGGCTATGGTAGTTAATAGCATGTTAATAGTATCACTGTCAATTCTGCGGCGGCGTATGATTGAATAGTCATTTATGACAAAATTGGTATACTATGTCATCTGGTTCTGAATTTGGCTACCATGCATAGCTTCTGTAAATTGAAACATTCTTGACCCAACGTACCCACCGCCCATGTTCAACACGCGGTTCGCGTTGTCAGAAGCGCGGGAACGGACTACGACTTGAACGATGACTACGACTTCCTCTAGGTCGATGGATAAATCCAATAGGCGCCTCGTGGGAGCCGCCGCCTGAAAAACCACGTACGTAATACACATACTCTAGCGCAACGACTGCACGAGAATGTGCTCTAGCGCCTCCGGAACGTCTGAGCCCGCATTCCTGTCAAGTGCCGATCCGCAGTGTTTGCCCTCAGCTTTCCACTTGCCTCGCCGCAGCCTTATGTCGATCGCCAAAGCCGCTCGGTAAACAAGAGTGGTCGCTCCGATTCGCGGCTGCACCCACCTTCGTGCGCGCCAGTTGAGCCTTCTTCAGTGACGTCGTCTTTTTGTAGGCCGCGAAGAAATTAGAGGAGGGCAGTACAGTTGAAGTGGCAAACGAGGCAGTAATGTGACACACGGAAGGTGACGACGGATGTAAGTTTAGTTAGGGCTAAAAGGAGCTGAGGCCCCAAAATCGCGGGTTCAAATGAGAGCTGGAAGAAAACTGAAAAAAGAAGGCAATTATAAAAAAAAAATTGTATAAAATACAGTTAAAGCCCTCCAGAGATGACGTAAACAGAAGAATTAGTGCACACCTTTGTGACTACAGATTTACTTCATCTTTCTGAAGGACGCGGTTGTGTGTGTTTTAGAAGGAACTGCGATCAATGAAAAATACAGAGGAGCGGATAATGGTCACCTAGCTGCAATCGTCGGCAAACTTTCATGCGTAGCATATTGCAATCACTCAGTTCAGCCCTTGGGCGCGGCCGGGCAGCCACCAAACCACGTGACGTGACGTCACATGGTTTGGTGACGTGACGTCACCAAATCACTTAAGAAAAGAAAAAAAAGAAAAAAAGACGGCTGAGCATGGTGGCGGTTGCCACCGCCCCGTTTCAAAGGGGGCGCTCCTATCCATCCATCCATACGTCACGTAGGAAAAGCTGCTGAGAAAATCGAGTGCCGCCAAGCAATACCTCGGGCAAAAAGACCGCGCAATATGCAACGCATTCTTGGCTTAACCGAGCTAAGCCTGGACATTTTTTTTTTTTTTCAATCTCTGCAATGTGCAAGAATACCTTATGCGCGCAAGGAACGCTGGGAGAGCGCCAGCCATTTGACGACACGGGGAAGATTTGTTGCGACGAAAGCAGTTTCCATGACATGTTTCCTGCCGGCCGGACGGAGGAGCCGGTGGAGGAGGAAAGTTAAGCGAGGGAAGGGCAAGTTATCCGTTGTCGACAGCTACAAGCCTTGAGCGCTCACCCCGTGACGCCTTTGACTTTTGCTGACAGAGCCGCGGCCGAATGGAGCCCGAGAGAGCAAGAGCCCTCCGAGCAAGTGAGTTCTATTCGAGCGGTAAGCGCCTCAGAGGAAGGGAGGCGATCTCTCTCACCCAGTGTGACCCCGGACGCATCCGCGGCCGGGAGAAGAGATGGGCGGTGCGACGCTGCACCGACCAATGGTCAGAACTCCACCCCACCCACGGGACCCACAGCGGGGGTCGTTGACCTCGAAGAGGCGACCGCGCCCCGCGGCGAGTGGAAGCGGCGCGCGGGAACTGGAGCGCCGGACAGGGCGTGGCCAAGTGGGCCACGGCGGCCGGCCTTCGCCGTCGCTGGCCGAGCTGCCTCCTCCGCTTTCTTGGGTGCGGAAGCCGAGCGGCTACTGTGCAGCGCGGCGGCGCCAGACCATCTTCCGCCCCGGCGGCGCACTGCTCACCGTCGGCGCGCATCTAACGAGCCTCTCCCAGGGTGAAAGCGGTGCGCGCGCCCGCTGCCTCAGGGGTGGCGTGCGACCGAGCGTCGCGAAACAACGGAAAAATTTTCCTTTTTCTTCCGCTAATTTCCATATCGTAGGAGACCGCGTGCCCCACGGGAAAGGGAAAAGAAGTCCGTCGACCAAACACGGGAGGCTTTACTCGAATTCGCCCTGTGTGCGGAGCGGGAAAACGATGGCGTGGTGCATGTTGGTTAGAGCGCCTGCAGAAACACTGCAGATGCTCTTTCAAGTATGTTTTTGCAGGCTAGTTGGTGCCTAAGCATTGTGGGTTTTTTGCGCAAAAGACACGACACAAAGAAACGAGGTAGACAGGACAAGCGCTTACTAACAACTCAGGTGTTTATTGACATAACATTTGCTTAAATACAGCAGCTGCTCTTATCAAACACGAAAAGTCAAATGTTATGTCAATAAACACAAAAAAGCAAATGTTATGTCAATAAACACCTGAGTTGTTAGTAAGCGCTTGTCCTGTCTACCTCGTTTCTTTGTGTCGTGTCTTTTGCGCAAAAAACCCACAATGCTCTTTCAAAGCGGAGGACTGCTTGCACGGCGGCACAGTGGTGTGCCCTCGACTCGAAGACATCGCCGCGTGCGCTGTACTAGTCACGACAGTGGTCTCTACGTCACTCGGAGTCGGCGCGGAGAGCTTGAAACCAGAGAGGAGGTTTCTGAAGTCTCTGGGTGCAGCTGCAATGGAGTGGAGATGTGCATGAAGTGGAGATATGCAGCTATGCACGGAGTCACGGCTTCGCTCGGTGACGATACTGGAGCAGTGCCTGTCGGCAAAATACTGCTTTGTACTGAGCTCCCGATGGGTCCCTAAGAACTCCATGCGTTGAAAACGAATTCGGTGAATGTAGTGGCGCCCACCGTATGCCCCCGTTTTGCCTTGGGATGCTCTGCTTATTTGGCCTGGACAAACAAGCACTTGCAAAAAAAAAAAAGAAAGTCCGGAAACATACGTTAGGTGCGAAAGTAAAGATAAATATATTTACAGGTCCCTCCATTATGAAAGGGAACAAAATGCCGGCATTAAATTAAGTGTTACTGCCTAAATAGGGTTTATACGCACACTGTTTTTTTAACTAGTTTTACTGCTGACGTATAATATCCAAGTTATTGTCAACTTTAATACAGAGATAACAAAGAAAATGCTTTTTCTTTTTTGTGCAGACTGGTTGATTCATTTTATAATGGAGGAACTGTACAAGCCAACGCCTAAATAGAGTAGCCGGAAGTGCGATTTGTCTCAAACATCTTCTTCCCCTAAGCCAATCAGGTCATCTGTCAACTTCGGCCAGATATGTAGGAAGAATAAATACAAAATAAAGATAATAACAAAATAGAATAAAAAATAAAATGCCTGGACGATTATGCTTCTCAGTAATGCATTTATCCAACGCAGCTGTTTTTATGCTTTTGTGATCTGCGTTCGCAATTTGTGATTTTGCCATTTGTAAACTTTCGATTGCTCCTCGTCTTTTTTTTGTTTTCGAGGCATGCTTGCGGTGACGTCCCTGTTCAGGGTTACTTGGCAGGGGCGGTCACGTGGAGCGTTCGCTCGGGTGACGTCACGGCGCTGGTCACGTGATCATGAGCCCTGGTCATCACGTGACCAGCCGTGATGACACGTTCTGTGCAACGCCAGCGCTGGAGCCAATTTTACAGCGCAGCTGTAAAATTGGCCCCAGCGCGTGTGTTGTCCTTGTGGGCCAATTTTACAGCTGCGCTGTAAAAATGGTGCTCTTGCGCCGTCAAGGACAACACACGAATCGGTCCACGAAAAGTGCGGCGTGCTAGCAAGTGGTAATTCTGTTTCCTCTTAATACAGCGCGATACACAGGACGAGAGAAAGAAACAAGAGACGACACGAGCGCTCGTGTCGTCTCTTGTTTCTTTCTCTCGTCCTGTGTATCGCGCTGTATTAAGATGAATCCGTTCCAACTTGCCCAGTTTTCTGTTCTAGGTAATTCTGTACAGGTATCTTGGCGAATTCACTGATCGGCTGTAAGGACTTTTGTAATGCCAAGGAAACCGAAATGATAACCTCTCCCATACTGCTTTGCAGTCCCTCTAGCGGGGAAATAGAGAAAGAAAACGACTTTATAAGAAATTGCGCCATCGACTACGGATGAACAGTGTTACCACTGCCGCCGCGTGCTGCCGTATCTAACTGAGGCAAGCAAGCCTCCAGTTTTAAGGTGTTTTCAACGCACGAGATGCTCCTGATGTATAATCAACCACGTTCAAGCAAAATCCTCGCCGAGTCAGGACAACAGCGAGCCATTAACGAAGGACCTGATACAGGAGACAGGACCGAAGGCTTGGAAGTTTCTCCAGTCAGTTCGGAAAGTGGCGCAGGTGTCAGTTCGCGGCTGTGATCTAAACCACTGGTGATACGCCGGGTATATTCGCATCAAGCTACTGACCCCATCGTCACCAACTCTACACCTCTTTCTTTCACCTCTCACCTTCTTCTCCAGTGACAGAGGATAGCCACTTAGTCTCACCTCCCCGTTTTATTTTGTAAACAAACATCTAGCTTCTTTCCGTCGCCAACCAGCCGCAATGGCTCAGTGCGCTCGGCTGGTAAGCCGGAGGGTCCGGGTTCAATACCAGTTGCAGCGGTCGCGTTTCGATGGAAGCGAAACGCAAAAGGTGCCCGTGTGCTCAGCGATGTCAGTGCACGCTAAAGATCCCTAGGTGCTCGGAAGTTAAAGAGCGTTAGTTCTTACTCATCACGTTTCGAGATTGCGTGGGGTCTGCTACCACCCTGAGATCACAGCGCCATCTGTGGCAGCAACTAGAAAACAGCGCATCTCGCATTTTCCATTGGTGTACTTCCCTTTAATCCCATTCATATTCATTCTAGTAAACCAAACAGCTAACGCTCGTTGCTTCATCATCTTCCAGACGGTGGCGGCCTTTTTTCCGGAGCCCTCCGCTAACGGATCAGGTAGAGAAATGCGCGGCAGAGGTTTGTCGACAAAACTGGAATATGTGAAGATTTATAAGCAAAGCTGGGCCTGGTCAACACATGGGGAATACTCAAGTACCTAACTGATCCAATCAAAAGCAGAGGGGAGCAGAGCAAATCCGTACAAAAATTAATACACCAGTGCCCTGTTGCGAAACAGGGCTTCACGATACCATATCACATAATTAGGCCGAAAAAGAAGTAAAACAAATGTAGTAATCACGAAAGCTTTCAAATAGGCGCTTAGGCTGCCCCCCAGCACGGCAAACATGAAATCGGAGGCATTCGGCATTCATAACAGCCTTGAAAAACTCGTAGAAGGACACCTAATCAGCAAAAACGATAAAGACTACCACAAACACAAAAAGGAAGGAACAAGCTCAAATCAATAAGCATAAGACCGTAACTACCCATTCGATAAAACAAGGAACATATACCACGAGATATTTGGAACATATCGCGATAGCACCAATACCTATAAATATGCACCGAGAACGCCACGTAGAGATAAGCAAAGCCAGGGCAACATACCAAAAAAATAAAAATAAAGCGTATGGAAACACACCACTGGTCTTACCTATGACAGGGCGCAGCCGAATATGGCAGGGAAAATGCGATGGCGATAGCAGTCATAGGTAATTAGTTATGCAAGTGCCAAAATTCAGGAAACTCACACAGAATAAGCGGAGGAAATCACAATAGCTATAGCCACTGAGGCAAACAGTAACTACCATAACCTAATAATCGTAAAGGATTCACAATCGGCATGTAGAAATTAGATGAAAGGAAGAACCTCAAGTAAAGCAATAAATATACTGTGGAAAGGAACACACAATACGACAGAATGAATAATAATCTGGGCCCCATGATATATTACAATGTTACAAATTAGCGGGAATGAAATAAGCAAAACTAATAAGTCCTTGACGAAAGAATAAATCACATACCCACATCTCACTGTAATGCACTAGATACATCCAAAGATACACTGGAACGCATGCCTGTTATGCGGATGGATGGAAACAACTTCATTACAAAAAATAAAAAAATCTTCCAGGGTGGTCCCCTACTGGTCCAGGATTATTATGCGGAGAACACCCAAGCTTATAGCACACAGTTTGGGCATGTCAAAAAAAAAAAAAAAACAAGATCGAAAATACTAATACCAGACCCATGAACAGTGGGAGAAGGTATTGTCCACCTCGGACCTCGACGACCAGAGGAACTAAAGTATTCGTACAAATAAATTTATCACCACCACCACCTACGCCCACTACGGCGCTTCCTTTTCTCACTCTCTCCTACATTCCTTCTCCCGTGTACCGGTTGAGGTGTTCACCGAGTAGTGAGACAGTTACTCCGTCTGTCCTTTCCTCAAAAGTCAATCAATTTTGCCATCTCGTAGAGTCGCGCAATTCTTCGAAGTTCTTCTCAGAAACTCTTCGTTCTCGGCAAAGAAAGCAAGAGGTCGGCATCGTTTGACATCGGTGCCCTCAGTGTGCGTTCGGGGCTACGAACGAAGTTGGCTGACCAAGTGAGGTGGTTGATTCCATTGAGGGCTCATACTTAGCGGCGAGAAGTGCGACCAGTGGACGCAACATAGGAGTGGCGTCTACCTCCTGGTACAGTGTATGCTGTGGTTTTAATCTAAGCAGCGTGGGTGCTGAAATATAAAGACCCAGCGCAGCGGTGGCCTAGTCAAGTTTTCTCACAAACCGAGTTTTCTCTAGTACAATGACCTTTCACGGCCACTTTCTGCTCTGTGCCAGCACTGGCCATGGTACAGCAGCAGATTTCCTGAGCTCTGCCCCCCGTCTACCCATCGACTTTTACTTGACCGTCCACGCATCGGTTAGACATGGTGTGAGCACGACCGGCATAAAGCTAGCTAGGCTTCTTCGGGGATCGGTATTCAGGCAAGTTCCGAGTGACTTCGAGCAGGTAAAGTTCTACACACAAAAGTTTGAATTTGATTGATTGATTGATTGATCGATTGATTGATTGATCGATTGATTGATTGATTGATTGATTGATTGATTGATTGATTGATTGATTGATTGATTGATTGATTGTGGGGATGATACCGGAGATGCAGACGATGTTCTGTATCTGATCTGTTCTATCACTGATTGCAAACGTGTTCGCCTGTCAACTTTTGTGCGTGTTCCGGCAAAGCCAAGTTCTAAAAAAGCATTTACGAATACAAGGGCGCACATCTGACCATTTGAGCTTTTAGTAATGTATGAAATCAATTTTGGAGTGCAGGCTTTGTCGTATGTGTCAGTCGCTTTGTCAATCACTATCGCAATTTCCTCGAGGAAAAAAAAAACGAAAATTGATTCCGTTTCCGTTCTTTTGTTACGTGATCCAGTCTTCCTGGGAGAAGCGCCGGTCTGACCATCGCTTCCATGTATTAATAAATAATAATTTTCCCCTATTTATTGCTATCTATTTTTTTTTCTACGTCGCGGTTAGCTGGCGCAGTCTCAACGTTCCTTTGCACACTTTTTTCCTTTTAGGGGCGGTGAGTGCGAGTGTATTCGGCCTTCTTGTATTTCACATTATTATCGCTATATAGCGCGGCGCGGCGAAGGCATCCTATAAGCAGTAACACACTTGTTGCAATCTGGCCAGAACAACAGCGCAGCCAGGGGCTGCGCACCCTTTCGGCTCGCCCGCACAGCAGCGCTTGGCTTGAGAGGGCGCTCTCACGCGATCCAGCGCCCGTGCCTGGTGGCGCGACGGGCACAGGGAAGCGTCCACTTCCTCGACCACGGCTGCGCGCTCGGGGGAACGCGCTGCGACGCTATGCCCGCGATGACTCTCGCTTCGGCATGCGCGCGCGGGCAGGCATGAGAAAAAGAGGGCCAGCCGTACGCTCTGATTATTGCCCCGAGCGCGCACACACAAGTTCCCGCCGCGACAGCGCGTTGCGTTGCCTTCGGCGTGGCCATCTTCCCGGTTCGTTGTTGCAGCGATATGAGGGGAGAACGATAGGAGAACACACAGCGTCACTTGAAAAGCAGCGCGCTCCGTCGAGAGCGACACGAATACGCTTGCTCCCGTGGTCGAATGAAGAAAGCATATCCGGAAAAATAATTTGATCCAAGTGACAGCACGTATGTCGTCACTTTCTCTTCCTCGTCGTGTTCGGTCTTTGGCCTCTTACCAGAACTGTTTTCCTTATCAGCCTATTCATAGCGGTTTTTGCTTGTCTCCCTGTAACCTCGGTGTGGTAAAATGTGAAATCAGTTCGTTTCTTCCCACATCACCTTAGTGTAGCTGCACTCAATTTTTGTTGCAATTTTACTGCAGGATTCTTTACAACGCTTCATAGTGCGAAACAAGCCTCTTGAGGGGTAGTACCTTGTATCGAGTGTGAAAAATTACGGAGAGCACTTAAGACTACTTATGTGCTTTGAAGGTGAAATCATTATTTTTTTCATTTACCTCTTTCCTTCCTTTCTGACGACAAACCTACTGATTAGCATACAGTTGTAAGGCAACGCATTCACTAGGTTCGCCTTTAACCGCCAACAAGCAACGTGGTTTTCTGGCCTGTGAGGGAAGTGTACGAGCAGACCGACTTTAAACCGGAGTGGCACTCCCTCTTGGTAACGTGCTCATCCTGTCTAGTGCTCTGTTGCTCTGTCTTTTGATATGCCTTTCATGGCTATCCCCGAAAGGTTTTGTAAAGAGTTCGTGTAAACAGAGCATAATTTCAGTGCAATAAATGACATTTCTTAAAAAAAAAAAAGTGGTTTTGTGGTCTATAGGCGGCGTGATCGCCTCGCACTCTGAAGGTCTTTGGTTCAGTTCCCGGCACCTTTTGAAGGATTTTTTCTTTACTGACGACGTCATTGGGAGCTTTGTGGACCACTTTTTCTTGACGCCGACGGATTTTGTTTGCTAATGACTATATAAGGCTTTAGGCTTAATATTGTGACTTAATATATGATATACGGGGTCCCAGTACAGTCACTGAATACGGGACCTCCTTCTGCATAAATTTGTCCATGTTCTAATTTATTTTGCATGCCAGTAAACTGATTCTGATTCTTGCCTGAGATGTTCAGTAATTCCCGTCGTTGTTGTCGCTGCTTCTGAAAGATTGGCAGAAACCCACGGTGGAATATTGGCCGGAGTTGGGGGCAGATCTAAGAAGAAAAATTCACCCAGACTTAGCTCAAACGGTCAAAAATTAAACAGGCAGCAATTAGAACATCAGGAATGAGGAATCAGGGAATGTCCATGACCACTGTACACCGCTTCTGTCTCTTCTTCCACCGCCTATCTGTACGAAAAGGCCACTTGAACAGGCAGCCCTATTTTAAACCGGTGCGTCCTCAAGTAAACTTGCGATTTTGAAGGAAGCAATGCCATTGTGCAGAGGCGGGTTTAGGGGATTCTCTTTTAAGCGGAAGAGGTGGGAGGAGGTAAGGAACGGTTTCATGTGCATCATGCATTTCTTGGATTTTTTTGGTCAAAAGTAGGCTTCAGCGTGGTTTTCGTACGCCACATTTATTGCCACCTTTCAATGTACGCTTGTATTTGGGTGAAACTCTTGCAACCAGTGATACCATGTGGTGCCATTTGTGTGGATGTCATGTGCAGAACGCGTCCTAGACTGTAATGAATACCTCACAGTGCACTGGCCTCTAGAATTTCGCCTCCATCGAAATTCGACCGCCGCGGCCGGGATCGAACCTGCGTATGTCGGGTCAGCAGCCGAGCTCCACAACCACTAAGCCACCGCGGCGGCTGAAAATAAAAGTAAATGAACATCAGTAAATAAATATAAATAACGATAAATACCTATTTCTTTAAATCTGCGTTTATCCACGCCGCCAAATCTCCAGTGCTTCACAGATTTTACATTATATCGGCATCCGCTTCATCTGATTTTTGAGGCATACTTTTCCGTAGCTCCGACTCTCTAGATATCTATGTCTTCATTTATCAACGCCCCAGATTCCCCAGCGCATTATTTCTCCAGATCCAGATGTCTTCAATACTCCGTGCCACTATTTTTCTGTATTTCCAGATCTGCATTGCGCAACCTCAAAATACCTTTGTGTCGTCCTCCGCTCCGTTTTTCCTTACGCCAATTTTTCCGGTGCTCCAGACCTCCGTACCTCTGTTTTTCGTTCCATTCTTCAATCCATATCTCCATCCCAGTTTCCATTCGGTAGAACAATCAATGTCGCTTTCAATTTGTCGAACGTTTCATTTCTCCATATTCCACAGCTTAATAATCTAGTTCTCCATGTTTTCGCTCCCCATACCTTCAGAGATCCGATTCCCCATTTCTCTTATTTCTCCAAGCAACGATTTACCCGTGAATTCATTTCTCCGCACCATTTCTACCCGTCTAATTTTTCCCAGTGCTTCACACCTGCATATCTTAATTTCTGCATATATCAGATGTTCCGGCTCTCCGTTTCGCTTTCACCAAAATAGCCGTGTGAAATCACTTCATTGCGTAGAAAAGGCACACTATTCGCAACATGAGTCGCGAATAGCCTACTATATAATTTCTGTCCTTTATAAACCAAAAGCCAGGACGGCATACGCTTGTACTGCTGTGTTTTTGAAAGTACTGAGACTCCAAATTGGCACCTTCCTCGTAAGAAGAGGACGCTGTCCCACACGCTAACTGCTGGTCAGTAGTATTACCAGGTGGCAGAAAGTAACACCCGCTTACGCCGGCTGGCAGCACTCTTTACTAGTGTGACACGCTACGCAGAACTACACCTGAGCGAAAGCATTCAGCGGTTAACTATAGATGAGCCTGAGGCGCCGTAAATATGCATTAGTGCCTCCGAATACCTGAAGTCAGGTTGTTGGCGTAAGACTGCCTGAACAAGCGTCCAAAGGCACAGTGGGTCGCTATCGGTAAAACGGAAGGTTGTGACTTGGCATTGTTCGCGAAACATTAGAACAAGAAAAAACAAACATCGAGGCATTACGCTGCTCTCTTTCAAGCCTTGCAACGGGAAAGCTGATTAACATGCTTAAGAACGTTGCAAAGGACGACTGCAAGATTAGCAGAACAAATTCATAAGAAGAGATTTTGCGCACACTTCGAGGTGCAGCTTTATACGGGAGGCAAATAAATAAATAAATACGCGCATGCGACGGTGTTAGTTGTTCGGACTACCCGCCGACACCGGTCCCACAAGGTCAGGCACACGAGGTCTGGCATGAGGTAGAAAATTGTTCAGGGAAACGCGGATAAGGAGGACGCTTTCATCCTTAGCAGTGCCGGACAACCGCGCGCTATCACCGCCACTTGTGTCCTTGCGCAACGCACGGAAGGATTTTGAAAACGATTAACTGCAAGCAGACTGCGGGCTCTGAGAGGGCTTAGGAATGACATTTCACCGAATGATCCAGCCTTTCTTTGTGGAAGGCATTCAGGGGATCCAGCAGGCTACAAAATGCATATGTGCAGCTCCATCGCGGCGAACTGTTTTGAAGCTTTAGCCTTATCTTCACCTGGTTGTTCAGTCGAACGATTAACTCCCGTTAGAAAAACACAACTGCCGTAGCAGTTTTTCAGGCTTCGTGAGAAAATGAACTCTAATCGACATACATGGCCACTTCCTTTTTTCCTTATAAAACAACGTGTGCAACAAGGGAAAAGTTGCACAATAAATTTATTATTATTATTATTATTATTATTATTATTATTATTATTATTATTATTATTATTATTATTATTATTATTATTATTATTATTCCGAGGACAAATAAGCCTGCTCCAAAATCACTGCACATGCATAGGACCGCAGCAAAGCCTTCCCTTTTCCCTTCTTGCCATAGTCATCTTTTCCCTCGTTTCTAAACGCATCACCGCGAAGCATCGGGATCGCTACACTCAACAACGAACAGAACCAGGACAGCACTCGGACCAGCGCACAGGCAAAGTGGAGGGCGCGCCGGCGTGCACCGCACAAGCCGTGTCCAAGTGGTGGTCGCCGGTAAAGCCATCACCGCTGCCTGTGGAAAACGGCTCGCGCAGCGGCGGCTCTGGCCAGCGGGCGAGATAAGGCTGGCCGACGCTGCGAGAAGCGGCGCAAGGAGACGATTGGGACGACGCCCTGGCCGCCGGCGTAGGCCGCCGTCGCCGCCGCCGTCGTCGGCGCCGCCGGAGGCGTCGGCCAGACCTCGAAGCGGCCTCGCGCGCGCGAGAGCCGTTCGGGAACAAGGACGCGCCCACCGCGATGACCAGCGGCGATCCCGCGAGCACCGGCCGCCCTCCCTCCTCCAGCGCCGTGCGACTCCGCGGCCGAGCGTCCCACGGCCCGGACGTTTCGCGCCGCGGGGGCACCGAGAAAGCTCCGCGGTTCGCGCTGGAAGCTTCAAGAACGCTGGGCGCGACGGCCGACGATAAAGCGCGCGCCATTGGACGCAGGGACGACGGTCGGCGTGCGTGGACAGCTACGGTGAGAGGCGCACGCGAAGCCCCGCCGCCTCCGGTGGGTGCCCCCTCTCTCTCTCTCCGCAGAGGACGAAGACGACGACGACGTCTAGGGACGTCGCCTTTGCCTCAACCGACCACCCGCAGGGAATGCATGGCAAGCCCACGCGTTCCCGTAGCCCTGCCGTCCCTCCGCAAGGGGGGCGGCACGGCGTTAGAAGAAGCCCACAGGGCGCGAAAGAGAGAAGAATAATGAAGGGCGCCGGACTCATAGCTTCGTGCCGCCGGCTTCCTTCTCTGATTTGCTGCGAGGTCTTCCCAGACTCCTACACATCGCGTTTGGAGCGCCCTTAAAAGCGATTAATTGCGCAGGCGTCCGCCGTGCTAAAATTGTTACAGTGCTCACGCGATCGTGATTATCGACAAGAGCAGCGCGTTGCTGACAACGCGGGTACCCGCGGAAACGACCTCGCGTTGCCGGCCTCTGTACGGGCGCAAGGTCCTGTCCACTTTCGCCTCTGCGCGGTTTCGTGATCCTATCTTTTTGTCGGAAACTTCGCTTTTGTGCCGCACCGCGATTGCGCGAACGGATGGTGGTCAGGTACACCGGGGGCGCAGGGGGCGCGTTTCGGCGATGCTTACAGAGCGAGGAGGCGCAGGCTGACTCCAGTGGAGGCAATAAAGACGCGCCAAAATTGAAAGTAGGCTATCCTAGAAACCTTTCATTAAAAGAAAGAAAGAAAGAAAGGAAGAAAGGAAGAAAAAAGAAAGAAAGGAAGAAAGAAAGAAGGAAGGAAGGAAGGAAGGAAGGAAGGAAGGAAGGGAAGGAAGGAAGGAAGGAAGGAAAGAAAGAAAGGGAGAAAGAAAGAAGGAAGAAAGAAAGAAAGAAAGAAGGAAGGAAGGAAGGAAGGAAAGAAAGGAAGAAAGAGAGAAGAAAGAAAGAAAGAAAGAAAGAAAGAAAGAAAGAAAGAAAGAAAGAAAGAAAGAAAGAAAGAAAGAAAGAAAGAAAGAAAGAAAGAAAGAAAGAAAGAAAGAAAGAAAGAAAGAAAGAAAGCAGCTTGACAAAAACAAAGATTGAAAGACTTCCAGGTCTTGTTTCAGCGTGACTTGCCCGAACAAATGATCATACTGCGCAGTCGCTGCCTGCAACACGCTTCAACAATAGTGAATGAATCGGTTCATCTGTGTGTCGGATGCTACTGCATAAATCTGTAGTGAAGCGCCGCTCACATTCATGACCACCGTACACTACTCCACCCCTATAAGTATATATCCGACAGTTATAGCAATTTTATTTTGTTACCTTAACAAGAACTATTCACAAGACGAATTTATGAGGATCAGAATTTCGATACCTGTGACTTGTTTAACATGAAACATTAAAATTTTTCTTTCGCTTAGTGCTCGGACTGGTTAGCCGAGCGATACAGCGGTCCAGGAACCATTATCGCCAACTGCTGCTCTCTAAAGTTACATCCTATTATGGTGACGGTGAAAACATTTATTTAGAAGGGACAGGAGGTATGTTTGGATAGCCTTTAAGGGACCGATCCTTCCTATTATAGATGCTACTACATCCTCAAAACGCTACATCACTTCGGAAAGTGCCGCTTTAGTTTTTTTTTTTAATTTTTAATTGATATTTTGCTTTGCTTGCTTTGTGGTCATTGGTTATAGCAGTCGGAAAGTTGCAAACTAATTAACCTTTTTTACGACAAAGACTCTTCGTTGGCTCTCTAGTGCGTATGGTGCGTTTTGCTCCTCTCAACGGAGGATAATTCCGACTGCTTACACAGTAGGCCGTTTTTGCAACTTATACGCTGTAGAGAACAGAAATTTTAGCCGCACGCATAAAAAATAGCTGCCTGTCTCATGTGTAAAAGGGCTTGAAGAAACTGCTTTGGCCAACAGAATTCTTTCTTGGCTTATACGCTTTGTAACTGCATAATTGCTAAAAGCGCTCTTCAGAACGCGTCTGTTGCGTACTGGGCTAAAGAAGCGTTAGTCGGTATTCGCATCACGGTAAGATCGATAAGAATGCACTACTTTCTCCAGCGGCTGTCAATCGCTGCAGCTTAAATATTGTTCATAAAACAGATTGCCGTCTTGTGAAAAAATAACCTTCACGAAAGAAAAAATAGCTTTTTTATGTGATTGAACATTTAACCTCCTCGCAGAACATCCTGCAGGCTATGATTTATCCAATAGAAACAATTGCGCGCTAGCTTCGGTTTTCTGGAAGGAGTTGTTCAATAAAATGTCATCACCGAAACCGAACCACAAAGTAGACATTGCATTACCTTTCGGATTATCACCTCCATCTTCTTTCCCTCATAAACTTCCCTCCTTTGCGATTACGTTCTCAGAAATTCTATCCTTATCGCCTTCGCTCCACCACTAATCTATGATTGCATATCTTCCTTTGTTTGGGTAAGGGCGGCTACTGGCCAGCAGCAGCTCTTTGGAACAAATGCATTCCATCTTGGGCCCTGCCCAAGTGAAGGGCGTCTGTTCGCAGCCGTGCACAACTCGCGAACATGGATGGAAAACTTTATTAAGCAAGTGAGTTTGGACCGTACAAGGTCTCAGGGCCACCGCACAGCCCTCACATTACGCGCATGTGTCCAGGCCACGTAGGGCCATGGCACTGGCACCCCGGTTCACACAGCGAAGTTGCGCGTCCGGGAACAAACGCGCCGCACTGCTGCAAAGCCGTCGAGCAAGTCGTCGAGCGCCAGACAGCACGCTCGCTGTGCACTTGGCACGGACGCCAGAGGTGTTGACTTGGGCGTGTGAGATGAATTCTCTCGGTTGCGGCGACTGCTAAGCGCCTGCAGCTATCGCGGTTTATTTATGTGACCGCGACCGTTTAGCGTTATGCGCTCGCCTGACGCTGCGCCGTACTACACGAATGTGTGTGCAGATGAACGTCTAAGTTTCATTGCTGGCGAAGCACGTTTTGTTTTTGTTTTTTGTCAAAGGAGTCAGCGATGCTGGTAGTTAGAGTTTGTTTTCGGAAAGGGGTGTGTAGCGGGGGGGGGGGGGGGGGGGGGGGTTGTACTTTGACGCTGGCTATCACGTCTATTTCGTTCCTTTCAGTACCAACGCAGTTGCTATAAGCGGTCATAAGTCTCATCACACTAGCCGTGGTTTGACCAGAATAAATATATTAGGAAAGAGCTTCCGCGTTAAATCTCTTTCCAAAAATCCGTGGTTCGTATGTGTGCGTGTGTGTGTGCTGGTGGGAGGGGGGGGGGGAACCGCCACCCACTGGAAGTACCCTACGGAAAAGGTAAAAAAAATGGCGGGGTCTTAGCTTTGGTTAAGCCGGGAGGTTGCGAAAGCAGGTGTTTTATACTGCATATGCAGCGCCTCTAGTGGGAAGAGCGGGGCGCGCCGTGCCAAGCGGCTGCCGTTACCCGACGAGCCGAGTTGGTGGCCCGTATCTCGCTCCTGGTATGACGTCACGCTATGACGTCACTAGACATGGTATGACGTCAGGGGTCATTCCAAAGGTCAAACTTGCCAAGTGGCCGCCGCTACGCGAAAGGCCGTTCTTGGGAGTAGTATTGCTTTCGCAATAAAATGCGTCCGCCATCACTGTCCTCCCACCCACCACAGAAGGCATCCACCTACCAGATGCCTACGCATGTCCTCGAAAAAAAAAAATGACATCGATTTCAAATTCAAAGACGGAGTGGAAATGCTATCAACATAAACGCGTAACGTACAACCAATACTGCTAGGGCAGATTTCTCGCATCACATCGCATGATCTCCTGTGCTTTCCAAAGGCTCTTTTTTTTCTGTGAAGCCTTTTTTTTTCGCAGCTCAAGTACATAATTTATTTAAAGAACATAAAATATGCATAGTGACTTCATTCGCAGCTTTTGTAAACCGTTTCCTTTTCCTAAGCGGCCGTTTTCTATTTCCTTCGTACGTGAATATGAACTCGGACCGGCATTCCTGCAGCGCCCTTCAGCACCTTGCACCACGCGACATCCTCTTTTAGGTGAACGTTTAGCCTTAAATCGTTTTCGTAGTTAAGGAAGAGTCTCCCTTGCTTGTTATAGGAGCTGCACTTCAGTTCCTTCCTGACTCCCAGCAACGCCTTCCTCTGGGGTCAATGACCTCTTTCGTTGTGCCAGGGTGTTAACACTAATTAAACACAGTATTGCAGGCAATGTGTTTCTTTTTTTTTTTTTGTAGAGGAGCTAGCGCCCATCCCATCGCTAAAGACAACTCGCCACGATTGGCATCCTTACCGCTCACCTTCACTGAGAAACAGTAAATCCGGAGCCATCTATCGTCGCACTTTGCCCCTAGTCGAAAAACTGAGCTTACATGCGTGAACGACAACTCGGAGGGGGATTGTTACCTGCTAGCATGGTACAATTAAAGGGGAAAAGATAAGAGAGTCGCGGGTAATATCTGCACCTGTGAAGTGTTGGCTACTGCTTGTGTGCAAAGGGCGCAAAAAATAGGCGATCCTGAATCAAAATAGGATAAACAGGCACTAGCTTTTTTTCTTACATCCCTCCTTGTTAGTACTCAAGCTATTGCCATTATTTTTACCGACAAGTCACTCGGTAAGCCATTCACAAAGTTTAAAAAAATATCATCTGTTTTCTCTTACCATCATCAGCCTGACTACTCCTTGTTCCAGTTTCTGAACAGCTCCTTACGAACAGTCTACACATGAACAAATCGAACCGCGATTACTGACCCCTTTTTTTTTCTCACCCCACTGATGTAACCGCTTACGCCTTGTATAAGGGGGCACATTCCCCGTCAAGCCTCTTTTTGGCTTCTTGTATGTTTGTATGTGACCCCCCCCCCCCCCCCCTCACGATGTTGAAATAAAGGTTGATTGATTTATTGACTGATCGATTGACCACTTCCAGCCACGTTAGGCGCGGATGACCCTAGGGCACCGAGCTGCGTACTTGACAATTTATTTCCCCAAAATTTTTTTTCGTAACGTGACGCAGCCTCTCCTTTTTCCTTTTCTGTTTCTTGCACTTGGAAATGCGCTTCTTTGTGTACAGATTGTTCCCAAGAAACGTTGCAGTAGTAGGCCCGAAAAATGTGTGACTTTTCTTGTATTATAAACTGCTTTCACACGTGATTACGACTTGCCACCCTTGAAGAAAGAAAAGAAGAAAAGAACTGTCTTTAATGCACAGCGCTCTAAGCACACTTACTCTACATATTCTTGTCACCGACTGCAAACTTTCGCTGAGCTCATCATAGATTTACCTCGGCGGAATTTCAATGCAGTGTGTCGCAAACGTCTGGAGGCGCGCCGCGAATCTAAATGTTAACCATTTAATAGCGATAGCAAAAGGCATCAGAGCTGACCTACCCAAGCAATCTCACTGAGCGGTCTCTTAACAGGAAAATAACCAGTAACGAACTA